>NC_053389.1:515367547-516088902 GCF_905171765.1 Bufo bufo | reverse complement strand
CAGATTCTGCGCTGACATAAGGCCAGATTCTCTGTTATGGGACCTCTCTCCTCTGCCTGGGTGCCTGGGCCTAAATGTGTGACAGTGGCCTGTTCCAGTGGTGGGTGACGTGAAGCCTGATTCTCTGCTATGACATGAAGACAGATTCTGCGCTGACATAAGGCCAGATTCTCTGTTATGGGACCTCTCTCCTCTGCCTGGGTGCCTGGGCCTAAATGTGTGACAGTGGCCTGTTCCAGTGGTGGGTGACGTGAAGCCTGATTCTCTGCTATGACATGAAGACAGATTCTGTGCTGACATCAGGCCAGATTCTCTGTTACGGGACCTCTCTCCTCTGCCTGGGTGCCGGGGCCTAAATGTGTGACAGTGGCCTGTTCCAGTGGTGGTTGACGTGAAGCCTGATTCTCTGCTATGACATGAAGACTGATTCTGCGCTGACACGAAGCCAGATTCTCTGCTATGGCATGAAGAGACTGATTCTCTGCTGACATGAAGCCAGATTCTTTGCTATGGCATGAAGAGACTGATTCTCTGCTGACGTGAAGCCAGATTCTCTGCTATGGGACCTCTGTCCAATTGATATTGGTTCATTTTTATTTTTTGAATTTTTATTTTAATTCATTTCCCTATCCACATTTGTTTGCAGGGGATTTACCTACATGTTGCTGCCTTTTGCAGCCCTCTAGCTCTTTCCTGGGCTGTATTACAGCCTTTTTAGTGCCGAAAAGTTCGGGTCCCCATTGACTTCAATGGGGTTCGGGTTCGGGACGAAGTTCGGATCGGGTTTGGATCCCAAACCCGAACATTTCCGGGAAGTTCGGCCGAACTTCTCGAACCCGAACATCCAGGTGTTCGCTCAACTCTAGTCCCGAACCCTCATAGGAAACAAAGTGTGTCCATACAATATTTGGCTACAGGAACAATGTTTGAGTTATGTCCTGAGCCTCCCCCTCCGGATAGTTCTGTAAAGTTCTGTCTGGTTCTGGTGTATTTGGTCAATACGTCCCTTGACCCTCCGATGACGATGACCAGAACCAGAAGAAGTTTCACTGGGTGAAACAAGTGATAGTAGGTTCTTCCACCCGAACGTCTCCCAAGTCTTCCTCCAGAGCCTTAAATAATGCTCCCGCTGGATTGTGGCAGTCTTCCATCTCTAGAACACCTCTAGGCAGAGGTCGCTTAGTTGCCAAAATCCAGTGGGATCCTCTGGAGCCTCACAAGAGTGTCAGGGGGAATAGCTGGTCTCTTCTGTGGCATCTCCTGGGTTTTTCTTCCGCTCCATATAAAACCACACCTATGGCAGAAGAAAACACCAGGCGCTCCCAGGGGAATTTCTCCCCTAACAGTGCAATTAAATGTGAAAATTCCCAGCACCAATACCTTTGACCCATGGGTAGAGAAAGGTATTGGGCTGCCCTTTATCTCACAGGACCCCTCGTTATCCCAACACTGGTGTCTGAACATCCTACCTTCAGAGGAGCGTGTCCTCTGCTACACATCCCTCTGCACCAACAGATAAGGATGGCCACCCTACTAGGTTAGGATAACTGGAGTTCTGTGGACAAAGCACCATCTTGTTATTGATGGCACCGCATCCCTGTCCACCCATGTGTACCCAGGCTGATTTCCCCCTGTGATCCCGTCCTGTGGAGGCCCGCAGAACCAAAGGCATAGGCATGCCCTGGCTCCACAGGACCCCACAACACAAGAACACAGTCCACACTCTGCTGCCAAACATTCTGCGTCCAATCCCTATCAGAGCTGTGCTGCCTGCTCGGACTAGATTTAAGTGCGCAGCACAACATTACACCAATGTTGTCTGTCCGCCCCAGTCCCCAGTGCAACACAGCCCTGCCGAAAACCTTGAGTTCAACAGCGTTATCTGTATCGATCTGAGACCCTGGTTGCCCAGAATAATATCACATCATCCTTTGTGTGCTGCATGGAGAAGGTCCTTATGCCTTCTCCCGACCAGCAGGATTTCCCGTGTGATATTATCTGCTCGCGAACCTATACGTTCTCGATCCACAGTATAACCCTATTCCACTCCAAGGGGACACAGAATGAAACAAAGACAGCAGATGGGACTTACAACACTACATAAATCAGCATGGTAGAACACATCCGCAGACAAGGACTACCACCATCAACATCAAGAAAAACTTACAAACAGATAACAAAAACACACAACATGGACATACACAGGGAACAAACTGTGTAACAAATAGTACAGGGGTGTCAAATGTTGCCTAGCCTAGCTTGGCCACTGACCCCTCAGCAGCTAGTGATGCTGCCGAGAGGTAACCCCGTTATGGCCAGGCTGACTAGACTCCACTGCACAATTTGTTACCTGGCTGATACTGTTGGACACATTGCAATTACTTGCACAAGGGCAATTCCTTGCAATGTGTCCTTTGTTCCCACACCTGAAACACGTGACTTGGTTTCCTGTCCTGTGTGTTATGTTCCTATCTGTTTTGCAGTGTCTCGCTATGTGACCTAGGCCACCACATGCAAAACATCTGTAGTTTGCTCTGCATGGCCCAGGTCCATCTACACTGCAGCCCTGCTCCCTTCTCCTGAATTGTTCCATCCTCAGGGACGCACTCTTCACGACAGTTCTTTTTCCCAAAGTCAGGGAAAAATCTCTGTTAGTCTGGACCGGCTTGACCTGATGATTAGACCGGTCACAGACTACTCTCCCCCCTTGTGGCCCTGCACAGGGCAACATTTTGGGAGATTCCGACCCTGGCTTTACTGAAAAAGAAAGGGCCGGCACCAACTTGGTGATAACCTGTTGCATGCCAGACATTAGCTGGGACCTTACAGCAACCTCAGCCTTCAATTTGGCTACCGTCACGTCAGTAGAGGCAGTCCGCTCCTTGAAGGCCTTGACCTCAGTATAAGACTGAGTCAACTTAGCCTCAATTTCCTCCTTCTGCCTCTGCAGCTCTACTAACTGTGACTCTAACCTAGCCACCTGCGCATCTCGGTCAACAGTAGACTGCACATTGTCCGCCAGCTGTGTCCGTAATGCCGAAACCTGGTCCGAATTACTAGCACAGCACTGGCAGTGAATGGCCGGAGGAAGTGTCTCCGTTGACTGAGACACCAGCGCCACTTCCTTTGGCTTACAGATGCTAGCCTCTAGTGTGTGAATTCTTCTACAGTTATCAACACAACAATTGCAGTGGAAGTTTACTTTGTCCGCAACCTCCCCTGCCTTCCTTGTGCTGGCAAGTGTCTCTGTGTGTTCCGCCCTGCAAATGGTATCCTCATAGGAAAGAACCAATTTGGCTAGCATTTGGAGGCGTTTGGTGGACTTGTTAAAGACACTCCTACTAATACAAACCTGGTCATGAGCGTACACCTGGTCCAATAAAGCGGACCACAGCAGCTCAGCGGATTTGTATGTAGTAGGAACAATGGGATTAAAAGTGCTGTTTTTGGCTAAGTGTTGGAGTGTGGAGAAGTTCATACTCACATTTTTCTGAGCCTCCATCTTCTTGTTGGTGCTGTACTTTCTCGTCCCTTGCAGCTGCTTGAAAGAAGTCCTTTTCTTCCGGATCGCTTCTTCCCGACCAGCTGGACTTTTATGTACCTCCAACAAAGATGGATCTCTCTCCGTGACGTATCCTTCTTCTCTTACCCCAGCGACGGTGACCGTGTAAAGCAAATACAAAAATATTAATACACAGATAGATTATAGATTCTCTGCAAAAGATTTTGTTTTATTTCTGGTACTCTAAGGGAAGTATAGCTTCTCCTGTACGAATTAGCGGGTCCTAGACGCTCAGACACTCCGCCCACCGCGTCTCTCCTGCCCGCTAATTCACAGTACCAGCGACCCTCAGCCTTGAGACCAAAAACAAACGCAAAATCCACGCAGTGGGCCTGGCTCGCCAATGTAATGGGGGACTATTAATCACCAATATTTATGCAAATATCAATAATTAACATTCATAAATGGGAGGAGCCATCTAGTGATAACTCCGCCCATTTATGCCTTTACATACTAATAACAATACTTTCGCTATGCTTTACACTGATCGCTACGCTAGCTGCATGTGCCTTACTAACTAACTATCGCCAATAACTACACGTTACACAGATAGTTACAAGTAACACAGTATTTATTACTTACAATACACTACGCACGCAATACACTAACAATACAGCACTAAATATACAATCCTAAACTACACTACACATTCCCAATTCCACCCATCAACTAACTATACGATACACACATTCAATATTAACAGCCCACCCACCTAGTACTATATACTATCCCTATGGGGTACGCCAAGGGTTAACGGTGGTCTTACAGGGATGTAAGCCGACCACAAACACAAAGGGTTAACAATGGGGATAATATCAGAACTGTACAGCAATGCAAGGGTTAAATACCCTGCAAGTGTACAGTGAGGGGGGGGGGGGGGATGTGGCAGGGTTTAAGCAGGGGTTACCACCAGGGGTTAATCAGGGTAGGTAAAGGGTGTATCAGGGGTTTCATGGGCCAGGGTGCACAGTAGGCAGGGACCAGGGTCCATCAGGGGTTACCAGCACACAGGGAACCAGGGGATGCAGGGGTAGGGGTAACCCAGGGGTTAATCAGGGCCGCCAGGGTAAAAGTTAGGGGGTGAGTTGGTGGCAGGGAAGGGCTGAATTCAGGCAGGTGTATTAGGGGTCTGGAGGGAAAAGAGGTACTCAGCCATCCTTCAGGGTGCAGCTCCCATGTGTCTCTCCTTGCAGTCCAGGAATCCAAGAGGGCGCACCTCTGTCCGGTTTGGGTTATTATAGCCCCAAAACAGCCCCCTCCTCCTTCCTCAGGCAAGTGACATCATAGTGTGCCTTAGTTTAGCCATGGGGCAGAACAGGTTTTTGATGTCTCTGGTTAGAAGGTCCCCTCACAAACGGTGCCAAAGAGTCTGATTGCTTTGGGCCTGAACAAAAGGGGACTAGATGCTAATCAGCTGTTATCCTACAGGCTATCAGCACAAGTTTTTCTCTAAACAACTCTGTTGATAACAGTTGGAATTGCATATATGCATATATATATATATATATATCCACAGATGCTTGGGGCACATCTATAAACACATACACATACAAAACCGGGGGTATGAATGGGCAGCAATAAGCCCACATACATACTGTCATGCTGACATAAGTGTATATACATAGACACGTGTGCAAATACATACACACATATCTATATATACACACACCCTCGCATATATCTGGGGCATCACATACAGGGGACATGCATATGTCCCCCACTTGCCATACAGGGCCAATATATACACGGTCATACAGGAAATATATACTAACTATAAGGGGACACATATATACTAATATAAGGGGGATTATAAGGGGGCACAGCTTCCAGGGACCACATATTTCCCACAGGGGCCATCATGAGCCCCTGGGGATCACCATGGGCAGACGTGCGCAGATGCTGGGCACATCTCCGCACATCACCCCATGATGCGGTGGTTAATGTATGCATATATATACCATACATGCCCGCACGTGTTTGCAGGCATGCATGGATATATATGCATACGTCTCAACCCTTCCTCAACAGAGGCCTATTTTTTTTTGCGCTGTGTGACAGGTATACGTTTAATCACAGAATTAGACTTGTATTTGCACGGTAGCGTGTGTGTTAAGTTTTTCTGAATGACACTATCAGCACCTTGAATCTAAGATATCCTTTTTGGGATAGATTTCAAGTCGGCCTCATATAGCATAAACTACTTATTTTGAGAATGTCAAATTTGGGAATAGTTTTTCAACCCAGAACAAAAACTGTGCTTTTACGGTCACTACAAATAACTTGACCAGCTCAAACAGTACAGATTTGGTTGAATAGAAATGTGAGGCCTATTTTTTTTTGCGCTGTGTGACAGGTATACGTTTAATCACAGAATTAGACTTGTATCTGCACGGTAGCGTGTGTGTTAAGTTTTTCTGAATGACACTATCAGCACCTTGAATCTAAGATATCCTTTTTGGGATAGATTTCAAGTCGGCCTCATATAGCATAAACTACTTATTTTGAGAATGTCAAATTTGGGAATAGTTTTTCAACCCAGAACAAAAACTGTGCTTTTACGGTCACTACAAATAACTTGACCAGCTCAAACAGTACAGATTTGGTTGAATAGAAATGTGAGGCCTATTTTTTTTTGCGCTGTGTGACAGGTATCCGTTTAATCACAGAATTAGACTTGTATCTGCACGGTAGCGTGTGTGTTAAGTTTTTCTGAATGACACTATCATCACCTTGAATCTAAGATATCCTTTTTGGGATAGATTTCAAGTAGGCCTCATATAGCATAAACTACTTATTTTGAGAATGTCAAATTTGGGAATAGTTTTTCACCCCAGAACAAAAACTGTGCTTTTACGGTCACTACAAATAACTTGACCAGCTCAAACAGTACAGATTTGGTTGAATAGAAATGTGAGGCCTATTTTTTTTTGCGATGTGTGACAGGTATACGTTTAATCACAGAATTAGACTTGTATCTGCACGGTAGCGTGTGTGTAAGTTTTTCTGAATGACACTATCAGCACCTTGAATCTAAGATATCCTTTTTGGGATTCATTTCAAGTAGGCCTCATATAGCATAAACTTCTTATTTTGAGAATGGCAAATTTGGGAATAGTTTTTCAACCCAGAACAAAAACTGTGCTTTTACAGTCACTACAAATAACTTGACCAGCTAAAACAGTACAGATTTGGTTGAATAGAAATGTCAGGTCTATTTTTTAGGCGCTGGGTGACAGGCTCAACTTGCCCCTGATGTAGTATATGGCCAAAAAATAACCACACTATTGATAGTTAAATGCACTTGGGTGACACAGGCTCAGCCTGCACCTGATGTAGTATATGGCCAAAAATTAACCACACTGTTGATGGTTAAATGCACTTGGGTGACATAGGCTCAGCCTGCACCTGATGTAGTATATGGCCAAAAATTAACCACACTGTTGATGGTTAAATGCACTTGGGTGACACAGGCTCAGCCTGCACCTGATGTAGTATATGGCCAAAAAATAACCACACTGTTGATGGTTAAATGCACTTGGGTGACACAGGCTCAGCCTGCAGCTGATGTAGTATATGGCCAAAAAATAACCAGACTGTTGATGGTTAGATGCACTTCGGTGACACAGGCTCAGCCTGCAGCTGATGTAGGATATAGTAATAAATAACCACACTATTGATGGTTAAAAGCACTTGGTGGTAGCTTGTGCTGGCACACCACAAGCCACAAAATGGCCACCGATCACCCCAGAAAATAGTGATCTAAAAACGCTCTGGGCAGCCTAAAAAAAGTGAGCAAGTCGATATTAGCACTTCAATGATCCACAGCTGGAGATCGATCACAGAATGAAGTCTTTTGGAGGAGTTAATCTGCCTAATCTCACCCTAACGTCGCAGCAGCAACCTCTCCCTATGCTTGAATCAGCAGAGTGACGTTCAGCGCTACGTGACCCAAGCTTTTATAGAGGCTGGGTCACATGCTGCACTGGCCAATCACAGCCATGCCAATAGTAGGCAAGGCTGTGATGGCCTCTTGGGGCAAGTAGTATGACGCTTGTTGATTGGCTGCTTTGCAGCCTTTCAAAAAGCGCCAATAAAGCGCCGAACACCGAACCCGAACCCGGACTTTTACGAAAATGTTCGGGTCCGTGTCACGGACACCCCAAAATTCGGTACGAACCCGAACTATACAGTTCGGGTTCGCTCATCCCTAATAATGACCCACTTCCCTCTCCTCTGTCTTCTTTTACTATGTACTGTAAATAGATATAGACTTTTTAATAATGAGTAGGTGTCCAAACATTAACAAAATGCCTTGTGGAAGGAAAGGGGAGCTGCAGGCTGCTTGGAGGTGATAAAGATGCTAGTGAGATATATTATAAAGTAGGACAAGAACACTTGTACTATTAATGCAATTATAGCTACAGCTATGTATTAAGGTGTAATATATATAAATATGACTAAAGATCAGAAAGTCTCAAACTATAATTGTTCTGACAGTGACACTCCAATATACAAAATACACTGCTCAAAAAAATAAAGGGAACACATAAACAACACAATGTAACTCCAAGTCAATCACACTTCTGTGAAATCAAATTGTCCACTTAGGAAGCAACACTGAGTGACAATCAATTTCACATGCTGTTGTGCAAATGGGATAGACAACAGGTGGAAATTATAGGCAAATAGCAAGACACCCTCAATAAAGGAGTGGTTCTGCAGGTGGTGACCACAGACCACTTCTCAGTTCCTATGCTTTCTGGCTGATGTTTTGGTCACTTTTGAATGCTGGCGGTGCTTTCACTCTAGTGGTAGCATGAGACGGAGTCTACAACCCACACAAGTGGCTCAGGTAGTGCAGCTTATCCAGGATGGTGCATCAATGCGAGCTGTGGCAAGAAGCTTTGCTGTGTCTGTCAGCGTAGTGTCCAGAGCATGGAGGCGTTACCAGGAGACAGGCCAGTACATCAGGAGACGTGGAGGAGGCGTAGGAGGGCAACAACCCAGCAGCAGGACCGCTACCTCTGCCTTTGTTCAAGGAGGAACAGGAGGAGCACTGCCAGAGTCCTGCAAAATGACCTCCAGCAGGCCACAAATGTGCATGTGTCTGCTCAAACGGTCAGAAACAGACTCCATGAGGGTGATATGAGGTCCCGACATCCACAGGTGGGGATTGTGCTTACAGCCGAACACCGTGCAGGACGTTTGGGATTTGCCAGAGAACACCAAAATTGGCAAATTCGCTACTGGCGCCCTGTGCTCTTCACAGATGAAAGCAGGTTCATGTGACAGACGTGAAAGAGTCTGGAGACGCCGTGGAGAATGTTCTGCTGCCTGCAACATCCTCCAGCATGACCGGTTTGGCATTGGGTCAGTAATGGTGTGGGGTGACATTTCTTTGGAGGGCCGCACAGCCCTCCATGTGCTCACCAGAGGTAGCCTGACTGCCATTAGGTACCGAGATGAGATCCTCAGACCCCTTGTGAGACCATATGCTGGTGCGGTTGGCCCTGGGTTCCTCCTAATGCAAGACAATGCTAGACCTCATGTGGCTGGAGTGTGTCAGCAGTTCCTGCAAGACGAAGGTATTGATGCTATGCACTGGCCCGTCCGTTCCCCAGACCTGAATCCAATTGAGCACATCTGAGACATCATGTCTCGCTCTATCCACCAACGTCACGTTGCACCACAGACTGTCCAGGAGTTGGCAGATGCTTTAGTCCAGGTCTGGGAGGAGATCCCTCAGGAGACCGTCCGCCACCTCATCAGGAGCATGCACAGGCGTTGTAGGGAGGTCATACAGGCACGTGGAGGCCACACACTACTGAGCCTCATTTTGACTTGTTTTAAGGACATTACATCAAAGTTGGATCAGCCGGTAGTTTGTTTTTACACTTTAATTTTGAGTGTGACTCCAAATCCAGACCTCCATGGGTTGAAAAATTTAATTTCCATTTTTTAATTTTTGTGTGATTTTGTTGTCAGCACATTCAACTATGTAAAGAACAAAGTATTTCAGAAGAATATTTAATTAATTCAGATCTAGGATGTGTTATTTTTGTGTTCCCTTTATTTTTTTGAGCAGTGTATATCTTGTCATTACAAGTATGGAATATACCTTTGCTCTAAACCTACAGATAATAATTTAAAAGACTCAATTCTCTAGAGTTTTATGAATACAGTTAATTCTCCTATATCTCCTCATTCCTCTCTGTCAACCACCCTAGACATGCTCTCTGGTCTGTCAATGATTTATGACTAACATCCATCACAATCCAAACCTCTCACTTGCGTCATCAAGATTTCTCTCGAGCTGTACTAGTTCTTTGGCATGTGCTATCCCAGACAATTAGGTTAATTCCCAACTTCTATAGTTTAGGTGCTTATTAGAAACACATACGGTAATTTTAGGGTAGCCTATCACATTAGATATTATCATACATAACTCTTGTTCTTTCACCCCCTCTAAACATTATCCCTCAAAACTTGACCCATCATCCAACAGTATCGACCATACCCATGCACTCAGAAGCACTGCAGATACCAGCTGGTTACTGGTTCATGCAGCTTTATACAGTTGAAACTCGAAAAATTAGAATATTGTGCAAAGTTCATTTATTTCAGTAATGCAACTTAAAAGGTGAAACTAATATATGAGATAGACTCATTACATGCAAAGCGAGATATTTCAAGCCTTTATTTGTTATAATTTGGATGATTATTGTTTACAGGCAAAGTCACAATCTCAGGTACCCTTTGCTCAGGGAGTATGGATTAATTAGCTGACTAGAGTGTGACACTTTGAGCCTAGATTATTGAACCTTTTCACAATATTCTAATTTTAAGTTGCATTAATGCAACTCCTTTTAAGTTGCATTACTTAAATAATTATAACTTTTGTATGATACTCAAATTTTTCGAGTTTCACCTGTATGTACTCCTCTATTTTGTTAAGATGGCTGGACCATTGTACAAAACAAGCCCAATTAAACTTTTCTACTTTTTCCTGATGAATGGTAAGTTCTTGTGAACAGGGCCCTCATTCCTCTTGTTTTATTTGTTTATTTGTTTGTTTCTATGTAATGTGTGATTCTGTTTGTAAATGAACCCTCTGATTGTAAAGTGCTATTAAATATGTTGCTGCTATATAAATAAGGATTATTATTATTATTAACTATATATCCAATATTCAATGAAAACCTGTAGGATACAAATAACAAATTACAATTGCAACATTTCGAGGTTCAGATACATTAGGATCTGTCCCCACAATGACTTTCAACTGAAATTTCTGTAAATTTTTCTTGTTGGACATTGTATCAGTTCTAAAATGCTTGTCTTTTTTTTACACCAGTCGCTAATCTTTTATAGTTCCTAACTTCTGACACATTACAATATTCCTTTTTACCAAATGATTTCCTTCAGAAGACATTCGGTTCAAATTCTGAAAATACATTGAAGCGGTGCGGAAAATGTGGCAACACCTTTCCATTTTTCATAAGATTCTATTAAATATTGGAACACTATATTTGCTCTGTCTATAGCACAATACACATCAAATTATGCTGCAAGCAGTGAACGAATAATCTTTCATCATCAAAGGAGAACATTCAGTCCCCAGTAACAGTTAATAGACATTCAGTAGACACAATTATAAATAACAATATGTGGCACTCGATTCTAATGATACAGTTCAGGTTCAGAGTTTTACAACTATTCATAAACTGCTCCAGCAGACCTTTCCTGATTTATGATACCAATAGATGCCTTTAAATTACCTCTCGTATTAAGCTGTGTGCAGTGTATTGTCCTATGAAACAAAATGTGACTGTAAGATGAACATTAAACACTGAATGCATAATCCATTGTGAGACAAAAAAGTAAGTGTCACCTAAAAGTTTTTTTTTTTTCTTGAAGGCCAAGGTTAAATGTTGCTAGACACTACACTGGATAATAGCATACTTTAAAAAACATTTAATACGATAAATCCAATTCAATCATGCAGACATTTTATCTTTCAAGGACATCCACTTTTATGTGAACATGACTTCATTTCATTCATTATTGCGCCCATAGTATAGCTTTGTCGCTTGCCTTGCATGCTCTCAGAAGTTTTATATATATATATATATATATATATATATATATACGCACTCTTGCATTCAAGGTGTGTTGTTACTAAAATATTGCTTTGTTTTTATTTAAATATATAATATACTATTATAAAGTTAGCATTAAAAGCATTTAACATACGTATATCTACATTAGGAATGTCAAAAATAACTATTCCTACTTGAAATGACTGCAAAGCCCCATTTTAACTGGCATGTTTCCATATCTCGGTGCTTCCTTAATATACCATGTTATATAAATGTTAATTTAATAGAGAAACCTTTAAAGGGGCTCATGCACTTCACTGTCTAATGGCTTCTTCTTGTATGGGGCCAAAATATTACTGTCTCAGAGGTAGATATGTCCACCCTTAAATTTTCAGGAATTTTTTTAAGGAGTACAATTTCTCATGAAACAAATTCAGTACAATATTAGAAACCCTTGACAGACTGCAATTCCTATCACAACCACTAGTGGATGTACATATACAAATATATTATTATTTTTCCTTATAGAGCATCACAAAATCATGTTTTTTCAGACCTGGTCATATACCAAAAACATATCTTAGAATATGGTGAGCTAACAGAAAACAAGGCACATCTGTATATACACTGCGTGCAGAATTATTAGGCAAATGAGTATTTTGACCACATCATCCTCTTTATGCATGTTGTCTTACTCCAAGCTGTATAGGCTCGAAAGCCTACTACCAATTAAGCATATTAGGTGATGTGCATCTCTGTAATGAGAAGGGGTGTGGTCTAATGACATCAACACCCTATATTAGGTGTGCATAATTATTAGGCAACTTCCTTTCCTTTGGCAAAATGGGTCAAAAGAAGGACTTGACAGGCTCAGAAAAGTCAAAAATAGGGAGATATCTTGCAGAGGGATGCAGCACTCTTAAAATTGCAAAGCTTCTGAAGCGTGATCATCGAACAATCAAGCGTTTGATTCAAAATAGTCAACAGGGTCGCAAGAAGCGTGTGGAAAAACCAAGGCGCAAAATAACTGCGCATGAACTGAGAAAAGTCAAGCGTGCAGCTGCCAAGATGCCACTTGCCACCAGTTTGGCCATATTTCAGAGCTGCAACATCACTGGAGTGCCCAAAAGCACAAGGTGTGCAATACTCAGAGACATGGCCAAGGTAAGAAAGGCTGAAAGACGACCACCACTGAACAAGACACACAAGCTGAAACGTCAAGACTGGGCCAAGAAATATCTCAAGACTGATTTTTCTAAGGTTTTATGGACTGATGAAATGAGAGTGAGTCTTGATGGGCCAGATGGATGGGCCCGTGGCTGGATTGGTAAAGGGCAGAGAGCTCCAGTCCGACTCAGACGCCAGCAAGGTGGAGGTGGAGTACTGGTTTGGGCTGGTATCATCAAAGATGAGCTTGTGGGGCCTTTTCGGGTTGAGGATGGAGTCAAGCTCAACTCCCAGTCCTACTGCCAGTTTCTGGAAGACACCTTCTTCAAGCAGTGGTACAGGAAGAAGTCTGCATCCTTCAAGAAAAACATGATTTTCATGCAGGACAATGCTCCATCACACGCGTCCAAGTACTCCACAGCGTGGCTGGCAAGAAAGGGTATAAAAGAAGAAAATCTAATGACATGGCCTCCTTGTTCACCTGATCTGAACCCCATTGAGAACCTGTGGTCCATCATCAAATGTGAGATTTACAAGGAGGGAAAACAGTACACCTCTCTGAACAGTGTCTGGGAGGCTGTGGTTGCTGCTGCACGCAATGTTGATGGTGAACAGATCAAAACACTGACAGAATCCATGGATGACAGGCTTTTGAGTGTCCTTGCAAAGAAAGGTGGCTATATTGGTCACTGATTTGTTTTTGTTTTGTTTTTGAATGTCAGAAATGTATATTTGTGTATGTTGAGATGTTATATTGGTTTCACCGGTAAAAATAAATAATTGAAATGGGTATATATTTGTTTTTTGTTAAGTTGCCTAATAATTATGCACAGTAATAGTCACCTGCACACACAGATATCCCCCTAAAATAGCTAAAACTAAAAACAAACTAAAAACTACTTCCAAAAATATTCAGCTTTGATATTAATGAGTTTTTTGGGTTCATTGAGAACATGGTTGTTGTTTAATAATAAAATTAATCCTCAAAAATACAACTTGCCTAATAATTCTGCACTCCCTGTAGGGCCTCTAGTGTGTCTGTATATTACTCCAATTTCATTAGGAAACCTTTTTTTTTCTGTCAGATTCTATGCAGATCAGTCTGAAACAAATATTGGCATTTTACATTAGATACTGCATTAATGGATTTATCCTCCCCTAAAACCTTGGGGGGATATATTAATGTAAGTATGCCTATAATCTTACTTTATTTGGACTAGAATATGTGTTTACTTTAGATGCACCGAATATATTAACCCCTTAGTGACTTTCCATACAACTATTTACGGTGGTCACTAAGGAGCTTTAGGCTAGGCAGTGGCGAGCAGCAGCTCTACTCTCATATGAGAGATGGGCTCCTTCGCTAATGGCCCGGATTGTTATAATTGCCTATCTGGGCCGTTTAACCACATAGACTCCTAGGTCAATAGCAATCATGAAGCTCGCAGGTCCTCCAGCCTCTGCATACACAGTTTTACTCCCGGTTTCCATAACAACCGAGCCATTTTTCTTCACTGCCGTAGGAGAGCTTTAAAGGAAATCTGTCACAAGGATAATTGCATTTAAAGTAAAGCCATGGCCTAATAGCTCTTAGTACCTTATTTCAAGATGTGCCTTTGTTCCAGCAATAGATGTTTTTATCCACTGAAAATCAAGTATATTTGGTATGCAAATGAGCCAGTAAGGTGCCCAGAGGGGCTTCAGTCTTGCAAGAAGGAGCCCAGACACGTCCCCTGCCACAATGTGTCCACCCTCAAAAGACAAACTTTAAACCCCGCCTCCAGGTCCCACTAAGCCACGCCCTTGGTTAGGCCATGCCCCTCCCACTCCTTAGCCGACAGTGATTTAAAGACTGAAGTTAAAAATCAACTTCTGTCAGCTGCAGAGGTGGGAGGGACAGTGACTTTCTCCCTGCAGCTCACACTCAGAAAGCACAGTGCTGCTGTCTTAGGCCTCATGCACACGACCGTATTTTTTTGCGGTCCTCAAAAACGGGTTCTGTTTGTCCGTGATCCATGACCGTTTTTTCGTCCGTGGGTCTTCCTTGATTTTTGGAGGATCCACGGATATGAAAAAAAAGTCGTTTTGGTGTCCGCCTGGCCGTGCGGAGCCAAACGGATCCATCCTGAATTACAATGCAAGTCAATGGGGACGGATCCGTTTGACGTTGACACAATATGGTGCCATTTCAAACGGATCCGTCCCCCATTGACTTTCAATGTAAAGTCAGAAGTTAATATACCATAGGATCAGAGTTTTCTCCAATCCGATGGTATATTTTAACTTGAAGCGTCCCCATCACCCTGGGAACGCCTCTATGTTAGAATATACTTTCGGATATGAGTTATATCGTGAAACTCAAATCCGACAGTATATTCTAACACAGAGGCGTTCCCATGGTGATGGGGACGCTTCAGGTTAGAATATACTAAAAGAACTGTGTACATGACTGCCCCCTGCTGCCTGGCAGGTGCTGCCAGGCAGCAGGGGGCAGCCGCCCCCTGTAGTTAACACATTGGTGGCCAGTGCGGCCGGCCCCCCTCCCTCCCCTGTAGTTAACTCATTGGTGGCCAGTGGGCCCCCCTCCCTCCCCTGTAGTTAACTCGTTGGTGGCCAGTGCGGCCGGCCCCCCTCCCTCCCCTGTAGTTAACTCGTTGGTGGCCAGTGGGCCCCCCCCTCCCTCCCCTGTAGTTAACTCGTTGGTGGCCAGTGCGGCTGGCCCCCCTCCCTCCCCTGTAGTTAACTCGTTGGTGGCCAGTGGGCCCCCCCCTCCCTCCCCTGTAGTTAACTCGTTGGTGGCCAGTGCGGCCGGCCCCCCTCCCTCCCCTGTAGTTAACTCTTTGGTGGCCAGTGGGCCCCCCCCCTCCCTCCCCTGTAGTTAACTCGTTGGTGGCCAGTGGGCCCTCTCCCCTCCCTCCCCCTCTTAATTAAAATCTCCCCCCCCTATCATTGGTGGCAGCGGAGAGTACCGATCGGAGTCCCAGTTTAATCGCTGGGGCTCCGATCAGTAACCATGTGTCACGGCGGGCGTGCACTCAGTATGACAGATAACGAACCAACCAGGCTCTGGGCGAGAGACAGGGGAAGGGTCACCTCCTAGCTAATCCCTGACCTCTTTCTCTGCACTGCTCAGCCCATCTACAGATCTTGAAGGTAGATCTGAGATGTCCCCGTGCCTGGGCTGACAAAACCCTGAATTCCCTGAGATGGTGAAGTGGGAAATAGGAGCAGCCTGCTCGCGCAGAACCTGGATGGGAAAGATGACACAAAACAACCAACTAAAAACAACACTTATCTTCCTGAGCTGGAGCAGACAGCCAACCTTCCTTCCTAGCTTCCAAGATCGCAATGATGAATATAATCCGCTCAGGGCACTGGACGGAGGAGCAATTTAAACTAATGACTCCACCCAGTGCACCTGATGAGGGGCGGATCCAGCACGACTCCAAAACAAACACTAAACTCGTGCTGCAATCCTGGCTGACCTCCGCACATCGTCAGAGTGGGGCATGACAGTACCCCCCCCTTCTATGGGTGACCTCCAGACACCCTGCACCAACCTTATCCGGATGAGACCTATGAAAAGCCCTCACCAGTCGGCTGGCGTTGACATCCGACGCCGGAACCCACATCCTCTCCTCAGGACCGTATCCCCTCCAGTGCACCAGGTACTGAAGGGAACCCCGAAGAACTCTCGAGTCGAGAATCCTGGAGATCTCAAACTCCAAGTTTCCCTCGACTAGAACAGGAGGAGGAGACTATGCCGATGGTTCCACCGGTCTCACATATTTTTTTAGTAAAGACCTGTGGAACACATCATGGATCCTCCAAGTCTGCGGAAGATCCAGCCGAAACGCCACAGGATTGATCGCCGCCGAAATTTTATATGGACCAATAAATCTTGGACCCAGTTTCCAAGATGGGACTCTCAATTTGATATTTTTAGTGGACAACCACACCAGATCACCCACACACAGGTCCGGACCAGTCATACGTCTCTTGTCAGCCATTCGTTTATACCTCTCACCCATCCTCTCCAAATTCCCTTTAATCCTCTGCCAGATAGAGGATAAGGCAGAAGAGAATCTCTCCTCCTCTGGCATCCCAGAGGAACCAGACCCAGAGAAGGTACCAAACTGGGGAGGGAAACCGTATGCGCCAAAAAATGGCGACTTACCCGTGGACTCCTGTCTACGGTTATTCAACGCAAATTCTGCTAAAGACAAGAATGAGGACCAGTCCTCCTGATTCTCAGCCACAAAGCACCTCAAGTAGATCTCCAGGTTTTGATTAGTACGCTCCGTCTGACCATTCGACTGCGTATGAAAAGCCGAAGAGAATGAAAGTCGAATGCCAAGCCGAGAGCAGAACGCCCTCCAAAACCTGGAGACAAACTGTGTGCCCCTATCAGAGACCACGTCCGAGGGAATACCATGCAATCTCACAATATTATCCACAAAAATCTGCGCAAGAGTCTTAGCGTTAGGCAGACTAGTTAGTGGTATAAAGTGAGCCATCTTACAGAAACGGTCAACCACCACCAAAATCACTGTCACAGAACTCGGCAGATCCGTAATAAAGTCCATAGACAAATGCGTCCAAGGACGAGATGGAATAGACAATGGAAGAAGTGAACCAGGCGGTCGAGTATGAGCAACCTTTGACCGAGCGCAGGTTTCACAAGCTTTCACGTAATTCTCAATACTCTTATGCAACCCTGGCCACCAGAACCTCCGGGACACCAGATCACAGGTGGACTTACCACCAGGATGTCCAGCGAGAACAGTATCGTGATGTTCCTTGAACACCTTGTATCGTAGGCCCTCAGGAACAAACAACCTCCCTGGGGAACAAGAACCAGGAGCCCCCTCCTGGGCTCCCAACACCTCCATCTCCAATTCAGGGTACAGAGAGGAGACCACCACCCCATCCGCCAAAATCGGCGCCGGATCTTCTGAATCACCTCCCCCAGGAAAGCTGTGAGATAAGGCATCTGCCTTGACGTTCTTGACCCCTGGGCGAAAGGTAACCACGAAATTGAACCTGGTAAAAAACAGTGACCATCTGGCCTGCCTAGGGTTATGACGCTTGGCAGATTGCAGGTAAGCCAAATTCTTATGGTCAGTATACACCATAACGGGGTGAGACGCCCCCTCCAACCAGTGGCGCCATTCCTCAAAGGCCAACTTGATAGCCAACAACTCTCTATCTCCAACACCATAATTCCTTTCGGCAACCGAGAGCTTCTTGGAGAAGAAGGCACACGGGACCCACTTGCCAGGAGATGAACCCTGTGACAGCACCGCCCCAACCCCCACCTCTGATGCATCAACCTCCACTACGAATGGTTGAGACACATCCGGCTGCACCAGAATGGGAGCGGACACAAAACGCTCCCTAACAGCCGAAAAGGCCTGCAACGCCTCATCCGACCAGACAGAGACATCGGCGCCCTTCTTGGTCATATCAGTAAGAGGTTTTACTAGGGTAGAATAATTCAAAATAAATTTCCTATAATAATTTGTAAACCCCAAGAATCGCATCAAAGCTTTCTGATTCTCTAGTCGGTCCCACTCCAGAACCGCCCGGACCTTTTCGGGATCCATACGAAAACCGGAATCAGAAAGCATGTATCCCAAGAACGGAAGCTCTTGCACCGCAAACAAACATTTCTCCAATTTGGCATACAACTTATTCTCCCGAAGGATCGTCAAAACCTGTCTCACATGATCCTGATGGGTCTTCAGATCAGGAGAATAAATTAAAATGTCATCCAGGTAAACTACTACGAACCTCCCCACCAAGTGATGAAAAATGTCATTGACGAATCGCTGAAATACTGCTGGCGCGTTCGTCAATCCAAAAGGCATCACCAGGTTCTCAAAATGACCCTCGTGCGTATTGAAGGCCGTTTTCCACTCATCCCCCTCCTTGATCCTGATCAGATTGTAGGCTCCTCTCAAATCCAACTTGGAGAACACCTTGGCTCCAACAATCTGATCAAAAAGATCAGAGATCAAGGGCAGGGGATATGGATCCCCGACTGTAATACGGTTCAACTCCCGGAAATCCAAACACGGTCTCAGTGATCCATCTTTTTTCTTCACAAAGAACAAACCTACTGCCACTGGAGACTTAGATGGTCTAATATGACCCTTTGCCAAACTCTCGGCGACATACTTTCGCATGACCTCTCTTTCGGGTTGAGAGAGGTTGAAAAGCCGAGACTTTGGCAACTTAGCGCCAGGAATGAGATTAACTGGACAATCATAGTCCCGATGAGGGGGCAATTCCTGAGCCCCACCCTCCGAAAAGACATCCGCAAAATCCGAGAGATACGGAGGTAAAGCCGTAATGGACACTTCAGAAATAGATGTGACAAGACAATTATCTGAACAAAACTCGCTCCAACCAATGATTTGTCTCGCTTGCCAGTCTATAATTGGGTTATGTCTAGTCAATCATGGCAACCCCAAAACTATAGGAGCTGGCAAATCCTTCATGACAAAACAAGAAATAATTTCAGCATGTGAATCACCCACCCTTAAATGAATACCATGAACAATGTGAGTGAGACTCCTTTGAGAAAGAGGGGAAGAATCAATTGCAAAAACACGAATCTCGTTCTCTAACGTGCAAGTACTTAGTCCCAGGCCTTGAAGAAAAAGAAAGTCAATTAGGTTTACCCCAGCACCACAATCAAGGAATACATCAACAAACACATTTTTTGACTCTAGTGCCACCATAGCTGAAAGGAGAAAACGGGAACTGCAGGGAGCTTGCATACCTGTCTGCTCCACCACACCATTCATACTACCAAGTGTGAGGGAGGTTTTTTTTCTTTTTTCTTTTTCTCTTCCACCTGTGATTTAACATGAGGACAAGAAAAAAATAAAATGACCCCTCTTTCCACAAAAGTAACATAGTTTGTGCAATTTCCTAAAGTCTCTACTATCAGAATCGCAAGAAATCTGACCCAATTGCAGGGATTCCTCCGCTACTCCAGAGTTATAAGCAATATCACCCTGGGCAGAAGAAGAAACAAAACCACACGCAGGAGGGATCCCCTGCACGGAGGGACCCTTACCCCTCTCTCGGATACGTCTATCCAACCGTATAGCCAAAGACATTGCATTCTCTAAAGTATCCGGATACTCATGAAAAGCCAGGGCATCCTTCAACCTTTCAGATAACCCCTGACAAAACTGACTACGTAACGCGGGGTCGTTCCACCCCAACTCAGTAGCCCACCTCCTAAACTCTGTACAGTAACCCTCTGCAGTATGTTCACCCTGCAGTAAGTTACGCAATTTCGATTCTGCCATCGAGACCCGATCTGGGTCATCGCAAATAAATCCCAGGGCTTGGAAAAATTCCTCCACTGACTCACTCACTCCAAGGACAGTGGGGCGGTCTCATTCAGTGCGCAGGGGTCTCAGTCTCTCTCAATCCCCTTTGAGCAGGAGCCCATGCAGCTGGGTTTGCTTGCCTCTAACAACAGAGGATTCAGCTCTCAGAGGAGGGTTTGTTTCTGTTGTGGAGGTATAAATCATTTGGCAAATGTTTGTCCCTCTAGGAGATTCAGGGAGTTTCTAAAGAATAATAAAGAAACAAAAAGAAAAAAGTCCTCTAAAAACGTTCCATCTGTTACTATTGGCAAGGTTGATGCGGAAATTGAAGGTTTTCCGTTTGCTTGTAGTTCCTGTTTTGTCCTACCTGCCAGGGTGGTGCTAGAGAGCAAGAACATTGTTTGTGAGATTTTTGTAGATAGTGGAGCAGCTGTCAATCTCATTGATAATCAATTTGCTATAACACATGGTTTCCAGGTATGCACTTTGTTATTGCTATTGATTCTGCTCCACTTTCTCAAAAATCATTAAAGGGCATAGTTCACAATATCCGTTTGACTTTGGGTGATGCTCATGTTGAGGATGTGTCATGTTTCATCCTAGGCGGGTTACCTACTCCTCTAGTGTTGGGGCTACCCTGGCTCACTAAACATAACCCCACCATTGATTGGCAAGCGAGGCAAATAAATGGTTGGAGTGACTTTTGCAGAGAGAATTGCCTCTTGATGTCTCTTTCAGAGGTTTCGACTAAGACTGTACCATCTTTTCTTTCTGAATTTTCGGATGTGTTTTCTGAAAGTGGTGTTCAGGAGCTGCCCCCTCACCGGGAGTAAGATTGCCCTATTAATCTCATCCCAGGCGCCAAGCTGCCTAAATCTCGTTTATACAATCTCTCCCAACCTGAAAGGGTCGCTATGCGTACTTATATCTCTGAGAGCCTGAGAAAGGGACACATACGACCCTCGAAGTCACCTGTTGCCGCTGGTTTCTTTTTTGTTAAGAAAAAAGATGGTTCTTTAAGACCATGTCTAGATTTCAGGGAGCTGAACAGTATCACAATTTGTGACGCTTATCCGCTTCCTCTGATCCAGGACCTGTTTAACCAGATTGTTGGGGCTAAAGTTTTTTCCAAGTTGGATTTAAGAGGTGCATACAACCTGGTCAGGGTCAGAGAAGGGGACGAATGGAAGACGGCCTTCAATACCCCTGAGGGTCATTTCGAGAATTTGGTTATGCGCTTTGGTTTGATGAATGCTCCGGCCGTCTTCCAACATTTTGTGAACAGCATTTTTTATCATTTAATGGGGAAATTTGTACTGGTGTATCTAGATGACATTTTGATTTTTTCTCCTGATTTCAAAACTCATAGGGACCACCTACGTCAGGTCTTGCTCATTCTGCGGGAGAATGAATTGTACGCTAAACTGGAGAAATGTGTGTTTGCGGTTCCAGAAATTCAATTTCTGGGTTTTCTTCTCTCCGCTTCTGGTTTTCGCATGGACCCTGAGAAGGTCCGCGATGTGCTTGATTGGGAGCTTCCTGAGAATCAGAAGGCGCTGATGCGCTTTTTAGGTTTTGCCAATTATTACAGGAAGTTCATTTAGAATTATTCCTCTGTTGTTAAGCCACTGACTGATATGACTAGAAAGGGGGTAGATTTTTCCTCCTGGTCGGTAGAAGCGCATAAGGCCTTTTCTAGTATCAAAGAGAGTTTTGCTTCCGCTCCCATCTTGGTACAACCTTATACAGTGGGATGCGAAAGTTTGGGCAACCTTGTTAATCGTCATGATTTTCCTGTATAAATCGTTGGTTGTTATGATAAAAAATGTCAGTTAAATATATCATATAGGAGACACACACAGTGATATTTGAGAAGTGAAATGAGCGTCAATCAGAATCTGGAGACATATCTGCGCTGTTTTGTGGTGGAGAATCAGGAGGATCACCATTTTTTGGTGCATATGGGTTTCATCCGCAGTTTGGGACATTCTCTGGAGAGGGGGCTTCTGGTTTACCTGATGAGGAGAGATTATCCTCGTCTTTGTCAGGATAATCTAAAGAGCATGAGTGAGAGATATAAGCGTGTGGTGGATAAGAGACGTGTGCCTGGTCCGGACCTGAATGTTGGTGATCTGGTGTGGTTGTCTACTAAGAATATCAAATTTAAGGTTCCCTCCTGGAAGTTGGGTCCTAAATTTATCGGGCCTTACAAAATCTTGTCCGTCATCAATCCCGTTGCCTACCGTCTTGATCTTCCTCAGACTTGGAAGATCCATAATGTTTTTCACAAGTCCCTATTAAAACCTTAGGTCCAACCTACTGTACCCTCCTCTTTGCCTCCTCCTCCGATTGTGGTTGATGGTAATCTTGAATTTCAGGTCTCTAGGATTGTGGACTCTCGCATTGTCCGCGGTTCTTTTCAGTACCTCGTTCATTGGGAGGGTTATGGTCCTGAGGAGAGGATGTGGGTTCCAGTGGCGGACATTAAGGCCACTCGTCTTCTCAGGGCATTCCATAGGTTCCATCCTGAGAAGGTGGGCTCTGAGTGTCCGGAGTTCACTCGTAGCGGGAGGGGTACTGTTCTGATAGACGTTCTTCAGTACCTCCTGCATGATGTTCTTTTGTTTTGCTTTCGCTTTGACATCTCTTCTCCCTCTCCCAGCTGTGATCTATTAGCAGTGATTGCCTCCCTATATATCTCCTCCCATACTGCTTCACTTTGTGGTTTATACTACTTCCTGGATTGGTTTCACTGCTTGAAGTTGCTACTGCTGGTTCCTAAGGATAAGTTTATTTCTGTATTTGTGTCTTCCTGTTGGCTTGATTCTAGGTGACCCTGACTCCCTCCGTTTTGAGTGCAGGGAGCCGGTGGTCGTGTCCCCTCACTATTATGGGGTTTGCAGGTGTCCCTCAGTCTAAGGTACGTGGACATGCAACTTTCTATCAATGAGATCTTTGCATGGGTTGAGCAGTGAGGGAGAGCTCTAAGGCATTAATAGGGCTTACCCTTTTGTTCCTTAGTTTGGGATCAAGTCAGTCAGATCTTTATTTGTTACTTATTGTTTCCTGCTACACCATCCGTGACACTAGCTTGGTATCCAACCTTGTGCAAAGGGGGAGTTTGCGGTTGTCCAAATGGACTGTTTGCATTTGTTTGCGGTGCGTTAAACGGGGAGTTTGGTCTGTCAGAGTTTGGTCTGTCACTTTGAAGCGGGCGTAACCCTTGCACTACCTGATCGATACAACATCATACCTGATCGTATACACACACTGGATGTTTTAAAGCACGTTATTTCAAGCAATTTAGGAACGTTAGGTGATTTATGCCCTTTATGGATTAAAACACGACTCTGCGTCAACTACGTAATTTTCCATGGGAGTTTTGCCATGGATCCCCCTCCGGCATGCCACAGTCCAGGTGTTAGTCCCCTTGAAACAACTTTTCCATCACTATTGTGGCCAGAAAAAGTCCCTGTGGGTTTTAAAATTCGCCTGCCTATTGAAGTCTATGGTGGTTCGCCCGGTTCGCCGGTTTGCAAACATTTGCGAAAATTTGTGTTCGCCGATTGCGAACGGAAAATTTTATGTTCGCAACATTTCTAATGTGTGCCAGAGTATCAACAGGCAAGACTTCGCTGTCGTTATCGGGAGGATGATTCTTAATCACCTCATCATCTTCCTCCTCTTCTGCCCACCCACGCTGAACAGATGGAAATAAACATCCATGGGTACTAGCCTCTGTAGCGGAGGTAACAGTCTCCTGCTTCTCCTCCTCTTCATCGCCCAACTCGTGCTGAGAAGACGAACTAAAGGTGGTCTGGCTATCACCCTGTGTAATGTCTTCCCCCGTTTCCAACTCTTCCATATGCAAAGCGTCATCCTTAATTGTGATCAGTGAGCGTTTGAGTAGACACAGAAGTGGGATGGTTACGCTGATAATAGCGTTTTCGCCGCTCACCATCTGTGTTGATTCCTCAAAGTTTCTTAAAACCTCACAGAGGTCAGACATACATGCCCACTCCTAGCTTGTGAATAGCGGAAACTGACTGGAAAGGTGATGACCATGTTGCAGCTGGTATTCCACAACTGCCCTCTTTTGCTCACAAAGCCTGGCCAACATGTGGAACATGGAATTCCAGGGCGTGCTCACGTGGCACAACAGCCAGTGAGCTGTCAATTTCAAGCGCTGCTGCAGCGTTGACAGACCTGCTGAAGCTGTAAATGACTTGCGGAAATGTGCACACATGTGTCGCACCTTCACCAGTAGCTCAGGCAAATTGGGGTAGGTTTTGAGAAACCACTGAACCACAAGGTTGAACACGTGGGCTAGGCATGGGATGTGTCTGAGCTTGCCGAGCTCCAAAGCCGCCACCAAGTTACAGCCATTATCAGACAGAACCATGCCTGGTTGTAGGTTAAGTGGCAAGAGCCACAGCTCAGTCTGGTCTCTTTTCCCCTGCCACAGCTCTGTGGCGGTGTACTGTTTGTCACCTAAGCATATCAGCTTCAGCACGGCCTGTTGCCACTTCCTCACTGCAGTGCTACACTGCTTCCAGCTAACGACTGATGACTGACTGGTGCTGCACGCGGATAAATCGGAGGTGAAAGTGGAGGAGGAGGCAGAGGAGGAGAATTGGGGTTTGGAGCTACTAACGTAGGTGCTGGCGGAAACCCTGATCGACGTAGGGCCTGCAATTCTTGGTGTCGGTAGCCCCTGTGCCATCCCAGGGTACGATTCGCTCCCAGCCTCCACAACATTCACCCAGTGTGCCATCAGGGAAATGTAGCGTCCCTGGCCACCAGCAATTGCCATGTGTCTGTGGTTAAGTGGACCTTCCCAGTAACTGCGTTGGTCAGGGCACGTGTGATGTTACTGGACACATGGTGTAAGGCGGGTATGGCACACCTTGAAAAATAGTGGCGGCTGGGGACTGCGTAATGAGGTACGGCCACCGAAATCAGGCTGCGGAAAGCATCAGTGTCCACAAGCCTTAAAGGCAACATTTCCAGGGACAGTAATTTGGAAAGCTGCGCATTTAGTGCTATGGCCTGTGGGTGGGTGGGTGGCTGGGTATTTTTGCTTGCGTTCAAAGGCCTGGGGTAAGGACATTTAGAAGCTGCGCTGGGACACAGAAGTGGATGTGGTCGCTGATGGTGCTTGCAAAGGTCCAGGTGCAGGGCGGGAGGCATCAAGCCCTGCGCCTTCGACAGAGGATTGGCCAGCATGTAACATAGGAAAAGAAGAGGGAGTGGTGTGACCCACAGACACAGATTGTGGACCCAGGCATTTCTCCAACTTATTACGGTGCTTGGATGCCATGTGGCGGATCATGCTGGTGGTGGTGAAGTTGCTAGTGTTTATGCCCCGGCTCATTTTCGTGTGGCACAGGTTGCAAACTACTAATCTTTTTTAGTCCGCACCTTCCTCAGAAAAGCGCCATACTGCGGAACATCTACCCCTTAGCAAGGGAGATTTCCGCAAGGGGGTGCTCCGTGGAACAGTTGCGGGCCTGTTTGGTGTGGCCCACCTTCTCCATTTTGGCACCCTACTGCCTCTTCCAGCCTGTTGAGGTGCTGCAGATCCCTCCCCCTCTGTACTGCTGTCATCGCTCATCTTTCCACCTTCTCAGGTTGGGTGAGTGACCTCATCGTCCACCACCTCATCTTCCACTTCCTCACTCTGATCATCCTCCTGATTTGTTGACCTAACTACAACCTCAGTGATTGACAACTGTGTCTCATCCTCTTCATCAACCTCTTGAGACATTAATTGCGGTTGAATCATTGGCAACTGTGTCTCATTATCATCCACCTCAATAAACAGTAATTGCCGTTCCCCACCGTCATGTTCTTGTGACTGTGGATGCTCAAAAGGTTGGGAATCAGAGCATAAGATCTCATGTCCCTCTTCAAGCATGCTTGGTGAAAGGGCCAAATCAATTAATGGCGATGAAAAGAGGTCCTCGGAATATCCGAGTGTGGGATCACTTGTTTTGCCAGACTGTACATGGTGGGAGGAAGGATTATCAGGGTGAAGATTGTGTTGAGCAGACTCCTGGCTACTTAGATTGGACTTGGTGGAAGACAGGGTGGTGCTTAATAGTGATGAGCGGCAGGGGTCATATTCGAATTCGCGATATTTCGCGAATATTTTGTAGAATATTCGTCGAATATTCGCAAATTAGAATATTCACGATTTTTTTAACTCGAAAAATCGGCAAGGTAATGATTGTGTAATATGCGAATTTTCGTAATTCGAATTTTTGGATTCGAATTTTTTATTGCGAATTTTTCAACTTACAACTATTAGACAAAGAAGATTATAGCACTATATTAGCTAAATTGCTCTATATTAAATTTTTTTCGAATATTCGCTATATTGCTATAACTTCGTTTTTTCAAATATTCGTAATATTCTAAAACAAGAATACAGTCATGTGAAAAAATTAGGACACCCTTTGAAAGCATGTGGTTTTTTGTAACATTTTTAATAAATGGTTATTTCATCTCCGTTTCAACAATACAGAGAGATTAAAGTAATCCAACTAAACAAAGAAAACTGAAGAAAAGTCTTTTCAAGATCTTCTGTAAATGTCATTCTACAAAAATGCCTATTCTAACTGAGGAAAAAGATAGGACACCCTCACATGTATTCCCTCTTAAATTGGCTCAGATCTCACACAGGTATATCACACCAGGTGCACATAATTAGTAGATCGTTACTCTGCATGTTGAATGAGGCTTGCCCTATTTAAACCTCAGACATTTAGTTTGGTGTGCTCCTGACTGTTGAAGTGAGAGTGAGCACCATGGTGAGAGCAAAAGAGCTGTCAGAGGACTTCAGAAAAAAGATTGTAGCAGCCTATGAGTCTGGGAAGGGATTTAAAAAGATCTCAAAAGATTTTGAAATCAGCCATTCCACTGTCCGGAAGATAGTCTACAAGTGGAGGGCTTTCAAAACAACTGCCAACATGCCCAGGACTGGTCGCAAGTTCACCCCAAGAGCAGACCGCAAGATGCTAAAAGAGGTATCCAAAAACCCTAAAGTGTCATCTCGAGAACTACAGCAGGCTCTGGCTACTGTTGATGTAGAAGTACATGCCTCTACAATCAGAAAGAGACTGTACAAGTTTAACTTGCATGGGAGGTGTGCAAGGAGGAAACCTTTGCTTTCCAAGAGAAACATCGAGGCCAGACTGACATTTGCCAGCGATAAAGTTGACAAAGACCAGGACTTCTGGAATAATGTTCTTTGGACAGATGAGTCCAAAATTGAATTATTTGGACACAACAGCAGAGGACATGTTTGGCGTAAACCAAACACAGCATTCCAAGAAAAGAACCTCATACCAACTGTGAAGCATGGAGGTGGAAGTGTCATGGTTTGGGGCTGCTTTGCTGCAGCAGGACCTGGTCAGCTCACCATCATAGAATCCACGATGAATTCTACTGTGTATCAGAAGGTGCTTGAAGAACATGTGAGACCATCAGTTAGAAAATTAAAGCTGAAGCGGAACTGGACCATGCAACATGACAATGACCCAAAACATACTAGTAAATCAACCAAAGATTGGCTGAAAAAGAAGAAATGGAGAGTCCTGGAATGGCCAAGTCAAAGTCCAGATTTGAATCCCATTGAGATGCTGTGGGGTGACTTGAAAAGGGCTGTACGTGCAAGAAACCCCTCAAACATCTCACAGCTGAAAAAGTTCTGCATTGAGGAGTGGGGTAAAATTTCCTCAGACCGATGTCGAAGACTGGTAGATGGCTACAAGAACCGTCTCACTGCAGTTATTTCAGCCAAAGGAGGTAACACTCGCTATTAGGGGCAAGGGTGTCCTATCTTTTTCCTCAGTTAGAATAGGCATTTTTGTAGAATGACATTTACAGAAGATCTTGAAAAGACTTTTCTTCAGTTTTCTTTGTTTAGTCGGATTACTTTAATCTCTCTGTATTGTTGAAACGGAGATGAAATAACCATTTATTAAAAATGTTACAAAAAACCACATGCTTTCAAAGGGTGTCCTAATTTTTTCACAAGACTGTATATAGCAATATAGCGAATATTCGAAAAAAACAAATATAGAGCAAAATTTGCAAACACTACTACTCCTAAAGTCAAGTATATTGCAGCCTTCTTATTGGCCCACAAGCTAGAAGCAAGGAGGGATCATGTGTACTGATTAAAAAAAAAAAATCGAATAAGGCTACTTTCACACTTGCGTTTGGGGTTCTGCTTGTGAGCTCCGTTTGAAGGCTCTCACAAGCGGCCCCGAACGGATCCGTACAGCCCCAATGCATTCTGAATGGATGCGGATCCGCTCAGAATGCCTCACTCTGGCTCTGCTTGGCCTCCGTTCCACTTAGCAGGCGGACACCCGAACGCAGCTTGCAGCGTTTTTGTGTCCGCCTGGCCGTGCAGAGCAAAACGGATCCGTCCAGACTTACAATGCAAGTCAATGGGGACGGATCCGTTTGACGTTGACACAATATGGTGCAATTTCAAACGGATCCGTCACCCATTGACTTTCAATGTAAAGTCAGGAGTCCCCTATTAATATACCATCAGATCGGAGTTTTCTCCAATCCGATGGTATATTTTAACTTGAAGCATCCCCATCACCATGGGAATGCCTCTATGTTAGAATATACCATCGGATTTGAGTTAGATCGTGAAACTCAAATCCGACAGTATATTCTAACACAGAGGCGTTCCCATGGTGAAGGGGACGCTTCAAGTTAGAATATACTGAGAACTGTGTACATAACTGCCCCCCTCCCCCCCTGTATTTAACTCATTGGTGGCCAGTGCGGCCCCCCTCCCTCCCTCCCCAGTATTAAATGAGACCAGTGCGGCCCCCCTCCCTCTATATTCATTGGTGGCCAGTGCGGACCCCCCTCCCTCCCCAGTATTAATTGTGGCCAGTGCGGCCCCCCTCCCTCTATATTCATTGGTGGCCAGTGCGGCCCCCCTCCCTCCCCAGTATTAATTGTGACCAGTGCGGCCCCCCTCCCTCTATATTCATTGGTGGCCAGTGCGGCCCCCCCTCCCTCCCCAGTATTAATTGTGACCAGTGCGGCCCCCCTCCCTCTATATTCATTGGTGGCCAGTGCGGATTCCCAGTATTAAATGTGACCAGTGCGGCCTCCCCTCTTCCCCCCCCCTAATTAAAATCACCCCTCCCATCATTGGTGGCAGTGGAGAGTTCCGATCAGAGTCCCAGTTTAATCGCTGGGGCTCCGATCGGTTACCAGTTAGCTGCGATGTCTCCTCCTACTGGTAAGTGAAAGGTCTGTGCTATAAGCAATGCGCCACACAGACCTTTCACTTACCAGTAGGAGGAGCTCCCGGCCGGTCACAGACATCGCAGCTCGCAGGTAAGTATAATGCTTCTATTTATTGCTAAGTAACCATGGCAGCCAAGACTGCAATAGCGTCTTGGCTGCCATGGTAACCGATCGGAGCCAGAGCGATTAAATTGGGACTCCGATCGGAACTCTCCGCTGCCACCAATGATGGGGGAGGGGTGATTTTAATTAGGGGGGGGCGAAGAGGGGAGGCCGCACTGGTCACATTTAATACTGGGAATCCGCACTGGCCACCAATGAATATAGAGGGAGGGGGGCCGCACTGGTCATATTTAATACTGGGAATCCGCACTGGCCACCAATGAATATAGAGGGAGGGGGCCGCACTGGTCATATTTAATACTGGGAATCCGCACTGGCCACCAATGAATATAGAGGGAGGGGGGCCGCACTGGTCACATTTAATACAGGGGAGGGAGGGGGTCTGCCCCCTCCTGCCTGGCAGCACCTGATCTCTTACAGGGGGCTATGATTCGCACAATAATTGTGCGCATCACAGCCCCCTGTAAGAGATCGGGTGCTGCCAGGCAGCAGTGGGCAGTCACGTACACAGTTCTTCTAGTATTTTCTAACTTGAAGCGTCCCCACCACCATGGGAACGCCTCTGTGTTAGAATATACTGTCGGATCTGAGTTTTCACGAAGGGAAAAATCAGATTTGTAAAAAACAGTTATGCAGATGGATCCGTTCTGAACGGATGCAAGCGTTTGCATTATAGGAGCGGATCCGTCTGTGCAGACACCAGACAGATCCGCTCCAAACGCAAGTGTGAAAGTAGCCTAAAAAAAAAAAAAAGGGAAAAAAAATGTGAATATTCAAAATTGCGAATATATATAACTATATCCGAAATATTCGCGAATTTTTGAAGTACCTATATTCGCGATAAAAATTTGAAATTCGAATATTCGTGATCAACACTAGTGCTTAACCGACTGTAAGCATTATCTGCTGCAATCCAACCGACCACCTTGTCGCACTGGTCTGACTTCAAGAGTGGTGCCTGGCACCACCCTGCAAACTGGCACATGAAGATAGGTATCGTGGATGATTGTTTTTTTTTGTGTTCTGGCAGCAGGCACCGTTTCTCTGCGCCTAGGGCCACGGCCTCTGCGTGTACCATCAGCATCACGGCCAATTCCCCATACCTTACTGCTCGCCTTCTTTATTTTAAATGTAATAAATGCTTGAAAGTATGCACAAAGAAATTTACAAAGGTATTTGTGATTAGGAAACGTTATACAGGACAGGTACTACAGGAAATGGCACTGTTTCCAGTGTCTACGGAAAAAGGTACACTGGATGTCACTGATATTTTAGGGATGAGCACACTTTAAATGGGAGATGTGGCACGGATAATTTAAGTGTCTGCAGCAGACACCGTCTACGGAAAAAGTGCACTGGATGTCACTGATATTTTAGGGATGTGTACACTTTAAACTGGAGATGTGGCGCGGATAATTTAACTGTCGGCAGCGGACACCGTCTACGGAAAAAGTGCACTGGATGTCACTGATATTTTAGGGATGCGACCACTTTAAACAGGAGATGTGGTGCGGATAATTTAGCTGTCCACAGTGGACACCATCTATGGAAAAAGTACACTGGATGTCACTTATATTTTAGGGATGCGCACACTTTAAACAGGAGATGTGGTGAGGATTATTTAAATGTCTGCAGCGGACATCGTCTACGGAAAAAGTGCACTGGATGTCACTGATATTTTAGGGATGCGCACACTTTAAACAGGAGATGTGTGCAGCAGTTACCCCAGATCGTAAAGGGGTTTCCACCACTGAAGGGTGTCCTTTTCCCAATCATTGAGGAGTCTTCTCAGCATCCAGTAGTGATCCAAGTGAAGAAGCTCTTACAAGAGCTAGTGTGATAGCTATATAGTTGTTACCCCCAATAAGAGACAAGACTCTAGATTGAGGGTGAAGAAGAACTAACTTATTGATGGCCACTAGTGATGATCGAGCACAAAAGTATTGCTATATTCATGTGCTCGGCCGAGCACCCGAGTATAATGGAAGTCAATAGGAGACAACCAGGCACCCCCTGCTCTGAAGAGGGGAGGGTGGCTGGTCCATTATAAAAAGTCAGAAAGTGACAAAAACACCACCGAAATGAATCGGGAAAAGCATAAGGACGATGTCTGGATGCATCTTGGTCTCCCAGGTCGCTGCTAGGAACAATGTTCAGGTAGTGGGACTACTACATTCATAAAGCCTATGCACTAAGTGAAAGGGCTGCAAAAAATTACAAGGAATCGGCACTCCAAAACACCCTTAGTTACACATAAAGGAGGGCATCATACACACCCTTGAAAAATTATGATTGATGGCCTGCTGGTGACCCTCAAAAACATTTGGAGCAAGGGCCTGCTGATCTGACCATCTAAAACATTAGGGGAGAGGGCCTGCTGCTGCATTGGTGACTCTAGATAAACTCTGGGCAATTGCAGGTCCCCGTGACGGCAATGATCCATTTGGATGTCTGCCCTATCAACTTTTGATGTTCTTTTCTGAGCCTCCCATGGTGATCACGGGTAACGGGGAATCAGTGTTCGATGCCGGAGATGGAGACTGAGATACGGCTAACACATCCAAGTAAGGCAAGCGGGTGTCGCTCAAATCACACACTCCCGACTCGTGGAGGTAGTGATGATAAATAACAATACAGGACTCTTTAGATGCCCTGTTATTGGAATGAGTAATAAAAAATTACAGGGAATGTCACTGCGGTATTTTGGATGAGGAAACATTATACAGGAGAGGCCCTGCTGCCGCTTTGCTGACTCTAGATAACTTGTGACACCCCAGTATGCCCCAATATGAGAAAGCCGTATTTGTGGCCTAAATTTCACAGTCACTTATGGACGTCTAATCCCAGATGTGCAGTATATCAGAGGTTTTTTTTCACCCCAGTAAGCAAAAAGCTGTGTTTCTGGCCGAAATGTGACACTCACTTATGCACGTCTAATCCCAGATGTGCACTATATGAAACAGATGGTTTTTTTTCAACCCAGTAACCAAAAAGCTGTATTTCTGGCCTAAATGTGACACTCACTTATGCACGGCTAATCCTAGATGTGCACTATATGAAACAGATGGGTTTTTTTTTCCCCCAGTATGCCCCAGTATGAGAAAGCCGTATTTGTGGCCTAAATTTCACAGTCACTTATGCACGTCTAATCCCAGATGTGCAGTATATCAGAGGGTTTTTTCACCCCAGTAAGCAAAAAGCTGTATTCTGGCCTAAATGTGACACTCACCTATGCACGTCTAATCCTAGATGTGCACTATATGAAACAGATGGTTTTTTTTCACCCCAGTAAGCAAAAAGCTGTATTTCTGGCCTAAATGTGACACTCACTTATGCACCTCTAATCCTAGATGTGCACTATATGAAACAGATGGTTTTTTTTCACCCCAGTAAGCAAAAAGCTGTATTTCTGGCCTAAATGTGACACTCACTTATGCACGTCTAATCCTAGATGTGCACTATATGAAACTGATGGGTTTTTTTCACCCCAGTGTCTCAAAGCAGTATTTCTGGACTTGCAGACATGCAGGTATCCTGTGCTGGTGCACTATCGTTGCATAAAATGGCTGCCGATTATGTATTGATATTGACTAACTAAAGGAAAAAAAGTTCGTTTTCAGTAGTAGTTGGCTCAGGGCAGGCTTAAAACAATTGTGCACTGCACCCACAAAACACATTTGCTGTAGATCGCTGAATAAAGAAGCAGTTCTTAATAAGATTTCTCCCTGATCTCTCCCTCACAGCAGCTGCAGCATATCCCTACACTAATCCGAGCAGAGTGACGGGCGGCGCTACGTGACTCCAGCTTAAATAGAGGCTGGGTCACATGCTGCAGTTGGCCAATCACAGCCATGCCAATAGTATGCATGGCTGTGATGGCCTTTTGGGGCAAGTAGTATGACGCTTGTTGATTGACTGCTGTGCAGCCTTTCAAAAAGCACCAAGAAAGCGCCGAACACCAAACCCGAACTTTTACGTAAATGTTTGGGTTTGGGTCCGGGTGCCGAAAAACCTAAAGTTCGGTACGAACCCGAACTTTACAGTTCGGGTTCGCACAACTCTACAAGATAACATTCTTGGCCATTTTCTTGGTAAAGACAAAGTGTCTACTTGTAAGTTATGTGACCAAGCCTCGTCAGAAAGCTTCAAAAGAAAAGGACAGATCTGTATCAGACAACTGGATGATAAAGGGAGAAAGGTGACCTTGCAGTCTCCCTCCATTCCATAGATCTCATATTTTTCCCATATTTTCCTCATATTTCATAGGATAGGAAAATACGAAATGAATATTCTCTTCAGAAATTGTTCAGATTATTATAACACACCTTCCAGGAAATCCGCCAGTCAATCGGAGATTCCCGCTCTGAGAAATAAAGGTTCTCAGGCACACTGTATGGTCTTCTAGTCATATTTGGTATCAGATGATGCGTAAAATGTACTCATTATAAATATAAACTCTATTTCTTGATTTGACTTATGGGTATGGAGAAACTGGCAAAGCAAAGATTCTGCCAGATTTTCTCCCTATGGGGCAAAGGACTGCCCCTGTTCCAATTACACAAGGCTGGACCTGTACGTGTCATAACCCTTCCCCGCTTCAGAGTGGGAAAAACACAGTGACACACTCAGTTCCTGGTCCTTCATCTAACATCTGACGTCGAATAACATCACGAACACCCGCTGGACACAGGACCACCGCTATCTTGGATTATTCCTTACAAAGACTTTATCTTTTTCTGCACTCTACCATGGTAATACTGAACTTACAGACATTCTACTCCTTTCCATCTCTTACCTATTTCTATTAAACCAATCTGTTCGACTGGCAGGTATATTTTTCTGTCAGTGTTAATGTATTTATTTTTTGTGCATAGTTTTTAGAATAAAACTAATGATTTAATCGTTCCAGTTTTGCCCTTGTTACCGATTATCTGGTCTATGCTAAGAACTCTGTCCTCAGAAGAGACATACTACCACATTGTCTTATTTCTATAAATTGTGAATTGGTTAGCTAGATTGCAAATAACCGTTTCTTCCCTTTAGGATTAGCTAGCCGGGGTCTCTTCGCCCTGATTCAATGCGAAGAGTGGTGGCAGCAAATTATTTTGATTTCCATCACGAAATCGATCATTTTTATTTTACCAATTGTACATACAATCGGGATCGTATCATGTATGGGCACACCAACCAATCTTAAACGTCTACTTTGCTCAAAGTGGATTCGCCTCCAGAAGTCTCTAGTGGACAAGACCTGTATGGCAACTGTGGCATAGTACGACGGGATTGGCGGGTGGTTGTCACAAGCTGTGCTTAGGAAGGGACAGATAGTGTAGGGATATTGTGATCATAATATATTCCAGTGAATAACGTTTCAAAGACCCAAAATTCCTTTTAAGGATTATTATGTGTGCTGGCAGCAATTTTATTGTGTGGTTGTCAGGCCCATATATAGGGAAAAATGTAAAATACAGAAAACAATTTTTCTCCCATAATCTATCCACATTTTTGCTGTCAACGGTGTAATCCGTGAATTGTGTGATCTGCGATTCATTACCTTGTGTGGTTGTCAGGCCCATATATAGGGAAAAATTTTAAATACAGAAAACTATTTTTCTCCCATAATCTGTCCACATTTTTGCTGTCAATGGTGTAATCCGTGAATTGTGTGATCTGTGCTTCAACACCTTGTGTGGTGGTCAGGCCCATTTCTTATTCATCACATATAATGCCCTCGCATATATGGCCTTAAAATAAAAATTTTTAGAGGGTCCGCTCACCATCAGGCCCTTACATCAAATTTTTTAGAGGGTCCACTCACCAGCAGGCCCTCACATCTAATTTTTTACAGGGTCCTCTCACCTGCAGGCCCGCAATTCAAATCTTTTACAGAGTCAGCTCACCTGCAGGCCCAAACCTAAAATCATTTACAGGGTCAGCTCACCTGCAGGCCCACAACTCAATGTGAATGAGGCCCTCCTTTATGTGATATACAGGTTGTATTAGAGTACCTCTTCCTTGAAATTTTTGGCAGCACTTGAACTTTATTTACAAGTAAATATACAGGAAAGAATGTTTTCAATAAATTTTTCCTATAAAATCGTTTTTTTTACTTTGGTTTTGTGCGTAAAACTTTAATTTGATTGTGGGCATGGTGATCACTTTAAGACATTTTAAGCTGCATCAGCAGCAGCATGGTGATAAAAATGAGTGGGAAGGTGACGTGGTGTGGAGATGGCAGCATGAGGAGGCCACATAGTGGAGCACTGGCTGAGTCTGGATAAAAGACTAAGGCCACAGATTGTTTAGAAAGATGCAGATGTAAACAATCTGTGGAGCTGTTTGTACCATGGTCACCTGCAGATTAATGCAGACCAGGGCTGTAGTTATAGGGGAAGCAGGGGAAGCTGCAGCTTTGGGGCCCTGACCCAGAAGAGGCCAATCCAGGAGGAGGAGGACTAAAGGATTTGGTCAGGGCCCCCTCAACAGTATTACACAATGAAATTATATACAGTGACAGTATAGACAGTGTATAAAAATGGATGGAACAGCTGCCGGCACTGGTCTGAAAGAGCGATCTTTACTAGCCACAGGAATGGGGGCGGCATGAAAGGAAAGGGTCGCTAAAAAATTATTGTGGGATGGAGCCCTAATCAAAAATTTGCTGTGGGGCATAGTCATTTCTAGCTACGCCACTGATGCAGCCCACCAAAGCTTGGGTTTATCAATTACAAAACCAAAATTAAATTGTGGGTCTGGTGATCACTTTAAGCCCTTTTAAGCTGCATCAGCAGCAACATGGTGATAAAAATGAGTGGCAAGGTGACATGGTGTGGAGATGGCGGCATGAGAAGGCCACATAGTGGCACAATGACAGAGTATGGATAAAAGACTAAGGCCACAGATTGTTGAGAAAGATGCAGGTGGAAACAAATCTGTAGACCTGTATGATGGTCACCTACAGATTAGTGCAGCCATCAAACTCAAGTTGGGTTTGTCGGTTCCACCTCAGCTCACCAGCAGGTCCGCACCTAAAATCTTTTACTGGGTCAGATCACATGCAGGCCCGTGACTCAAATCTTTTACAGGGTCAGCTCACATGCAGGCCCTCGCATAGAACTTTTTAGAGGGTCAGCTCAGCTGCAGGCCCTCGCATATAGGGTTTTACAGGGTCAGCTCACCTGCAGGCCCGAAACTCATGCTGCCTTTCTTTGAAATAGTAGCCGTAGCCGTTTATTAGGCTATCTCTCTGAAATCGAACAATGATTCCCCGTTACCGGTGGTCACCATGGTAGGCGCATAAAAGAACATCAAAAGTTGATAGGGAAGATATCTAAATAGATCGTGGACGTGCGATCAGGCAGAAGTTATCTAGAGTCAGCAAAGCGGCAGCAGGGCCTCTCCTGTATAATGTTTCCTCATCCAAAATACCGCAGTGACATTCCCTGTAATTATTTATTACTCATTCTAATAACAGGGCATCTAAAGAGTCCTGTATTGTTATTTATCATCACTACCTCCATGAGTCGGGAGTGTGTGATTTGAGCGACACCCGCTTGCCTTACTTGGATGTGTTAGCCGTATCTCAGTCTCCATCTCCGGCATCGAACACTGATTCCCCGTTACCCGTGATCACCATGGGAGGCTCAGATAAGAACATCAAAAGTTGATAGGGCAGACATCCAAATGAATCATTGCCGTCACAGGGACGTGCAATTGCCCAGAGTTTATCTAGAGTCACCAATGCAGCAGCAGGCCCTCTCCCCTAATGTTTTAGATGGTCAGATCAGCAGGCCCTTGCTCCAAATGTTTTTGAGGGTCACCAGCAGGCCATCAATCATAATTTTTCAAGGGTGTGTATGATGCCCTCCTTTATGTGTAATATAGGGTGTATTGGAGTACCAGTTCCTTGTATTTTTTGGCAGCCCTTTCTGGAGGAAGAGGCAGTGGTGAGACCGAGCCAACAGCGTAGCAAAAGCGGGAACAGGGTGCAAAAGCAGAGCAGCCGTCGCCAAAACAGTTCGCCTGCTACTGGCCACCGTCAGCAGGGACCGAGCACACCAAAGGCAGCTTCAAGGAGTTCCCTGGCATGGCATTTCTTCACCCAATGTGCTGACGACAAGACCCGAGTGGTATGCATGCTGTGCCATCAGAGCCTGCATGACCAGGCATCTACATGCGAGACACAGGCTGCAGTGGAGTAGGCACCTTTAAAACCAAGAAAGGGCTCAGGCCCCTCCTGCTCCCTCTTCTGCTGCTGCCTCGGCCTCTTCCTCCGCCTCTGGAGGAACGTTGGCACCTGCCGCCCAACAAACAGAGGATGTGCCACCAACAACACCACCTCCGTCACCAAGCTTCTCCACCATGTCACACGGAAGCGTTCAACTCTCCATCTCACAAACCTTTGAGAGAAAGCGTAAATTGCCACCTAGCCACCCTCGATGCCTGGCCCTGAATGCCAGCATTTCTAAACTACTGGCCTTTGAAATGCTGTCATTAAGGCTGGTGGAGACGGACAGCTTCAAACAGCTCATGTCGCTTGCTGTCCCACAGTACGTCGTTCCCAGCCGCCACTACTTCTCCAGGAGAGCTGTGCCCTCCCTGCACAACCAAGTATCGGATAAAATCAAGTGTGCACTGCGCAACGCCATCTGTGGCAAGGTCCACCAGTAAGCACGGCCAGGGACGCTATATCTCCCTAACTGCACACTGGGCAAATGTAGTGGCGGCTGGGCCCCAGGCGGAGAGCTGTTTGGCTCACGTCCTTCCGCCGCCAAGGATCGCAGGGCATCATTATTTGCCTCCTGTTGCCTCCTCTTCCTACTTGGCTTCCTCCTCCTCTCCTACCACCTCCTTATCCGGTCAGCGACAGACCTTTACCACCAACTTCAGCACAGCCAGGGGTAAACATCAGCAGGCCGTTCTGAAACTGATGTGTTTGGGGGACAGGCCCCACACCGCGCATGAGTTGTGACAGGGTATAGAATAACAGACCGACGAGTGGTAATGACGCCGTTATCAGCGTTACAATACCACTTCTATGTCTCCTTGAGAAAACACTTAGGGCGATGATGGAAGAGGATGTGGCCCAGGATGAGGAGGAGGAAGAGGGGTCATCTCTAACACTTTCAGGCCAGTCTTTTAGAAGTGGCTCAGAAAGAGGATTTTTGCAACAGCAGAGGCCAGGTACAAATTTGGCCAGCCAGGGCCCACTACTGGAGGACGAGGAGGAGGAGGATGAGGAGGAGGAGAATGGGGATGAAGCATGTTCACAGCGGGGTGGCATCCAACGCAGCTCGGGCCCATCACTGGTGCGTAGGGATACGGAGGATGCAGACGATACGCCTCCCACAGAGGACAGCTTGTCCTTACCTCTGGGCAGCCTGGCACACATGAGCGACTACATACTGCAGTGCCCGCGCAACGACAGCATAGTTGCCCACATTTTAACGTGTGCTGACTACTGGGTGGCCACCCTGCTGGATCCCCGTTACAAAGACAATGTGCCGTCCTTAATTCCCTCACTGGAGCGTGATCGGAAGATGCGCGACTACAGGCGCACGCTGGTAGACGCGCTCCTGAGAGCATTCCCGACTGATGCCGGGGGACAAGTGGAAGCACAAGGCGAAGGCAGGGGAGGAGGAAGAGGTCGCCAACGCAGCTGTGTCAGCGCCAGCACCTCAGAAGGCAGGGTTAGCATGGCCCATATGTGGAAAAATTTTGTCACCTCGCTGCAACAACCGGCCCCAACTGCTGATATGGAGCGTGTTAGCAGGATTGTGAGGCAGCATTTGAACAACATGGTGGAACAGTACCTGTGCACACGCCTACACGTACTGACTCATGGTTCTGCCCCATTCAACTTCTGGGTCTCCAAATTGTCCACATGGCCAGAGCTTGCCCTGTATTCCTTGGAGGTGCAGGCCTGCCCTGCAGCCAGTGTACTCTCTGAACGTGTATTTAGCACGGCAGGAGGCGTCATTACAGACAGACGCAGCCGCCTGTCCACAGCCAACGTGGACAAGCTCACGTTCATTAAAATGAACCAGGCCTGGATCCCACAAGACTTGTCTTTTCCTTGTGCAGAATAGACAGTTCTAACAGCCTCAACTATCCATCCTTGTACTGAAGTGCACTTATTCCTTTTTTTTCATGTCCCAATATTTTGGGGGATACCCCTATGTAAAAATGCAAAATAACACACATCTGTGTTGGCTACCTATTCCTCCTTCGCCGCCGCTTCCACCTAGACCGCCACGTGAGCCTACACGGCCACATCCACCCATTCACCGCCTCCTCAACCTCTTCCTCCTACATCATTCCTAATTTTTATTTTTTAAGGTCTTTTATTTTTTTTTTATTCATTTCCCTATCCACATTTGTTTGCAGAGCATTTGCCATGCTCTTAAGCACATTTTGCTGCCTTTTGCAGCCCTCTAGCTCTTTCCAGGGCTATTTTAGAGCCATTTTAGTGGCCAAAAGTTCGGGTCCCTATTGACTTCAATGGGGTTTGGGATCGGGGTCAAGTTCGGGTCCCAAACCCGAACTTTTTTTTCAAGTTCGGCCGAACCTGCCGAACCCGAACATGCAGGTGTCCTCTCAACTCTATTATCTTGTGTATTGTAATTAAGTAGGTCAGTCTTGTGACTAGAGCAGACTGAATGTCTGGAAATGTGTGTACACATATGTCCTTGATACATGTAGATGTCTGAATCCATTGTTAAGAGTAGGTATGCAAGGCCCTGGCTAAAAACCATCTTTAAAACAAGGGGATCTGTTACAGGGCTCCCTCTTTGTGGAACACTCCAGCAGACCCGGTTTGATCCTTTTCGGGTCAACTGGAGGCTGCCTGGATGACAGATTAAGGACTGAGTTCAGTTTGGTGGGACAGCCCATCAGCGTGACTGTTCTGTTTCCTGGGGCGGTACTAGATGTTAAAGTTATATGGTTGTAGTGCTAGGCTCCATCTCAATAATCGTCCGTTGTCTCCGGTCACCCTGTTTAACCAAACCAAGGGGTTGTGGTCCGTGACTACCGTGAATTCTAACCCATACAAGTAGGGGCTGAGTTTATTCAGCGCCCACACCAAAGCCAAACACTCCTTTTCAACTGCTGCATAGCTCACTTCCCGGGGCAATAGTTTGCGGCTGATGTAAGCGACCAGGTGCTCTCCTCTGTCCTCTCCCACTTGGCTTAGAACTGCCTCCAGTACGAACATGGAAGCATCTGTGTGGACGGTAAAATGTTTGTTAGGGACTGGGGCAGCCAACACAGGAGCATATAGAAGACCATCTTTCAAGGCTTGAAAAGCAGTTTCACAGGCGGGAGACCACAGGACCTGTCTGGGAAGGTTCTTTTTCATGAGGTCAGTCAGGGGCTTAGCTAGGGCACTGTAGTCTGGTACAAACCATCCTTAATACCCTGCTGTCCCCAGGAAGGCCAGGACCTGGTTCTTGGTCCGGGGTGTGGGCCAGTTAGCGACAGCTTCTATCTTGGCGGGCTCTGGCCACTGCCACCCACACCCGACCCGGTGGCCAAAATACTGGGCCTCCGCCATGCCTATATGACATTTGTCTGATTTCAGAGTCAGGCCAGGCCCCCGAATCTGATCCAGCACTGCCCCCACATGCCTCAAGTCTTCTTCCCAGGACTCGCTATAGATCGAAATGTCATCCAGGTACGCACAAGTGAAATCCTGGAAGCCATCAAGGAGTCTATCCACCAAGCGTTGGAACGTGGCTGGGTCGATTTTTAATCCCGAACGGCATGACCCTAAATTGGTACAAGCCAAACAGAGTGACAAAGGCCGACTTGGTGATATTCTCCTCGGCCAACGGAATCTGCCAGTACCCCTTACAGAGATCAATGGTGGTCAGATATCGTCCCCTGGCAATGCAATCCAATAACACATCCACTCGGGGCATGGGGTAGGCATCTGTCATGGTTTTGTCATTTAGCTGCCGATAGTCCACGCAGAACCGGGTAGTCCCATCCTTCTTTGGTACCAGGACTACTGGGGATACCCAGGGACTATTGGAGGGCTCAATGAGTCTTAGCCTCACCATTTCCTGTATCTCTTCCCTTATGCCGGCTCTGACGGCGTCAGGTATCTGGTATGAGGGTTGCCTACTCAGAGCCTGGTTCTTGGGAGAATGTGTGGCTCTTACTGGCTATTAAGCAGTCTATCTGCTCCCTCTTGGTGGCCGTCAGTCGGTCCCCTTGCTTTATCTGACTAAGGGTATTGGTCTGGAGCTGTCTACTCAAAAGGTCAGGTAATGGTAAGCTGTCTGGATCGTCAGTGGCAGCTATGTCCTCGGGTTTTTCTTGATATGTTTTGAGCTGAGCATACTAATGTGGAAGGCTTTACATACCCTCTCATCTATGTCGCTGGCGATTACATATGTGTTATCACAGAGTTGGTCTACCACCGTGTAAGGGCCCTGCCAGGCTGTTTGCAACTTATCATGTTTGGTCGGTTTCAACACTTGGACTTTCTAGCCTACTTGGAACGTCCGTTGGCGAGCACCCGATCGTACCATACCCTCTGACGCTCCTGGGCCGCCTGTAGGTTTTCCTTAACCGTACGTGCCAGCTATTCCATGCGGTCCCAGAGCTGCATTACATATAACACTATGGGGGCTCCCTCTTGTTCAGTGGTTCCCTTCCAGTGCTCCCTGATGAGGTCCAGGGGCCCTCGCACCCTTCGCCCATACAGTAGCCCAAAAGGAGAGAACACAGTGGATTCCTGCGGCACCTCTATGTGCGCAAACAGGAAATGAGGCAGGAACCATTCCCAGTCACAGCATTCGTCTGTGAACGTTTTCAACATTTGCTTGAGGGTACTGTTCAAACGCTCACAGATGCCGTTGGTCTGGGAGTGGTATGGGGAGCTAAGTAGGGACTTGATTTGGCAGACTTTCCACAATTGGTGAGTCAGTTCAGCGGTGAACTGGCTCCCTTGGTCGGAGAGGATCTCCCTAAGGAAACCCAGGGTGACGAATGTCAGACACCTGGTATAGCTTATTTTGTTCCCATACATATTTTTCTCCTTCTGAACCTGGCTTACCTGTCTCCGCCCTAAGGCGATACTTCTGGAGGGAGGGCGCTAGTCTCCATACCAAATTCTTCTGGGGTATCCCAGGCTAGGGTCGTCATGGCTAATGTCTTAGTCAAGGAGTCAGTATGTCTTACCTAAGTCTCCCTGACCATTGGGTTGTTCTCTGCGGTGCAGGTTTGAGCATGGGTGGTGACTGGATGAGCAGCTGCGGTAAGAGCATAGGCTGAGGTGAGGGGTCCAAGGTCGTTGCCCAGCAATACTTCGGCTGGGAGGTTGTCCATTATTCCCACTTGTACAGTACTAGATCCAGCTCCCCAGTTTAGATGAACCCGGGCAGTGGGGAGATGATAAATAGCTCCTCCGGCGACTCAGACGGCGACAGTCTTCCCCATGTGATCATTGTTGCGGACCAAGTGTCGCTGTATGAGAGTCAGGGTGGCCCCAGAGTCTCGCAGGCCCTGAGCTGGTTGCCCATTGAACAGTACCTCTTGGTGGTGCTGTTGTCTGTTGTCCTGAGCGGCGGCTTTGATGGGGTCGGCCTCACATAGGACCCCTAAGTATTCCTCCGCCTCGGTTTCAGTTTCCAAACAGTGGGCAGCTGGTGTAGGTTATGGCCAGTTGGAGGGTCATCCCCAGTTGGACCTGGGGGGATCCAGGGGGCAGTTGCTCCTGATGTGTCCCAGCTGTTGGCAACCATGGCACCGTACTCGGAACTGGTTCTGCTGGAACCTGGGGGTATGGAATAGCAGGCCGGACCCTGAGGGACCGGAGAACAGAACTCTGCCCTAGGAGATTGTTTTGTAAAGGTCGGGATGACAGCGGTTGGTTTTGGCCGTCGGAAATCCGTATACTCATCTGCCAGGTGTGCTGCATCCTGTAGGGTGAGTGGCCGTCGCTCCTGAACCCATTCCTTCAGGCCCAGTTGTAATGCTCCTATGAAATGTTCGAGCAGGAACAGCTGCAAAACTCCTTCTCCTGTGGTGGCTTGGCATCCCTGTACCCAATGTGATGCGGCCCTGTGTAGCGTACAGGCCCACTCTGAGTAGGAATCTCTTCCTTTCCGTTTGGACTCCCTAAACCGTTGCCGGTATGCTTCGGGGGTTAAAGCATACCGGAACAGTAGCGCTTCCTTTACCATGGCATAATTTGTAACATCCTCGGTTGGAATGGCACAAAAAGCTTCATTGGCCTTTCCCAACAGTTTGCCCGACAAAATTGTAACCCATTCCTTGGGTGGCACCTGATGTAGCGCACATTGCCTTTCAAAGTCAGCCAAATATCCATCTATATCTCCATCTGTCTCTTGGTATGCTTTAAATGCTGCAAATGGTACCTTTTTCCGCTTGCTGGGGGTCACAATCGGTAAAAACAGTGAAACGGCTCTCAAGCAAATCCTTCAACGTTAGCCATTTCAGGTTCTCATAATGATTCTCCATGGATATAGTACTCCGGGAAGATAGGACTATCCCACTGCTGCCACCAATGTAGCAGTTACCCCGGAGCGTAGAGGGGTTTCCAGTGCTGGAGGGTGTCCTTTTCCGGATCATTGAGGAGTCTTCTCAGCATCCAGTAGTGATCCAAGTGAAGAAGCTATTACAAGAGCTAGTGTGATAGCTGTATAGTTGTTACCCCCAATAAGAGACAAGACTCTAGATTGAAGGTGAAGAAGAACTAACTTATTGATGGTCACAGCTCGGCCTTTTATGCAGGAACACAAACTACAGCAACCAATCAATGTACATCTCTGCCTGAGGAGGTGGTCTCTGCCTGAGGAGGTGGTGATGGTGAGTACAATAAAGGAATTCAAGAGGGGCCTGGATGTATTTCTCGAGCGTAATAATATTACAGGCTATAGCTACTAGAGAGGGGTCGTTGATCCAGGGAGTTAGTCTGATTGCCTGATTGGAGTCGGGAAGGAATTTTTATACCCCTAAAGTGGGGAAAATTGGCTTCTACCTCACAGTATTATTCCTTCCCATGTGCATAACCTTACATTTGTCAGTGTTAAACCTCATCTGCCACTTCTCTGCCCAAGCCTCTAATCTATCCAGATCCCTCTGTAGAAGTATACTGTTCTCTTCCGTGTTAATTACTTTACACAGTTTAGTGTCATCTGCAAAACAAATGATTTTACTGTGCAAGCCTTCTACAAGATCATTAATAAATATATTGAAGAGAATAGGGCCCAATACTGACCCCTGAGGTACCCCACTATTGACAGTGACCCAATCTGAGTGTGTACCGTTAATAACCACCCTCTGTTTTCTATCATTGAACCAGTTACTTACCCACATACAGACGTTTTCTCCCAGTCCGAGCATTCTTATTTTATATACTAACCCTTTTATGTGTTACAGTGTCAAATGCTTTGGAGAAGTCCATATATACGACATCCATTGATTCACCACTGTCAAGTCGAGAACTTACCTTCTCATAGAAACTGATTAAATTAGTTTGACATGACTGATGCCTCATGAAGCCATGCTGATATGATGTTATTTGCTTGTTTTCATTGAGATCCTCCAAGATAGCATCTCTTGGAAAACCTTCAAACAGTTTACCCACAACAGATGTTAAGCTTACCGGCCTATAATTTCCAGTGTCTGTTTTTGCACCCTTTTTGAATATTGTATTTGCATTTAGTCAAACACTACTGGTTGCCTACTCTTGACATGTGCATATTTGTTTTTGTGGTATTTCTTTTATAAAAATTTACTTTTATTATTTCTTTATTTAATAAATTATGAAAACGAATATCTAATCTTCTTAATTAAAACTCTCTACGGTGGACCCTTTGTGTGCTATACTTGCATATATTTTTCTCATATAGTAGCTAATATTGCAGTAGAAGCTATTGCTAGACTGGCTGTCTATTTCACTATCTGCTTGAACGTACACATTGTGTCTGCTGTAATTTCAGGAGCAGTGTAGTTGCTTGCTATGCTGTCTACTAGCTATTCAGTGTCTATTCCTTCTGACACTTTGATATAACATTGTCGCTCTTGTTGATAACTATTAATGGTAGCTATTCAATTGCTGCACTTAATGCCTGCTAACTGTCTACTTTCACTTATTCATTTTGTGCTTTGGTTCTGATGGCGGCGCAATCACTTACTAAGCTACCTACTAGCTACTCCGTAGCTTGCACACTAAAACTGGGTCTGCTGTAGCCTAAAATCCTAAACACTGCCCCCCGACATGTTTCGCCATATACATGGCGTCTTCAGGGGATCGGGCAGTCTGCACAGAGGTTGACGTTGCCGGGTATATTTAATACCTCCTACTCTTGTGACGTGATCGACTTCTGGCGAATAGCTTTACATCTTATTGGATTTGTTCCTATTGTTTATTTCTTGATTGGCTATTTTGTTCGCTCGGTCCTGAGGTCAGTGTTCACACGATCTTTCTCTGATCTCGTGCATGTCCCCGTACTTAGAGGTTTTAGCTGGTTCCGATCTGTGGACCGACCTATCAGGGATCTAAAATACTTACGATCTTGTTATAGTTTCATTATTAGTTTGTGTGGTTCTCTTATCTTCTATTAGCAAATTTGACACTTACTATCAGGAGAGTTTACTATCAGGTCGATGTTGGCATCAAGAAAAAGCGCATTCCTTTCACACCGTCATCATCTGATTCCACATAGATGTCTACAGAACCTGTTCTATTAAATGCTTATACAAGTAGAGCCCCCAGACAGAGTGGAGAGGGTGTCAGCAGTAAGTTTCTGTTGACGTCACTGATTATTTTGCCTTTCCTCTGATCTGTCAGAACAATAACCCCCAAAAAAACTGATTCTCCCTGTTGAGTATCCGCCTTCACTCGGTCAGCAGTTAGTCAGTAATCCATCAGTATTGCTAAAGCGAAAAAAAAAAACAAGGGTGGATCCAAAATAGAGATGACACGTGAATCGAATATTTGCATGTTTTCTGTGTTTTGCACCCACTCCTGCTTTTGGCTACCAAATCATAAGCCAATTCTGATGCAAAATAGGGACGATGTCATTCAGGCCTTACAGCTGCTACATAGACAGGATCTGTTGTTTGTCTCATTTTTCCTTCCTTCTGACAAATCAGAATAAGGGTCAAATAAATGATGATGTCAACCAAGCCAAAAAGGCAAAGTATTGGCCTAGTCATGGAGTGGGGTGGTTGGGAACAGCATGAGAAGTCCACAGAGTGGCCCAATGACAGAGTATTGAGGTGGCAGCAGCATGAGGAAACCAGAGAGTAGTGATGTGGCAGCAGCATGATGAGACCACAGCGTGGTGAGGTGGCAGCAGCATGAGGATACCACAGAGTGGTAAAGGGGCAGCAGCATGAGGAGATACCAGTGTGGCCCAGTGACAGAGTGTTGAGGTGGCAACAGCATGAGGAGACCACAGAATGGTGAAGTGGCAGCAGCATGAGGAGATGACAGAGTGGCCCAGTGACATAGTGTGGAGGTAGCAGCAGCATGAAAAGACCACAGAGTGGTGATGTGGTAGCAGCATGAGCAGACCACGAAGTGGTGAAGTGGCAGCAGCATGAGGAGACCACAGAGTGGCCCAGTGACATAGTGCTGAGGTAGCAGCAGCATGAGGAGACCACAATGTGGTGAGGTAGCAGCAGCATAAGGAGACCACAGAGTGGCCCAGTGATAAAGTGGGCAGGTGGGGGGCAATACCAGTAGCAGCTGAAGATGGTGGCTGGTAGTAGGAGCACCTGGCAGCAGGTGTTGCATCAGGCAGGTGGCAGCATCAGAATAGAAGCTGAAGCAGATAGCCAGGAGAAACAAGTCTCTTTTGTAAATCTGCTGGTGTGGCACCATGGATGATCTAGTCTGATGCATCAGGCACTGGTGTTTGAAAATCCTGGCTGATCCGTGCCTGATTCATCTTCACAACGGTCAGTTTCCCCACATTTTGGGTGGACAGGCGAGTTCTCTTTGGGGTAACTTTGGCCCCCGCCGCAACACCCACTCTGATGCTACACTGCTGGCAGGGCAGGAAAACTTGTCCAGGGCAAACTTGGCCAGTTGCGGCCACAAATCGAGTTTGGCTCCCCAATATTTCAGGTCATATTCATTGTGGGGTGGCAGGGTGCACTCCAAGTATGCCACAACCTGCTGGTTCAGGTTCTGCTTTATGTGTAGCTGCTGCTGGTGAGTAGTTTTGTTCAGATGGCGGGTAAAGAAAACTGCTCATCAGAGATTCTACACTTAAGTTGCTACTAATGGAGCTGGTACTGCTCCTGCCCCCTCACCCACCCACAGAAGCCATGGCAGTGGAAAGTGAGCACTGAAGGCCACATAGGCCGCACATAGGCAGTGGCCAACTGACTTCATAGGATGTTTCGATAGTAGTTCAGTTTGTCCTCCCTCTCATTGGGTTTAAAAAAGGCCCCCATTTTTGACCGGTAGCGAGGGTTTAAAATGGTGGAGAGCCAGTAGTTATTACTCTGCTGAATAGTGACAATTCGGCTTTCACTATGCAAGCAAGTAAGCATGCATCAGGCCATTTGCGCAAGTGACTCGGAGGGACTCCCTGCCTTCATCTCTACTGCAGATTGCCACAGTGTGTCTGGGTCCTCTGCCTCGTCTTCCTTATTGCCCTGTGGCTCCTCTGGCTGGTTCTGCTTCTCGTGCTCCTCCTCTCCTGTCACCTGTGTAGAAAAACCACCCATTTCTCAACATATTGCTTGTGCTGAATGTCCTCCTCCTTCTCCTCTAGTCCAACCCCCACAGGGCACATGTGGCATTGAGACTTGGTTACCATGTCTCCTTCCCCCTGGCCAGCCAGATTTAGCAGCATCTGTTCCTGGAAATAAAGCAGCGGAATGACGTTGTTTATCCTGTAGTTCTGGTGACTGACAAATAAAGTGGCCCCTCAAAGGGCCCGAGCAAACGGCAGGTGTCTTGCATGAGCTGCCACTGGCTAACATCAAAGTTACACAGGGGGGTTCCTCTGTCCACCTGTATCATCAATAAATCTTTTATAGCCTTTCTCTGTTCATATAATCGGTCCGACATATGGAGGGAGGAATTCCAGTGGGTGGAATGTTGGGTGACGCCCTTCTGCCGCTGCAGCTCAAGGAGGGTGTGCTTTGCGGTGTACGAGTGGCTGAAGTGCATGCAAAATTTCCTGGCCATTTTCAGGATGTCTTGCAAATGGAGTGAAATGTTCAGAAACCACTTTACAACCAGATTAAACACGTATGTCATGCAGGGTGCATGGCTCAGCCCTCCTTGACGCAGCGATGACGCCGTGTTCTTCCCGTTGTCGGTCACCATGGTTCCGATTTTAGGTTGTCGAGGAGAAAGCCAGGATTTGATTTCTTGATAAAGGACATGGAGCAGTTCCTCCCCTGTGTGACTCTGTTCGCCTAGGCAAACGATGTGCAGGACAGAGTGACACCGCCGTGCCCTGCACAGTTGGGGCTGAGGACACGGTGGAGGATGAGTAGGCAGAGGCGGACATTGTCACAGCGTGAGAACGTGGAGGCGAAAGCTTCGTCCCCTGACCAAAGTGCTGGTTTGGCTGGGCAAGAACTACATTTATGCAGTGGGACGTAAAGGATATATATTGTCCTTGACCATAGTTACAACTCCTTAGGTTGGCGCTGCCGTGCACTTTGGCAGAGACCTACAGCCTCAAGGACTGGCCCACCTTCTTGTCTACATATGTGTGCAGGGTTGGTACTGCCTTTTTCACAAAGAAATGATGGCTCTGGACTCTTCACCTCAGCTCGGCACAAGCCATCAGTTTACCGAAAAGTGCAGAGTCCACCATTTGGAAAAGGGGGACTGCAGCACCTGCAGATTGGCCAGGAGCACGTTTAGCTTCTGTTGGATGAGTTCACACAGACTGTTGACTCTTGGCAATCGCTTCTGTGATCGATTGCTAATGGAATGACTGACGAGGAGTAGGGGGAGGAGGAGCAGTATATCAGGACCAGCAGATGATGGGAAGGACAGACAGCTCCCTTCGGTTGAGGTGGTGGAGCCTCGACTGCTTAAATTCGGGTGCATGCCACTGGGCGATACAGCGGTTGCTGTGGCAGGCTGGACCACCAAATCAGAGCCACGGTTCTCCCGAGCCACTTTATGGTGATGCTACATGTGTTGACGCAGGGCCGTGGTGCCAACATTAGCACCCTGGTCACGCTTCACCTTCTGCCCGAAAACGGCCATGTTCTCCTCTGGCGGCCTAACAAAAAGTTGCCACACCACCGAGTATGGCATTTTCCCCCCAACACTCCGCGCTGACTGACTGCTACCGCTGCCTCAGTGAACCACTGCATCGCTACTTTCTTGGCTAATAGGCTCCTGGAAAGCAGGTTGTCTACCCCAGGCACATTTGGCTCCCAACCTCTCACTGCTGCCACCCTGCTGACTCACTGCCACACTGCCACCCTGCTAGCTCAGCTGCTCTCTCACGCGCAAGCTGCCAACCTCTTCTCCTGATGATGATGATGATGAAGCCCCTTCTTCACCCGGCTCCCAAGTGCCATCAGCTACATTATCATTATCCGCTACTGTCTGCATGTCACTGATGTCCCCCTCAACAGTCTCAGAGCCAGGAACCTGACCGCTCGCAACACCTGGTCACATGTGACTCTCATCATCACTACTTGCCAGCCTACCGGAGGAAGCAGCGGATGTCTCCTCCAGATCTTAGCTGGGCAGTAGCTGTTGACTGTCCTCTAGTAGCTCGTCCTCCTGGAAAAGTGGAGCTGAGCCTACACAGGGCCTGCTCCCGTGCCATGCCAACTAAGCGTCATGTCATAGGAACCCACCGACTCTTGGCTGAGTGTCACGAGGGTATCAAGAGCCACGTCTGACTCCGTTATACCCGGGGTCAGGAAGTCGCAGCGGGTGGCTGCGCGCTCTATATCTAAAGATCACGTTGTTTCTTAGTGATTGTTTTCTGTGTTTGCCTTGCTATCCTTTTTGTCTCTCTCAGGGATCCGTAGCTGTCACGGCTGAGGATGGGGGAAATCCTCAGCCGTGTGCAGCCCGGTGATGTTACGGCTGCTTGGCCATGAAGACAGGATTAGGGAGCAGGTCACCTCCTAAACGCATCCCTAACCTGACCCTGGCTCCTAGCTACATGAGCCAACCTTGATGGTAGGAGGGCCCATGCTCCGGAACCTAAAAGTCCCTGCTAGCCCTCAAGATGACCCTCACCTAGGAGCTGAGTAAGACAAGCCCACTCCTCCTAGACACGGAGGAGCAGGAGTCTCAACGGCCAAGCTGCAGGAAAAGGGGAGACATAAACAGCTCTATGGATATGGCAGGTGAACAAAGAGTTCCACCTACCTGCCACAGCCTTGCTGACTGGATCCCTGTGTTAGCAGGGTGCAGATCACAAACGCATCCCCACACAGGGACCCAGATCCATAGCTGCACAAAATCACATATAAAACATCACACGGACATCACACATAACTAGAAATAACTTAAAGCGACATTATGGTTATGACCACAGGGGTGGCTCTTACTGGCAGGTAATAAAGACATGAGGCTGCTCTCAGCTAAGCATGGCTGAAGCAACCTGCAGGCCTGCAAAAGCAGTGAGGCTTTATAGGCCAAGAAGCCACACCCCACAGTCGGACACACCCAGTGCACACACACACTAGGAAGGAGATTAACCCTTCCAACACCAGGGAAGGGAAAACACCACTTAAAGGAGACGTGCACACAATAACATAAAAAGGAAGTGCACACATACACACAACTCAAAACCGCATGCACAACGTAGCGAGCTGCAATGGCACAGCTCAGCCTGCTACGCTGCCACATACACACTGTTGCCAGCGGCAACCACAGGTGAGGCAAATACCACAGCCCTCACCTGTGATTGAACACCAAAGAAAACTGCTGACAACCGCATGCGGTTCAGGAGTCACGGTCATAGCCATGGCCGTGACAGTAGCTTCTCCTCCTCAGCTGTTTCTTGTCTGCCACTCCCTACCTCCTTATATTCTCCCCTCACACTTCTCTAGTTGCCAGTTATAGAGCTTCCTGCATGGACATCTATACTGACCCACTGGAGAGGTTAATCCTGGTTGTCGTTCCTGAGTGCTACCCTCCGGATCCCTGTTGGGCTTATTGTTGTCTCCTGTTGTCGCCCACCTGGGAATATATGTTGAGTCTGTGTTGTCTGTCCTCCCCTTGGTGTTTTCCCTTAGAGTTAGTGGTGCGGACTAGTGTTCCCATCGCCCTGTTCACTACCTAGGGCTTAGCTCAGGGAAAGCCAGGGCTTTAGGCACGTGATCGGCGTACGGGTGAGGAACCCGTCTAGGGACGTCAGGGCAGCCAGGTGCCAGCCGCCAGGTGAGTCAGGGGTCACCATCTTCCCTCTCACTTGGGCAGGGCCTTCCTCGTTCCCTCCCTCTGTGTCACGTATGTGATAGCCACGCCGACCGTGATATTATAACTGGCCCTTACTTTTTGAGAAAAAAAAATAAAATAAAAAATTTATATAATTTTTTGTTTGTTGTTTTTTTTTTCTCTCTCTACTTAGAATCCAATATGGATCCTATTGATGCCTTGGCAGAACAGCTTCAAAGCCTGTCTTTGGAGGTGGCAGGATTGAAGGCGTCTGTTCTCCAACAACAGCAGCAAATGCAGCAGACCGCACCCCCAGCGGTTGCTATGGGTAACCAGGTTGTCACTGAACCCAAGGTTGCTCTTCCCGACAGATTTTCTGGGGGAAGGGACAAATTTGCGACGTTCCGTGAGGCCTGCAAATTATATTTTAAGTTGCGCCCTTACTCCTCAGGTCATGAAGAACAGCGGGTAGGGATTGTCTTTTCCATGCTTCAGGGGGATCCGCAATCCTGGGCGTTCTCGTTACCCCCTGGTTCTCAGGCTCTTCGGTCAGTGGAGGGATTTTTTGGGGCTTTGGGTCTCATATATGATGACCCTGACCGAGTCGCCCTGGCTGAGTCGAAGTTACGGAGACTCCTACAGGGAGATCGGTCAGCAGAGGAATATTGCTCAGAGTTCCGTAGGTGGGCTACGGATACTCAGTGGAACGACCCGGCTCTCAGGAGTCAGTTCTGCTCTGGGTTATCTGAAAGGGTTAAGGATGCACTGGCGCTGTATGAGACCCCCCTTTCCCTTGATGCTGTTATGTCCCTCTCTATCAGAATAGATAGACGTCTTAGGGAGAGATCGAAAATTCCGGAGCAATTGGTTACCTCTCCCAAGCAACAGTCAGCCTGTACTGACTTAGATGAGCCTATGCAGCTAGGCGGAACTTATTGTCAGGTCCGTCCTCCCGAGGTTCGCCGTAGGGGGGGGGCTTGTTTTTTCTGTGGGGGGAGGGGTCATTTCATTAATGTCTGTCCCTCCTTTCTCAAAAACAAAAGACCGTCGGAAAACTACTAACCCCGGGCTGTGCGGAGGATGTCAGCCGGGGGGTATACGTTTCCTCCATACGAACATCTCAATTTGTGTTACCAGCGGTCATTGTTTTTGGTGTTAAGACGGAGTCTATTTCTGTTTTTCTAGACAGTGGAGCAGGGGTAAACTTGATTGATGCCCATTTTGCCCGCACTATGGGTTTGTCTCTCTGTACGCTGCAGAGACCTATTCCCGTATTCGCTATAGATTCTGCTCCTCTGTCTCAGAGAAACCTCACCCACATTGTTCGTAATTTACACCTTCGGGTAGGGGACCACCATAATGAGTGTCTTTCATGTTACGTTCTGGAGGGCCTTCCCTCTCCGGTGGTTTTGGGTCTTCCCTGGTTGGTAGCGCACAATCCAGTGGTGGATTGGCAGGCCAGGGAGATATTGGAGTGGAGTGAGCATTGCAGAGAGAATTGCTTAAATAACAATTGCTTAATCGCCTCCATAGCTTCCCTACCTACATTTATTTCGGACTTTGAGGACGTTTTTTCTGAAAAGGGTTGTCAGAAACTACCACCTCATCGTCCTTATGATTGCCCGGTTAACCTGATTCCCGGGGCAAAATTACCCAAGTCCAGGTTGTATAATCTTTCGGGTCCCGAGAGACAAGCCATGAAAGATTATATCTCCGAGAGTCTGGCTAAGGGACACATCAGACCCTCTTCTTCACCCGTGGCTGCAGGGTTTTTCTTTGTTAAAAAGAAAGATGGGGGCCTGCGTCCTTGCTTAGATTTCCGTGAGTTAAACCAGATAACCATCCGTGACCCATACCCTCTTCCTCTCATTCCTGACCTTTTTAATCAGATTGCGGGTGCTAAGTGGTTCTCCAAACTTGATCTTAGGGGGGCCTACAATCTGATTCGTATCAGGGAAGGGGATGAGTGGAAGACAGCTTTTAACACCCCTGAGGGGCATTATGAAAATCTAGTTATGCCTTTCGGTCTGACCAATGCCCCTGCTGTCTTCCAACATTTCGTTAATGATATTTTTAGTCATCTCATCGGCAGGTTTGTAGTCATATACCTAGATGATATCTTAATTTATTCGGCTGATCTGAAAACACATGAGGTGCATGTCAGGCAAGTACTGCAGGTCCTACGGACAAATAAATTATATGCGAAAATTGAAAAATGTGTCTTCGCTGTTCAGGAATTACAGTTCCTGGGATATCTATTATCTGCTTCAGGTTTCCGCATGGATCCTGGGAAGGTCCAGGCAATTTTAGATTGGGATCTTCCTGAGAACCTTAAAGCCCTACAACGGTTTTTGGGTTTCGCTAATTTCTATGGAAAGTTCATTAAAAATTATTCAGTGATCGTTAAACCCCTTACCGACATGACTAGGAAGGGGACGGATTTTTCCAAATGGTCTGACGCCGCTAAAGATGCATTTTCCTCTCTAAAGGAGAGGTTTACCTCGGCACCTGTTCTAATTCAACCTGATGTCTCCCAGCCTTTTATTGTCGAGGTAGATGCGTCAGAGGTGGGAGTGGAGCTGTATTGTCTCAGGGTCCGTCTTCTGGCAAATGGCGTCCTTGCGCTTTCTTTTCCAAAAAATTATCTTCTGCGGAGAAGAATTATGATATTGGTAATAGGGAACTGTTGGCGATTAAACTGGCGCTTGAAGAGTGGCGTCACTTCTTAGAGGGAGCAATCCACCCCGTCACGGTGATTACGGATCACAAGAACCTTCTGTACCTAGAATCGGCTAAGCGTCTCACCCCTAGACAAGCTAGGTGGTCGCTATTCTTTACCAGATTTAACTTTGTAATCACCTATCGTCCTGGGGCAAAAAATACCAAGGCAGACGCATTATCTCGTAGTTTCCCTGGAGGGGGTAATGTTTGTGATCCGGTACCTATTTTACAAAGAGGAGTGGTTGTCTCTGCTGTACACTCTGTTCTAGAGGGAAAGGTGTTAGAGGCTCAGGGGGACGCCCCGGCCTCTTGCCCCTCAGAGAAATTGTTTGTACCGTTAAACCTGCGTCTTGAATTATTAAAAGAACATCATAATTCGGCACTTGCTGGACACCCGGGTAGTAAAGCAACCTTGGAGCTTTTATCTCATCGTTTTTGGTGGCCAAGGTTGCGTCAGGATGTAATGGATTTCGTGTCTACTTGTTCTACTTGTGCACGCGCGAAAGTCTCTCATACACGTCCAGCAGGGTCTTTATTGCCACTTTTCATCCCCAATAGGCCATGGACACATCTGTCAATGGATTTCATCACTGACTTACCGTTCTCGTTACCCCCTGGTTCTCAGGCTCTTCGGTCAGTGGAGGGATTTTTGTGTGGTTGTCTACTAGGAATATTAAGTTGAAGGTTCCTTCTTGGAAACTGGGTCCTAGGTTCATTGGTCCCTATAAAATAGTAGCCGTCATTAACCCTGTGGCTTTTCGCCTGGAGCTACCTCAGACTTTTAAGATCCATAACGTCTTCCATAAATCGTTACTCAAGAAGTATGTTCCACCTCTAGAACCATCGCCGCTGCCACCTCCTCCTGTCATTGTGGCTGGTAATCTGGAGTTTCAAATAGCCAGAATTGTTGATTCTCGTTGGGTCCGCCGCTCTCTTCAGTATCTGTTGCATTGGAGGGGTTACGGTCCCGAGGAAAGAATGTGGGTTCCAGCGTCAGAGGTAAACGCCAACAGGTTAATTCAGACTTTCCATGCCTCTCATCCGGAGAGACCTGGTCCTGAGTGTCCGGAGGCCCCTCGTGAAAGGGGGGGTACTGTCACGAGGGTATCAAGAGCCACGTCTGACTCCGTTATACCCGGGGTCAGGAAGTCGCAGCGGGTGGCTGCGCGCTCTATATCTAAAGATCACGTTGTTTCTTAGTGATTGTTTTCTGTGTTTGCCTTGCTATCCTTTTTGTCTCTCTCAGGGATCCGTAGCTTCTCCTCCTCAGCTGTTTCTTGTCTGCCACTCCCTACCTCCTTATATTCTCCCCTCACACTTCTCTAGTTGCCAGTTATAGAGCTTCCTGCATGGACATCTATACTGACCCACTGGAGAGGTTAATCCTGGTTGTCGTTCCTGAGTGCTACCCTCCGGATCCCTGTTGGGCTTATTGTTGTCTCCTGTTGTCGCCCACCTGGGAATATATGTTGAGTCTGTGTTGTCTGTCCTCCCCTTGGTGTTTTCCCTTAGAGTTAGTGGTGCGGACTAGTGTTCCCATCGCCCTGTTCACTACCTAGGGCTCAGCTCAGGGAAAGCCAGGGCTTTAGGCACGTGATCGGCGTACGGGTGAGGAACCCGTCTAGGGACGTCAGGGCAGCCAGGTGCCAGCCGCCAGGTGAGTCAGGGGTCACCATCTTCCCTCTCACTTGGGCAGGGCCTTCCTCGTTCCCTCCCTCTGTGTCACGTATGTGATAGCCACGCCGACCGTGATACTGAGGGTGTCTGATGTCACTTGCGATGAAGTCGAAGACCGAGTCAACCATTCAATCACAGCTGGGTTGCTGGTCAAGACACGACCCCTAGATGACACCGGGAACTCAGGCCTCTCGCTGCTACTCCTGCTGATTCAACACCCCCCTTCTTCTGCTGTCTGTGGCAGAAACATTTTGGCCACTGCCTGTTCCCTTTAAAGGGCCTGTCACCTGTCTGTCTGACATGTTGTATAATAAAATAATTAAATTAAAATTAAAATAATACTCCCCAAAAAAGCCTGTAGTACAATGTTACTTCACCGCTGAACGGCAATTAAGACATATTTTTTTCTGATTAATAAACTCCCCCCCCCCAAAAAAAAATCACAATTCATCGTAGAAGGCGTATTCCTTTTCCTATAACTACACCCCAAAAAAGAAATATAACAATCACAATTCACCGCAGAACGGCTAATGGAACGTACAGTACGTATATCTCCTTTTTCTACACAACGTAAATGGCTGTAGTACAATGTAACTTCACTGCTGAATGCCAATCATGACATATATTTTTTCATTTTTTTTCCTATTTCTACACCCCAAAAAAAGAAATATACCAATCACAATTCAATGCAGAATGGCTAATGGGACGTACGTATCTTTCCTATCAATACACCCCGTAAATGGCTGTAGTACAATGTTACTTCACTGCTGAACGGCAATTAAGACATATATTTTTTTTTCTGATCAATAAACTCCCACCCCCCAAAAAAAAAAATTATCACAATTCACTGCAGAACGGCTAATGGGACGTACATATATTTTCTTGTAATATGGCACGTAAATAGCTGTAGTACAATGTAACTTCACAGCCGAATGGCACTTAATACATATATTTTTCCCCTTTTTTTTCCTATTAATACACCCCCCCCCCCCAAAAAAAAGTTAAATTAATGCAGAACGGCTAATGGGACGTAAGTATCTTACTAATACACCCCGGAAATGGCTGTAGTACAATGTACCTTAACCCCCGAACGGCACTTATGACATATATTATTATTTTTTCCATTAATACACCCCCCAAAAAGCAAAACAATGTAAAATCAATGCAATATGGTTAATAGAACGTACATATCTTTCTTATTAAGGCAATTAAGACTTTTTTTATTTATTAATTAACTCCCCCCAAAAAAACGAATCACAAATCACCGCAGAAGGTCAATTAAGATGTACTCTTTTTCTTATAACTACATGTACACCCCAAAAAAAAGAAATATAACAATCACAAATCACTGCAGAACGGCTAATGGGACGTACATATATTTCCTTTTCTACACCACATAAATGGCTGTAGTACAATGCTACTTCAACGCTGAACGGCAATTAATAAAAATAAAAAATAAATGATTAATAAACTCCCCCCCCCCAAAAAGAAATTAGCACAGTTCACTGCAGAACGGCTATTAAGACATTATTTTTTTCCTATTTCTACACCCCCAATTAAGAAATTCACTGCAGAATGGCTAATGGGACATACGTATATTTACTTTTAATACACCACGTAAATGGCTGTAGTACAATGTAACTTCACCACCGAACGGCACTTACGACATATATTCTTCCCTTTTTTTTTTCTCTATTAATACACCCTCCCCCCAAAAAAAGTAAAACAATGTAAAATCAATGCAGGACGGCTAATTGGACGTACGTATCTTTCATATTAATCCCCCCCCCCTTAAATGGTTATAGTACAATGTAATTTCATCGCCGAACGGCAATTATGACTTATATTTTTATATTCTCATTTTTTTTCTAATAATACACCCCCTCCCCCCCCCAAAAAAAAGAAAAGGTAAAATCAAAGCAGAATGGCGAATGTGACGTAAGTATCTTTCCTATTTATACACCCTGTAAATTGCTGTAGTACAATGTAACTTCACCGCCGAGCGGCATTTATGACATATATTTTTTTTATTTTTTTTCCTTATTAATACACCTCACCAATAAAGTAAAACAATGTGAAATCAACACAAAACTGCTAATAGGACGTTCGTATCTTTCCTATTAGTACACCCTGTAAATGGCTGTATCACACAGAACTTGCACCCCAATCACAAGCAAGGTTTGCTGGAGTTAGTGATGTATCATATAGTGCAAACAACCTAAAAGCAGCAGTATAACTGCAATTTGGATCCCCAATTACTGCAGCAAGATATAATAGAATCACTCCTATTACCCAGGCTGTACACTCTCCTATTGCACCCTGCTATCCTTTTATATTGTAGATAATGCATCCCTATCCTTTCCCTACACCTTGACTAATCTTTCCCTGAACTTTTAAATCATTTTTTCAGCACAATGAAGTCTTTTCTAGCACTGTCCCTAGCGCCTGCTGACGTCTCCCTGCACTAAGCACACTTGAAATGGCAGAAACCAAAATGGCTGAGGCTATTTATAGGGCTGTGAAATCACAGGGGCTGGCTGGCTGCTGATTGGCTGCATGCATGGCATTGTGAGTGATCCCTCATTCCCAGAGTTCTTTGCTCCATGTCCTAACACGTGCAGCAGCCACGAAGTTACCACGAATAGTGAGAAAATTCGGATTTGGTGCAAATAGAATATTTCATGAAATTCGGATCGAATTCCACTTTGTCAAATTCGATTCGCTCATCTCTAGTGATTGCTATATTTAAATGCAACACATCCTCCTCACTGAATGACCAGCTAATTGTCAGGAAGGAGTCATCTGTTCTGCAGAGCATGTAAACCATCCTTTAAACAAATGAAACACCATGTACAATTAAAACAAAGATCAGATTTCTGTGACAGTCTTGCAGTAAGAGCATATTGTAATAAAAGATGACAAATTCCCTCAGTAAACGCACAAAAACAGAAACTTAGCTGCGTAAGAACCTCAGAGTCTAAGGCTGGGTTCACACGAGCGTGTCCGGATTAGGTCCGGATGCGTCCCGGTGTGTTGCGGCAAAACCGCGCGAGTAGGAATGCAATTGCAGTCAGTTTTGACTGCAATTGCGTTCCGATGTTCAGTTTTTATCGCGCGGGTGCAATGTTTTTTGCACGCGCGTGATAAAAAACCGACACTGGTACCCAGACCCGAACTTCTTCACAGAAGTTCAGGTTTGGGTTAGTTGTAGTGTAGATTGTATTACTTTCCCTTATAACATGGTTATAAGGGAAAATAATAGCATTCTGAATACAGAATGCATAGTACAATAGGGCTGGAGGGGTTTAAAAAAATAAACTCATTAACTCACCTTCTCCTCTTGATCTCGAAGTTCCCGGTCTCTTCTTTACTTGAGTTGTGGGCTAAAGGACCTTTGGTGACGTCAGATCTCATGCTCCAATCACATGGTCCATCACCGTGGTGATGTACCATGTGATTGGAGCATGAGATCTGACGTCACCAAAGGTCCTTTAGCCCACAACTCAAGTAAAGAAGAGACCGGGAACTTCGAGATCAAGAGGAGAAGGTGAGTTAATGAGTTAATTTTTTTAAACCCCTCCAGCCCTATTGTACTATGCATTCTGTATTCAGAATGCTATTATTTTCCCTTATAACCATGTTATAAGGGAAAGTAATACAGTTTATAGACTGTCACCTAGCAACCATGCGTGAAAATCGCACCGCATCCGCACTTGCTTGCGGATGCTTGCGATTTTCACGCAACCCCATTCACTTCTATGGGGCCTGCGTTGCGTGAAGAACGCAGAATATAGAGCATGCTGCGATTTTCACGCAACGCATAAGTGATGCGTGAAAATCATCGCTCATCTGAACAGCCCCATAGAAATGAATGGGTCCAGATTCAGTGCGGGTGCAATGCGTTCACCTACCGCATTGCACCCGCGCGGAAATCTCGCCCGTGTGAACGCAGCCTAAAGGTTTTAAGGTGGCCATAGACATCAGATGTTTTTTGGCACTCCACCTGATTTTGTCAGGATCCACCAATCTCATCTCTATAGTTTGCTGACCAAGAAGGATCTTTTGTGTCTTCCTATAAGGTCACCTCAGATGTATGACAGCCATTTTCCCTTATAAATGTACTATACAGTATATATTTTGAGGGTATGTCTATTACCAGCTTCACTGCTGCTGATTTCAGTTCAGTGTACCCTCTCCAGGCTCCATATGCAATTGTCAAGTTTCTCTGAACTCAGCTCCAGAATATATGGATACTAGCTAATCTGATGCCTTTCATAACCTGCACACAGAGAATAAGATTGTGCTTCCCCATCTCTTACACACACAGATGCAACAGCATGGAGGTCATTATACAGCAGTATTGAGTATTTCTGCTATGAACTAAGCACTGGGGTGAGACAGTAGCACATTTACTAGAAACAGCAGCAATGTCACTGTGTCTACGTCTCTCTCACTCTGCAGCTGCTTTCTTCTCCTTACCCTCCTTCCACTTCCCTCTCCATAGATGTTTATGAGAAGCAGCTGTAAATGGATCTCCCAGTAAGCTGATAATCCATCTTTATCTCTTCCTCTTGGGTATAGATTTTACCAGTGATCAGTGTAGGGGATGAGAAAAGTATATAACGGCATGTATTATAAAGTTTGTTATCTTCACTTGTACTATTCACAATTGACAACCACTCTGCAATAATGTAACATGGCTCTGTCATTAATTTAATTTGCATTATGATGTTCATGCCAGCTGGCACCCTACTGTATGTTATTAGTAACCAGTAAAAGGTTGTAGCATGGAAGCGGGTTGCAGTTTCATAGACATGATTCTGGCTTTATATTAAATAGCTGAAAATGGTGCACTACAATGGTAAATACAATTGACAATATATGGCTAAACCCTTACACTGATATTAAAATGAGACTTTCGCCAATATATTCTTATATCAAGAATATACCGGAGTCCGCGCACCCCGTCAAGGTATCTCAAAGTGGCACGGGACCTCCAGCGTGAAATCACACATACAATGGGAGAAGGGAGGAGGCTGTGAATCCCACCTATAACTGGGTCATGTGATGCAAGCTGCAACGGATCACATAGGCAGGATTTGCTCCCCCGGGTAAAAATGCGCTACAGCATTAGGGGTTTTGAGCATCTTTTGCCTTTTCGACCACTTTATTCTGTGATTTTGTTTGTATATGTATGCTTGGAAGTGAGGCAACCGCAGGTTTGAGTGTGCCTTAATTTTGATCTATGAATAACATTCAGGTGAACCTGGGCAGCCTACATCACATGACCCAGTTATAGGTGGGACCCACAGCCTCCTCCCTCCTACCATTGTACGTGTGATTTCACACTGGAGGTAACTAGGAGCTGCTGGTTGTGTGTCGGACTTTATACACCTATCATAAATTGTCCATTAGACATAGATAGGTTAGCGTTAGGTCCTGTGCCACATTAAGATACCTTGACGGTGTGCGCAGGCTCCGGAATGTTCTTAATATAAGAATATATTGGCAAAAGTCTCATTTTCATATCAGTGTGAGGTTTTAGCCATATATTGTCAATTGCATCTACCATTGTAGTGCACCATTTTCAGTGATTTTCTGTTTCTTATAAGCCCCATCCGCACATTTGTCTTACATGTGGTCCGTTGCAGGCATCCTCCATTGTATGCATTTTTTGCTGGGGATTGCTATTGGCATTGGATCACATTTGCAGGATTTGCTCCCCCGGTTAGTAATGCGCTACAGCATATGGGGTTTTAAGCATTTTCTGCTTTTAAGACCTGTGTAGGATGTTTTTGTGGTACATGTGGTCCGCTGCTGACAACCTCCATTGTATGCTTTCTTGCTGGGGATTACTGTTAGCAACGGATCACATGGGCAGGATTTGTTCCCCTGGGTAAAAATGTGCTACAGCATTAGGGGTTTTGAGCATCTTTTGCCTTTTGATCACTTTATTCAGTGATTTTCTTCATATCAAATAGGAATGAGGCTGACATTCTTCTATTTCATCACCGACTGACTGGCTCTGTCTAAACACTATGACTCAGTCCAAACACTATTTCACCTGGGAGGGATGCAGAATGATGTATGAAGCAATATGAGCATTTTATCAAGCTGATCCAATATTTCCATGGGTATATTTTAAGGGCTATCTTTTATTTCCTTCTCCTAGAGCAGCAAACATTTTCTACTGAATATGGTACTTCGGGGATAGTAATAACACTTCTCTGCTTTACGTTTCACACAATTGGAAGCTGCATAAGCATTTATAGAGTCTCTGAGGTAAAACCTTGTTGGGTATAAATGATTCTTATATTAAAGATACATTACCTCCGCATTATTTAGCTTTTCTACTATATCTAATCCTTAAGTATATATTTACCTTCTATTCTGTTTCTTTAGAGTACATATCAGACAAATCACAGTAATAAAAAATTGCCTAGACAGGAATGTGTCAGTGTAATAAAACGTTTTATTTTTACTTTAAAAGTTTTTTGCATCCAGAAAATAAATCAAACATAAGCATTAAATATTAAGTACTCACATTCCAGGAATCTTTTTTTCCCTAGAGGTAACCAATTATTATGACAACTTTGTGCTTTTATGTGTTTTGATTCATTAGTATTCATGGATAAAGTGTATTTGATGGCAATTCCGTTGTAGCAGTTTCAGTTTAGAGACTATGACAATTGCCAGCAGTGACAAAAAACAGAAATCCACCTAATGTTCCTCTAAGGAATTTTAGAATGACCCTGATAAGCCCAAGGTTATTTGCTGTGAGGATGGCTAATGGATGGGTTATGTTAATAGTGTCCACTGAAAGGTGCCTTGAGAGAGCTATGGTTGTGGCACTTCACTGACAGCTAATAGATTTTACTTTTGCTGTAAGAGAGTGATCTTTAAGGGCTACAGGTCATATACCTTGCTTAATATTTAAGTAAAGATGGTTGACTAGTGCTTGAAACAGATTTTTGGTAGTGATCGAGGCTCCTTAATATACAGACAGTTTCACAAAGTTATGTTAATTCATTCCTTCTTGGAATGCAGGTTAAATTTTCATAAATCTATCTGTACCATATGTCCTTGAAAATGACAGATGCAAAGTTATAAATAAATTGTAATATAAAATAAGAATGACATATTTAAAGACTTTAAACTAGAACAAAATTTTAAGATGCGTTATTAAACCTTAATATCCTAAGCAAGTGAATCATAATGCATGCCTTCTGAAAAAAAAAAAATTTAATTTTCATATGACAGCACCTCTCTGCTCATCTCACGGTGTGGATCTTTATCCAATATTAATAATTGTTTTCATCCATAATGACCAGCTCCAGAAATAAAAATTAAATAGACTTTTAATTTTTTGGTGATGCCTGGAAAAGGCATTTTGGAAATTAAACAAAAAATAATAATATTAATGTTAAATCTACTACTTGGGTCTTAATAACATAAATACAGTGAATTATTTTAAAAAAAACACCTCTTTGAGAAGATCAATGTATAGATTTTTAATTTCATCATATGTGCATAGTGGGAATTTTCTTTTACACAATTTCTCCTTTAGAGGCCTATTTTAATGCATTTTTGAGGTCTCAATGAGGTTTCACAGTACAGTATTATAATACAATGAGACCTCCCAAACAGACAACCTCTTTAAGAAGTCCACCCCCTTATTCTGACCATATTGCCTGTGACAGTTTTTCAGTTCCACTATATTACACATACTGGTCAACTTCTTCCAATTCAAATTTTGTAGTCGTCTGAAAGTGGTTTCGCTGTATACACTCACCTAAAGAACTATTAGGAACAACTGTTCTATTTCTCATGAATGCAATTATCTAGTCAACCAATCACATGACAGTTGCTTCAATGCATTTAGGGGTGTGGTCCTGGTCAAGACAATCTCCTGAACTCCAAACTGAATGTCAGAATGGGAAAGAAAGGTAATTTAAGCAATTTTGAGCGTGGCATGGTTGTTGGTGCCAGACGGGCCGGTCTGAGTATTTCACAATCTGCTCAGTAACTGGGATTTTCACGCACAACCATTTCTAGGGTTTACAAAGAATGGTGTGAAAAGGGAAAAACATCCAGTATGCGGCAGTCCTGTGGGCAAAAATGCCTTCTGGATGCTAGAGGTCAGAGGAGAATCGGCAGACTGATTCAAGCTGATAGAAAAGCAACGTTGACTGAAATAACCACTCGTTACAACCGAGGTATGCAGCAAAGCATTTGTGAAGCCACAACACGCACAACCTTGGGGCGGATGGGCTACATAAGCTGAAGACCCCACCGGGTACCACTCATCTCCACTACAAATAGGAAAAAGAGGCTACAATTTGCACGAGCTCAACAAAATTAGACTGTGGAAGACTGGAAAAATGTTGCCTGGTCTGATGAGTCTGGATTTCTGTTGAGACATTCAAATGGTAGAGTCCGAATTTGGCGTAAACAGAATGAGAACATGTATCCATCCTCTGATGGCTACTTCCAGCAGGATAATGCACCATGTCACAAAGCTCGAATCATTTCAAATTGGCTTCTTGAACATGACAATGAGTTCACTGTACTAAAATGGCCCCCACAGTCACCAGATCTCAACCCAATAGAGCATCTTTGGGATGTGGTGGAACGGGAGCTTCGTGCCCTGGATGTGCATCCCTCAAATCTCCATCAACTGCAAGATGCTATCCTATCAATATGGGCCAACATTTCTAAAGAATGCTATCAGCACCTTGTTGAATCAATGCCACGTAGAATTAAGGCAGTTCTGAAGGCAAAAGGGGGTCCAATACCGTATTAGTATGGTGTTCCTAATAATTCTTTAGGTGAGTGTATATTATTGATTATATTAAAATGGTTCCCAAATTTTTCCTTCTGATTATCCATTTCCAAACTGCATTTTCGTTTAGATTTGTTATAATGGAAGCAAATTCTGTTGTCAATTAACTTTATTTCTACAGGAGATATTTATTTCTACAGGAGATATTCCCCTCCAACCACAAGATATTTCTCTCTACAGGAGACATTCCCTTCCTCTATACCAGACCTGGGCAAACTACGGCCCGCGGGCCGTATACGGCCCGGCGGACCTTTTAATCCGGCCCCCGGGCGGAGCCAGAGGCGTGCCAAGCAACGATACCCCTCCTCCGCGAATGAAGAGGACTTCCGACTCGGCGTGCTGCGTGTGGCATGGCGCGGTGGCAGGGAGGCAGCGTCAGCGGCAGTACTGTCTAGGTAAGACACAGCAGGGGGGGGGGTGCCTCGTGCGAGCCGTACCCGGGACCCGGCCGGCCGCAATTATTCCCTTCTCTGTAACAGCGCAGCGCCCGCGGCTCTCATAGTATCGGCTGTGACTGTCTGACACTGACAGTCACAGAGCCGACAAGCATGAAGCTGCGGCCGCCTCCCCCTGTGCTGTGTGTAGTCAGTGTGACTAACACATGGCTGATCATCTCTGAGCATTACGTTTCTAAAGGCAAGGGGGGGGGGGAGGGGTGTGTACTATTGTAAGGGGGGGGTGTGTGTTCTGTACACAAGGGGACAATGGCTGGATTCACAGGGGACAATGGCTGGATTCACAGGGGACAATGGCTGGATTCACAGGGGACAATGGCTGGATTCACAGGGGGACAATGGCTGGATTCACAGGGGACAATGGCTGGATTCACATGGGGACAATGGCTGGATTCACAGTGGGACAATGGCTGGATTCACAGGGGGACAATGGCTGGATTCACAGGGGGACAATGGCTGGATTCACAGGGGGACAATGGCTGGATTCACAGGGGACAATGGCTGGATTCACAGGGGACAATGGCTGGATTCACAGGGGACAATGGCTGGATTCACAGGGGGACAATGGCTGGATTCACAGGGGGACAATGGCTGGATTCACAGGGGGACAATGGCTGGATTCACAGGGGGACAATGGCTGGATTCACAGGGGACAATGGCTGGATTCACAGGGGGACAATGGCTGGATTCACAGGGGGACAATGGCTGGATTCACAGGGGACAATGGCTGGATTCACAGGGGACAATGGCTGGATTCACAGGGGGACAATGGCTGGATTCACAGGGGGACAATGGCTGGATTCACAGGGGGACAATGGCTGGATTCACAGGGGACAATGGCTGGATTCACAGGGGACAATGGCTGGATTCACAGGGGACAATGGCTGGATTCACAGGGGACAATGGCTGGATTCACAGGGGACAATGGCTGGATTCACATTGGACAATGGCTGGATTCACAGGGGGACAATGGCTGGATTCACAGGGGACAATGGCTGGATTCACATGGGGACAATGGCTGGATTCACAGGGGACAATGGCTGGATTCACAGGGGACAATGGCTGGATTCACAGGGGACAATGGCTGGATTCACAGGGGGACAATGGCTTTCACTAATATGAGTCACAAATAGTGAAAAATGTTCATTGTTTTGGGAAATTTTGTTTAATAAATTTAAATTTTTTTCTTGTAAGGCAACCTCACTTTTTCATTGTTTAACTATAACAAGTACTCGTACCAGTTGTCCAACAATGATATTTACTGCTTTTTATAAAGAAATACAATTGATTTTATGCAGTATTGAGTTTAGCCTTTTGGCCCGGCCCTCCAAAATATTTTCAGTTTCTCATGTGGCCCCATCGAAAAAATAATTGCCCACCCCTGCTCTATACCAAAGCCCAAGAAGAGAATATGGTTTATTTCACACACCAGGATTTCTGTTCACTTTTCTGTATCTAAAACCATGCCCCTATCTGCTAAATTACCCACATTTTAGAATATCAATCTGGATATCATTAAATTAGGTGAAGTAGGAGCTCCAGCAAATCTCCATTCAAGTTGCAACCCTCAAACCTGAGCACTGTGCATAATGGCAGAGGCTGCTACTATGCACACTCCTTTCACAGAGATGTTCTTAGCTATAGTTGTCTGGAATCTGTTCCACCCTGTCACTCTTTTGTGTGATCCCTAAACAGAATTGTTCTCAGCTGTTGCTCCCTGAGATCTGCTGCACTGTGTTGCTGCTTTGTATGATCTTCTAACAGGGTTTGGACATAGGTGCTATTAGTTCTGTAGTGTCATTGCACCAATTTTTTAAAAGTGGAGAAGAAACACAAGGGATTTATTTCTTCAATATTATACTCTAAAACTAAATATACTTCTAAAAACAGCCAATCAACATTAAAAGGGTTTTCCAGGATTTTAATATTGATGACCTATGCTCAGTATAGGTCATCAATATCAGATTGGCTGCCAGCGCAGCCTTTCTTTTTTTGCTTACCTTCTCGCTGTTGACATCACAGCGGTGAGCAGGTGAAACTACAGTTTGTTCTTATACACTTGAACAGAAATGAACTTTCCCATTAAAGTGAATCGGACAGCTTGGAATTACACCTGCTTTCTGTTGCAATGTCTATGGCGAACAGGTAAACAAGGGAAGACTGCACTAGCACAGAGCATGGCCTTCTCTTCAACCAGCTGATCGGCGGGGGTACCAGGTTTCAAACCCCGCCAATCTGATATTGATGACCTATCCTGAGGATAGTTCATCAATATTAAAATCTCAGAAAACCTTTTTAATGTCTCAACATGAAGAGTAGACATGGGTTTTGCCTTCCGGAATTCTCAAGGATATTCAGTAGGCTTGAGCAAATTGACCGTCAGATCATAGATCCAAAGTTGATTCGTTCAAATACTTCAATTCTAATGCGGTTTCTGTACAGCATTAAAATATATTGACTCCGTGGAGCCAAAGTTCATCTCGCCCGAAATCACGTGAGATTTCAGTGAATTCCTACTGCATTCATATCTCTGTATTTAAAAATAATTAAAAATAGCAATCTGAACTAGGCTTTGTTACCGGGGTACCAGCCAGTGCCAAAGACCACCTTGGATTGCTATTTTAAATTGTTTTTAAATATGTAGCTATGAATACAGTAGGAAGTCACTGAAGTCTTGTGCAGTCACCTCCAAAGTTTCAAAGAAAGCATACTGTCATTTAGGGTAGTTGCCCTGAAGTATAATTATACATTTCTTATTAAAACCCAGTACTCTGGGGGGCGGAGCCAGCGCTTGAGCCGGATGGACGTGTAGAGCGCTGATCTCCCGTCTGCACAACCCTCACAGCACCTTATCTTAAGCGTACCGAAGCTAAAAATGGTAAAAATCGGGGGCCAAAAGCCTACTGACCTCCCTGGAGGTAATAGATCCCAAAACCAAACGGGGGAAATAGAGAAGTTTATGAAAAAAGCAGCCGCTGCTGCTGGAAATCGAGACTCCAAGATGGCGCCCGGCACCCCACGCTCCGGTCACAAACAGTCTGCCGCCTGCAGCAACGACCAGGTAGGAAGTGATCCTGGGGAAGACGATTGCTTACCACTCTCTAGAGCATTCCTGAGAGAGGCGCTGGCAGAAGCCCTGGGCCCCATAAGCATGGACATTTCTTCTATAAAAGAAGATATTAGACACATAGGGAGAAGAGTGGAGGTTCTTGAGGAAACACAGGCCACAATCCTCCAGCATCAGGACGAAGTGTCCTCTAGTTTATCACTGACCCAGTGCCACCTAAACGCAGTGTACACAGCCTTAGAAGACCAAGAAAACAGAGACAGGCGGAACAACCTGCGCTTCAGAGGAGTGTCTGAGACCATCTTAGCAGTGGACATCCCAGAAACAGTAATCCAAATATGTCTGAAGATTTTGGGCCCTGACACGACACATGAGGTCCTGATTGAACGGGCACACAGAGCCCTCAGACCCAAACCGAGGGAAAACGAGCCACCCAGAGATATAATATGTAGATTCCTACACTACCCTGTGAAGGAAGCCATTCTGGCAGGCGCAAGGAATTCTAGCTCAATAGTTTGGGAGAGCAGCAGCATTACCATCTACCAAGACCTTTCACAGTCAACTCTCAAAAAATGCAGAGCTTTAAAACCACTTACAGAATGGTTAAGGCGAAAAAGGATCATCTACAGATGGACATTCCCTTTTGGTTTATCCTTTCTTCATGAAGGACACCGCATCCAGATCTCCTCATTTGCAGACCTAGACAAGACATATGATCTTCTTCAAATTCCCTCACTACCAATTGATAATTGGGACATGGTCCAGAATTTGAACTCTCTCCCAGAATTACCCAGGACGATCCCCTGGGAGCCTCAGCGTACCCCAAAGGCACAAAGAAGCAGCAGAAGAAGAGATTCCTTCTCCACTCCTAAACGCCTTGCCTTGGCGGACTGCTAATTAACCCCTTTTTTCTCTCCATAGGATTAAAAGTACCAAGAAATCCACCAGATGGGTCTTGACACTGCTGAGCCCACATATCTTACTTTAGGTTTAAAATTGTGACTACATGCAAATTACGCGGTGTAGGGTTGGGCCTGCTTCTTTTTGGGCCTTGCTCTCCACTGAGTAATTTAGGTAGCGACAGTAGGGACTCCTTATTGGAGCTGTCCCATCTGTTTGAAAGCTAGGTTAGTCATGCTATTACTATATATAGTCTTTACACTGATGATTCCCGCCTGTCTAGGTCATGCTAAACTGAGAAAGCTGAGTGGGAGACGACACCCAATATAATATTCGCCAGTGTTTTATAATATCCCACCAGATCCTGTCCCCTAATAGCTGAGGCAGTTGTTCCCCGCCATAAGCTACATGTTTCCCACTGGGTTCTTTCTTAGTGAGAAAAAATGGAGGTTAGACATTAAACCCTACAGAACCCCGAATGTGACAGTGATAATTTGCTGATATTACCTAGCTCGTATCATCCTAATATAATTGATATTATTGAGGGTAGTGCTTCTGGGTATTTTACCCTTCCCCCCTCTTACAAGATGTCTAAGAAAAAAGACAAAAATGTTATGTTCTTCCTGGTTTGGATATTGTTTTTCCATTCCATGTTATCATCTGTTGTTTTACTTCATGTTTTTAACTGTTACTGTTTTGACAGGTACCATGAAAACTATTGTGCGTCTATCCAAATGAAACCGCAGATGCCTATATGGACTCAGGGTTCACTGCGTGAGACTCATCCCCCTGTCCGGATGCTGATGGGCTCCTTGCGAGGCCGCACTCCCCTCTCTGCTTTGCGCCTGGTTGGTCAGATTTTCTTTGCTATTACACACAGAACCCCTCCCCCTCTCCTTGATGAGACATGGTGGACTTTAAACTAGTCTCTTTCAATGTCAAGGGGATGAGGTCCCCCTCCAAGAGATCCCAGATTTTCTCTCTCTTACATAAGGAGAGGTCCTCTGTGGTCTTTTTGCAGGAGACACATTTCAAACATGAGAACTATCCTAACCTATCCCACTCCAAATACCCAAACTGGTATCACTGTGGTGCCGGGGGTGCGGCCTCGAGGGGAGTCAGCATTGGCTTTGGTAGAGGGTTCCCCTTTCAGTATAGATCACATGTCCAAGACCCAGAAGGCCGTTACTTAATACTCATAGGTCAAATTGGACAATCTATCTTTACTTTTGCCAACTTATACGCTCCAAATGTAGACCAAAATAACTGGCTTACCCCAGTACTTGCGCTTATAGAAAAACATAGAGAGGGATTTCTGATCATAGCGGGCGACCTGAATGTAGCTCTAAACCCGTCATTAGACACCTCCTCTAAAAGATCCCCCTTATCAGCAAAAACTCTTAGTCTGATAAACACTAAGCTTTATAACCTAGGAGTATTAGATGTCTGGAGATGTCATAATCCTGATGCAATAGATTACTCTTTCTACTCCTCAGCCAACAAGTCCTATAGTAGAATAGACTATATATTAATCCCGAAAGAAAAATTACAATTTTGCTCACTCCCAAAAATCGGAAACCTCACTTTATCTGATCACGCCCCTATATTTTGTGAAATCCGATCTGATCAGAAAACCACTAGACAAGCCAATTGGAGATTCAATGAATCCCTTTTAAATAATGCAAAACATACCACCCTTATTTCCTCGTATATTGAGGAATACTTTCTTATAAATGTTATGCCTGAGATATCACCTCAAACCCTCTGGGACGCCCATAAGGCCTATGTGAGAGGAAGGTTGATTGGTCTGTGCTCCTTCCTGAAAAGAGAATCAGAGAAGAAACTTAATGATCTACTTTCAAAAATCCATTTAGCGGAAAAGGCTCATAAACAATGCTTATCAGATACTCAGTTTACAGAGCTTTCTTCCCTCAGAACTCAATTAAAAAACCTACTAAATGAGCGTTCGGCCAAACTCTTCCTCTCAGTACAACAAAAGGTCTTTGCTCATGGCAACAAAGCTTCCAGGTACGTCATGAACCGTATTAAACATAGGAGAAATTCCCGTTTCGTTCACTCCCTTAGATCTCAACAAGGTAACCTTCTGTTCAAGGCTGAAGACATAGCAGAGCAATTTAAGATATTCTACAATTCCTTATATAATCTAACTGCCCCGGAACCCCTCGACACCTCTTCTACTAGAGAAACCAATATCAACGCTTTCCTCGACACACTTGACCTCCCGACCCTAAACTTAAAACAACGAGAATCCCTGGCCAAACCTTTCACTACCCCAGAATTAGAAGCAGCCATTAAAGCTACTCCCAAAGGTAAATGCCCTGGCCCGGACGGACTCCCTATATCATACTTCTCTGCATTTAAAAATATACTTCTACCACACCTGCTCCCAGTTTGCAATTTGGCTTTATCCAATTCGCCACTCTCGCATGATATGACTAGAGCCACCATAACTATTATACCAAAGGAGGGTAAGGATTTAGCTTTATGTTCCAACTATCGTCCAATCTCCCTCCTTAATGTAGACCTTAAGCTTATAGCTAAGATGTTAGCCACTAGGATACAAAGCTTTTTACCCAAGCTGATCCACCCAGACCAAGTGGGTTTCGTAAAGGGGAGAGAGGGCAAGGACAATACCACAAAAATATTAGACTCCTTGTTTTACGCTTCACATAAACACACTCCCTTGGTTTTGATAGGCACGGACGCCGAGAAAGCGTTTGACAGGGTAGACTGGTTATTCATCAGACTGACCTTGTTGAAGTTTCAGCTCCCAGAGAAATATATTAATGCAATATTTACAATGTACACTCACTCCTCGGCGTCCGTGTCGGTCAATGGCATAATATCATCAAGTTTTCCCATAAGAAACGGGACTAGGCAAGGATGTCCCCTTTCACCCCTTTTATTCGTACTCGTGATGGAGTCCCTCCTACAAGCCCTTAGACAAAACAATGATATTAAAGGTCTGAGAATAGGTTCTCGTGAATATAAAATTGCAGCATTCGCTGATGACTTACTGATCACCACCACAAATCCACATAAGTCTATGCCCAAGATTTTAGCGACACTAAACCTTTTTGGCTCTCTATCAAATTTCAAAATTAACGCTTCCAAGTCCCAGATCCTCCATATAGGTCTCTCGCCCACGAGTATCTCATCCCTCAAAGTAAACTCCCCATTCAATTGGCATACCCAGCAATTAACCTATTTGGGGGTCAAGCTCTCTCCACATCTACATGACTTATTCCGCTTGAACTACTTGCCCCTACTGTCGGCCATGCAGACTCAGATGAATTCCCTAGACTCTCATTACCTCTCCTGGTTTGGCAGGAAAAATATTTTTATGTCTCTGATAATGCCTAAACTTACATACCTAATGCAAGTCCTACCCATAGAAATACCCAAATCGTATTTTACCTCTCTTAATAAGTATATACGCAAATTCATATGGCAAGGTAAAAGCTCTCGCATCTCTTTTGACACTCTGACCAAACCCAGATCATCAGGTGGTATAGGTCTCCCTGACCCGGAAACTTACATGACCGCTATTCAGCTATCTAGAACTATAGATTTAATTAGGGAACCAAATCACAAATCCTGGCCTGAGTTGGAGAACGCTCTTTTCCCATCTTCCATTAGGGCTTTTATACTGGCCAATAAATCATTACCTCAATTCACCAAGATTCCTAACCCTATCATACGTAACACCCTAAAGGTCTGGAAGAAATTTACCGCAAATCCTGAAAGCCCCTTGCTCCCATCCCCCCTCTTACTTATTAGAGATATTATTGAGCTGGCACCTAAAGAATTGAAAGATAGCTGCCCTATAGACATTAGAAACTCTGAAATTGCTGTCTCACAATTATTAGATGAAGAAGGCTGTGTTATTTCAGACTCTGAAATAAACACAAAGTTAGAGTCACAGATTCGCAACCATATGTTACTACGTTTCCTCAAAACTGAGACCCTCATTTATGCAAAACAAATCCCCCAAGAGAGAGAGCTCAACTGGTTCGAGACAATGCTCGGGGGCAAGAACTATCCCTCCAAAACCATATCTAAGATTTACAAACAGCTGAAATCCCCTCCCTCTCCGCCCAAGCCCGCGATTGTAGGTTTGTGGGAAAGAGATTTAGAGCGCAATCTATCATCTCAAGAGATCACCAAACTATTAATCTCCCCTCACAAATTATCCAGATGTATACGCATACAGGAGAATGGTTACAAAATTCTCATGAGGTGGTATAAGACCCCTGATAAAACTTGTCTGTACAATCCATCAGCTTCAGATGTTTGCTGGAGATGTCACACCTCAAAAGGCTCATTTATGCACATTTGGTGGTCTTGCGACCTAATTGAACCTTGGTGGCGCACAATTTTTCAACTCTGTAATAAGATCTGCCAAACGTCTTTCTCTTGTAAACCGGAATTAGCTCTCGTCTCTTTGGGTTTGGAGGGAGTTGGGTCAAGCAAATCCTCTCTGTTCTTGCTCCTGTTAGCAGCAGCTAGATTACTCCTGCCCTTACATTGGCTTTCTACAGACGTTCCAAGCATTGACCATTGGATCAATAGAGTGGACCAGATATATAGATTAGAGGAGATCTCCCATTGGGAATCACACTCTAGGCCTAAATTCCTAAAAATTTGGTCCCCGTGGAAGGAATACAGAGGATTTACATAGCCAACTATGGGCACCTGGTCGTACTTCTCAGTGGTTACTTCCCAACAACCTTTTAGAGGGTTGGCAATAAATTGAGAATCCCCCCCCCTCCTCCTTTTTCCTTCCTCTATACGTACTCTAGTACATACCTCAAACTCATCCCAGCCTAAGCACTGTGCCTTGAGATCCATCACTTTTTGTTTGTTCCTCACTACTTTGTATGAATAGAATTTTGCTCAAGTCTTTCAGATGTTAGTACCTGTCCGTGTTGGGCCTTACCGCCCGCGTTTTACAAAAACCTGTGACGATTCTTTTGAATTCATAAAATGCCCGCTTTTATGTCACATGTAACTTTGTTGTATCTTGTCTTAAGCTTGTACCATGCTATGACGAATATAAAAACAATAAAAATTGTTAATAAAAAAAAAAAAAACCCAGTACTCTAATACTGAGAAATGTTTATTTTTATGTAAATAAGGTTTTTGGTGCAACGTGGGCTTGGCTGCTCCATTTGGTGCTCCTGCCTTCCCCTGCATGATCATGACCAGCTCAGAAAACTCAGGGACTGTCAAACAGAAGGGGGAGGAAACAGCAGCCATAATAAACAAAAACCTTATTTGCATAAAAATAAAGAAAAGCATTGCTCAGGAATAGAGGACTGGATTTTAACAACAAAGGTATGGCCTTACTTTGGAGCATCTATCTACATGGCGGTATGCTTTCTTCTTTTTTTCGGAAAGGCAGTCAGCGTCCACGAGGAGGAGGAGGCGTGCGGGACGCAAGCACCGCAGCCGCCGCATCAAAGTCGGGACTGAGTCAAGCTGTTCAAACCCGCTCGTAGGCAAGAACCAGTCGCTCCTGATTAATCTTTCCTCACAGATATTGAGTCCCGTACAGATGTCGGCCCTCCAGAAAGGACTCTCATTTAGTCCTTCCACTCATTTTGATACTTTTCAATTTGATATTGATTTAAATCAGTATTTTCGCAAATTGCGATTAAAAGCCCATTTTTTGGATAATGGTGACAGAACTGCTGGTACGGGTGATGGCGAGAGACCTAGTTTATGTTTAAGAGATTTAGGTCTGAAGAACCCGAGTAAATTTATGCCCCCCAAATTCTACCACCCGGTTGAGACTTATATAGAACTGGTCTGCAGGGATATTAAGACGCATATAGATGGAATTAAGAGGGGTGAATTGTGGTTTACACATAACGTAACATCAGAAGAAAGGACGGCTATTAAATCATTAATGGATGACAAGAGAATTGTTTTGAAGCCAGCAGACAAAGGGGGCGCTATTGTCCTCATGGACAGGACAAAATATGTAGTGGAGGTGAATCGTCAACTTTCAGATCATGACACATATGAACTTTTAAATACAGATCCGGTCTTTTGCATAAAAAGAAAAATATTGAAGGTTGTGGATCACTTTGCTACATTAGGTGTCTTTGATAGCAATATGTATACCTTTTTGGTGAATCAAACACCGATAACACCTGTTTTCTACGTGCTCCCCAAGGTGCATAAAACCTTAATTGACCCCCCAGGTCGCCCTATAGTGGCCTCAGTGGGATCCATCTTGTCTCCATTGGCAATAGTGCTTGAGAAGATTCTTACACCTTTGATAAGAGATATTCCTTCCTATTTGGCAGACACACAAGATTTCTTGAGCACTATTACACAATTGGGTCCAGTTCCGCCAGACAGTTTTCTGGTGACAATTGACGTGGTCAGCCTGTATACCTCCATAGAACACAATGGAGGTATACAGGCCGTTAAGTCTTTCTTGGAAAGGAGTAATTACTCCGTCATAGAACGTGAATTTTTTATAGAGCTGCTTCACCTCGTCTTATATGAGAACTATTTCATGTTTGAAGACTCTTACTACCTGCAGAAACGGGGGACCGCGATGGGGTCGAATGTGGCCCCGCCCTATGCAAATGCAGATGTGTCGAAATTTGAGGACGATTTTGTGTACAATAGTCAATGGTACCATAACCACATTTTATTGTGGAAAAGATTCATTGACGACATTTTTTGCATATGGGCGGGGCCACATGAGACCCTAATGTCTTTTGTCCTACATCTGAACCATGCACGCACTGGTTTACAGTTCACAGTTACAAGTGACAACCACACGGTTAGTTTCTTGGATACAAGGGTTATCAAAGATTTTTTTTTTAAACATTCTCTTTTTATTAAAGTATACAACAGTAAAGCATAATATCACATATACTTTTTGAATATTTAGGAAAAAGGCATGACCAGTGCAACTGGTCTAAATGGCAAATTAGTGCAAGTCACAAGTATAACCTCTATCCAAAGATAACAAGTGGTTCGCAAACCTAACTTATCATGCATTGTGAGATTGCAGATTCCATACAATGGATTTCCCCCTTAGTGGACAACAAATAATAATAATAGACATGACAAAAAATTAGACCTTAAGACAATCTTAGACCTAAACCTAAGAGTTGAGAAGGTTCACTCTCTTAACCTGTTCAATCTCAATCTGAGATCTATATACCCGAAAAAATGTATTATTATAAACCTGTTTTTCTCTTCCGCAAAAAACTGTGACTTAAAATTAAGACTCATGTTAAGATAGAACCTATTCTTACAATCAGTTTGGTTCTCCCCCTGGGTTGACATGAGTTCTGCTCCCCCAACACCCTCTGGGTGGCGATATCTCAAGATTTCTATTCCTGTTGAGTAGCCATGTGCGACAACCAAGGTTGCCAAATTTTCAAAAACCCCTGTCTGTTGTGAGACTCCCAACTGGCCAATTCCTCCATTCTGCATAGGTGACTCATTTTCTCATAGCACATGGCTATACTAGGCGGTTCAGTAGTTCTCCATAATGCTGGAACCAATAACTTGGCGGCTGTTATCATATGTGTCTGTAGATTATTTTTATTAGGAGTAAAGTTGCCCTCTGGCCTCCACAACAGAACCAGGGGGGCAGTAAGTGACAAGTTTCCTGAGCAGATCCTATTTATAGTCTCCTCTACTGAGTCCCAAAACTTTCTAATTTTATGACAATGCCACCATATATGGGAAATGCTACCCACATCCTCCATACATATCCAGCATTCACTAGAGCTTATTAAGTGGATTTTCCGGAGAAATTCAGGTGTACGGTACCATCTGGTTAGGGTTTTGAGTGAGTTCTCCTGCACTCTAACACATCTGGAGAATCCATGTGAATGTGACAAAATAAAAGCTCTGTTAGGTTCATCCAGGCTTATCCCTAGTTCCTTCTCCCATTCTTTAAGGTAAGTGGGCGGACTGTCTCCTCTTTTTTCTAGGATCTGTCTGTATATTAAGGATAAAGTTTTAGATGGCAATTTTGGCAATAGAACCATAGTCTCCAACCAGGTTGGGTCTATCTTTGAGTGGTTTTTAGATAACTTGAACTTCTTACATGTTACTTCAAAGTCCCATTTTTGAATATCTGATCCTACTCTAGGTGACTCCCCCCTGAGAGATTCAAAGATATTTGTGGTGAGAGGTATTTTCAAAAGGTCCCCTACTTTGAGTTCTGATACAGATTCCCACACCGGATTGGCCTCTATAACTTTATCTGAAAGGCAATATATTAAGAGGGGTAACAGGGGATAGTTCTCCTTTGCTTAGGTTTAACGCTGATGCCCTCTGACACTCTTTAATAGTACTCTTAGTAATAACACTTATAATTTCCTGAGGGTTTAATGTTAGAGGTTTGTGCCATAGTAAGTGTGCACAATTTTTCCCCAATACCTCTCTTTCAAAGCGTAGATGTAGAGGGTTATCCCCAGTTCTAGCTAAAGTCAACCATCTTTCTAGATGGATAGCCTGAACATAGGCGGAAATATCCGGCAGTGAGATTCCCCCCTGTCTTTTCCTCCTTATAAGCAGAGAGTGAGGTAATCTCGCTTTTTTGTTATCCCATAAGAATTTCCCCATAATAGATCTCAATCTGTTCAGGAATGATCTGGGAATTGTTATTGGGAGGGCGAGGAGCATATATAGTATTTGGGGTAGGATGTATGAGGTCAACACGTTTTTCCGTCCTATCCATGAGATTCTGGGTAATAAGGATTTATTCAAAAACGTTTGCACTTTTGTTAATAACGGAGTGTAATTAAGCTGGAACAGCTGAGAAGGATTGGCTGGGATCATGACTCCCAAGTATTTAATCGCAGTGGAGGGCCACTTAAAGGGGGTCATTCCTTTAATCTTTTTCATTTGGGAAGGAGTTAGTGAGACTCCAATGGCTTCAGACTTTTCCATGTTGATTTTAAAATTGGAAATCTCTCCAAAGGCTTTAAAGGTGTCTAATATTTGCTTCATTGCTTCGATAGGGTTGGTGACCATTAGCAGTAAGTCGTCAGCAAATGCTGCCATTTTATGCGTATCACTTCTGAATTTGATTCCTCTGATACTGGGATCCTGTCTGAACTTCAGCAGAAGTGTTTCTAGAACTAATATAAATAGTGATGGGGAGAGGGGACATCCCTGCCTAGTGCCGTTCTTAATAATGAAGGGGTCAGACAATGAACCATTGACGGGTTATCAAAGATTTGAACGGTAACCTTTCAATTGATTTATTCCGTAAGGAGACAGACAGGAATAGTATCCTCCACTTCACCAGTGCCCACCCACCTTCTCTGAAAAAAGCCATTCCAAAGTCCCAGTATCAGAGGGTTAGACGGATTGTCTCTAATCCCTCAGTACGGGAACTTATAATTGAAGAGATGACTACGAGATTTGAAGAAAGAGGGTACCCACCATCAATCCTAACAAAAACCTTAAATAAATTAAAAACCCCTTGTAGCTCTGAAAAAGAACATGACAAAAGCTCAAGAGTAGCGTTTATCCATAAATACCATCCATTTAATCTAAAACTGGATAATATTGTGAAGAAGCATACCCCCAGATTAGAGAATTCAAAAATCCGCCCCTTATTTGTAACAAGAAAAACCAAAGTTATAGAGATAAGCTAGTGCGTGCGGATATTGGGAGTACTCGTGGTACCCTCAAACAGAGAGTACTGGCTACACAGCGGAAGGGCACTTTTCCGTGTCTGCATTGTTTCCAGTGCTCTAATGTCATTAAAGGGCCCAATATTTACCACCCACACACTGGACGTACATACCCAGTGGATGGCTTCTTCACATGTGAATCAGCCAACGTCATATATCTAATAAAATGTCCATGTGGGCTGTTATATATTGGGGAAACAATACAGAGTGTTAAAGACCGCATTGGAAAGCAGAAATCCACTATCAGGACAAAAAACTTACTTTTACCAGTTCCCTCCCATTTTGAAAAGTATAACCATACAATTGCTCAACTGAAGTTCCAGGTCATAGAACAGATCACCAGACCCAGGCGGGGTGGTGACATTAAAAAATTACTTTTGCGCCGGGAGGCCTACTGGATTCATACCCTTGATACCCTACATCCAAGGGGTCTCAATAGAGACTACGAAATTATGCATATCTAAAGTTGATCTGTGTTTACCAGTGCACCTTTTTGTTTACCATTAACTTTAATTAATTTGTATTAATTTTTGTATCATTATTTTCTAGACATCGACTACATAAATGAAGGATTATCTCTGCTGTACTGGTATTTAATAACATTTAATTACTATTGACATGTGTTCTGATACCTGTCCCGCTTTTTTTTTATTGACTTTTTTTGATTGATTATTTTGATTATGTTATCATGTGACCATGCATGTACCGCCCCCTTTTTGGGCGGTGACGTCACAGGGAGGTTCCTTTCTCCAATCATTGATGTGTGTATATATATACACTCACCTAAAGAATTATTAGGAACACCATACTAATACGGTGTTGGACTCCCTTTTGCCTTCAGAACTGCCTTAATTCTACGTGGCATTGATTCAACAAGGTGCTGATAGCATTCTTTAGAAATGTTGGCCCATATTGATAGGATAGCATCTTGCAGTTGATGGAGATTTGAGGGATGCACATCCAGGGCACGAAGCTCCCGTTCCACAACATCCCAAAGATGCTCTATTGGGTTGAGATCTGGTGACTGTGGGGGCCATTTTAGTACAGTGAACTCATTGTCATGTTCAAGAAACCAATTTGAAATGATTCGAGCTTTGTGACATGGTGCATTATCCTGCTGGAAGTAGCGATCAGAGGATGGGTACATGGTGGTCATGAAGGGATGGACATGGTCATAAACAATGCTCAGGTAGCCCTTGGCATTTAAACGATGCCCAATTGGCACTAAGGGGCCTAAAGTGTGCCCAGAAAACATCCCCCACACCATTACACCACCACCACCAGCCTGCACAGTGGTAACAAGGCATGATGGATACATGTTCTCATTCTGTTTACGCCAAATTCGGACTCTACCATTTGAATGTCTCAACAGAAATCGAGACTCATCAGACAAGGCAACATTTTTCCAGTCTTCAACAGTCCAATTTTGGTTAGCTCATGCAAATTGTAGCCTATTTTTCCTATTTGTAGTGAAGATGAGTGGTACCCGGTGGGGTCTTCTGCTATTGTAGCCCATCCGCCTCAAGGTTGTGCGTGTTGTAGCTTCACAAATGCTTTGCTGCATACCTCGGTTGTAACTAGGGTTGTCCCGATACCACTTTTTTAGGACCGAGTACAAGTACCGATACTTTTTTTCAAGTAGTCACCGATACCGAATTCCGATACTTTTTTTAAATGTCATGTGACCGTTTTGGGGGATCTGTGGATCTGTGGATGACGCACTGTCATGTGGGGGATCTGTGGATGGCACTGTTATGGGGGACCTGTGGATGGCACTGTTATGGGGGATCTGTGGATGGCACTGTTATGGGGATCTGTGGATGGCACTGTTATGGGGGATCTGTGGATGGCACTGTTATGGGGGATCTGTGGATGGCACTGTTATGGGGGATCTGTGGATGGCACTGTTATGGGGGATCTGTGGATGGCGCTGTTATGGGGATCTGTGGATGGTGCTGTTATGGGGGATCTGTGGATGGCACTGTTATGGGGATCTGTGGATGGCACTGTTATGGGGGATCTGTGGATGGCACTGTTATGGGGGATCTGTGGATGGCACTGTTATGGGGATCTGTGGATGGTGCTGTTATGGGGGATCTGTGGATGGCACTGTTATGGGGATCTGTGGATGGCACTGTTATGGGGGATCTGTGGATGGCACTGTTATGGGGATCTGTGGATGGCACTGTTATGGGGGATCTGTGGATGGCACTGTTATGGGGGATCTGTGGATGGCACTGTTATGGGGGATCTGTGGATGGCACTGTTATGGGGATCTGTGGATGGCACTGTTATGGGGATCTGTGGATGGTACTGCTATGGGGTGGGATATCTGTGGATGGCATTGTTATGGGGTGGGGGGATCTGAGGATGGCATTGTTATTTGGTGGGGGATCTGTGGATGGAACTGTTATGGGGAGGATCTGTGGATGACACTGCTATATGTCATCCACAGATCCCCCTCATAACAGTGTCCCCCAATACACCGGGCCCCGCCGCTCACCGAAGTATTTATAAACGTGAATCCTTATCCTGTTGTTAAGTTGAACTAACGCTGCCCTCTCCCATGTTCCCCTGTATCCCCCTGTATCCCCACAGCACTTACTTAAGCTTCCATAGCAGGCAGAGCGGACGGCACCAGTAACGTCACTCACTGACGTCGCGCGCCTGCTCCGCCTGCTTCACTCATAAAGTGGGCGGAGCAGGCGCTCTACGTCAGTGAGTGACGTTACTGCTGCCGTCTGCTCTGCCTGCTATGGAAGCTTAAGTAAGTGCTGTGGGGATACAGGGGAACATGGGAGAGCGCAGCGTTAGTTCAACTTAACAACAGGATAAGGATTCACGTTTATAAATACTTCGGTGAGCGGCGGGGCCCGGTGTAAGAGTACAGTGACTGCACCGGGCCCCGCCCATAGTTACGCCCATAGTATTCTATTTATGTATCGGGGCGGGGTATCGGCGGCTGAGTACCGCCGAGAAAACTCGGAATCGGTCCCGATACCGATACTAGTATCGGTATCGGGACAACCCTAGTTGTAACGAGTGGTTATTTCAGTCAACGTTGCTCTTAGATCAGCTTGAATTAGTTGGCCCATTCTCCTCTGACCTCTAGCATCCACAAGGCATTTTCGCCCACAGGACTGCCGCATACTGGATGTTTTTCCCTTTTCACACCATTCTTTGTAAACCCTAGAAATGGTTGTGCGTGAAAATCCCAGTAACTGAGCAGATTGTGAAATACTCAGACCGGCCCGTCTGGCACCAACAACCATGCCACGCTCAAAATTGCTTAAATCACCTTTCTTTCCCATTCTGACATTCAGTTTGGAGTTCAGGAGATTGTCTTGACCAGGACCACACCCCTAAATGCATTGAAGCAACTGCCATGTGATTGGTTGACTAGATAATTGCATTAATGAGAAATAGAACAGGTGTTCCTAATAATTCTTTAGGTGAGTGTATATGAGCTATTGACTATGTACATCTACCTGTTGAAAAAGGCAATTGAGCCGAAACGCGTCCTTTTCTATGGGACATATTGTTATGTGCAATAAAACTTCATGAGCATTGAAGTCACGGCTGCTGGGATCTTTTTTCAACTACACGTGGAACCAATCCTATCCCGTGCGGCGTGCATCTCAGCGTGTGCCGGCCAACCTCTCTTCATATCTGCTTTCCTTGAAACCGATTTGGAGGTTACAGACTGCCTATAAATTCTCTCCCCTTTCTACCAACCTACTGTTACTAGCAGGTGCACACTATTAAATTTTGTACATTCCATTAGTTAAAGTTTACTCATTCCTTTATATCATAGTACACACCAAGCGCATGTTTAGCTCTCATGGTTGTCAGTTTGCGGCCCTCAAACCACAGATTCTCGTTTTTGTTTGTACTTCCGTTTTGCTACTGCATCAATTCCACAAGTCTGCAAAATACATCTGTATTGCTTCCATTTGTCATTCACTTTTTGCAGAGAGCAAAAAAAAGTGGAAGGAGGAAACTGGGTAACTGTTCCTATATAAGCTCCATCCCCCCCAGAAAACACTATAGGAAAGTAATATAATCTACTGCTTTCACAGCACAGAGAGCTCTTTACTTTGTTTACTTTGCTTGGCTGGCATTGGTTTCTGACAATTTCTGAATGATCAACATGAAAAACATCTGCAGATGTTGTCATTCTATACTGGCTTCTTTCTCGGTGCTACAGACAGTTATGCTACCCAATTGTTACCGGACAGAAATAAATCACGAAAAAATTGACTCACAAAACGTAGAGCCACCAATATCACCCAAAAATAACCACACTCTTCACAAGGTGAAAATCGAAAAAACTTTATTGACAATGTATAATAAATACATACATAATAATAGAAGGCAGCACAAAGGTGGAACACAAGGATGAGGAACAGGACCCAAGAGGGGGCCGAGAGGTCAGCACACCAAAAACAGGGACACCTCTGAACAATAAGCCCCGGGCAATGCTGCAGTAGAGGCAAATATGAGGGCAAAAACTTGGTGATTAGAAAAGAATAAGTGTACCCTGGATGGTGTGTCGATCTCTCAGCCGCCTCCTTGACCAACGCCGTTTCGCCAGTGACCTGGCTTCTTCCGGGGATGTGGAACATTAGGAAGGACTTCCCCTACTATAGTGCCCTCACAGGTGTGTAATAGAATTGTAACGGGGTTCCGAAGGTGCACTCGGTCCCCCATTACCCGCAGACTTGTTGCTTAGCTTTAGGAATGAGGATCTGGGTTTGACCTCATTCCCAGGGCGGCTTTACTGCTGGGTGGCTCCCTGCTCCTAAGTCTGCCTTGAGCGGCGAGCTGATCACTCGGTGCTCAACTGGTTGGTCTGTCGGTCATGTGACGCTGGCCACGTCACATGACCCTCACTCCCCACTATAAATACAGGCAGCCTGCTAGCCACAGGTTGCCTGTTAATTTCTAGGTTCCTGGCTATTTGTTGGACTACTGAATACTCACCTGATTCCGTTCCCTGACGATCCTCTGCCTGCTCCTCCTGTACTGTGCCTCCGTCCTGGTATTGTGACCACGGCTCCCACCTGACTACTCTCTTTGGACTCCTCTTGTACTTCTCTACTCTCCTGCTATTTGACCCCGGCTTCTCCTGACCATTCCTTGTTTAACCCTTTGTACTGCGTAGCTCTCTTGGTTCTGACCCGGTCCGTTCATGTTCCGTATTTTGTCTTGTCTGTCTTCCCTGCACGTATCCTAAGTTAGGGACTGTCATCCAGTTGTCCCCTGTCATCAGGACTCGTGAGGCAAGTAGGCAGGGCCAGGGGTGAGGGTGGAGCAAAGTGGTCACTATCCTTCCCCCTGTGTGTGTGTGGACGTGACCGTTACAGATTAACAGGCCCACTAACCACTGTATCATGAATCCTCTTACTACCCTGACTGACCATGTCTCTAACTTGACACAGATGGTGCAGGAGCTAGGAGAGAAACTCAGTTCTTTTGAGTTAGGGCAAGGTTCTTCCACTCCTCTGTCCTCCAGTCCACATTTTGAACCCCAGATCAAGTTCCCAGAACCCTTTTCTGGAGACCGGAAGAGGTTTCTCTCCTTTAAGGAGAGTTGCAAACTCTACTTCCGTTTGCGCCCCATGTCCTCCGGTCCCGAGAGCCAACGCGTGGGGATTATCATTTCTCTACTACAGGGTGGTCCCCAGGACTGGGCATTTTCGTTACCTCCTGGGGCCAGTTGTCTAACTTCTGTGGAGGGTTTTTTTCAGGCCCTGGGTACCCTCTATGACGAACCAGACAGGGCCCTGGTAGCCGAGACGGCTCTCAGGGCACTGGTTCAGGGCCATCTCCCTGCGGAGGAGTATTGCACCCAATTCAGACGGTGGTGTGTCCCCTCAGGATGGAATGAACCAGCCCTGAAGAGTCAGTTTAGGTCTGGTCTATCTGATAATTTAAAATAATTATTAGTCAATTATCAAATTCCTGAGACCTTAGAGGAGATGATGACCCTAGTTGTCTGATTTGACAGACGAGTTAGAGAGAGACGACAAGAACGACAGTTCTGTTCTCAGATGGTGGTCCAGCCAGAGGCCTTTTCCAGAGACAACACTGAGGTCTCCACCGAGGAACCCATGCAGGTTGGCATGACCCAGGGTAATCTTCATCGCAGACACGGAGAGTGCTTCTACTGTGGAGATCCTGGTCATTGGATCAACAAGTGTCCTAAGAGGGTCCTCTCTGACAAGTCTCCTAAGGCAAGACAACCTAAAGACCAGGTACACCCTGATTTTTCTGAAGGTAAGCTTTTGGTACCCATAACAATTTCTCTGGGGGTTAATAAGTGGCCGGGTAAGGCCTTTATTGATTCCGGTTCAGCGGCCAGCTTTATTGACTTTGAGTTTGCTAGTAAATTGGGTATTCCAATGTTTGCTTTACCTACACCTATCCATGTCATGGCTATTGATGCTACTCCCCTGATTGGTGGTACGGTGAGGTCATGTACCTCTGAAATTTCTCTGACCGTGGGTGTGTGCCACTCTGAGAGATGTTCTCTTCTAATCCTGGAGAACCTACCGGTTGCGGTGGTACTAGGGTTGCCTTGGCTCCGTTTACATAACCCCACAATTGATTGGTCCAAAGAGTTGGTGAAATGGGGACCTAAGTGTGACTCATGCTTGTCCGTGGTCCAGGCTGGGGTTTCAGTAAGGTCTAATACATTACCCTCTGTTATTAAAGAATATTCTGATGTGTTCTCGTCCCCTACTCCAGAGGTTCTACCCCCCATAGACCTTATGATTGCGCCATAGAGCTAATAGAGGGTGCCGAATTTCCTAAAGGGCGAATTTATAATCTTTCAGGGCCCGAACGCAAGACTATGGAAGATTATATTAAGGAGAGCCTTGCTAAAGGGCATATTAGACCTTCAGTCTCTCCTATGGGAGCAGGGTTTTTCTTTGTTAAAAAGAAGGATGGTGGTCTTAGGCCTTGTATTGATTACCGGAGATTAATTAAAATCACTGTCCAAAATAAATACTCTCTCCCATTGATTCCTGATTTATTTAACCAGGTTTTGGGGGCAACCTGGTTTTCCAAGATTGACCTGAAAGGGGCATACAATCTAATCCGAATCAAGGAGGGAGACGAATGGAAGACAGCGTTCAATACTCCGATAGGACACTTTGAATATCAGGTGATGCTTTTTGGACTCAGCAATGCCCCAGCTGTGTTCCAAAACTTAATGAACGATATTCTTAGGGAGTTCTTAGGTAAATTTATTATTGTCTATCTTGACGACATTTTGATATTCTATCCTGATTTCGAATCTCATGTGTCTCATGTCAAACAAGTATTAGAGGTGTTGAGGGAGAACCAGCTATCCGCTAAGCAAGAGAAATGTGTCTTTGGTGTACAGGAGATACTGTTTCTAGGGCATGCTTTGACTCCTCACGCCTTTAAGATGGATCCTGGTAAGGTTTTAGCAATTAAGGAATGGGTAAGGCCGCCATCCTTAAAGGCTTTACAATGATTTTTGGGTTTCGCTAATTACTACCGTAAATTTATCATGAATTTTTCTGTAATTGCTATGCCATTGACCGACCTTACTAAGAAAGGGGCGGATTTGGAGAATTGGTCTACCAAGGACATTTCTTCATTTGAAACATTAAAAAAGGCATTTAGTAGCGCTCCCATTCTGATCCAGCCTGATCAGGAGAGACCCTTTATTGTGAAGGTGGATGCGTCCGAGGACGGCGCAGGAGCAGTCCTTTCACAAGGTCCTGCTAGCCTCACTAACCTGAGACCGTGTGCCTTCTTTTCTAGGAAATTCTCTCCCACGGAGAGAAACTACGACATAGGGAATAGGGAGCTGCTGGCTATTAAATGGGCATTTGAGGAGTGGAGGCATTTTTTGGAGGGGGCAAGGCATCGAGTAACTGTTGTCACTGATCATAAAAACCTGATGTTTCTCGAGTCTGCTAAGAGGTTGAATCCCCGACAAGCCCGATGGGCTCTGTTTTTTACCCGTTTTGATTTCTCCATTACGTTCAGGCCGGGAAGTAAAAAATGTGAAGGCCGACGCATTATCTCGGAGCTTCCATGCTTTTCAACCCACTGAGACGCCGCCTGAATCCATCCTACCAGCAAACATCTTCTTAGCGGCTCTAACCCAGGATATCTCGGCTCGCATTAAGGCTGAACAACATCTGGCACCGGCATCCACACCAACAGATAAGTTGTTTGTGCCCGTACAGTTTCGTCTCCAGCTGTTGGGTGAGTGTCACGATTCTGCCTTTTGTGGACATCCGGGTGTTGAGGGCACTAAGGATCTGGTTTCTAGATCTTATTGGTGGCCCACTCTGACAAGGGATGTCAAGTCCTACGTGTCAGCCTGTGAGGTTTGTGCCAGGTCTAAGACACCTAGGACTCGCCCTGCTGGTAACCTACGACCCCTACCCATTCCCAGTAGACCCTGGTCCCATATCTCGATGGACTTTATAACTGACCTACCACTGGCGGAGGGTAAGACTGTGGTTTGGGTAGTGGTCGATAGGTTTAGCAAGATGGTTCATTTCATTCCCCTGTCTAAACTTCCGAATGCTAAAACCCTGGCGTCTATTTTTGTGAGAGAGATTGTTTGTTTACATGGCATCCCAGAAAATATTGTTTCTGACAGGGGTGTGCAGTTTGTGTCCAAATTCTGGAGGGCCTTCTGTCAAAGATGTAAAATTTTGTTGTCTTTTTCTTCCGCCTACCATCCTGAGAGTAATGGGCAGACTGAACGCCTTTATCAGTCTGTGGAACAATTCCTGAGGTTGTATGTTGCTGATGACCAGCAATTATGGGTCAAATTCCTTCCGTTGGCTAAATTTGCTTTGAATAACCGTGTCAATTCTTCTGCTGGGGTCTCCCCTTTCTTTTGTAAACATGGTTTTCATCCCCGTTTTCATTCTGGGTCGTCCGTCTCCTCCTCTAACCCTGAAGCTGATAAACTCTCCTCCGAACTGTGCACAGTTTGGGCCCGGGTTCAATGGAACCTAGAAAAGGCTCAAAGTTCTCAAAAACTCAAGGCCGATAGGAGACGTTCAAGGGGTGTGAACTTTCAGGTTGGGGATAAAGTATGGTTGTCCTCCAAGAATCTATCTCTCAAGGTACCTTCTAGAAAATTTGCTCCTCGCTTTATTGGACCATATAAGATCACGGAGGTGATTAACCCGGTATCATTTAGGTTGGAGCTGCCCGAGTCATTCCACATTCATAATGTGTTCCATAAATCTCTACTTAAAAAATATTTTGAACCGGTAGTACCATCGAAAGCCTCGCCTCCGCCGATTCTTGTTAATGATGCTGTCGAGTATGTCGTGTGTAAAATAGTGGATGTCAGGAAGGTGCGTAATTCCTTGCAGTACCTGATTCACTGGAAGGGGTATGGACTTGAAGAGAGATCTTGGGTACCTGCCAGGGAGGTTCATGCTCCTAGACTGGTTCGTAAATTTCATTTAGAACACCCTGAAAAGCCATCGAATGAAGTCTTGGGTCCGGTGGCCCCTCGTAAAAGGGGGGGTACTGTAACGGGGTTCCGAAGGTGCACTCGGTCCCCCATTACCCGCAAACCTGTTGCTTAGCTTTAGGAATGAGGATCTGTGTTTGACCTCATTCCCAGGGCAGCTTTACTAGCTGGGTGGCTCCCTGCTCCTAAGTCTGCCTTGAGCGCCGAGCTGATCACTCGGTGCTCAACTGGTTGGTCTGTCGGTCATGTGACGCTGGCCACGTCACATGACCCTCACTCCCCACTATAAATACAGGCAGCCTGCTAGCCACAGGTTGCCTGTTAATTTCTAGGTTCCTGGCTATTTGTTGGACTACTGAATACTCACCTGATTCCGTTCCCTGACGATCCTCTGCCTGCTCCTCCTGTACTGTGCCTCTGTCCTGGTATTGTGACCTCGGCTCCCACCTGACTACTCTCTTTGGACTGCTCTTGTACTTCTCTACTCTCCTGGTATTTGACCCCGGCTTCTCCTGACCATTCTTTGCTTAATCCGTTGTACTGCGTAGCTCTCTTGGTTCTGACCCGGTCCGTTCATGTTCCGTATTTTGTCTTGTCTGTCTTCCCTGCACATATCCTAAGTTAGGGACTGTCGTCCAGTTGTCCCCTGTCATCAGGACTCGTGAGGCAAGTAGGCAGGGCCAGGGGTGAGGGTGGAGCGCAGTGGTCACTATCCTTCCCCCTGTGTGTGTGTGGACATGACCGTTACAAGAATAATTAAAATACCTAGTGACGCCTGCACCAATAAATGTGGAGCTTCAAATGCTGAGAGCCAATCAGCGGCATCGCATAAAGGTACCAGAGGCGGGGCAAATCTGACGTGGCAGTCACGTGACAAAGCACATGACAGCAACTTCAGAGGCGCATCATAGCCACCGCCTCTACCAGGAACTGGCCAATCTACAGCATGAAAAAGAAATACCAGTGGCGGGACAGGTATGACGCGGCAGTCACGTGACCAAGCACATGACCGCAGCGTCACAAGCATATCGTGGCCGCGCCTCCCACAGGACATATGAAGGTGGTATACTTAGAAAAGACCAATCAATAAGTCAAAGACCACACAAGTATGGGTCCAAATTGGAATTTCCCACAGGTTGGAGTTATAAACAGAAACCAGCAGGATAACAATTCAGTCATGTGATATATAACACATGACTGCAGTTAAAGTGCCATATCACATGATCGGAACCCTATTAGATAAAATGCAGTTGTGCAATCAATTATATGAAAGTGTATAAAAAAGCAGCAATAACAATTAAAATGCTGAATCACAAAATCAAGACACTATTAGCATGAAGTGCAATCACATACCGTATATAAAAACAATTATATATGACATAAGGACATGAGCCAAAATACTCGGCATTATAAATGCAGCAATACGTAGAATTCAGAATTCGTGGCATTGATAGAGTGTACATCACATTACGTGGTGGTAACTGGAAAAAGATCTTGGCACAAAAAGAAGTGCGTTGGATCCATGAGTTAGATTTTATGACACCTAGGGGACTGAATGAGGATATGTCCTTTGACCCTTTCCTTTAGTAGATATTAGGTGTTTATACCGATTAATTTGACTTCTCTTGGGGCGCCCCTGCGCATCCCAGGTCCCCTTGTTTTTAATCTCTTTTTTTTCTTTATCCCCTTGTTTTTAACTTGTGTCCTTTTTATTTGCATTTTAGTACTACCTGTGGTGTCTTTGGAGCAGTGGATTACATCAGTGGAGGTGTTGCTGTATATTTTTCCTTGGAAACCTTTATGCTCGATCTTTGAAGTTGCTTCTGGACTTAACAACATTTTGACCTTTTTTCCCTCTTGTCTGTTGCAATATTAACCCTATTTGGCTGTGTGATCATAAATTATCTTTGACACTTTATAATCCTTTTTTGGCTTATACATTTGTTTTGTATATGATTGATCATATGTACCGCTTATGATTACACACCCTTCCCTATCTCTTTTCTTTTCCTCACTGCACTGCTCACCCTTTCACTTTTCTTCACACCCTTCCCTCATCTTTTATCTCCACACATTTTTTAAGTGAATTTTGATATTGATCATGATTCCTTGCACATATTTATAACTTGCAACGCTATGTATTGCTGCATTTATAATGCCGAGTATTTTGGCTCATGTCCTTATGCCATATATAATTGTTTTTATATATGTGATCGCACATTTGCACTTTATGCTAATAGTGTCTTGATTTTGTGATTCAGCATTTTAATTGTTATTGCTGCTTTTTTTATACACTTTCATATAATTGATTGCACAACTGCATTTTGTCTAATAGGGTTCCGATCATGTGATATGGAACTTTAACTGCACATATCACATGACTAAATTGTTATCCTGCTGGTTTCTGTTTATAACTGCAACCTGTGGGAAATTCCAATTTGGACCCACACTTGTGTGGTCTTTGACTTATTGATTGGTCTTTTCTATGTATACCATCTTCATATGTCCTGTGGGAGGCGCGGCCACGATATGCTTGTGACGCTGCAGTCATGTGCTTGGTCACGTGACTGCCACGTCATACCTGTCCCGCCCCTGGTATTTCTTTTACATGCTGTAGATTGGCCATCAGTTCCTGGTAGAGGCGGTGGCTATGAAGCGCCTCTGACGTTGCGGTCATGTGCTTTGTCGCGTGACCGCCACGTCAGATTGGCCCCGCCCCTGGTACCTCCATAAGTCCTGTGGGAGGCGCGGCCATGATATGCTTGTGACGCTGCGGTCATGTGCTTGGTCGCGTGACTGCCGCGTCATACCTGTCCTGCCCCCGGTATTTCCTTTCCATGCTGTAGATTGGCCTTTAGTTTCTGGTAGAGGCGATGGCTATGACGCGCTTCTGACGTTGCGGTCATGTGCTTTGTCACGTGACCGCCACGTCAGATTTGCCCCGCCTCTGGTACCTTTATGCGATGCCGCTGATTGGCTCTCAGCATTTGAAGCTCCACATTTATTGGTGCAGGCGTCACTAGGTTTTTTAATTATTCTATTACACACCTGTGAGGGCACTATAATAGAGGAAGTCCTTCCTAATGTTCCACATCCCCGGAAGAAGCCAGGTCACTGGCGAAACGGCGTTGGGTAAGGAGGCGGCTGAGAGATCGACACACTATGCAGGGTACGCTTATTCTTTTCTAATCACCAAGTTTTTGCCCTCATATTTGCCTCTACTGCAGTATTGCCCGGGGCTTATTGTTCAGAGGTGTCTTCATGTTCTTTCATCTTTTATTCTTTTCCCTGTTTTTGGTGTGCTGACCTCTCGGCCCCCTCTTGGGTCCTGTTCCTCATCCTTGTGTTCCACCTTTGTGCTGCCTTCTATTATTATGTATGTATTTATTATACATTGTCAATAAAGTTTTTTCGATTTTCTCTTTGTGAAGATTGTTGTTCAATTTTTGGGTGATCTGGACAGTTATGCTGTACAAAGAACCAAGGACGAGGTTCACTCCATTGTCCCCGAGCGGTCCAGAAAAGGCCACTTCTGCACCCTGAGAAGTTCCACAGCATCCTTCGCATGTGCTCATTTTCAACCATCTCACCTTCCAGGACACCAATATGAGGTACTGTGTTTCACCATAAAAAAAGGCTCATTGTCACCCTGAGGTGAGAACCCATAACATAACCCTTTCAACTTTTGTTATGGGAATATCTTTTCCCCCTTGTTGACATCTTTTTTATCTTTTTTTTTTTCCTAGGCTTCTGGTGACTGGTTCCTCATTTGCATCACTACATTTTGAGTCCCTGCTGTGGACCTCTTCTATTTCTCTGGATCATTTGACACATTTGTGTAGTCATCTTACAACGACTCCAAAAGATGGTAATACCACAGCCAAGACTGAAGACTGACTCCATATAGCCGAGGGCTTTCAACATTTAGGGCAGTTTCCCAACTATATCACTGCGGTTGATAGTGATAGACAAACTTTGGCCGGGACGGTTCGCAAGTTCGCGGTGGGCCCAATTCACTTTAATGGCAGGCGAACCTGAAAAACCTTAAGCTCATATTTGCTGCCACCAAATACTTACAAGAAGTGCACAAATCGTCCCACAACATGGACAGTGACATACCAGAGGGGGATCAATGGCAAAAATTCCCACAAAAAAATATGTATTTTAATCAGAGGCCATTTTAATGCATCTTAAATTGAAACTCTGGAGCCTAGAAAAAAATTATTTTAGGCAACGGGAGTAAAGGCCCCAAACATTAGGCATTCACCGGACAGAAAACATCAAATGAATATGTGCCTGGAGGTATATTAGACGGTCATTAGATATCAATTTTACTGCAGGCCAGTGGAGTACAGGCCCCAAAAATTATTCATTCAATGTACAGAAAAGAACAAGCTTTGTCTTCTTCTCATTGTCTGTCGCTAGTAAATGCCTAAGCATGGCAGGCAGGTTCCCCCAGAAGTATCTTGCTGGATGAGCAGCCAATACCTCACTTGCAACAATCTTGACAGGATTGGGCTCCAGGTGTAGAGAAATAGTTATTTGTGGAATGCTTTCTCCATCACAACACCCTCCACGTCATTGAATAAATAAATGTTATTATTAAATTTATTCCATATATATTATAAAATTCGGTGTCTCCATGATCAATCTGCAGCGTGGGGGTCCCACACGGGTTCTACACACTTTCAAAATAAAGTGGGGCGAATAGATGATTGATGATCAGGACGCTCCATGATCTTCCCAGGAGCTGTTTTTGGGAGCTGTGGTTCATTTCTGAGATGTCTGTGTGGGAATCCGAAGACCATCTCCATCTCCGTGCACCACAGGATGTCCTCCTCCTCCTGTGTTAGTAAAAATTTAATTTTTATTATAAAATTTATTAAACATTTTATTAAATGTATTAAATATAATAAGGATGCCCTCCTTTCCATTTCATGATGACTGGGAACCCCTGACTACGAGACTGGGCCCTGGTTGGTTTGAATCGTGATTAAATTTGCAACTCTTCCAGGCTCCAAGCAATCTTGAAGCTTTGTCTTCTTCTCATTGTCTGTCGCCAGCAGAGGCCTAAGCATGGCAGGCAGGTTACCCCAGAAGTATCTTGCTGGATGAGCAACCAATACCGCACTTGCATCAATCTTGACAGGATTTGGCTCCAGGTGGAGAGTATTTTTTTTTTTAATGCTTTCTCCATCGCAACACCACATCATTAAATAAACAGAAGACTGTCTTATGCAACATAAAATTTTTATTATTAAATTTATTAAATATTTTAACATTAATTTTATTAAACAAAAACTTGATTGAAATTATAAGAAAGTATACTTAAATTTGCCAAAACTGGCCTAATAACTCAAGTATGAACTCTGCCTTATAGGTCGATGTTAGTGTCAAGTGCACTCCTTTTACATTCTTGTCAGCTGATTCCACATAGATGTCTACAGAACCTGTGCTATTACACGTTTATACAAGTAGAGCCCCCCTGACAGAGTGGAGAAGATGTCAGCAGTAAGTTTTTGTTGACGTCACTGATTCATTTGCTCTTCCTCTGTTCCGTCAGAACAATAACCCACAAAAATCGGATCCTGTCTTTGGAGCATACGCCTTCACCCGGTCAGCATTTGCTCAGTATTGCTAATGCCAATAAAAACATGAGTGAATCTAAAACAGAGATGACACGTGAATGGAATATTTGCATGTCTTCTGTGTTTTGTACCCACTCCTGCTTTTGTCTACCAAATCATAAGAATTCACAGCAATACCATCATTCTAAAATATAACTTTTAATGCTTATATATAAAAAAAAGTCAATACACCCTTATAATTATAAATAATTGATAATGAGAAAAAGAAAATCAAAATCTAGGGTCAGATTGATGTTCCCTTGCAAGGTATTTACAATTTGGTTAGCAGGTATTAGTAGGGCCTACTGGGAGCAGTATCCCTAGTTCTGACCCTAGTGTAGCAGCCCTGCCTAGATACGGAATAGCCGCCCCGATAGGGGCGATCTCGTTTCTCGTGCCTCCTAGTATCCCTAGTTTAGCCCTATCACGGGGAGGATACCAATAATAGTGGGCGACCCTATAGGAATGCCTAGGCTAATCTACACAAGAAAAATAATAAATATATATAAATACCCAGAATTAGTGACAGACAACACCTTAATTATTAATTTGAGTGATATAAAAAATAATAATATAAGGTTAGAAGAAACAAATGTCCAATAACGTCCCTACGCGTTTCGCCTGGTTGGTGTCAGGCTCATCAGGGGACATATTTGACAAAGGAGTACCTGTCACCATAGATAGTCACCTGAACACTACAAATGTTACTATATACACATAAATTTATTTTGTTTTTCTATTTTTCTCTTTTATGATAGTCAGAGAAATATTGGAACATATGATAAAAATAGGCCAATAGCTAAAACGCTGATCAATCAATTTGTAAGGTGATCAAGTCAGTTTCTGTGGCAGGAGACATTAGGTATATGGATATGGTCTAGGTACTGATATTTAGAGGTAACCTAGAATCATTCAAATGTCTCGTGCTTCAAGCTATAGCCAGACTGGGATATACCAAATTATATATCTAGGTATATAGCCCGCAGTGAAGTATAGTAAGACTGTGCCTATTTGTTTCCACCAAGCCAAAATTAAGTATGCCTATGATGCATCCCAGGTGTAGGATACAGATACACCTAACGTCTATGGCATAACAATACTAGTTACTTAGTCAGCTCTATAAAAATTGCCGATCCACATCAAAGATATAACATCAGTTATCAATACACAGTGTTGAGTGGTATCAGATAGTTTTTGCTGGTATAAAAGGCGATACTTGCGTGCCCGTTCATGGCTAGATAGGTGGGCCGGTGGTAATATCCAAAAGTCAGGATGCCAATATCGATGGCAGCATCATGATGACAAAGATGTGGTGGCGTCCGGCAATAACCCCCAAAAAACGGATCCTGTCTTTGGAGCATACACCTTCACCCGGTCAGCATTTGCTCAGTATTGCTAATGCCAATAAAAACATGAGTGAATCTAAAACAGAGATGACACGTGAATGGAATATTTGCATGTCTTCTGTGTTTTGTACCCACTCCTGCTTTTGTCTACCAAATCATAAGCCAATTCTGATGGGACCATACAGGCCTTACAGCTGCTACACAGACAGGATCTGTTGTGTGTCTCATTTTTCTTTCCTTCTGACAGATCAGAAGAAAGGTCAAGTAAATGATGATTTCAGCCAGGCCGAAAGCAAAATAGTGGCCCAGTGGGGAGGGTGTGAACAGCATGAGAAGTCCACAGAGTGTCTCTATGACAGAGTGGTGAGGTGGAAGCAGCATGAGGAGACCACACAGTGGCCCAATGTCATACCAACAATAGCTGAGACCAGCAAATATACACAGCGCGGTGAACAACCGTAAAACTCCTATACAAAGCAAAACAAACCCACAGATAATGACCATATGAATCTTTATTGAACAAATATGCTGACATACATGATAAAACACAATCAAGAAATGCAGGAGTGTGGATAAAAAGGCCTCCAGACCAAAGAACGTAACAATAGTTAAGTGGGTCTATGCTCTTTGATCAAACTGTATACTAATGCCTCCTAATAGTGCATAGCAAATTATTGATAATAGTGCTGTATAGCCATGTTTTATCATGCTGAAATTTAAACAGTTGTTATATCAAAAGCATAGTAATGAGGATGTGCGATTTAGATTCTCTCTCACATATTGGATACATTGTATAGACTTTTCTTCCCCCCCCCCCCCTCTGGATCAGTACTCCTCCCCATTCGGCTCAGGTGCTTTTAATTAGCAGAAGTCTGAAAAGGGTTTAAAATTCCTACCAAATCTCAGTTGTTGTTCCTGAGAGGCTGTGAACAGGTGAGCTCTTTGCACTAGTTCACATGCGGTGCTGTGCGGTGGCCGTCGCTGCTTTTGTGCCGTGCTGGTGGAGTGATGGGACCCAGGGCCTAGGTGGCTTTGCTGCACAGTGGGTGCTGTGTGGCTGCTGGATCCCATTGCCTGCTGGAGCGGTGTGGGGGCGCGATAGTCGCCGCACTGCGCCGCGCCAAAGTTAGAGTAGGTCCCCTCTTGAAAGGAGGCGACCTTGTCGTGGTAAGTGGGCCTATGCTCTTTGATCAAACTGTATACTAATGCCTCCTAATAGTGCATAGCAGATTATTGATAATAGTGCTGTATAGCCATGTTTTATCATGCTGAAATTTAGGCCTATTGCACACGGACGTTTTTTTTTCCCGTTTACTGGACTTTTTTTTGCGTTCCGTATACGGTCCGTATACAGAACCATTCATTTCAATGGGTCCGCAAAAAAAACGGAATGTACTCCGTATGCATTCCGTTTCCGTATTTCCGTTTTTTCCGTTCCGTTTTAACATAGAACATGTCCTATTATTGCCCGCAAATCACAGTCCGTGGCTCCATTCAAGTCAATGGGTCCGCAAAAAAACGGAACACATACGGAAATGCATCCGTATGTCTTCCGTTTCCGTTCCGTTTTTTGCTGAACCATCTATTGAAAATGTTATGCCCAGCCCAATTTTATCTATGTAATTACTGTATACTGTATATGCCATACAGAAAAACGGTACGGAAAAACGGAACAGAAACGGAAACACAACGGAAACAAAAAACGGAACAACGGATCCGTGAAAAACGGATCGCAAAACACTGAAAAAGCCATACGGTCGTGTGCAATAGGCCTTAAACAGTTGTTATATCAAAAGCATAGTAATGAGGATGTGCGATTTAGATTCTCTCTCACATATTGGTAACAATAATAATGTTGCGTATAGTCACTGCTGTATGTGTGATACACCAAAAGGAAACAGGAATATATGCTGGGAATGGCCCTATGTTACAAATTAATCTGCGAGGCAGAAAGGCATATGAAAAATGGAGCCTAAATCAAAAAATTGTATAAGGGCAACCAGCATAAGAAATGTGTAAGGTACCACTATAATCCTGGTAAAAACGCATAGACAACAGTGACAAGCATAGCATAAAAATGACAAACCTGGCTGGAGGAACGGCCCGACGTCTGTTTCGCTGACTAGCTTTTTCAAAGGGCGCCACAGAGGCCCAATGACAAAGTCTGGAGGTGGCGGCAGCATCAGGAGGCCACAGAGTGGCACAATGACAGTGTGGAGGTGGCAGCAGTATGAGGAGACCACTGAGTGGCACAATCACAGAGTATGTAGTTGGCAGCAGTGTGTGGAGGCCAGCGAGTGGCCAGGTTACATAGTGTGGAGATGGCAGCATCAGGAGGCCAGAGTGGCAAGGTGACATAGTGTAGACATGGCAGCAGCAGCAGCATGTTACAACAGAGTGGCACTGTGACATAGTGTGGACATGGCAGTACCAGTAGGCCACAGAGTGGCAAGGTGACATAGTGTGGAGGTGGATGGCAATACTAGTACTCGCTGAAGATGGTGGGTGAAAGAAGGAGCACTTGGCATCAGGTGTTTGGCATCAGGCGGGTAACAGCATCAGAATAGTAGCTGAGGCAGGTAGCCAGAAGAAAGCAGTCTCCTTTGTCAAAATGTTGGCGTGGCACCATGGATGATCTAGTCTGATGCATCAGGCATTGGTGTGTTGAAATCCTGATTGATCCATGCCTGATTCATCTTGATGCAGTGTCCAACTATTTGCTATATGTGGGCACTTTAAACTCTTGCTAAATGTCATATGAAATGTATTGTGGTATCATGCTGTAGTTCCCTTTAACAGGCAGGCAGTATCATTTACATTTATTCGCTCCTAGGTGGTGCTTAACGCCGTTTTTTTCCATCCAAATATTTAAAAAGATATTTTAGCGCATATCAGTGCAGTGCTTAAAGAGGACCTTTCACCTGGAAAAACACTGTGAACTAAGTATCCTGACAAATACAGCGGCGCCCAGGGATCTCACTGCACTTACCATTATCCCTGGGCGCCGCTCCGTTCTCCCGTTATGTCCTCGGGTATCTTCGCTCAGTAAGTTATAGTAGGCGGAGACTGCCCTTGTTCTGCTGGGCGTCTCCTCCTCCTAGGCTGTAGCGCTGGCCAATCACAGCGCACAGCTCACAGCCTGGGAGAAAAAAAACTCCCAGGCTGTGAGCTCTGCGCTGCAATTGGCCAGCGCTACAGCCTAGGAGGAGGAGACGCCCAGCAGAACAATGGCAGATTCCGCCTACTATAACCAATAGTCCTAAGTCTCCGCCTACTATAACTTACTGAGCGAAGATACCGGAGGACATAACGGGAGAACGGACCGGCGCCCAGGGATAATGGTAAGTGCAGTGAGATCCCTGGGCGCCGCTGTATATGTCAGGATACTTAGTTCACAATGTTTTTCCAGGTGAAAGGTCCTCTTTAACGCCGAATACAAGATTTTTTTCCACCCAAATATTTCAGAAGAGATTTTAGCACATATCAGTGCAGCGTTTAACGCCGAATACAAGTTTTTTTCCACCAAAATATTTAAAAATATTTTTTAGCGCATATCAGTGCAGCGCTTAACACCGGATACAAGATTCTTTTCCACTCAAATATTTCAAAAGAGATTTTAGAGCATATCAATGCAGCGCTTAACACTGAATACAAGTTTTTTTTCCACCAAAATAATTCACAAAAGATATTACCGCATATCAGTGCAGCGCTTAACGCCAAATACAAGATTTTTTCCACCCAAAAATTTCAAGAGATTTTAGCGCATATCAGTGCAGCGCTTAATGCCGAATACAAGTTTTTTTTCCACCCAAATATTTAAAAAGAGGTTTTAGTGCATATCAGTGCAGCTAAAGGTGGGAAAAATCCAATTTTTTTCAAATCCAAATTCTAATAGGTTCTCGAATCTTTTGAATCTCGAATCCTACGAATCCTGTACATAAGAATTGTGTGAACGGTGTAAGAAACAAAGTGATTCAAACACTTATGGGGGGGGATATGTGGATGACACTGCTATGGGGAAGGATCTGTGGATGGCACTTTTATGGGGGATCTCTGGATGGCACTGTTATGGGGGATCTCTGGATGGCACTGTTATGGGGGATCTCTGGATGGCACTATTATGGGGATCTCTGGATGGTACTGTGATGGGGAGGATCTGTGGATGACACATATGAATCTTATGCTATGTGCCATCGACAGATCCCCCCCATAACAGTGTCCCTGCAGTGTGAATGACCCCCAATACAGGGGCTGGGGGCCGGCATTTGAATTAGTAATGACAGCGGGGACCGGTGCAGTCTCTGTATTGTAATTCACCGGCCCCGCTCACTGTTTGTATAATGTTATTCTTATCTAACCTGTAGGTATTGCTAAAATATAATAATCATTTGTAATCCAGCTGTATTACTTACAGCTAAGTTCCGTAGCAGAGAGGAGGGAGGAGGCAGGCCGGGAGGACGGGAGGGCACCGCCCACTTTATGAATGAAGCAGGCGGCGCGGGCACAGGACGTAGTGAATGAAGCGCCGCCTGCCCGTCCTCCCGGCCTGCCTCCTCCCTCCTCCCTGCTACGGAACTTAGCTGTAAGTAATACAGTTGGATTACAAATCATTATTATATTTTAACAATGCCTACAGGTTAAATAAGAATAAGATTATAGAACAGTGAGCTGGGCCGGTGCATTAGAATACAGGGATTGCACTGGTCCCTGCTGTCGGGATTCATCGGATTCAAATTTTATAAAATAGGTCAGGATTCGAGTCCACGAATCCCTTGAATCTTGTTAGATTCGAGGGATTTGTGGATTGGACGGATTCATCGTCCCACCTCTAGTTTAAATGTTTTGAGTATTACTGAAATACCGCCCTATGCTCTTTCACAAGAAATTACTGCAAATGATTTTAGTGTAAAAGTGACCTGTATATATATTTTTTGTATTGTATTGAAATAGACCACTAAATTATATCAGTGCAGTTAACAGCAAAAGTGATCTGTGTATACTGTATATTTATCTTTTTCCACAGATAAAAGCCAATAAAGGCTTTTCAACATAGCACTTGCATCCCAATAACTAATTTCTGGAATAACAGAGAGGCATTATGAGACTATCTGGATCCCCAAGTAATGTTTCCCTGCATTTGTAAATTGATTATTTTCAGAATGAGGAATTTACTATAACTCTCCCTAGCATCTGCACATGTCTCTCACTGACTGTGAAATCATTCCTCTCACGGTCCTTTCCCTGCACTTGTAAATCGCTGGTTTTCACAATGAGGAAATTCCAATGACTCTCCCTAGCATCTGCGCATCTCTCTCCCTGACTGTGAAATGATTCATCTCAAGTATCCTTTCCCTGCAGTAGTAAATTGCGTCTTTACTTTTTTTTTTAAAACAGTTTTTCTTTCACTCTCCCTAGCGCCTGCTTACATGTCTGTCCCTGAACAATGTACGATGGTGAATGGCAGCATCTAAGATGGCAACCATATTTATAGGGCTGTGAGATCACCGGGCTGGCTGGCTGCTGATTGGCTACATGCATGGCATTATGGGTCATCCTGCCTTCCCAGAGATCTTTGCCCCATGTCCTCACACGTGTAGCCTCCATTTTAGATGCCATTTTAGGAAATAATGTGATTCGTTACCCTGAAGCATGAGGAAATTCGCATTCATTCAGAATAAAATTTTTACTGAAATTCGGAAAGAATTTCGACTTTGTCAATTTCGATTCGCTCATCTCTAATCACAACAGTTGCAATTAATTGCTCCAATAGCGTTTGTCCCACTGTATAGCTGCAGTATCTCAGCAGAACCGCAGATAAATGCTGCACAATACAAATGCACTATATATAAATTATATTATAGGTATATCACACCCCTGCCTCAATCAGATTTTTGGGGGGCAACTGGTATATTACAGCAGTAGAAATTATTTGTTCCAATGGCGTTTGTCACTCTGTGTAGCTGAGGTAATGCAGCTAAACCGCAAACAAATGCTGCACTACCTAAATGCGCTATATAGAAAGTATATTATTGGTATATAACATCCCTGCTTCAATCAGTTTATTTGGGGGGCAACTGGTATATCACACCAGTAGAAATGATTTGTTCCAATAGCGTTTGACACTCTATGTGGCTGCAGTATAGCAGCAGAGCCGCACACAACTGCTGAACAATATAATTGCACTATAATATACTTTATATGTTAGAAAGTATATTATAAGTATATTACGATAGCACCCCTATGCCAGTCCTTAAAAGGACTTTTGTGGCCCTATTAGCTAGCATTTTGTGTCCCTAAAAGTCTGTCCCTGCTCCAGACATTGCAACCTCTCCCTACACTGGCAAAAGAATGAATGTAAAATGGCGGCCAGATCAGGTTTATTTATAAGGTAGGGGGTATGTCCATGTGCTGAAACGTCTTAATTGGCTGTCCTGTACCACCTGATGGATATGTCATGGGTCAAAGTTCTTCACAATGTAAAAGAATATGGCGGACGCGAAAATTGCCATATGTTAGCCCATTCGGCGAACAGCGAACGAGCAAAGTTGGAGTGCCGTTGATTAACTTTATATTGTTTAAACCACTCTCAGGCACCCACACTGGATCCAAGCGTGCAGAGTACATATTTATTTTATTCCTACTGGCGGATCTGGATAATGGTGATTCAAGCCTGAGTAGTCCTACCCAACTTCACCAGGATTCACAATGCTTCTTTGGAACAATATCTTACCTCCTTAACTGTCACTTTGGAACAGACCCTGCATGGATGACCTGGAACGTCAGGCCTAAATATCCCATTTAGAAACAGGGTAAGGGCACCCTTACTTCAACGTGTAGAGCTCGGGCTGGCAATCAGTCTCCCATTGGGATGGCTGGAACTCCTAGGCAACCTCCTCCCATGACGTATCCATGGGTGCACCACCAATGAGGCCAGGTGAGGGGATCGCCTCAGGCAGCACCAGGTAGGGGCAAGAGGGGGGCAGCAGAACTATGGGCAATGAGAGCTTTCATTGTGGTAAAGGGATTAGATTTAAAAAATTGGCATTGGGGTGGTGTTCTTCCCAGCAGAGTTAGAGAATGATTCTATTTCACATGAGTCAGGGTTTGGTATTCCTGTAGTGATTAATGTGCATTAATAGCACCATCTAGCGGTGTTAAATTGTATTGCACCTTGTTTTTCTTGTTTCAAAAACTGCTGTATTGTGGGTGGTGCAAAACATTGTGGGAGTGCAAAGCACTCTGGGAAAGAGAAGTCTCCAGGACACAGTACAAAGCTATGCTCCTGCATATCTCCTTCTTAAACTCCACCATCCTGGTAAAAGCATATATGGTGAGAGATCTATCTTTGTTTCAGGGACATTATGCTATGCAGAGCTGTTCAGCTAGTTATCATTGTCTCAGGGAAGTTGTCTTTTAGATGTTAGACATGCAATCTTATTTTAGGCAGCCATTTTACCATATGCTTCAGTGTTATGCAAATGTTACAGTACATGCTATGCTATATACTTATTCATGTTATTTGTATTCTTATAGTTTTACCAATTGATCAATCATCAAATACTCCTGTTTTGCCAATAAAAAAGTTAGACTACAAAGAACAGTCCTCTTATTTGGAAGACAGGAATGGTTTATGCTGAATGTCAGACTGCACACTGTGTGAACGTGTATGAAGACAGAACAGGGGGGGTGCCATTTTAGTTTTTGCCTCAGGCAGAAGAAAGGCTAGGTGCACCCCTGGACGTATCCTTGTGGCAGGAGTTGCAAGCTTTGTCCCACAACTTGGGTTTCTCCTGTAGTAATGTGAGGTGCTTCTGTACATCAATCTGTGTCATTTTCATTGTATTTTTCATCACCAATATACAGTAGCAACTGCAAAGCCTAGCTACAAACTTTTTTCAGCTCTTCCAGGGACAGTATGCACAGTTTGCACATGGCTCAGAGGACTATCCTTTGGGTTTCCAGGCAACCAGTCTGCAGCATGCGGATGACATACAGTTGGCTTTTGGGAGGAATGAAGCTGAGGATATCCTTGTGGGAGGAGACATCACTAGGTATAAGTGGTGTGTAGTAATGTATTATCCTGTATTTGGATGCACAGAATTTAATGTCCATTCAAATATGTCTTTAATAGTAGGGCTGGGGGAGGAAGGGGTCACCATTTAAATTTTTTCCTCAGGCAGCAGAGAACTTAGAATCGGTCCTGTGTGTAAGTGCATTTATTTCTGCATGTTGTGCTCCTATTTAAAACAGAATAAATTGAAGATTTTTGAAATGTTTTGATTAACCTTTATCATTCTCATATCACTAACATGTCTATCAATCCAATGATTTCAAGGATTTCATGACTTTTTCTTCATGGTGTTGCAATTTCAATCTTGTGGAGTGTATATACCTTTTTTATAGTCATTATTTGGCTATTTGTTGCTGTAAATCTTGATAATCCACATTGCTTTTAAACTCCATTTCATATAGTTTTTTTGTCTCATTATTCTAATTGATTTAGATTTGAGGAACAGATTTTTTGGGCTTTTTTTGTTCCTTTTTTTATTTAATTGCCATTGACAAACACTTGACCTAGAATAATCCAATGTATCTCGCTTGTGTGACATCCCATTTGGTAACGTGATCTTTTTCATTAAGGTTATCTGCAGACATTGCAGATTACATGCGGTTTTTCAGCATGGCTTCTCAAAACTGCAGCATAATACATTACCAGCTAAGTGAATGAGATTAGATAAATCTCATGTACACTTTGCTTTTTTCTGTGTGGAAATTAATGTGCTTGGCAGATTTTGAAATATGCAGCATATCAATTCTGTGTGCTCACCCTTATGAATGCAAGGGTGGCATCAACTGTTCAGCAAGACCAAATCAAATCTGCAAAAAACCCAAGTAACACATGCGGTTTTTGGTTTGGAAATGCACAAAAATCCTCACAAAAAATTATGAGGATTTTCTGTTTTGAAACCGGCACCAGTACACGTTCAGGTTTTGATAAGATTTTGATCAGGTTTTCTGATACAGGTGGAAACTAAAACCAGGTGTGGACATACAGAAGAAGAGATGTAAAATCTGCCATAGAAATTTGTGAATTATTTTAAATTCATTTTGAGTAAAATTAATCTTAAAAAAAAAATTATTATAACCTAATCAAAACTTTTCCAATTGGACTGAAAATTGTTGTATGACTCCTAGAACTTGTATTTTACTATTCTCTTGTCTTTCTCTTTCTTTTGTCTCTCCTTCCCCCTTTAAAAATCTTAAAACCCAATGGAAGCAATAGTAAATAATGTCAGAGTGACACTGACACATATACAGGTGAAACTCCAAAAATTTGAATATCGTGCAAAAGTCCATTTATTTCAGTAATGCGAATTAAAAGGAATTGCATTAATGCAGCTTAAAATTAGAATTTTGTGAAAAGGTTTAATATTCTAGGCTCAAAGTGTCACACTGTAGTCAGCTAATTAATCCATACCCCCTGAGCAAAGGATACCTCAAAATTGAGACTTTGGGGTTTCATAAGCTGTAAGATATAATCATCCAAATAAGGGTGGGTTCACACTAGCATTATGGAGTCCGTTATGGCTTTCCGTTAATAACAGGGTTATAACGGAACATAACGGAATCCATAGGATGGAATGCAAGACGGAAGCCTTTAGGAGGCATTCCGTTTTGCTCCGTCCTAATAGAAGTCTATGAGAAAACATAACGGATCCGTCTGGGTCCCGTTATGCAAGACGGAAAACAAAGTCCTGTCGACAAGACTTTGTTTTCCGTCTTCCATAACGGGAACCAGACAGATCTATTTTGATTCCCATAGACTTCTATTAGGACGGAGAGCAAACTGAATGCCTTTTAAGGCATCCGTTTTGCATTCCGTCATAATGCAAGTCTATGGGCAGCCAAACAGATCCGTCCTTCAGTCTTATGGATTCCGTTATGTTCCGTTATAACCCTGTTATAACGGAAAGCCATAACAGACTTCATAACTCTAGTGTGAACCCACCCTTATAACAAATAAAGGCTTTAAATAGCTCACTTTGCATGTAATGAGTCTATCTCATATATTAGTTTCCCCTTTTAAGTTGCATTACTGAAATAAATGAATTTTGCACGATATTCAAATTTTTCGAGATTCACCTGTAGCTATGGGTAAACACATAGTTGACGGTGGGTTTTAAACAATGTACTTAAAAACACACTGTACTATTGCATTTGTAGAGATGAGCGAATTGAAGCTGACGAAGTGGAATCCTTTCCGAATTTTAGGAAAAATTCGATTTGCGCCGAATGCAAATTTCCTCGCGCTTCGTGGTAACGAATCACATTTTTCCTAATATGGCTGCTGCATGTGTAAGGACATGGAGAAAGGAAGTCTGGGAAGGAGGGATCACCCAGACTGACATGCATGCAGCCAATCAGCAGCCAGTCAGCCCTGTGATGTCACAGCCCTATAAATACAGCAGCCATCTTACATTCTGCCATACACCAGCGTACAGGGAGAGACATGTCTGCAGGCGCTAGGAACAGTGATAGAAAAATCATCATTCTACTAAAAAAAGATTTATAAGTGCAGGGAAAGATTATACCCGGTATAGGGAAAGGATAGGGACAAATAATTCCACTTTGCCGCTGAGCAGTGTAGTTATTTTTTGTAAAGCCTTTTGTGATGTGTATTAGCGCAAAAAGAAAAAAAATACATTTGCCGCTCAGCGTTGTAGTTATTTCTTGTTAAGCCTTTTCTGATGTACTGTATATTAGCACAAAAAGAAAAAAATACCTTTTCCTGCTCTGCGATGCAGTTATTTCTTGTTAAACCTTTTGTGACGTGTAATAGCGCACACAAAAAAAATACATTTGCCGCTCAGTGGTGCAGTTATCTGTAGTAAAGTCTTTTGTGGGGTGTTTTCATTTCCTTTATATTTGTTTGATCTAACAGTAAGTCAGACAGAGAAGTGCCAGGCCCTGCACAGGGGAGTGGCAGAGGTCTAAATGTTTGTGGCGCAGGCAGAGGTCACAGCAGAGTAAGGGGCCGTGGCAACAGGGGTCACTTCGAGAGGCCTGAGCTCCCAGACTGTAGTGACTAGTGATGAGCGGCAGGGGCAATATTCGAATTTGCGATATTTCAAAAATATTTGGTAGAATATTTGTCATATATTTGCGAATTCGTGATTATTTTCTTGATCGCGAAAAATCGGCAATGTAATATTCACGTAATACGCGCTAAATACAGGCGTGGGCAACTATAGCTAGATTTTTCAAGCTGTTAGAAGTTTCCTGAGACTGAAGAAAATGGTTGGCACGGCAGAACATTACAATAGCTTAATATGCAGATAGAGTGCTCCAATATATTCGCGATTGCGAAATCGGCACTAATGATGCGAATATTTAGGCGCAATACGTGCAACTTCAGATTTTAACAGGTCTGACTACTTATTAGTGATTGGTGCACTAAGTATTGTTGTGAACTTGTGACATCAGAGCACTATGTATGTATGTATGTATGTATGGACAGCAGAACCTATCAGCTACACTATATCACTATCTAATCTACACTGACTATCTCCCACTAACTATCTGTATTATATATATATATATATATATATATATATATATATAAAAAAGCTAACTAACTAAATAACTAACTATATATATATATATATATATATAAAAAAGCTAACTAACTAAATAACTAACTATCTAATGTAATGACACAGGAACGCAGAGAGCACAGCAATAGCACTGCTGTCCCTCTCAGATCTGCAAAATACTGCATACAAGGGATGCTGGGGAGGTTCTTATATAGTAAGGGGTAGGCAACTTTCCTATTGGTTGCTAGGGATGTTTCTAAGCTCAGACAAAGACATTGCAGCCTTCTCTTTGGCCCACAAGCAAGAAGGGAGGTTACTGATGAAAAATAAATCTAGAATGTTCGAAATACGAATATATATCACTATATTCTAAATATTAGCAAATTCTCAAAGTGGAAATATTCGCGATTAATATTCGCTATTTGAATATTCGCGCCCAACAATAGTCGTGACCAGCAACCCAGCGGTTCTTGAGTGGTTGACAAAATTTTTGACTTTGTCGCAAGTGACACCAGACACCCCCAGCCAAGAGTCAGTGGGTTCGTCAGACACAACCCTTAGTTGGCATGGCGCTGGAGCAGGCCCTGCGCCCTCACCTGTCCTCAACCTGCCTCTGTTCTTTTCTGTTCCTAGAGCCACAGAAGTATTTTATGCTGTGGGCACAGCTCCACTATACAGCGAGGATGGGGTACTAGAGGACAGTCACACGATACTGCCCAGCCAAGATCTGGAGGAGACATCCGCCGCTTCCTCCACTAGGCGGGCAAGTACTGATGAGGAGAGTGGCGTGGGAGCTGGTGTTGTGAGCGGTCAGGCTCCTGACCCAGAGACGGTTGAGGAGGATGTCAGTGACGTGCAGACAGTACTCGATGATGATGATGTCGCTGATCTCACTTGGGAGCCGGGTGACGAAGGAGTTTCATCAGCATCGGGAGAAGAGGGTGGTAGCTTGCCCATGAGCTAGCGGTGGAGCCAGCAAGTCACTAGTGTGGGCAGGAGTCAGCAGGGTGGCAGCAGTGGGAGGTCGGTAGCCAAACATGCCAGGGGAAGACCACTTGCTTTGCGGGAGCCTACCTGCCTGGAAAGTAGCGGTGCAGGGGTTCAAGGAGGCAGCAGCGGTAGTATTCAGTCAGTGTGTACTGTTGGTGGTAAAATCACCTACACGGCAGTGTGGCAGTTTTTTCTTAAGCCGCCGGAGGAGGTGAACATGGCGATATGCAGATTCTGTGGGCAGAAGGTGAAGCATGGCCAGGGTGCCAATCAACATATGCAGCGTCGTCATGCAGCGGCCTGGGAAAACCGTGGCTCCGATGTGGTGGTTCAGCTTGCTGCAGCAACCGCTGCATCACCCAGTGGCATGCACCAGGTTGCAAGCAGTCAAGGCTCCACCACCTCAGCTGAAGGGAGATGTCTGTCATTCCAATCATCTGCTGGTCCCAATGCTCCTGCTTCTCCTCCTACTCCTCATCCGTCATTCCGTCAGCAATCGATCACCGAAGCGATTGCCAAGAGACAACAGTATGCGTGCACTCATCCAACGGCGCAGAAGCTATACATGCACCTGTCCAAGTTGCAGGAGCTGCAGTCCCTACATTTCCTAGTGGTGGACTCTGCACCTTTCAGAGAACTGATGGCTTGTGCCGAGCCGAGGTGGAGAGTCCTAAGCCGTAATTTCTTTGCCAAAAAGTCCGTACCATACCCTGCACAAATATGTAGAACAGAAGGTGGGCAGTCCTTAAGCCTGTCGGTGTCTGCCAAAGTGCACAGAATCGCCGATGTGTGGAGCTGTAACTATGGTCAGGGACAGTACATGTCCTCTACGGCCCACTGAGTGAATGTGGTTCCTACACAGCCACACTAGCAACTTGGCCAGGTGACGCCGCTTCTGCCACCGTGTTGCCACGCCTTTGGTCCAGCGACAATGTCCGCCTCTGCCTCCACTGCAGGGACGATGTACAGTGCACCTCTAGCATACCACATCTGCAGGACATGGCAGTGTCACCCTGTTCTGCACCTCGTTTTCCTTGGCGAACGGAGTCACACAGGGGAGGAACTGCTCCAGCAAGAAATCGAATCCTGGCTTTCTCCCCGACAACTCAAAATCGGAACCATGGTGACTAACAACGGGAAGAACATTGTGTCAACACTGCGTCAAGGAGGGCTGAGCCATGCGTCCTGCATGGCCCATGTGTTCAATCTGGGTGTCAAGCGGTTCCTGAAGTCCTCCACCCATTTGCAAGACATCATAAAAATAGCCAGGAAACTTTGCATATATTTCAGCCACTCATACACAGTGAAGCACACCCTTCTTGTGCTGCAGAGACTGGAGATGTGGCGCCTAGTTCTCATGGCCACATGAGCCCTGTGGGGGCTGAACTGGAGGAGGACATTGGAGCACAAGCAATGTGTAGTGAAATGGTGGTTTTTAGACACAGGTGACAGGAGAGGAGGAGCAGGAGCAGCCAGAGGAGCAAGAGGGAGATGAGGAAGATAATGTAGATGACCCAGGCACACTGTGGCAGTAAGCAGTGGAGATGAAGGCAGAGAGTCCCTCCAAGTCACTTGCGCAAATGGCCCGCTGCATGCTCAGTTGCTTGGGTAGTGACAGCCGATTTGTCACTATTTGGCAGAGGGATGACTTCTCGTTCTCCACCTTGTTGGACCCTCGCTACCGGTCCAAAATGGGGGCATTTTTTACACCCGCTAAGAGGGAGGACAAACTGAACTACTATAGAGACATTCTTTGTAGTCAGTTGGCCGCTGCCTATCTGCGTCATTGTCCATCCTCTCGTAGGTCTGACCGGGGGGCTCTCTTCCCCGTACATTCCACTGCTATGGCTGCTGGGGAGGGGTGGGGTGGCATTAGCAATCTATCAGCAGCAGCCTGAGTCCAGATTAGCTGATAAGCAGCTTCCTTCACACGTATAGTGAAGAAACTACTCACCAGCATATAGACATAGAGCAGGACATAAACCAGCAGGTGGTGGCATACTTGGACAGCACTTTGCCAACCCATATTGAAGATCCGCTGGACTACTGGACAGCCAAACTGGATTTGTGGCTGCAACTATCAGAGTTTTCCCTGGAAAAGCTGTCCTGCCCGGCCAGTAGTGTGGCATCAGAGTGGGTGTTTTGTGGGACGGGGGCCAAGAAGAACTCACCTGTCCACCCAAAATGTGGAGAGACTAACCTTTGTCAAGATAATCAGCCAGGATTTCCACCCACCAATGTCTGATGTATCAGACTAGATCATCCATGATGCCACACCAAGACTTTGACAAAAGAAACCGGTTTCTTCTGGCTACCTGCCTCAGCTACTATTCTGATGCTGCCACCTGCCTGATGCCACACATCTGATGCCAAGTAATCCTGTTTTCACACACCATCTTCATCGGGTACTGGTATTGCCACCCACTTCTATACTCTTTCATTGTGCCACTCTGTGGCCTCCTGATGCTACTGCCACCTCCACACTTTCATTGTGCCACCCTGTGGCCCCCTCTTGATGCTGCTGCTGTTGCCACTTCCACACTCTGTCATTGTGCCACTCTGTGGCTTCCTGATGCTGCCGCCACCTCCAGACTCTGTCATTGTGCCACTCTGTGGCTTCCTGATGCTGCTGCCACCTTCAGACTCTGGCATTGTGCCACTATGTGGCTTCCTCATGCTGCTGCCACCTCCACATTCTGTCATTGTGCCACTCTGTGGCCTCCTGATGCTGCTGTTATCTTCAGACTCTGTCATTGGGCCACTCTGTGATCTCCTTAGGCTGTTCCTACCCAACCCACTGCATGACTGGGCCACTATTTAGCCTTTTTGGCTTGGCTGACATCATCATTTATTTAACCCGTCTTCTGATCTGTCAGAAGGAAGTAAAAATGAGACGCACAATGGATCCTGTCTGTGTAGCAGCTGTAAGGCCTGTATGGTCCCATCAGAATTGGCTTATGATTTGGTAGCCAAAAGCAGGAGTGCCATCTCTGTTTTGGATCCTCTCCTGTTTTTTTTGGGCATTAGCAATACTGATGGATTACTGACCAAATGCTGACCGAGTGAAGACGTATGCCTCACAGACAGGATCCGATTTTTTGGGGTTATTGTTTTGACGGATCAGAGGAAGGGCAAAATAATCAGTGACGTGAACACAAATTTACTGCTGACGCCCTCTTCACTATGTCAGGAGCTCTACTTGTATAAGCGTTTAATAGAACAGGTTCTGTAGATATCTATGTGGAATCAGCTGACGACGGTGTTAAAGGAGTGCGCTTCTTCTTGACGCTAACATTGACCTGTAAGGCTGATGTCATGCTTGATTCATTTGGTCAGTTTTGTCCCTGTGACTGCCCAAATAAGTGAAGTGTGATGTGATTCTAAGTGCGACGCCTGTCATCTGCATGTCATACGGACTCACAATATTATTTCACTACCAAAGCATACTCACTATGCGTGTTACTAAAAGGCACAGTGTTCTACACCACTATAAAGGCTCTCTGCAGCCAGGAAATAGATGTTTTTTAACGTAATTTGCCACAAATTTATTCAGATCAAACCAAATTTTTCACAAAGAAATTGTCAATCTGGCTGCAGTAGAGTCCTGGTACCTATGTTTGTATTTGAATGCCAATGGCTTACTTTCATTCTGCAGATCTTGCACATGGTAGATCTGCATGCCCTGTGAGAAAAACTGCCATACAAGACAAACTCGCATAGCAACTAGAAGCAACTGAGCTTAGCCTAAGTTTGGCACATTTTGAGCCTGCGTCCAGAGTATCAGCGGCAATTCCTGAGCTGATCACAATAGAAGCAGATCTGGCCCTGACATTTTTTGGGGAGGTTTTAGACATATGTTGCTTCTGCTCTTTATTATGGCTGCAACCACCTCCCTTCTAGGGCCGGCACTTCCATATAGGCAAGGAGGCAATTACCCCAGAGGCCCCCGAGTCCTTAGGGGCCCACAAGCCCAGCAGCCGACACCGGTGCTGGCCCGCAAATAACAGCAGGTAACAGGGAGATAAACGCTTCCATTGTGGAAGCATTCATCTCCATAGTCATCTGTATCGCCGTCCTCAGGACAGCGATACAGATGGTTGTGCTGTGGGGCAGGGGAGGGAGAGGTTACCTTCCCTGTTCCTCTGATAGGCTTCCGGCTAAAGGCCCACAGCCTATCAGAGGCCGGTGCAGGTGGCCCGATGACATCATCGCGCCACCTGAGCAGTACAGCGCGGGACACAGGCCGGAAGAGGCCTGCATCGCATCACTATGTGATGGAGGCAATTATAAGTGTTTTCGTGTTTTTTTTTAATACCGGACTATCTGTTACTGCCACATGGAGGAGCGGGAGGCACTTGATACTGGCACATGGGGGTGGGGGGGTTTAGCACTTAATACTGGCACATGGGGGGTTTGGCCCTTGATACTGGAACATGAGGGGGGTTGGCACTTGATACTGGCACATGGGGGGGGCATGGAGAGGCACTTGTTACTGGCACATGGGGGGAGAGGCACTTGTTACTGGCACATGGGGGGTGGAAGAGAGGCACTTGTTACTGGCACATGGGGGGTGGAAGAGAGGCACTTGATACTGGCACATTATTATGGGGCACTATGGTGGCTTCTACTGAGGCCACAAAGAAGGGGTATTTTATATGGGGGGCTCTGTGTGGTACTAGTATTATCTGCTTCTGCAGTATAGTATTGGGGAGCACAGTGGCACAGTATTGGGGGTAGTAGGGTGATTTGTCCATAATATGGGAGGATGATGGAAAAGTAGTAAACTAAGATTTTTTTGTTGTCAAACTGCAGGGACGGAAAATGGCGACAAAATGATGGTCTGGTCTGAAGGTCTAAAAGGAGAAGACGAGGACAGAGAACATGTACATCAAAGGAGACGTCACTGGATGTAAGAGGTATGGGGCGCTGTAATTCTGTAGTAATGGGGGGGGGATGTTAAAGTCAGCAAGTGTCATGTGAGGGGGGGCCTTATTGTTTTTCACCCCAGGGTCCATTTCACCTAGAACCGGCCCTGCTCCATTCTCTGATGTCAGCTCCTTTTCAGCACCCCAATCTGGCTCAAAGTTCCTATTTAACACACAATAATCATCGTAGTCCTCACTCTCCCTGTAAGTTTTATCAGACTGTGTTATGTCATTGGGGGTTTCTTGACCCCCATCATGATTCTTCCTCAGTCTTTGTCCCAAATGCCATTGTTGTCATGGCTACCACTGCCCATATTGCTATAAATGTGGCTACAAGTGCCACTTCTACTACTACCACCAGCACTACCAACACAGCTGACTTCTGACTCCTGTTGGTCTTGCACTCCTGATCAGCCTATCTGCCCCATATGCTGATTTTAATTAGTGTAAGTATAAAGCTGTAGCCTGCTCTCATTGCATTCATTGGAAGCCATCTGTCACCAGGAGAGGTATAGAGTGGGCTCAGCATGCATGTTGGTACCTACATTCCCTGGATTTAATGGAGGCCACTATGGCACCACAAAAGGTAAAAGGCAGAGTGGACCCAGCATGCATGTGGAACCTGCACTCCCTGAATTTTATGGTGGCCTTTATGGCACATACCAGGTAATATTTAGTGTTAGGTTCCCATCTTATAGAGATCGCCTTGACGTTTGGCAGATGGGCCCAAATAATTTTGTACAAAATGTATTTTCCAAGAATCTCACCAGAATATTTTCTATAATTATGGCATTATTTTACTTTATTTGTGTTTGCAGAGTGCTGTTGCAGTGTGTTTTGCCTCTTTTTAGTAAAAAAGTAGTTGCCCCACTAGGAGAGACCAATGAAGACAGAGATGATGCAAGTGAAAGGCTTATCTGAGGCTTATAGGCATGATGTCTCTCAGACTCAGATGTGACATCAAATTATCTTGCTGTGAATGAGAGGATTAATGAGCCATCCAGTCCACAATGTCATCCTCTTTGTCTATTTGTCCTCAATAATAATCTTGTACCTAATGTAAGCAAAGGGGAACTGTGGCCTGATGCTACTACTACTGGCTGGATGTGCCAACTTTTGGATATTTGTGGCTATGGGGTCTCAGGTTTGTTTATTTTCCAGTCCAGTTTTTACCAAACAATTTACTTTGAGGTCTATCTAAGCAATTACAAGTTAAAGATTTGGTACACTGATCATTTAATGGTAGCAACATTGCTAAATAGTTTTTTCAGTAATTAACAGACAGTTGCATTTAAACGTCCTGTTCTAAGAACACACTGCACACTGATATAAACTGATATATTGATGCACTAGAATGCACTAAACTGGTATACTGACACTGTAAAATGCTCTGAATTAAACCATTATATTGATGCAGTCGAAAATGTTAAATTGAAATAGTATTTTGACACAGTAAAATGGGCTAAATAAAACTGGTATATTGACACATTAAAATGTGTTGAATTAAACTGGTATATGGATGTACTAAAATACCTTTAATTAAACTTGTATATTAATGCAGTAAAATAAGTTCAATTAAACTGGTTTATTAATGTAGTAAATTGCTTTGAATTGAAATGGTATTTGACACCGTGAATTAAACTGTTATATTGAGGCTGAAAAATGTGTTAATTAAACTGGTATATTGAAACAATGCATTGAATTAAACTGGTATAATTATGCGCTATAATGCGTAGAATTAAACTGGTATATTGAAGCCGTAAAATGCGTTGTATTAGTATATTAACACAGTAAAAATGAGTTGAATAATACTGGTATATTGATGCTCTGAAATTTGTTGAATTAAATTGGTATATTAATGAACTAACTTCCTTATTGTCACCCAGAACAAAAGGTTGTAATTAGGGATGAGCGGACTGCTGGATGTTCGGGTTCGAGGGGTTCGGCTGAACTTTGTTTCAAAGTTCAATCTGGGTTCCAAACTTGACCTGAATTGACCCCGAACAACAAACCCCATTTAAGTCAATGGTGACCCTTTGGGAACTTTGGGGCACTAAAATGGTTGTAAAAAAGTCATAGAAAGGGCTAGAGGGCTGCAAAAGGCTCCAAAGTGTGCGTAAGAGCAGTATATTTGCCCTGCAAACAAATGTGGTTAGGTAATTGACTTAAAATAACATAAAATACATAAAAATAAAAAATAACAATCTTGAACCAAAACGTGGAGGTCCAAGTGGAGTAGGAAGTTGAAGAGGCTGTGGACATGGCGGTGTAGGTGAAAGAGGCAGAAAAGGTGGAGGAAGAAGCCAACACTTTTTATGTTGTTTTTTTTAAATGTGTCTGTCAATTCTGTGTGTGACCTTTAGTCATTTTTGGGGATGTGGCTGGTATATTTCTAGACATAATAATCTTGAGCCAGGTGGTGAAGGTCTGAGTGGGGGAAGAGGCGGAAGTGGAAGTGAAGGTGGAAGAGGCAGAGAAGGCGGATGAGGAAGCCAACACTGTTTCTGCTTGTTTTTTTTTCCATGTGTCCGTCAATTCTGTGTCAGGTTGCTAAGGGTCACGGCGTGACAGTTTGATGCTTTTATGTCCTGGGTTAAAACTGTGTAAAAAAAATTGTCTCAGTTTAAGATCTCCTATGTACCCTATTTTGGGACTATATATTAAAATAATTTTTCTACTACTACAGTAAGACGGATGCCAAAGGTGTTTTCTGAATTTTTAAAAATTGTCACAGACACACTCCACAGAAGAATTTCCTCTCCCACCATAGTTAGACAGACGAAGGCGGAGGGGAGTTTGGAAAATGTCAACCACAAAACATTGGGAGATTGCAAAGAGAAAGCACAAAGTGTGCTGCAGTATAACAATGGCTGGGTGTGGCCGGTATACTTCTCTACTCCGTCAATATACCGTATGATATAATAATCTTGAGCCTGGAGGTAGAGGTCCCAGTAGAAGAGGAGGAGGATGTGGCGGTTCAGGTGGAGGAGGTAGATGTGGCGGTGCAGACGGAGGTGGCGGAGGAGATCACCACCTTTTTTTTATTTCTTTTTTTTTTTTTTTTTTTTTTTAATGTTTTTTGGTTTTTCGAGGCTCCAAAAATTGTTAAATAGCAAATAGCGGAAGTGGTGATACAGGCAGAAGAGGCGGAGGAGATGAAGGAGGTCACCAACCTTTACTTTTTTTTTATTTAGTTTTTTATTTTTCTTATTTATTAATTAATTTTTTTGTTTGTGGAGACCCCAAAACATTGGGAAATAGTAAAGAGAATGCACAAACTGCGCTGAAGTATAACAATGGCTCAGTGCGGATGGTATACCTCTCTACTCTGGCGAAGGTACGGACAAGTCCTGTGAGATCCATGCCTGGTTGCGGATGCGCCTGTCCGTGATCACCTCCCCCTGCCATGCTAAACACACTTGCAGCAGGGCAGGCCAAAACCTCCAAGGTGTAAAGGGCAAGCTCAGGCCATGTGCCCAGTTTGGAGACCCAGAATTTTAAATGAGACAGACCCATCAGTCAGTACTGGCTGACGTGTGGACACGTACTGTTCCATCATGTTGCTGAAACGCTGCCTCCTGCTAAGACGGTCTGTATCAGATGGTGATGCTGTACATTGTAACATAGTAACATAATAACATAGTACATAAGGCCGAAAAAAGACATTTGTCCATCCAGTTCGGCCTGTCATCCTGCAAGTTGATCCAGAGGAAGGCAAAAAAAAACGGTGAGGTAGAAGCCAATTTTCCTCACTTTAGGGGAATAAAAAATGCCTTCCCGACTCCATTTAGGCAATCAGAATATCTCCCTGGATCAACGACCCCTCTCTAGTAGCTATATCCTGTAATATTATTACACTCCAGAAATACATCCAGGCCCCTCTTGAATTCCTTTATTGTACTCACCATCACCACCTCCTCAGGCAGAGAGTTCCATAGTCTCACTGCTCTTACCGTAAAGAATCCTTTTCTATGTTTGTGTACAAACCTTCTTTCCTCCAGACGCAGAGGATGTCCCCTTGTCACAGTCACAGTCCTGTGTATAAATAGATGATGGGAGAGATCTCTGTACTGTCCCCTGATATATTTATACATAGTAATTAGATCTCCCCTCAGTCGTCTTTTTTCTAACGTGAATAACCCTAATTTTGATAATCTTTCAGGGTACTGTAGTTGCCCCATTCCAGTTATTACTTTAGTTGCCCTCCTCTGGACCCTCTCCAGCTCTGCTATGTCTGCCTTGTTCACTGGAGCCCAGAACTGTGCACAATACTCCATGTGTGGTGGTCTGACTAATGATTTGTAAAGTAGTAGGAATATGTTCTCATCACGGGCATCTATGCCCCTTTTGATGCAACCCATTATCTTATTGGCCATGGCAGCAGCTGCCTGACACAGTTTTTTGCAGCTTAGTTTGCTGTTTATTAAAATTCCTAGATCCTTTTCCATGTCAGTGTTACCGAGTGTTTTACCATTTAGTATGTACGGGTGACTTGCATTATTCCTTCCCATGTGCATAACTTTACATTTGTCAGTGTTAAACCTCATCTGCCACTTATCTGCCCAAGCCTGCAATCTATCCAGATCCCTCTGTAGTAGTATACTGTCCTCTTCAGTGTTAATTACTTTACACAGTTTAGTGTCATCTGCGAAAATTGATATTTTACTATGCAAGCCTTCTACAAGATCATTAATAAATATATTGAAGAGAATAGGGCCCAATACAGACCCCTGAGGTACTCCACTAGTGACAGTGACCCAATCTGAGTATGTACCGTTAATAACCACCCTCTGTTTTTTATCATTGAGCCAGTTACTTACCCACTTACAGACGTTTTCTCCCAGTCAGAGCAGTCTCATTTTATATACTAACCTTTTATGTGGTACAGTGTCAAATGCTTTGGAGAAGTCCAGATACACGACATCCATTGATTCGCCGCTGTCAAGTCTAGAACTTACCTCCTCATAGAAACTGATTAAATTAGTTTGACATGACCGATCCCTCACGAAGCCATGCTGATATGGCGTTATTTGCTTATTTCCGTTGAGACGCTCTAAGATAGCATCTCTCAGAAAACCTTCAAATAGTTTATCCACAACAGATGTTAAACTTACCGGCCTATAGTTTCCAGGCTCTGTTTTTGGACCCTTTTTGAATATTGGCACCACATTTGCCATGCGCCAATCCTGTGGGACATTCCCTGTCAGTATAGAATCTGCAAATATCAGAAATAAGGGTCTGGCTATGACATTACTTAATTCCCTTAGGATACGGGGGTGTATGCCATCCGGTCCTGGCGATTTGTCTATTTTAATCTTTTTAAGTCGCTGTTGTACTTCTTCCTGGGTCAGACAGGACACTTTTAATGGGGAATTTATTTCAACATTCAGCATTTCTTCTGACAGTTTATTTTCCTCAGTGAATACATTGGAGAAAAAAATATTTAACAGCTTTGCTTTCTCTTCGTTGCTCTCTGCGACTCCCCACTCATTACTCTTTAAAGGGCCGACACCTTCAGATTTATACTTTTTAACATTTATATAATTGAAGAACAATTTAGGGTTAGTTTTACTCTCTTTGGCAATTAATCTCTCGGTCTCTAGTTTGGCCGCTTTTATTTGTTTTTTACATGTTCTATTTTTTAGTTTTTCAGTGCTTCCGTGCTACCCTCCTGTTTTAGTGTTTTATATGCTTTCTTTTTGTCATTTATTGCTTTCTTTACAGTTCTGTTTATCCACATTGGTTTCTTTTTGTTCCTTAACCTTTTATTCCCATATGGTATGTACCTCTCACAATGAGATTTTAGGATGCTTTTAAAGATATCCCATTTTGTGGCTGTATTTTTATTTTTGAGGACTTTATCCCATTTAGTTAGGCCTATGGCCTCTCTTAGTTGGCTAAATTTAGCTTTTTTGAAGTTTGGTATTTTTGTTCCTCCCTGTAGAAACGCTCTTTTGAATGATAATTGGAAGGTTATTACTTTATGGTCACTATTTCCCAGGTGTCCCCCAACCTGCACGTCTGTTGTTCTGTCAGGTCTATTGGTTAATACTAAGTCCAGTATGGCCGTCCCTCTAGTCGGGTCCTGAACCAGTTGGGAGAGGTAATTGTCTTTGGTTATTGCCAAGAACCTGTTTCCTTTATGAGATATACAAGTTTCAGTTTCCCAGTCTATATCTGGGTAGTTAAAGTCCCCCATAATAACCACCTCATTATGATTTGCCGCCTCGTCTATCTCGTTTAGTAGTAGATTTTCTGTGGACTCTGGTATATTAGGTGGTTTATAGTAAACTCCTATTAGTAATTTATTGTTGTTTTTAGCTTCATGTGTCTCTATCCACAGTGACTCCACATGTTCATGTCCCTCACTTATATCTTCACGGAGTGTGGGCTTTACATAAAGGCAGACCCTTCCACATCTCTGGTTTTGACGATCCTTTCTAAACAGACTGTAACCTTGTACATTAACTGCACAGTCATAGCTATCATCCAGCCATGTCTCAGTTATTCCCACTATGTCATAGTCCTCCTCACACATTACTAATTCCAGTTCACCAGTTTTATTAGTCAGGCTTCTGGCATTAGTATACATACATTTGAGAGGTTTATGTATATTTTTTACCCTACACCTTTCCTTCTGAACTGTTCTAGTCCCTCCTTCCATTCCTCCCCCAGTCCCACTACCTTGCCCCCGGTCTCTATCTGCACTATCTTCCCCTCCTATAACATAATTACCCTCCCCCCCCAGTCCCTAGTTTAAACACTCCTCCAACCTTCTAGCCATCTTCTTCCCCAACACAGCTGCCCCTTCCTTATTGAGGTGCAGCCCGTCCCTACGATAGAGCCTGTAGCCGATAAAGAAGTCGGCCCAATTCTCCAGGAACCCAAACCCCTCCTTCCTACACCAGTTCTTGAGCCACTTGTTAATTTCCCTAATCTCCCGCTGCCTTTCTTGTGTGGCCCGTGGTACAGGTAGTATTTCGGAAAATACTACCTTTGAGGTCCTTGCCCTAAGCTTTTGACCTAAATCCCTGAAATCATTTTTAAGGACTCTTCGCCTACCCCTAACTTTGTCATTGGTTCCGATATTGACCATGACCGCTGGATCTTCTCCAGCCCCTCCCAGTAATCTGTCAACCCGATCCGCGATGTGTCGAACTCTAGCGCCGGGAAGACAGCACACTGTTCGGCGATCACGGTCTTTGTGACAGATTTCCCTATCTGTTCCCCTAATAATGGAGTCTCCCACTACCAGCACCTGTCTGGCCTGCCCTGCTCTCCTGGTCCCCTGCTTACCGGAGCTGACATTCCCCTGACTGGCAGAGGAAGTGTCTGGCTGCGGCAATGCCGTCCCTGGACTGATATCCCCCTCATCTGCCAAACCTGCAAACTTGTTGGAGTGTGTCAGATCAGGGCTAGCCTCCCTGGCACTCTTCCCTCTACCCCGCTTTCTAACTGTTACCCAGCTAGCTACCTCACTCTCCTCAGCCTCCTCTCTGTTATTCTCCCCCTCATCTACCCCAAAGAGTGCTTGCTCGGTGAGAAGCAAACTCTTTTGCAAATTGTCAATGCCAAATTGTAGTGTGTAGACAAAGCTTTTCCATATTTTGGCCATGCTAACCCTCCCTTCTGATGTGCTGACAGTGCCCCTGCTGCATAGGCAACTTCCTCCTACTCCTCCTTCTCTGCCCTGTGCTTCCACTGAGCCCCCTCTGTCAGGTGGGAATGCCATCATTAATGACTCTATCAGTGTTCACTTGTACTCGCACATCTTACGTTCACGCTCCAGTGACAAAAGTAAGGACGGCATGTTGTCCTTTTAGATGGGATCCAGCAAGTTGGCCACCCAGTAATCAGCACCAGTTAGAATGTGGGCAACTCAGGGATCGTTGTACAGGCACTGCAGCATGTAGATTCGCTCATGTGTGCCAGACTGCCCAGAGGCAACGACAAGCTGCCCTTGGTGGGAGGTGTATCGTCTGTGTCCTCTGTATCCCCCCAGACATGCTCCAGTGATGCCTGTGAGCTGATTTGGGTGCCACCCTGCTGTGAATGGGTATCCTCCTCCTCATCAACATCACCCCCCTCAACCTCCAAAACTATGCCCTGGCTGGACAGTTGGGTACCTGGCCGCTGTTGGTGCAGGAACCCACCCTCTTAGCCACCTGTGGATGACTGGCCTAATAACCATGGGAATGATCCCTGTTCCTCCTCCTCTTCCTCCTAAGCCACATCCTCATCCATCAGCGCCTGAAGCGTTTTTTCAAGGAGACATAGAAGTGAGATAGTAAGGCTGATGACGGGTGTTATAACAGCTGGGCAAATTGGTGGAGTACTTAAAACAGTGCCGTGTTGCGTGGAGGCCCACTCGTTGGAGATGAAATGGTGCTGTTCCGCAGAGCAACTCTCCAGTGCCTGCTGCAGCTGAAACTCCACTATCACCTGCTGCTGCCCACACAGTCTCTCCAGCATGTTCAGGAGTGAGTTTCACCTTGTGGATACGTCGCATATGAGGTGGTGAGCCGAAGTTATGCTGCAGCACAGACAGGCGAGCAGCAGGGTGAGAACGCCGAAAATGCACTCAGACGGCCCTCACTTTCTGCAGCAGCTCTGACATATTAGGGTAATTCTTCAGTAATCTCTGCACCACCAAGTTCAGCACATGCACCAGACAAGGGATGTGCGGCACACCACCGGACCTAGCTTGAGGCTCAAGTGGCACCAACCACTCATAAGTTTGTTCTTCCATGCCCGCCCACAGCTCCTGCACGGTGTGGGGTCTTTGCCCGAAATATAGAAGTTTCAGAACAGCCTGCTGTCGTTTCCTTCTGGCTGTGCTGAAGTTAGTGGTGCAGGTATTGCGCTGACGTAACGAAGAGGTGGTAGAGAAGAACCCGAAGGAGGAAGCAGAGTAGGAGGAGGAGGCAACAGGAGGCACTGAGAAACATCCAGCAATCCTCAGTGGCAGTCGGACATGCGCCAAACCGCTGTCTGCTTTAGGCTCAGCCGCCACTACATTTCCTCAGTGGGCAGTTGGCAAGATATGACGTCCCTGCCCATACTTACTGGTCCACAGGTTGATAGAGTATTCACAGCGCACACCTAATTTTTTCCGCCACTTGTTTGTGCAGGGCAGGGATGGCCCGCCTAGAAAAATAGTGGTAGCAATTTTGAAATGCTAGCATTCAAGGTCAGGGCTTGCGGGTGGGTAGGGGGGTACTTCCTCTTTCTCTCCAGTGTTTGGTGGATGGACAGCTGAAGACTTCCATTGGACAGTGTGGGGATGTGCAATGATGGTGGTGTTGCTGCCACATCCTCTGTTTGCGAGGTGGCAGGTGCCACTGTCGCTCCAGGGGGGTGGAAGAGGACAAGAGCGCAGCAGAAGAGGGAGCATGAAGAGTCTCTGATCTTTAGTGGTTACATAGTTACATAGTTAATAAGGTTGAAAAAAGACATAAGTCCATCAAGTTCAACCAAGGGATAGGTGGGGATGCAAATCCCAGAAGGAAGTGAGACTCAGATTTATACACATTTTCATTAATGTAATTTACTTTGAAGAATTCATCTAAACCTTTTTTAAAACTGTCCACTGTTCTCGCTGTGACCACGTCCTGAGGAAGTCTATTCCACAGATTCACAGTTCTTACAATAAAGAAGCTTTGATTAGTGTTGATCGAGCACCAAAGTGCTCGGGTGCTTGAGTAGAACACCTCAGGATGCTCGTGTGCTCTACCAAGCACCGGAGCACAATGGAAGTCAATAGAAGAACCCGAGCATTAAACCAGACAGCCCCTGCTCTGAAGAGGGGAGGGTGTCTGGTTCACATGAAAAGGTCAGAAATTGATGGAAACAACACTGAAATGGTTCACGAACAGCATGGGGAGAATGTCTGGATGCATCTCGGACTCCCAGGTCGCTGCTAGGAATGATGTTGTCCGAGTAGTACGCCAATTTTACAGACTGACAATAATACGCACCAAATCGATTTTAGACGAAAAATTGTTAGGAAACATTCTTTCCTGTATATTTATTTGTAAATGAAATGCAAGTGCTGCCAAAAATTACAAGGAAGAGGCACTCCAATACAACCTGTATATCACATAAAGGAGGGCCTCATTTACATTGTAGTACAATTGTTCAGGTTGTGGGACTCCTACACTCATAAAGCTTATGCACTAAGTGAAAGGGCTGCCAAAAAATACAAGGAACTGGTACTCCAATACACCCTAAATTACACATAAATGAGGGCATCATACACACCCTTGAAAAATTATGATTGATGGTCTGCTGGTGACCCTCAAAAACATTAGGAGCAAGGGACTGCTGGTGACCCTCTAAAACACTATGGGCGAGGGCCTGCTACTGATCTGATCATCTAAAACATTAGGGGTGAGGGTCTGCTGCTGAGCTGACCATCTAAAACATTAGGGGTGAGGGTCTGCTGCTGAGCTGACTCTCTAAAACATTAGGGGTGAGTTCCTGCTGCTGATCTGACCATCTAAAACAATATGGGCAAGGGCGTGCTGCTGAGCTGACCATCTAAAACATTAGTGGCGAGGGCCTGCTGCTTAGCTGACCATCTAGAACATTAGGGACGAGGGCCTGCTGCTGATCTGACCATGGAAAAAATTATGGGCGAGGGCCTGCTGCTGAGCTGACCATCTAAAACATTATGGGCGAGGGTCTGCTGCCGAGCTGACCATCTAAAACATTATGGGCGAGGGCCTGCTGCGGAGCTGACCATCTAAAATTTTTTGTTGGTGAGGGCCTGCTGCCGAGCTGATCATCTAAAAAATGTTGTGGGTGAGGGCCTGCTGCCGAGCTGACCATCTACAAATTTAGGGGTGAGGGCCTGCTGGTGACCCTCAAAACATTATGGGTGAGGGCCTGCTGGCGACCCTCAAAACATTATGGGTGAGGGCCTGCTGGTGACCCTCAAAAACATTATGGGTGAGGGCCTGCTGGTGACCCTCTAAAACATAATGAGTGAGGGCCCGCTGCTGAGATGGCCCTCTAAAACATTGGGAGAGAGGGCAGCCTTTTCAGTTGACAGGCGGATGCGATTATCAGTTATTATGCCCCAAGCAGCACTAAATACACGCTCTGACAAAACGCTGGCGGCAGGGCCGGCCAGCACCTCTAAGATGTAGAGCACCAGTTCGTGCCACGTGTCCAGCTTGGACACCCAATAGTTGTAAGGCACACAGGGATGACTGAAGATGCTGACACGGTTGTAACGGATCTCCTGGCACCCCGACCGGGTACTTCAGTTGATGGATGCTCCTAGCGCTTCCCGAGGACTCCAAGCACTCCACTCGACACCGATACCACCACAGGAACAAGGAACAGTAACAACTCTTACAAGAGCTAGGAGTTATAGCCCGGGGAGTATACACGTATAGCAATCCCCACACACATGAGACGAGGCTCTATGTTGAAGGTAAAACAGGAACTCTTTATTGAACACACCAGCATTGACTTATATACACATTTTACAACAAGAGTACAACCCCCGTGGACCTGGTTGGGAACTAAGGACATGACATAGCAGCCAATCCTTTACAGCTTTACAGTTTAAACACAAAAACTAACCCTATTCAACAAACACAATGGCATTGTCTGTGACGCAATTAACAAACACAATGGCATTGTCTTTGACGCAATCAACAATGAACAACCATGCAAATAGACATCTTCACCCCCTCCATAATGAATGAATAGGGGGCGAGGAGACACATGTGATGGGATTATCACCTGAGTGTTTCATAGGGTGATCTACTCATCGAGGAGTCGGCTGCTCTTATAGCTATCTTAATCCCATCACTAACATAATCAGTGGGAGTCTCAGTGCAGAGTTAACCCTTTTTGTGTTGCTGAATCCACACCATGCACCTTTAATGGGCAATAGGAAATATGTGGCATATAAATTCCACACATAAATCCGGGTTCATAGTTTCTTGTAACCCCAAAAGGTCTGTGGGGGTCTCCATAGTTCAAGGTCCATAGTCCGTAGGAAGGAGGCTGGCCCTCAGGCTTTTCCAGCAGCCCCAGTGACGGTTCAGTCCGTCACAACGGTCTGCTACGTACTTCTTCACCATCTTCCAAAATTTTTCCCTCCTTGTGACACTAGGCCGCGCATCAGGTTGAGGGTGCTGGCGGGGTGTCATAAAACTGTCCCAGGCCTTGGAGAGTGTTGCCCTACCTCTGTTGTAACTGCTGTGTGTTCCCCTCATCTCCCCTCCTCGGTTGGCCAAGGAACCAGGTACTCTGCAGTAGAGATGGCCTTAAAGTTCATCCGTCGTTTCACTGCAAACTTTGCTAGTAGAGATGTCGCAAACATAAAATTTTCCGTTCGCGAACGGCGAACGCGAATTTTCGCAAATGTTCGCGAACGGGCGAACCGGGCAAACCGCCATAGACTTCAATAGGCAGGCGAATTTTAAAACCCACAGGGACTCTTTCTGGCCACAATAGTGATGGAATAGTTGTTTCAAGGGGACTAACACCTGGACTGTGGCATGCCGGAGGGGGATCCATGGCAAAACTGCCATGGAAAATTACGTACTTGACGAGTCGGGTTTTAATCCATAAAGGGCATAAATCACCTAACATTCCTAAATTGTTTGGAATAACGTGCTTTAAAACATCAGGTATGATGTTGTATCGATCAGGTAGTGTAAGGGTTACGCCCGCTTCACAGTGACAGACCAAACTATGACAGACCAAACTCCCCGTTTACCGCACTGCAAACAACCGCAAACAGTCCATTTGCACAACCGCAAACTCCCCATTTGCACAAGGTTGGATACCAAGCTAGCCATGTCCGGTTCCTTGTCCTCACTGATGTCATTGAAGGTCTCTTCCTCCACCCAGCCACGTACAACGCCAAGGGTCCCCGAAAGGTGACAACAAGCCCCCTGGGACGCCTGCTGTGGTTGGTCTTCCACCTCCTCAAAGCCACCATCCTCCTCTGACTCCTCTTCTTCAGACTCCTCTCTCTGCGTTGCTGTCACGGCGGACAGGATATAAGATACACAAATAACAAAACAAACAAGTTTTCTAGGCGAGAAGCTGGGGATAAGGTCACCTCCTAGCAAATCCCTAACTGCTCTCCCTATTCTGCTTTGCCCACATTCAGACCCTGAAGGTGGGAATAATGTGTCCTCGTGCCTGGGCTGAGAATACCCTAGAATCCCTGAGATGGTGAAAGGGGAAAAAGGGGCAGCCTGCTCCCTCAGAACCAGGAGGGGACAGACGACATCCAAAAAGCCTAGACAGCAAACCAAAGAAATAAGAAACCTTATCTGAGCAGGAAAAGCCAATCCTTCACTCCTTGCTTCCACAGCCTGACAGAAGCTATAACCCGCACGGAACACTGGGAGGGGAGTAATTTAAACCCACGACCCCACCCAGTGCACCTGAAGGGAGGCGGATCTAGCACGACTCCAAAACAAAACAAATGACTAGACACGTGCTGCTAATCTGGCAGATCTCCGTACATAGTCTGAGCAGGACATGACAGTACCTCCCCTTCTACGGGTGACCTCTGGACACCCCGGACCAACCTTATCCGGGTGGGATCTGTGAAAAGCCCTCACCAGTCGGCTGGCACTGACATCCAGTGCTGGAACCCACATCCTCTCCTCAGGGCCGTATCCCCTCCAGTGTACCAGGTACTGAAGGGAACCACGAAGAACTCTAGAGTCAAGAACCCTGGAGATCTCGAACTCTAAATTTCCATCAACCAGAACAGGGGGAGGAGGCAATGGCGATGGTTCCACCGGTTTCACATATTTTTGCAGTAAAGACATGTGGAACACATCATGGATCCTCCAAGTCTGCGGAAGATCCAGCCGAAATGCTACTGGATTGATCACCGCAGATATTTTGTACGGACCAATAAATCTTGGACCCAGTTTCCAAGATGGCATACTCAGTTTAATTTTTTTAGTGGACAACCACACTAGATGACCCACACACAGGTCCGGACCAGTCACACGTCTCTTGTCAGCCATTCACTTATACCTCTCATCCATCTCCGCCAAATTCACTTGGATCCTCCGCCAGATAGAAGACAAGGCAGAAGAAAATCTCTCCTCCTCTGATATCCCAGAGGAACTAGTCCCAGAAAAGGTACCAAACTGAGGATGAAAATCGTATGCGGCAAAAATGGCGACTTACCCGTGGACTCCTGTCTGCGGTTATTCAAAGCAAACTCTGCTAGGGACAAGAATGAGGACCAGTCCTCCCGATTCTCAGCCACAAAGCACCTCAAGTAGGTCTCCAGGTTTTGATTAGTACGCTCTGTCTGTCCATTCGACTGCGGATGAAAAGCCGAAGAGAACAAAAGTTGAATGCTAAGCCGAGGACAGAACGCCCTCCAAAACCTGGAGACAAACTGCGTGCCCCTATCCGAAACCACATCCGAAGGAATACCATGCAATTTCACGATATTATCAACAAAAATCTGCGCAAGAGTCTTGGAATTAGGCAGACTAGTTAACGATATAAATTGAGCCATTTTACTAAAACGGTCAACTACCACCAAAATTACTGTTTTCCCAGAGGAACTCGGCAGATCCGTAATAAAGTCCATAGACAAGTGCGTCCAAGGACGAGACGGAATCGACAAAGGGAGAAGTGAACCAGCCGGTCGAGTATGAGCAACCTTTGACCGTGCACAGGTTTCCCAAGCTGCCACGTAATCCTCAATGCTCTTACGTAACCCGGGCCACCAGAACCTCCGGGACACAAGGTCACAGGTGGACTTACCACCAGGATGTCCAGCAAGGACAGTATCGTGATGTTCCTTGAATACCTTGTATCACAGTTCTTCAGGAACAAACAAGCTCCCTGGGGGACAAGAACCAGGAGCCCCCACCTGGGCTCCCAACACCTCCAATTCGGGGTACAGAACGGAGACCACCACCCCATCAGCCAAAATCAGAGCAGGATCCTCTGAATCACATCCCCCAGGAAAACTGCTAGACAACGCATCTGCCTTGATGTTTTTAACCCCCAGGCGAAAAGTAACCACAAAATTGAACCTGGTAAAAAACAGTGACCATCTGGCCTGTCTAGGGTTCAGACCCTTGGCAGATTGCAGGTAAGCCAAGTTCTTATGATCCGTATATACTGTAACGGGGTGAGACGCCCCCTCCAACCAGTGACGCCATTCCTCAAAGGCCAACTTGATGGCCAGCAACTCTCTATCTCCCACATCATAATTCTTCTCGGCGACCGAGAGCTTCTTGGAAAAAAAAGCACACGGGACCCACTTACCAGGAGATGAACCCTGCAACAGCACCGCTCCAACCCCCACTTCTGATGCATCAACCTCCACCACGAATGGCTGAGACTCATCGGGCTGCACCAGAATGGGAGCAGACGCAAAACACTACTTAATAGTCGAAAAGGCCTGCAATACCTCAACCGACCAGACAGAGACGTCGGCGCCCTTCTTAGACATATCAGTCAGAGGTCTTAAAATGGTAGAATAGTTCAAAATAAATTTTCTATAATAATTAGTAAACCCCAAAAACCGCATCAAAGCTTTCTGATTCTCTGGTCGGTCCCATTCCAGAACTGCCCGGACCTTTTCGGGGTCCATACGAAAACCAGAGTCAGAAAGCAGATATCCCAAAAACGGAAGCTCCTGCACAGAAAACACACATTTCTCCAATTTGTCATATAATTTATTCTCCTGAAGGATCGTCAAAACCTGTCTCACATGATCCTGATGGGTCTTCAGATCAGAAGAGTAAATTAAAATGTCATCAAAGTAAACTACCACGAACCTTCCCACCAAATGATGAAAAATGTCATTGACGAATTGCTGAAATAACGCTGGCGCGTTCGTCAACCCAGAAGGCATAACCAGATTCTCAAAATGACCCTTGTGCTTATTGAAGGCCGTTTTCCACTCATCCCCTTCCTTGATTCTGATCAGATTGTAGGCCCCTCTTAAATCCAACTTGGAGAACACCTTGGCACCAACAATCTGATCAAAAAGGTCGGAGATCAAAGGAAGGGGATACGGATCCCGGACCGTAATACGGTTTAATTCCCGGAAATCCAAACAAGGTCTCAGCGATCCATCCTTTTTCTTTACAAAGATTAAACCTACTGCCACCGGCGACTTAGATGGCCTAATATAACCTTTTGCCAAACTCTCGGCGATATACTTCCGCATGACCTCTCTTTCGGATTAAGAAAGATTGTAAAGCCGAGACTTTGGCAACTTCGCCCCAGGGATGAGATTAACTGGACAATCATAGTCACGATGAGGGGGCAATTCCTGAGCCCCACCCTCCGAAAAGACATCCGCAAAATCTGAGAGATACTGAGGTAGAGCCATAGTGGACACACCAGAGATAGATGTGCCAAGACAATTATCCGAACAAAATTCACTCCAACCAATGATTTGTCTTGCTTGCCAATCTATAATTGGGTTATGTTTTGTCAACCACGGTAACCCTAAGACTATAGGAGCGGGCAAATCCTTCATGACAAAACAAGACATAATCTCAACATGTGAATCACCCACCCTTAACTGAATACCATGAGCAATATGAGTGAGACTCCTTTGAGAAAAAGGGGAAGGATCAATTGCAAACTCCGGAATCTCTCTTTCTAAAGTGCAAGTACTTAGACCCAGATTTTGAAAAAAAAGAAAGTCAATAAGGTTTACCCCATCACCACAGTCAATGAATACATCAACAAAAAAAATTTCTTGAGTCTAGCTTCACCATAGCTGGAAGGAGAAAAAACAAGTATTACAGGGAGCTTGCATACCTGCTTGCTCCACCACTCCATTCACGCCACCAAGAGTCAGGACGTTTTTTTCTTTCTCTTTCTTATCATCATGCGGTTTAACAAAAGGACTAGCAAAAACAAAATTACCACTTTTCCCACAGTAGTAACATAGTTTATGAAATCTCCTAAAGTCTCTACTACCAGAACGGAAAGATATCTGACCCAGCTGCATGGGTTCCTCCCCCACCCCAGAGTTATATGTAATATCACCCTGGGAAGCAGGTGAGACGAAACCACTCACAGAAGGGATCCCTTGCACGGAGGGATCCTTACACCTCTCTCTGATACGTCTATCTAACCTTACTGCCAAAGACATAGCATTCTCTAAAGTTTACGGGTACTCATGAAAAGCAAGGGCATCTCCTTTAATCTCTCAGATAACCTTTGACAAAACTGACTACGTAACGCGGGGTCATTCCACTCTGACTCTGCAGCCCATCTCCTAAACTCAACGCAGTAAACCTCTGCAGTATGTTCACCCTGTAATAAATTTAGATTCCGCCATTGAGACCCGATCTGGGTCATCATAAATTAATCCCAGGGCTTTGAAAATTCTTCCACCGACCGGAGGACCAGAGAATCGGGCGGCAGAGAAAAGGCCCAGGATTGCGCGTCCCCTTTAAGCAGAGAAATGATTATACCAACCCTCTGACTTTCATCACCTGACCGAGATGGACGCAGCCGAAAATACTAATACTAATACTAATACAAAACTTGCATGACTCTTTAAAGTGGATAAAATCATCCACACCCCCAGAAAACCGATCAGGGAGAGCAACCTTAGGTTCAAGGCTGGACTGACTCCCACCAGCAGAGCCATGAAGCAGAAAATTCTGACAGAGTGAAACTGCATTGCGGAGGTCAGCTACCTTCCAAGCTAATTCCTGCATGCGGTCAACTAGCGCATCAATTGACGCCATCACAAAACAGCTGAGTAATGGCAGTCAAACTATGGCGGGTTATAATGTCACGGCGGACAGGATATAAGATACACAAATAACAAAACAAACAAGTTTTCTAGGCGAGAAGCTGGGGATAAGGTCACCTCCTAGCAAATCCCTAACTGCTCTCCCTATTCTGCTTTGCCCACATTCAGACCCTGAAGGTGGGAATAATGTGTCTTCGTGCCTGGGCTGAGAATACCCTAGAATCCCTGAGATGGTGAAAGGGGAAAAAGAGACAGCCTGCTCCCTCAGAACCAGGAGGGGACAGACGACACACAAAAGCCTAGACAGCAAACCAAAGAAATCAGAAACCAACTTATCTTATCTGAGCAGGAAAAGCCAATCCTTCACTCCATGCTTCCACAGCCTGACAGAAGCTATAACCCGCATGGAACACTGGGAGGGGAGTAATTTAAACCAACGACCCCACCCAGTGCACTTGAAGGGAGACGGATCTAGCACGACTCCAAAACAAAACAAATGACTAGACACGTGCTGCTAATCTGGCAGATCTCCGTACATAGTCTGAGCAGGACATGACAATTGCCTCTCTCTGCGTTATTATAAGGTGTGTTAAGTAGTACTATTCCTATCAGTTTAATCCCTGTTACGTCCCCTATTAGGAGACATGCATGGAATAGATTTTAGGAACCGGGAGATGGAAAAAGATGCTTGGTCGTTCCTCCTACTTCCAATTTGGGGCACTGCGCGTGCAATGTACTGTGCCACCAGATAGGAGTAGTGTGTTAAGTAGTACTATTCCTATCAGTTTAATCCCTGTTACGTCCACTAGTATTATTATTATTATTATAAGGTGTGTTAAGTAGTACTATTCCTATCAGTTTAATCCCTGTTACGTCCCCTATTAGGGGACGTGTATGGAATAGATTTTAGAAATCGGGAGATTGAAAAAAATGCTTGGTCGGTCCTCCTACTTCCAATTTGGAGAACTGCGCGTGTGCCGTGCAATGTACTGTGCCACCAGATAGGAGTGGTGTGTTAAGTAGTACTATTCCTATCAGTTTAATCCCTATTACGTCCCCTATCAGGGGACGTGTATGGAATAGATTTTAGACAACCGCAAAGAGTTGTTAATAGTTGACACACTCATGACATAAATTTTATTCCTCTATGCGTCAATCTTGGTGTAGTGATGACTGTGCTTGTGCGCACGTTTAGGAGATTGCAGGCGATGGGGGTTTTTCAAAGCCTACGGTCGTGCTGAGGTAGTTCAGTGACAGTTAAGTAACCCAGACAGTGGCGTAGCTATAGGGGTCGCAGCGGTCGCACTTGCGACTGTGCCCCTAAGTCAGGGGGGCCCACAGGGCCCCCCAGGAGATACGGAGTAAAGCCCTGACTCATGGAGTGCTCTGACGGGGCCCGGCATGAAGTACAGTGACAATGCCGGGCCCCGTCTGAACGCTCTTCAAACATGTACTGACTGTATAATATGAGCGGGGGGAGGGGAGGTTTGCGCAGAGGCAAAGGGGGGCGCGAACACTCACACAGACACCCGGCAGTTCTTGTCACTGCCGGCCGGGCTGTATCCAGAGTGAAGCAGGGTTCCAGCGCTCCCCCTGCTGGCCGCACATCGCGCTGCTGACTGTGGGAGGAGCGCTGAAAGATCGGGAATGAGTGTGGGAGCACTTCATCAAGGACTCAGGTAAGCATGTGTTTTTTTTTTTTTCCCTAAAGCTGCAGACTGGGGGAGGGGGGAAGGAAGGAAGGCACTGATGATGATGCCCCCTGTGCAGTGTGTGGTTCCCTCCCTAGTACTGATGATGATGATGGTGCCCCCTGTGCAGTGTGTGGTTCCCTCCCTAGTACTGATGATGATGCCCCCTGTGCAGTGTGTGACTCCCTTCCTGGCACTGATGATGATGGTGGGCATCTCTAATCTGGCATAACTACTGTGAGGGGGCACATATCTGGGCATCGCTACTATGAAAGGACACATATCTGGTATAACTACTGTGAGGGGCACATATCTGGCTACAACTACTGTGAGGGGGCACATATCTGGCTACAACTACTGTGAGGGGGCACATATCTGAGAATATCTTCAGTGAGGGGGCACATCTGGGAATATCTTCAGTGAGGGGGCACATATCTGGTAATATCTTCAGTGAGGGGGCACATATCTGGCTACAACTACTGTGAGGGGGCACATATCTGGGCATCGCTATTTTGAAGGGACACATATCTGGTATAACTACTGTGAGGGGCACATATCTGGGCATAACTACTGTGAGGGGGCACATATCTGGGCATCGCTACTATGAAGGGACACATATCTGATATAACTACTGTGAGGGGGCACATATCTGGATATAACTACTGTGAGGGGGGCACATATCTGGATATAACTACTGTGAGGGGGGCACATATCTGGGCATAACTACTGTGAGGGGACACAAAAGTGGGCATAACTACTGTGACAGGAACAAAGGTGGGCATAACTGCTGTGAGGGGCCACAAAAAGGACATAACTTTTGTGAAGGGGCCACAATGTGGGCATTAGTACTATGTAGCAGCATTTAGGGGAAATGTCCTCGATTACCCTGCTATTAGGGATGAGCCAACCCGAACTGTATAGTTCCCTGCTATTAGGGATGAGCCAACCCGAATTTTGGGGTGTCCGTGACACGGACCCGAACCCGAACATTTTCGTAAAAGTCCGGGTTCGGCGCTTTCTTGGCGCTTTTTGAAAGGCTGCAAAGCAGCCAATCAACAAGCGTCATACTACTTGCCCCAAGAGGCCATCACAGCCATGCCTACTATTGGCATGGCTGTGATTGGCCAGTGCAGCATGTGACCCAGCCTCTATTTTGGGGTCTCGGAGGAATTCAACACCAGTGACGACCACGTGTTATCGAAGTTCAACTATTATCATTAGCGTTTTTTTTAAGAGAGGGGATTTCATTAGCCATGGTTTTAATCCAATTTTATATTTTTAGTTCTTTTAAACATATGTATTTTTTATGTATTTGTACTGGCCTGCAGTAAAATTGATATCCATTGAACGTGTAATATACCTCCGGCCACATAATTAGTGATGGACGAACATCGGCGGAGCGGTGCGTGTACGCGATCAAATGTTTTCGCGAACAGCGGGCCGAGTTCACTTTAATGGCAAGCAAACCTGAAAAACCTTCAGCTCATATTTGCAGCCACCAAATAATTACAAGAAGTGCACAAATCGTGCCACAACATGGACAGTGACATACCAGAGAGGAATCAATGGCAAAAATTCCCACAAAAAGTATGCCATTTTAATGCATCTTAAATTGAAACTCTCAAAAATGTGCCATGCTGGAGCCTTGAAAGATTTTATTTTAGTCCATGGGAGTATAGGCTCCAAACATTAGGCATTCACCGGACAGAAAACATCAAGTGATTATATGGCTGGAGGTATATTAGACGGTCATTAGATATCAATTTTACTGCAGGCCAGTGGAGTACAGGCCCCAAAAATTATTCATTCAATGTAGAGAAAAGAACAAGCTTTGTCTTCTTCTCATTGTCTGGCGCTAGTAGAGGCGTAAGCCTGGCAGGTAGGTTCCACCAGAAGTATCTTGCTGGATGAGCAGCCAATACTGCACTTGCAACAATCTAGACAGGATTCGGCTCCAGGTGTAGAGCAATTTTTATTTTTTTAATGCTTTCTCCATAGAAACACCCTCCACGTCGTTGAATAAACTGAAGAATGGGCGATTCTCTCCTAAGAATTTTTTTAAAAGTTATTATGAAAAAATTTTAACATTTTATTATGAAATTTATTCCATGTATATTATAAGATTCGGTGTCTCCATGATCAATCTGCAGCGTGGGGGTCCCACACGGGTTCTACACACTTCCAAAATAAAGTGGAGCGAAAAAATGACGGATGATCTTCCAATGAGCTGCCTTTGGGAGCCGCGGTTCATTTCTGAGATGTCTGTGTGGGAATCCGAAGACCATCTCCATCTCCGTGCACCACAGGATGTTCTCCTCCTCCTGTGTTAGGAAAAATTTTATTTTTATTATATAATGTATTAAATTATGTATTTATTATTATATTTATTAAATATAATAAGGATGCCCTCCTTTCCATTCCATGATGACTGGGAACCCCTGACGAGGAGACTGGGCCCTGGTTGGTTTGAATCTTGATTAAATTCGCAACTCTTCTGGGCTCCAAGCAACCTTGAAGCTTTGTCTTCTTCTCATTGACTGTCGCTAGTAGAGGCCTAAGCCTGGCAGGCAGGTTCCCCCAGAAGTATCTTGCTGGATGAGCAGCCAATTCCGCACTTGCATCAATCTTGACAGGATTTGGCTCAAGGTGGAGAGTAATTTTTTTGTTGGAATGCTTTCTCCATCGCAACACCACTTTGTTGAATAAACAGAACATTTAATTTTTATTATTAAATTTATTAAATATTTTAACATTAGTTTTATTAAACCAAAACTTGATTAAAATTATAAGAAAGTATACTTAAATTTGACAAACCTGGCCTAATAACTCAAGTGTGAACTCTCCCTTATAGGTCGATGTTAGTGTCAAGAAGAAGTGCACTCCTTTTATACCCTTGTCAGCTAATTCCACATAGATGTCTACAGAACCTGTGCTATTACACGCTTATACAAGTAGAGCCCCCCTGACAGAGTGGAGAGAATGTCAGCAGTAAGTTTGTGTTGACGTCACTGATTAATTTGCCCTTCCTCTGATCCGTCAGAACAATAATCCACAAAAAACGGATCTTGTCTTTGGAGCATACGCCTTCACTCGGTCAGCATTTGCTCAGTATTGTTAAAGCAAAAAAAAAAAGAGTGGATCTAAAACAGAGATGACACTTGAATGGAATATTTGCATGTCTTCTGTTTTGTACCCACTCCTGCTTTTGTCTACCTAATCATAAGCCAATTCTGATGGGACCATTCAGTCCTTACAGCTGCTACACAGACAGGATCTGTTGTGCGTCTCATTTTTCCTTCCTTCTGACAGATCAGAAGAAAGGTCAAATAAATGATGATGTCAGCCAGGCTGAAAGCCAAAATAGTGGCCCAGTCATGAAGTGGGGAGGGTGTGAACAGCAGGTGAAGTCCACAGAATGTCCCTCTGAAAGAGTGGTGAGGTGGAAGCAGCATGAGAAGATCACACAGTGACCCAATGACAAAGTCTGGAGGTGACGGCAGCATCAGAAGGCCACAGAGTGGCACAATGACAGTGTGGAGGTGGCAGCAGTATGAGGAGGCCACCGAGTGGCGCAATCACAGAGTATGTAGTTGGCAGCAGTATGTGGAGGCCAGCGAGTGGCCAGGTTACATAGTGTGGAGATGGAAGCAGCAGCAGCAGCATGATACAACAGAATGGCACTGTGACATAGTGTGGACATGGCAGCAGCAGCAGCATGATAAAACAGAGTAGCACGGTGACATAGTGTAGACATGGCAGCCCCAGGAGTCCACAGAGGGGCAAGGTAACATAGTGTGGACATGGCAGCATCAGTAGGCCACAGAGTGGCAAGGTGACAGTGTGGAGGTTGGTGGCAATACTAGTACTCGCTGAAGATGGTGGGTGAAAGAAGGAGCACTTGGCATCAGATGTTTGGCATTAGGCAGGTAACAGCATCAGAATAGTAGCTGAGGCAGGTAGCCAGAAGAAAACGGTCTCTTTTGTCAAAATGTTGGTGTGTCACCATGGATAATCTATTCTGATGCATCAGGCATTGGTGTGTTGAAATCCTGGCTGATCCACGCCAGATTCATCTTGATGCAGTGTCCCACTATGTGCTACTGTATATGTGGGCACTTTAAACTCTTGCTAAATGTCATATAAAATGTATTGTGCTATCATGCTGTAGTTCCCTTTAACAGGCAGCCAGTATCATTTACCTTTATTTGCTCCTAGCTGGTGCAGAAACCACTTAGATATATAGCTGGGGGGGGGGAAGTAAAGTTAGTGTGTCCAATGTTAATGAAGAGATGAAGAAGTTAATGGAGGAGGTGGAAATTTTTATTTCCACTGAAATAATTCACAAAAGATTTTAGCGCATATAATTTTTCTTAACAACCAAAATATTTCAAAAGAGATTTTAGCGCATATCAGTGCAGCACTTAACGCTGAATACAAGATTTTTTGCCACCCAAATATTTCGAAAGAAATTTTAGCGCATATCAGTGCAGCGATTGATGCTGAATACAAGATTTTTTGCCACCCAAATATTTCTAAAGAGATTTTAACGCATATCAGTGCAACGCTTAATGCCGTATACAAGTTTTTTTAACAATCGAAATATTTAAAAAAAGATTTTAGCGCATATCAGTGCAGCACTTAAAAATACAAGATTTTTTTCTGAAGTGAACGGGACATAGCGGAGGAAGTAGGTCCACGCTGGAAGAGCGAGACGTGGACCTCGTGCGGTTTCTGTGACACAGAGAAGTCCCCGTAGTGTCCAGTAAGCACTACCATAGATAGATGCGGGCTGGTGTGAATTATTTCACATTTTTGTGCAGGGTTAGTTCATAGTGTATTCACATGTATTGGTGCGCCGCTCTTATGGACGTCGTAACGTAAGTGCGCAGTGTGTGAAACGTAAATACAAAATGTTAACACAACGTAATTCAGTCCATACCGCAAAAAGGACTTTCCCACATATAACTGCAGCTGAATATATCTTGATTTTTGTTCAGAAATACACCACTAAAGGCTTTACCTCATATAACTGCAACAGTGAAAGCTGAATATATTTTTCTTTTTCTACTGATATACGTCAATAAATGTTTTTCAAGATATATGTGCAGTAGTGAATGGCGAATGTGTATTTCTTTTTCTACTGCTATACGCCAGTAAAGGCTTTACCAAATATAACTGCAAACAAATGCTGCACTACCTAAATGCACTATATAGAAAGTATATTATTGTTATATAGCACCCCTGCTTCAATCAGTTTTTTTGGGGGGCAACTGGTAAATCACAGCAGTATAAATTATTGGTTCTCATGGCGATTGTCACTCTGTGTAGATGCGGTAATGCAATGAGCAGGACGCTGGGTCAGTGGGCATGTGTAACGGGGTTCCGAAGGTGCACTCGGTCCCCCATTGCCCGCAGAACTGTTGCTTAGCTTTGGGAATGAGAATCTGTGTTTGACCTCATTCCCAGGGCGGCTTTACTAGCTGGGTGGCTCCCTGCTCCTAGTCTGCCTTGAGCGCCGAGCTGATCACTCGGTGCTCGACTGGTTGGTCTGTCGGTCATGTGACGCTGGCCACGTCACATGACCCTCACTCCCCACTATAAATACAGGCAGCCTGCTGGCCACAGGTTGCCTGTTATTTTAGGTTCCACCTGTGATTTGGTCTTTCCTGGCGTACTTACCTCCTGCTGAATTCCTGACGATCCTCTGCCTGCTCCTTGTGTACTTTGCTGCTCTCTTGGTATTTGACCCCGGCCTGCTCCTGACGATCCTCTGCTGACTCCTTTGGTACTTCACGTCTCTCCTGGTATTTATGACCCCGGCTTCTCCTGACAATTCTCTGCTTGCTCCATTTGTACTTTGTAGCTTCCCTGGTATTGACTCGGTCCGTTCATGTTCTGTTGTTTGTCTGTCTGTCATCCCTGCACTTATTCCAAGTTAGGGATTGCCGTCCAGTTGTCCCCTGTCATTAGGACTCGCGAGGCAAGTAGGCAGTGCCAGGGGTAAGGGTGGAGCGCAGTGGTCACTTCCCTCCCCCCTGTGTGTGTGTACGCGACCGTTACAGATTAACAGGCCCAATAACCACTGTATTATGAATCCTCTGGTGACCCTGACTGACCATGTCTCTAATCTGACGCAGAGGGTGCAGGAGTTAGGGGAAAAACTCAGTTCTTTTGAGTTAGGGCAAGGTTCTTCCACTCCTCAGGCCTCCAGTCCGCATTTTGAGCCCCAGATTAAGCTCCCAGAACCCTTTTCTGGAGACCGGAAGAAGTTTCTCTCTTTTAAGGAGAGTTGCAAACTTTACTTCCGTTTGCGCCCCGTGTCCTCTGGCCCCGAGAGTCAACGCGTGGGCATTATCATTTCCCGATTACAGGGTGATCCCCAGGACTGGGCGTTCTCTTTACCTGCTGGCGCCAGTTGTTTATATTCTGTGGAGGGGTTCTTTCAGGCCCTGGGTACCCTCTATGATGAACCAGACAGGGCTCTAGTAGCCGAGACGGCTCTAAAGGCACTGGTTCAGGGCAATTTACCAGCGGAGGATTATTGCACCCAATTCAGATGGTGGTGTGTCCCCTCAGGATGGAACGAACCAGCCCTGAAGAGTCAGTTCAGGTCAGGTCTGTCTGATAAATTAAAGGATCTTCGGTCAGTTATCAACTTCCAGAGACCTTAGAGGAGATGATGACCCTTGTTGTCCGACTTGACCGACGGGTTAGAGAGAGACGACTGCAAAAAAAGAGGGTTAGTCAGCACCTCCCAGTGCGCAGGTGCACGCCGCCATGGCAAAGACCTAGAGGAAAAAAAGGAGACAATGCGGCAGCACTCTGCAAATCAGACAAAGTACGACAATGCTTACAAAAATTATGGTGCTAATACTACGCTTAAAAAGCGAGATGCTTGGTCAATGCATTTTGTACAAAACCATCTAAGCCCGTATGCCAAACGTCAAGGCGATCTCTGTTACACGGGTCCTAACACTAAATACTACCTGTTATGCGCCATAATGACCGCCATAAAATTCAGGGAGTGTTGGACCCACATGCATGTTGGATCCACTCTGCCTTTTTCCGTTTTTTGTGCCAAAATGGCCTCCATTACAAGGGATGCAGGTACCAACATGCATGCTGAGCCCACTCTATACCCTTCCTGGTGCTAAACAGCTTCCAATGAATGTAGTGAGAGCAGGCCACAGCTTTATACTGAAAATAATTAAAATCAGCCTATGGGGCAGACAGGCTAATCAGGAGTGCACGACTCGCTGGAGTGCCACATCTCCAGCATTGTAAATCTGCAAAAAAAGAGGGTTAGTCAGCACCCCCTCTTTTTTTGCAGATTTACAATGCTGGAGATGTGGCACTCCAGCGAGTCGTGCACTCCTGATTAGCCTGTCTGCCCCATAGGCTGATTTTAATTATTTTCAGTATAAAGCTGTGGCCTGCTCTCACTACATTCATTGGAAGCTGTTTAGCACCAGGAAGGGTATAGAGTGGGCTCAGCATGCATGTTGGTACCTGCATCCCTTGTAATGGAGGCCATTTTGGCACAAAAAACGGAAAAAGGCAGAGTGGATCCAACATGCATGTGGGTCCAACACTCCCTGAATTTTATGGCGGTCATTATGGCGCATAACAGGTAGTATTTAGTGTTAGGACCCGTGTAACAGAGATCGCCTTGACGTTTGGCATACGGGCTTAGATGGTTTTGTACAAAATGCATTGACCAAGCATCTCGCTTTTTAAGCGTAGTATTAGCACCATAATTTTTGTAAGCATTGTTGTACTTTGTCTGATTTGCAGAGTGCTGCCGCATTGTCTCCTTTTTTTCCTTTAGAGAGAGACGACAGGAACAACAGTTCTCTTCCCAGATGGTGGTCCCGCCAGAGGCCTATCCCAGAGACAATGCTGAGGTCTCCACCGAGGAACCCATGCAGGTTGGCATGACCCGAGGGAATCTTCGCCGCAGACGTGGAGAATGCTTTTACTGTGGAGATCCTGACCATTGGATCAACCAGTGTCCTAAGAAGGTCCTCTCTGTCAAGTCTCCTAAGGCAAGGCAACCTAAAGACCAGGTACACCCTGAATTTTCTAAATGTAAGCTTTCGGTACCCATTACGATTTCTCTGGGAGTAGATAAATGGCCGGGTAAGGCCCTTATTGATTCTGGCTCAGCGGCTAGCTTTATTGACTCTGAGTATGCTGTAAGATTGGGTATTCCTATGTTTGCCTTACCAACTCCTATCCATGTCATGGCTATTGATGCTACTCCTCTTATTGGTGGTACGGTGAGCTTATGTACAGTACAGACCAAAAGTTTGGACACACCTTCTCATTCAAAGAGTTTTCTTTATTTTCAAGACTATGAAAATTGTAGATTCACACTGAAGGCATCAAAACTATGAATTAACAAATGTGGAATTATATACATAACAAACAAGTGTGAAACAACTGAAAATATGTCATATTCTAGGTTCTTCAAAGTAGCCACCTTTTGCTTTGATTACTGCTTTGCACACTCTTGGCATTCTCTTGATGAGCTCCAAGAGGTAGTCCCCTGAAATGGTTTTCACTTCACAGGTGTGCCCTGTCAGGTTTAATAAGTGGGATTTCTTGCCTTATAAATGGGGTTGGGACCATCAGTGGCATTGAGGAGAAGTCAGGTGGAAACACAGCTGATAGTCCTACTGAATAGACTGTTAGAATTTTTATTATGGCAAGAAAAAAGCAGCTAAGTAAAGAAAAACGAGTGGCCATCATTACTTTAAGAAATGAAGGTCAGTCAGTCAGCAGAAAAATTGCGAAAACTTTGAAAGTAAGGACTATTTGACCATGAAGGAGAGTGATGGGGTGCTGCGCCAGATGACCTGGCCTCCACAGTCACCGGACCTGAACCCAATCGAGATGGTTTGGGGTGAGCTGGACCGCAGAGTGAAGGCAAAAGGGCCAACAAGTGCTGAGCATCTCTGGGAACTCCTTCAAGACTGTTGGAAGACCATTTCAGGGGACTACCTCTTGAAGCTCATCAAGAGAATGCCAAGAGTGTGCAAAGCAGTAATCAAAGCAAAAGGTGGCTACTTTGAGGAACCTAGAATATGACATATTTTCAGTTGTTTCACACTTGTTTGTTATGTATATAATTCCACATGTGTTAATTCATAGTTTTGATGCCTTCATAGTCATGAAAATAAAGAAAACACTTTGAATGAGAAGGTGTGTCCAAACTTTTGGTCTGTACTGTACCTCGGAGATTTCTCTAACCGTGGGTGTGTGCCACTCAGAGAGATGTTCGCTTCTAGTCCTGGAGAACCTACCTGCTGAGGTGGTACTAGGGTTGCCTTGGCTCCGACTACATAACCCCACTATAGATTGGTCCAATGGGGAGTTGGTGAGATGGGGGCCTAAGTGTGACTCGTGCTTGTCCATGGTACAGGCTGGGGTCTCAGTAAAGTCTGATACTTTACCCTCTGTTGTTAGAGAATATTCTGATGTATTCTCATCACCAACCCCGGAGGTTCTACCCCCCCCATAGACCTTATGATTGTGCCATAGAGCTAGTAGAGGGGGCCAAGTTTCCTAAAGGACGAATTTATAATCTTTCTATGCCCGAACGCAAGGCCATGGAAAATTATATTAAGGAGAGCCTTGGTAAAGGGCATATTAGACCTTCTGTCTCTCCTATGGGGGCGGGGTTTTTCTTAGTTAAGAAAAAAGATGGTGGTTTTAGGCCATGTATCGATTACCGGAGATTAAATAGAATCACTGTCCAGAATAGATACTCCCGCCCCTTGATTCCAGATTTATTAAACCAGGTTCTGGGGGCAACCTGGTTTTCCAAAATTGACCTGAAAGGGGCATACAATCTAATCCGAATCAAGGAGGGAGATGAATGGAAGACTGCGTTCAATACTCCGGTAGGACACTTTGAATATCAGGTGATGCCTTTTGGACTCAGCAATGCCCCAGCTGTGTTCCAAAACTTCATGAATGACATTCTTAGGGAGTTCTTAGGTAAATTTGTTATTGTCTATCTTGACGACATTTTGATATTCTCTCCTGACTTCGAATCCCATGTGTCTCATGTTAAACAAGTATTAGAGGTGTTGAGGGAGAATCAGCTATCCGCTAAACAAGAGAAATGTGTCTTTGGTGTACAGGAGATTCTGTTTCTAGGGCATGTTCTGACTCCTCACGCCTTCAAGATGGATCCTGGTAAGGTAATAGCAATTAAGGAATGGGTAAGACCTTCATCCTTAACCACCTCCGGACCGCCTAACGCAGATTCGCGTTCCGGAGGTGGCAGCGCTGCGCACAGTCACACATATACGCGTCATCTCACGAGACGCAAGATTTCGCTCCAAGCCGGCCCGCGCATGCGCATCGCGGGCCGGCAAAAGTTAAAGAACAAGTTAGTCACCAGCCTGCCAGCAACGATCATTGGCTGGCAGGCTGGCGATTTTTAAAAAATCCAATCACAAGCCATATAACAGATCATATTAGTAAATATGATCTGTTATATGGCTTCTCTGCTCCTGTGCTGGTCCTTTTCGTCGGTTGGATCCAGCACAGGAGCAGACTGAACTGTGAGTAGCACCAACACTACACCTTAGCCCCAGATCACCCCCCTGCACCCCAATTAACCCTTTGATCACCCCTTTGATCGCCCCTGTCAATCACCAGTGAAAGGAAAAAAAGTGATCAGTGTAAACTGTCACTTTTTTTTTTTCACTAGTATTGGCTGTTAGGTTTTAGGGATAGTTTAGGCCCCTTGGTTAGGTAGTTAGCGTCAGTTAGCGCCCACCCCACCGCACCGCAGTCACTTATATTCGCTGAATAGCGTATCGCTAATCAGCATTTGTACTTTTATAGTATCTGTAAGTGATCAAAACTGATCACGGTCAGATCTATAATAGTATTAGTGTCACTTTAGTTCGCCCTCCACCCAAAACGCAGTGTTTGCCCGATCAGGCCTGATCGGTCGCCCACACGTGCGTTCACCCACGCCCGCCCCACCGCAGTGACAAAAAATATATATTTTTTGATCACTGCACATTCATTTTACACGCACTGCGGCGATAAAAAAATCAGTTTAGATATTTTTTATCAACCGCAGCGGCCTCCGGTACTTCGCTAGCCTCCCCTTTGTAAGACAGGTTTGCTTTTTTTCTTGGGTAGTCTCAGGGAATACCCCTAAATTTAGTAGTCCAAAATGTCAAACAGGGGGTATTCTTCTGAAGAGGCCTACAGGATTCTGACCCAGTCGGATGAGGAGTGGGAACCCTCATCTGATGAATCTAGCGGGTCAGAATATGAACCTGTGGAAAGCAGTGGCTCTCTGACCCAAAGTTCGGACGAGGAGGTGGAGGTCCCTGGCAGCACCAGGCGTACCCGGCCCCATGTCGCTAGACCACAGGTTATGCAGGATCCGCTTCAAGAGCAGCAGAGTGGGGCTGTCGCTGCCGGATCACGTGGTGAGGCATACACCAGCAGCGCAGCCCTCCCTGGACCTAGTACCAGCACTGCCGTACAACATGGTGACGTGGCGAGCACCAGAAGGGCAGTTGAAGCTGGTACGGTGGCACGTGCACTAGTTACCCCGTCGCAGCCACCGCAAAGACAGGCCCGTAGAGCCCCTAGAATCCCTGAGGTGCTGGCAAACCCTGATTGGCAGTCACCAACTTCAGCCGCACCTGTAGTTCCCCCTTTCACCGCCCAGTCTGGAGTTCGGGTTGAGACGGCTCAAATCGGTTCGGCCCTGGGATTTTTTGAGCTGTTCTTGACTGCGGAGCTCTTGGACTTAGTCGTGGCAGAGACCAACCAGTATGCCACACAATTTATATCCGCCAACCCGGGAAGCTTTTATGCCCAGCCTTTCCGGTGGAAACCAGTCCAAGTTTCCGAAATTAAAATTTTTTTGGGCCTTCTCCTCAACATGGGCCTGACAAAAAAGCATGAATTGCGGTCATATTGGTCAACGCACCCGATTCATCACATGCCCATGTTCTCTGCTGCTATGTCCAGGGCACGATTTGAGGCCATCCTCCGTTTCCTGCATTTTAGCGACAACACCACCTCCCGTCCCAGAGGCCACCCAGCTTTTGACCGGCTCCACAAAATTCGGCCCCTCATAGACCATTTCAACCAGAAATTTGCAGATTTGTATACCCCCGAGCAAAACATCTGCGTAGACGAGTCCCTAATACATTTTACCGGGCGCCTTGGCTTCAAACAGTACATCCCAAGCAAGCGTGCCCGGTATGGGGTCAAATTGTATAAGCTCTGTGAAAGGGCCACAGGCTATACCCACAAATTTCGTGTCTATGAGGGAAAAGATCAGACCCTGGAGCCGGTCGGTTGCCCTGACTACCTGGGGAGCAGTGGGAAGACAGTCTGGGACTTGGTGTCACCCTTATTCGGCAAGGGGTACCATCTTTATGTGGACAATTTTTACACAAGTGTGGCCCTCTTTAGGCATTTGTTTCTAGAACGGATTTGCGCCTGTGGCACCGCGCGAACTAGTCGCGTGGGCTTCCCCCAACGGCTTGTAACCACCCGTCTTGCAAGGGGGCAGAGGGCTGCCTTGTGTAACGAAGAACTGCTCGCGGTGAAATGGAGAGACAAGCGTGACGTTTACATGCTCTCCTCCATTCACGCAGACACGACAATCCAAATTGAGCGAGCAACCCGTGTCATTGAAAAGCCCCTCTGTGTCCACGACTATAATGCGCTCATGGGAGGGGTGGACTTCAATGACCAGATGTTGTCTCCGTATTTAGTTTCCCGCAGAACCAGACGCTGGTATAAGAAGGTGTCTGTATATTTAATTCAATTGGCGCTGTACAATAGTTTTGTTCTCTACAGTAAGGCTGGGAGAACACGATCTTTCCTCAAATTCCAGGAAGAGATCATCGAGAACCTCCTTTACCCAGGAGGTTCCGTGGCCCCATCCCCCAGTGTAGTTAGCCGTCTACACGAGCGACATTTCCCCAGTGTCGTTCCTGGTACCTCAACCCAACCGTCACCCCGAAAAAGATGTCGTGTCTGTAGCAGGAGTGGAATAAGGCGTGACACCCGCTATTTCTGTCCTGACTGTGCTGACCACCCTGCCCTATGCTATGGAGAGTGTTTCCGGAAGTACCACACACAGGTACACCTAGCATAGGGATTGCCTCTAACAGGACAGGCACACAGGGCTATTAGGGCCCTTTTACTCTCAGCTGCTGCAAACCTCTCCTTTCACCTGGGATAAAGTGCATAACGTACTTCGCCACATCTTTGGGCGATTTGCGCTTTGCACATTGTCCCATGGGGAAGGAGAGGTTTGTTCTATAAAGGTAAAAAAAACTAAACAAAAAAAAAATTACCGGTAAGTAAAAAAGTTAAAAAAGTTTAAAAAAGTTAATATGTTCTGTTCTAAAGTTAATAAAGTTATTGCTTTGCGGCCTGGTTTTTTCTTTTTTGTTTTGTTTTTTTTACCTTCCAGGTGGACCAACCGATCGACCAGCTGCAGCACTGATGTGCATTCGGACAGAAGCATTGTGCTGCTGTCAGATTACACGCAAGTCGGTGTATGCGGCGCTGCAAGACGAGATTTCTCCTCTGCAGTAAAAGATATGTTTGCCGAGGCATATGAGCTGAGGAGGTGGCGGTGTTCATATACTTTGGCAAACACTTTGTATATATAAAAAAAAAAATCCCGGCAATGATTTATTCATCCACATCGATTGATGTGAATGGAGAAATCTGGTTTGCCAGGGCATACGAGCTGAAGTGGGTATGGATGTTGGGCGGAGCTCCTATGTCCTGGCAGACGCCTTTCCCCTCCTTTTTCTTTTTTTGGCAGAGATTTTTTCATCCACATTGATCGATGCGAATGAAGAAATCTGTGCCGTTCATTTTTTTCTTTCAGCCCAGAGGCTGAACGGAAAAAAAAAATCTCATTACCCGTATGCTCAATATAAGGAGAATAGCAGAAACTCCTAATGCTGGGCATACATGTAATGATTGCGGAGACCCTCAAATGCCAGGGCAGTACAAACACCCCACAAATAACACCATTTTGGAAAGAAGACACCCCAAGGTATTTGCTGAGGGGCATATTGAGTCCATGAAAGATTGAAATTTTTGTCCCAAGTTAGCGGAAAGGGAGACTTTGTGAGAACAAAATCCAAAAAATCAATTTCCGCTAACTTGTGCCAAAATTTTTTTTTTTCAATGAACTCGCCATGCCCCTCATTGAATACCTTGGGGTGTCTTCTTTCCAAAATGGGGTCACATGTGGGGTATTTATACTGCCCTGGCATTTTAGGGGCCCCAAAGCGTGAGAAGAAGTCTGGTATCCAAATGTCTAAAAATGCCCTCCTAAAAGGAATTTGGGCCCCTTTGCCCACCTAGGCTGCAAAAAAGTGTCACACATGTGGTATCTCCGTATTCAGCAGAAGTTGGGGAATATGTTTTGGGGTGTCATTTTACATATACCCATGCTGGGTGAGATAAATATCTTGGTCAAATGCCAACTTTGTATAAAAAAAATGGGAAAAGTTGTCTTTTGCCAAGATATTTCTCTCACCCAGCATGGGTATATGTAAAATGACACCCCAAAACACATTCCTTACCTTCTCCTGAGTACGGAGATACCAGATGTGTGACACTTTTTTGCAGCCTAGCTGGGCAAAGGGGCCCACATTCCAAAGAGCACCTTTCAGATTTCACAGGTCATTTACCTACTTACCAGACATTAGGGCCCCTGGAAAATGCCAGGGCAGTATAACTGCCCCACAAGTGACCCCATTTTGGAAAGAAGACACCCCAAGGTATTCCGTGAGGGGCATGGCAAGTTCCTAGAATTTTTTATTTTTTGTCACAAGTTAGTGGAAAATGATGATTTTTTTTTTTTTTTTTTTTTTTTCATACAAAGTCTCCTATTCCACTAACTTGTGACAAAAAAAAAAAATTTCCATGAACTCACTATGCCCATCAGCGAATACCTTGGGGTCTCTTCTTTCCAAAATGGGGTCACTTGTGGGGTAGTTATACTGCCCTGGCATTCTAGGGGCCCAAATGTGTGGTAAGGAGTTTGAAATCAAATTCAGTAAAAAATGACCTGTGAAATCCAAAAGGTGCTCTTTGGAATATGGGCCCCTTTGCCCACCTAGGCTGCAAAAAAGTGTCACACATCTGGTATCTCCGTACTCAGGAGAAGGTGGGGAATGTGTTTTGGGGTGTCATTTTATATATACCCATGCTGGGTGAGAGAAATATCTTGGCAAAAGACAACTTTTCCCATTTTTTTATACAAAGTTGTCATTTGACCAAGATATTTATCTCACCCAGCATGGGTATATGTAAAAAGACACCCCAAAACACATTCCTCAACTTCTCCTGAGTACGGAGATACCAGATGTGTGACACTTTTTTGCAGCCTAGGTGGGCAAAGGGGCCCATATTCCAAAGAGCACCTTTCGGATTTCACTCGTCATTTTTTACTGAATTTGATTTCAAACTCTTTACCACACATTTGGGCCCCTAGAATGCCAGGACAGTATAACTACCCCACAAGTGACCCCATTTTGGAAAGAAGAGACCCCAAGGTATTCGCTGATGGGCATAGTGAGTTCATAGAACTTTTTATTTTTTGTCACAAGTTAGTGGAATATGAGACTTTGTAAGAAAAAAAAAAAAAAAATCATCATTTTCCGCTAACTTGTGACAAAAAATAAAAAGTTCTATGAACTCACTATGCCCATCAGCGAATACCTTAGGGTGTGTACTTTCAGAAATGGGGTCATTTGTGGGGTGTTTGTACTGTCTGGGCATTGTAGAACCTCAGGAAACATGACAGGTGCTCAGAAAGTCAGAGCTGCTTCAAAAAGCGGAAATTCACATTTTTGTACCATAGTTTGTAAACGCTATAACTTTTACCCAAACCATTTTTTTTTTACCCAAACATTTTTTTTTTATCAAAGACATGTAGAACTATAAATTTAGAGCAAAATTTCTATATGGATGTCGTTTTTTTTGCAAAATTTTACAACTGAAAGTGAAAAATGTCATTTTTTTGCAAAAAAATCGTTAAATTTCGATTAATAACAAAAAAAGTAAAAATGTCAGCAGCAATGAAATACCACAAAATGAAAGCTCTATCAGTGAGAAGAAAAGGAGGTAAAATTCATTTGGGTGGTAAGTTGCATGACCGAGCAATAAATGGTGAAAGTAGTGTAGGTCAGAAGTGTAAAAAGTGGCCTGGTCTTTCAGGGTGTTTAAGCACTGGGGGCTGAGGTGGTTAAAGGCCTTACAACGGTTCTTAGGTTTCGCCAATTACTATCGTAAATTTATTATGAATTTTTCCGTAATTGCTAAACCGTTGACCGACCTTTCTATGAAAGGGGCGGATTTGGAGAATTGGTCTACTGAGGCCATTTCTTCATTTGAAAAATTAAAAAAGGCATTCAGTAGTGCTCCCATTCTGATCCAGCCTGATCAGGAGAAACCTTTTATTGTGGAGGTGGATGCGTCCGAGGATGGCGCAGGAGCAGTCCTTTCACAAGGTCCTGCTAGCCTCACTAATCTGAGACCATGTGCTTTCTTCTCCAGGAAATTCTCTCCCACGGAGAGAAACTACGACATAGGGAATAGGGAGCTGCTGGCCATTAAATGGGCATTTGAGGAGTGGAAGCATTTTCTGGAGGGGGCAAGGCATTGTGTAACTGTTGGCACTGACCATAAAAACCTTATGTTTCTCGAGTCTGCTAAGAGGTTGAATCCCCGTCAAGCCAGATGGGCTCTGTTTTTTACTCGTTTTATGATTTTTCCATCACGTTCACTCCGGAAAGGAAAAATGTGAAGGCGGACGCATTATCTCGGAGCTTCCAGGCTTTTCAACCTACTGAGGTACCACCTGAATCCATCCTACCAGCAAAAATCTTCTTAGCAGCTCTTACCCAGGATATCTCGGCTCGCATTAGGTCTAAACAACATCTGGCACCGGTATCCACCCCAACAGATAAGTTGTTTGTTCCCGTACAATTTCGTCTCCAGCTGTTGGGTGAGTGTCACGATTCTGCCTTTTGTGGACATCCGGGTGTTGAGGGCACTAAGGATCTGGTTTCTAGATCTTATTGGTGGCCCACTCTAACCAGGGATGTCAAGTCCTACGTGTCAGCCTGTGAGGTTTGTGCCAGGTCCAAGACACCTAGGACTCGCCCTGCTGGTAACCTACGACCCCTACCCATTCCCAGTAGACCCTGGTCCCATATCTCGATGGACTTTATAACTGACCTACCGCCGGCGGAGGGTAAGATTGTAGTTTGGGTAGTGGTCGATAGGTTTAGCAAGATGGTCCATTTTATTCCCCTGTCTAAACTCCCGAATGCCAAAACCCTGGCTTCTATTTTTGTGAAAGAAATTGTTTGATTGCATGGTATCCCGGAAAATATTGTTTCTGAAAGGGGTGTGCAGTTTGTATCCAAATTCTGGAGGGCCTTCTGTCAAAAATGTAGAATTTCATTGTCTTTTTCCTCTGCCTACCACCCTGAGAGTAATGGGCAGACTGAACGCCTTAATCAGTCTGTCGAACAATTCTTGAGGTCGTATGTTGCTGATGACCAGCAATTATGGGTGAAATTTCTTCCATTGGCTGAATTTGCTTTGAATAACCGTGTCAATTCTTCTGCTGGGGTTTCACCTTTCTTTTGTAACCATGGTTTCCATCCCCGTTTTCATTCTGGGTCATCCGTCTCCTCCTCTAACCCTGAGGCGGATAGGCTCTCCTCTGAACTGTGCACAGTTTGGGCCCGGGTTCAATCGAACTTAGAAAAGGCTCAAAGTTCTCAGAAACTCAAGGCCGATAGGAGACGTTCAAGGGGGGTGAATTTTCAGGTTGGGGATAAGGTATGGTTGTCCTCCAAGAATCTCTCTCTTAAGGTAGATTCTAAAAAGTTTGCTCCTCGTTTTATTGGACCATATAAGATCACGGAGGTGATTAACCCGGTATCTTTTAGGTTGGAGCTGCCCGAGTCATTCCACATTCATAATTTGTTCCATAAGTCTCTACTTAAAAAATATTTTGAACCGGTAGTACCATCAAAAGCCTCACCTCCGCCGGTTCTTGTTAATGATGCTGTTGAATATGTGGTGTCTAAAATAGTGGATGTCAGGAAGGTGCGTAATTCCTTGCAGTACCTGATTCACTGGAAGGGGTATGGACCTGAAGAGAGATATTGGGTACCTGCCAGGGAGGTTCATGCTCCTAGACTTGTTAGAAAATTTCATTTAGAACACCCTGAAAAGCCATCGCCTGAAGTCTTGGGTCCGGTGGCCCTCGTAAAAGGGGGGGTACTGTAACGGGGTTCCGAAGATGCACTCGGTCCCCCATTGCCCGCAGAACTGTTGCTTAGCTTTGGGAATGAGAATCTGTGTTTGACCTCATTCCCAGGGCGGCTTTACTAGCTGGGTGGCTCCCTGCTCCTAGTCTGCCTTGAGCGCCGAGCTGATCACTCGGTGCTCGACTGGTTGGTCTGTCGGTCATGTGACGCTGGCCACGTCACATGACCCTCACTCCCCACTATAAATACAGGCAGCCTGCTGGCCACAGGTTGCCTGTTATTTTAGGTTCCACCTGTGATTTGGTCTTTCCTGGCGTACTTACCTCCTGCTGAATTCCTGACGATCCTCTGCCTGCTCCTTGTGTACTTTGCTGCTCTCTTGGTATTTGACCCCGGCCTGCTCCTGACGATCCTCTGCTGACTCCTTTGGTACTTCACGTCTCTCCTGGTATTTATGACCCTGGCTTCTTCTGACAATTCTCTGCTTGCTCCATTTGTACTTTGTAGCTTTCCTGGTATTGACTCGGTCCGTTCACGTCCTGTTTGTCTGTCTGTCATCCCTGCACTTATTCCAAGTTAGGGATTGCCGTCCAGTTGTCCCCTGTCATTAGGACTCGCAAGGCAAGTAGGCAGGGCCAGGGGTAAGGGTGGAGCGCAGTGGTCACTTCAATCCCCCCTGTGTGTGTGTACGCGAACGTTACAGCATGCTATGCAGTGGGTCAATATATATGTATAAGTTCGTGACGCCAGTTGCAGCTTGCGCAGGTACTATAGCAGGGCCCTTTAAGATGGCATGAGCACACGTACTAGGTAAGGAATGCCAGAGGGGGGATATTGTCTCTGTATAGTGTCAACGGTGTCTCCTACCTGTAGTACAGCTGGATCCTGTATCCCGGCTCACATGCAACAAATTTGAGTGCTGTTAATAGGAGTAACTGAGGAATGATGGAATTTCCACACAGATAATAGGGTCCAACTTGTCTTTACTTGGTGTTATCATATGCAGCTTTAGATCCATACAATTTACAGCAATAGTCTAGAATCCCAGCAGGTATTGGCAATATGTGGCAGGAATTATATATATATATATATATATATATTTTTTTTTTTTTTCTGCATCTGGTACATACGCCTTTAAGAATCTGGCAGGTATCTGTCTTCTGCTCTGTCTATGGTCTGCTTGATTTGGGCCTGACTAGCTATGGAGGTACTAATCTTCTCCTTGTTTTGGAATCTGTACTTACAGGACTGCTCGCAGGGTATGGTGGTTTCTTCCTGGAGATCTGATAGTTCTGAAGATGGCTGCTTTCTTGGTCTACCAGCTGAGGTAAGGGACTCAGGCTGGGAAGGTTAATCTTGGGCCTCAGCAGAGGCTTGGATCCCTGGTTGGGGTCCCTGTTTCTGGGAGCTCCTATTCACACAGCCTACCCCAACAGGGGGTGGCTGGTACACTGCCTATAACTTTCTGTCCTCCTCCTGAAGTAGGATGTGGGAACATTCCACTCCTCCTCAGATAGGGGGAAGCTAGCCTGGAATGGTCTATTCCAGACTAGATCTATTAACTAGCTATGTTCTGCCTGCATACTGCTGCCACCTGCTGGTGTACATGGAAATTACAGCAAATATATAAAATACAGACATAGCAATGGCAATGCACAGTTATATCACACTAGTTGACAATACATTAACACTTGACATTATTGTAACAGGGATACAGAGATTTAGTGACATACTCTGGGATGTTACATACATCACCGGGTGTAGGCCATTGGTGTACAACGTCCCTTTGATGACAGTCCGTATGAAGGGGGAGAGAACAAGAGCTGTAAAAGGCACACTTTAGGCACACATTTTTTGTTAAGTGCAATGGTTAAGTGCAATCATTATAAACAGTGCATAAAATCACATTGTGGCACCTGGAAGGATAATACACACAATGGGCAGGATATCTTGAACGTTACAAAACATTTGTAAACTGGTTACAATGACATAAATTATTAAATAGCATGACAATTATATGCAAGCTTTTATGTTGCAATAAAACATTTTATAAAATAGTGCAAATTTTATAAGTGCAAGGATAGCCTCAACAATAGCTTGAGTCCGTATTCCTGGAAGTGCTTGAAATTGCAGAAACCTCTGGAAACTGATAAAAGTTCTTTGCAATCCACAGGGCAAAAGTCAATTGTAATCCAAAGGGTTAAAAGTTAATAGCAGCAACAGGCTATCAAGTAACCTGAGAAAGGGGATAAAACTTTCAACTTGGAAATTAAGGGAGTTAAGAGCTGATGGGGGGAGTCCTTACTGACATGACCGTCTGGATGAGGACAAACAATGGCAACCTGGAACAAAAAGGTTAAAAGCACACAAACAATGCCAACAGATCCTTACCCGTCAGGTAATCAGTCCATGGCGTGGCTCCCAAACAATGTCATTTGTTGGATATTCTTTGTTGTGGGGACACCTTATAAGTAGGTGTCCAGCTCCTCATCACTGCTCAAACTTCTAAAGTGCATCAGAGGTAATTCCTGCCTCTGCTGGTAGCTGAGGGTAGTGTTGGTGGTGGTGCCCCAGCGCCCTCTACCAGTTCCAGTAGGGATTGGCTGTACAGCCAACCTGGAGAATGTGGCTGTAGCTTGCTGCAGACTGGGATCCACAGCCGGTGCAGGAAGGGGCAGAATTTCTGGCTGCAATGGTTCAGGGAGTTCTGGAGCGGTTTGTGAAGACTGCTTCCAAGGGAGCGTATAAGGTGGCAGCAAACACGGCTGCACCTTGGGGTTGAACGTGAGGACCGAATTATTAATTTGTCCTACCCTCAGGGTTGGTGGCGGTGATAAATCAGGGATCAAAGGAGCAGGGGCTGGTTGAGCCTTTTCCCTGAAGATCAGTCGGCCATCTGGGGTTTCTTGGAGGCACCTGGTCCAAGCCGCAGGGGAGAGCGGTCTCTGCAGTAGGGTGACTCCAGCCGCAAACAGTCCTTGCATAGACCGCATGGGGGTGTACTCCACCTGGTCTCCAATATATAGGTTGTGCCTTTCTTGGGGTAGATAATGTCTCTTTACAGACCGGCGGCCTACAAATACCTCTCTGTGCCAGAGTGATTATCCTGGAGGAATCCGACTCATCTTTCTACAGAGAACCATAGAACGGTTCCGGTCCTCCTAGTCAGCTTGGGGTCACCAGATTGGGGGCTGTCAATAACCTGTTTCACCCACTCCTCTACAGCCGACTTGTATTCCCACGCAGTCTGGGCGAATGCTGTGATCTCGTGCGGGACCTCAGGGTGACATACTCTGGGATGTTACAGTAACGCAGCAAAACAGCAAACAAATGCTGCACTACCTAAATGCACTATATAGAAAGTACCGTATATTATTGGTATATACAGTAACACTCCTGCTTCAATCAGTTTTTTTGGGGGGCAACTGGTAAATGTCTGTCTAAAAGCACTTCGAGAATTCGCGAATATTTAGAATATAGTGCTATATACTGTATTTTTATGCTGCACACATGTTAGACAGGAGATGTAGCGCAGATAATGTCGCTGTCTGCAGCGGCCAAGCAATTGCAAGCTATTTTGCGCAGATTGCGCTAAAAATATATATTGCTTCCAGATACAACTATAGTCCTTAAAGGGTTTCTGTCACTAGAATTTTCAGTATTAAACTGGCTGACATTAGCGATGTGCCAATGTCAGCTGCACCAAACTCTGCTATTCTAATGATTATCCGTGCCCCCGTTACTGTAGAATTCTTACTTTTATAATATGTAAATTAGCCACTAGGAGCAGGGGGGCGTTTCTCCTGCACCTAGAGGCTCCCGTCTCCCACCTCAAGTCACGCCTTCCAAGTGTTGATTGACAGGGCCAGGCATCGTTCGCATCCTTCTGCCTGCCCTTTGCCCTGGGGAAATCTCTTGCTGTTCGGTATTCTGCGCAGGCGCGGTGAGGAAGCTCGCAGCCTGCGAGCTTCCTTCCCTCACTGCGCCTGCACAGAATACCGAACGGCACGAGATTTCTCCTGGGTAGAGTGCAGGCAGAAGGATGAGAACGATGCCTGACCCTGTCAATCAACACTTGGAAGGCGTGACTTGAGGTGGGAGACGGGAGCCTCTAGGTGCAGGAGCAACGCCCCCTCTGCTCCTAGAGGCTCATTTACTTATTAGAAAAGTAAGAATTCTACAGTGACAGGGGGCACTGATAATCATTAGAATAGCAGAGTTAGGCCTCATGCACATGACCGTTCAGTTTTTTGCAGTCCGCAAATTGCGGATCCGCAAAACACGGATGCCGCCCGTGTGCCTTCCGCAATTTGCGGAACGGAACAGGCGGCCCATTGTAGAAATGCTTATTCTTGTCTGCGAAACGGACAAGAATAAGACATGATATTTTTTTTTTTCGGGGCCACGGAACAGAGCAACAGATGGGGACAGCACACTTGGGATAGGCAAGGTATGTGTGTGAGCTTGCCGAGCTCCAAAGCCGCCACCAAGTTACCGCCATTATCAGACATAACCATGCCTGGTTCTAGGTTGAGTGGCGAGAGCCACAGCTCAGTCTGGTTTCTTATTCCCTGCCACAGCTCTGTGGCGGTGTGCTGTTTGTCACATTAGAAGATCAGTTTAAGCAGGGCCTGTTGCCGCTTCCCCACTGCAATGCTATACTGCTTCCAACTACTGACAGATGTCTGACTGGTGCTGCAAGATGATAAGTCAGAGGTGGAAGTGGAGTAGGACGCTGAGAAGGAGAAGGGGGGTTGCAGCCACTAACGTGGGTGGTGGTGGAAACCCTGATGGAAGTAGGGCCCGCAATCCTGTGTCAACCCAGGGTACGACTCGCTCCTGGCCTCCACAACGTTCACCCAGTGTGCCGTCAGGAAAATGTAGCAGCCCTGGCCAAAAGCATTTGTCCATGTGTCAGTCGTTAAGTGGACCTTCCCAATAACTGTGTTGGTCAGGGCACGGGTGATATTACCGGACACATGCTGGTGTAAGGCTGGGACTGCACACCGTAAAAAATAGTGGCGGCTGGAGTACCACGGGACAGCCTCCACCATCAGGCTGCGGAAAGCCTCAGTGTCCACAAGCCTAAATGGCAACATTTCCAGGGCCAGCAATTTGGAAAAGTGTGCATTTAGTGCTATGGTCTGTGGGTGGGTGGCTGGGTATTTGTGCTTTCATTTAAAGGCCTTGGGGTATCGACATCTGTACGCTGCACTGGGACACAGAAGTGGATGTGCTAGCTGATGGTACTTGCGAAGGTATGGGTGCATGGCGGGAGGCATCCGGGCCTGCATCTTGGACAGGGGATTGGCCAGCACTTAACAAAGGGGAAGAGGAGGCAGTGGTGTGACCCTGAGACACTGGTTGTGGATAGTGATGAGCGCGAATTAGCACATTGCTAATGTCAACCAGTTTAATACTGAAAATTCTAATGACAGAAATCCTTTAAAAGGACTTTTGGGTCTCTAACAAGTTTTAGCAATTTAGCGCAGGTTGCGCTAAAAATATATATCTCTGCCACACATAATAGTCCTTAAAAGGACTTTTGGGTCTATAACAAGTATAAAAGCTAAAATATTCCTATTTCACTCCTTATACTATCTCTCCCTTCTGCTCTCCAGCTCTCCCTGATTAAGACTGAGCCGAACATGTGTCATCTGGTGCTAAATAGCACCCAATGACACGTTCCGGCTAGCAAATCACTGTAATGCCAGTAGCCGACATGGCTACGGCATTACAGTGAATGGCAGCACCTACCTGCATGTTTATTGGCTGCATATGAGACGTGCGGTGAGGAGACTCGAGCATCGCGCTCGAGCACACACGGAATTCGGCCGAACACCGCTATGTGCCGAGCATAGCGATGCTTGAGCCAGACTGGTGTTTGGTCGAGCATGCTCGCCCAACACTACTAGCGAGTAATAAAGGATCTGAGATGAATTGATTAATTGACATTTCCCTGTCCTATGTTTCAGGAGGATTAGAAATCCCCATGGGTGCTGCTGCTTCTAAAGGACAACAAGGAAATGTAATTATTTATTTTTTTTGCAGATTTTCCATTTTGGTCCATTTTTTTCCTATAACACATCAAGGGCTAACAACAAAACAAACCTCAATTTTTATAACCCTGATTCTGCTGTTTACAGAAACACTCTATATGTGGTCAAAAACTTCTGTATGGGCACACAGCAGGGCTCAGAGGGTAAGGAGAGCCGTAAGGTTTTTGGAGGGCAGATTTTGCTGGAATGGTCTTTGGGTGCCTGAGACCCTGAGGTACCCCTACAGAGAAAACCCTCTAAAACGTAATCACATTTTGGAAAGTACACTACCCAATAAATTTTTAAGGGGTATAGTGAGCACTTTGACCCAACAGGCATTTCATAAAATTTATAATTCTTGGCTGCGAAAATGAAAAATTATTATTATAATTTTTTTTTTAAAGAAAATGGTGCTTTAGACCCAAACTTTGCTACCCATTTGTGGTTGTAAACTACTCTTTGTGGATACACCAGGGCTCAGAAGGAAAGGAGCAGCATCTGGATTTTCTATCATGGAATTTGCTGAAATGTTTTTTTAAGAACAATACCTTTTTTATTTTTTTGTTGACTTTGCTGTATGTGGGCTTTTGTTTTGCAGGACGAGCTGTAGTTTTTATTTTCACGCCATTTTGGGGTATATTTTGGCCTGCTGGTGACCCTCAAAAACATTTGGAGCAAGGGCCTGATGATCTGACCATCTAAAAGCTTAGGGGCAAGGGCCTGCTGCCGCATTGGTGACTCTAGAAAACCTCTGGGCAATTGCACGTCCCCGTGACGGCGACGATCTATTTGGATGTCTGCCCTATCAACTTTCGATGATCTTTTCTGCGCCTACCATGGTGATCACGGGTAACGGGGAATCACGGTTTGATGCAGGAGACGGAGCTTGAGAAAGGGATACCACATCCAAGGGAGGTCAATTGCTGAAATCTAATTGGCTGTTGTTGCCTTGCCACCTTTTTTTCCCGAATTGTGAACCACCCAGAGAGGGTGGGTCAAGTTATTAAAGCCAAGATTCCAAGGAAGGCAGCAGGCGCGCGGCAATTACCCACTCCCAACTAAGGGAGGTAGTGACAATAAATAACAATACAGCACTCCTAAGTGGCCCTGTTTTTGGAATGAGTACACTTTGAGTACACTTTCCGTTAACCAGGATCTATTGGAGGGCAAGTCTGGTGCCAGCAGCCAACTTGCTCCCGGCCTCCACAACATTCACCCAGTGTGCCATCATGGTGAGGATTGACCAGACTCTTGGCTACTGAGACTAGACTTGTAGGTGAGGGCCTGCTGCCGCTTTGTTGACTCTAGATAACTTCTAGGCGATCACACGACCCCGTGATGGCGACAATCCATTTGGATGTCTGCCCTATCAACTTTGGAGCAATTTTTTAACAAGGACCTTCTGGTATAGCACCATTTTGCTTGTCCTCTCCACCAGAGGAATGAGAGATGAGAAGTTCTCTTTGTAGCGGGGGTCAAGAAGGGTGAACAACCAGTAATCTGTGTTGTCTAAAATTTATATAACGCGCGGTTGCAGGAAAGGCAGCCTAACATGAAGTCAGCCATGTGTGCCAGAGTACCAACAGGCAAGACTTCGCTGTCGTCATCAGAAGGTGAGCTGACCCTATAAAAGATTTTAGGTGAGGGCCTGCAGGTGAGCTGACCCTGTAAAACATTATATGCGAGGGCCTGCAGTTGAGCTGACCCTGTAAAAGATTTTAGGTGAGGAACTGCAGGTGACCTGACCCTATATAACATTATATGCGAGGGCCTGCAGGTGAGCTGACCCTGTAAAACATTATTTGTGAGGGCCTGCAGTTGATCTGACCCTGTAAAACATTATATGCAGGGGCTTGCTGCTGAGCTGACCCTCTAAAACATTAGGGGCGAGGGTCTGTTGGTGAGTTGACCCTGTAAAACATTATATGCGAGTGCCTGCTGGTGAGCTGATGCTCTAAAACATTATATGCGAATGCTTGCTGGTGAGCTGACCCTCTAAAACATTAGGGGCGAGGGCCTGCTGGTGAGCTGATGCTCTAAAACATTATATGCGAGTGCCTGCTGGTGAGCTGACATTCTAAAACATTATATGCTAGTGCCTGTAGGTGGGCAGAAGCCGTAAAACATATGTGAGTGCCTGCTGATGCTCTAAAACATTATATGCGAGCGCATGCTGTTCAGATGAACCTATAAAAAAAATTTACTTGAGGGCCCGCAGTTGAGCTGACCCTATAAAAAAAATTAGAGTGGAGGGAATATATACAATCTGGATGAGGAGGAGGAGGAGAAAACAAGATTCAACCATATACTCGTTTTTTTGGTGGTGGAAAAGTTGCATGGGAATACACTACAGTAGATTGAGTACATTATAAATGATAGATTGAAATTGCCTTTATGTTCATCATCAGCTCAACTCTCCTCTGGTGGAGTTGAGAAGTCAGGGGCAATCCAGGCCTTGTTCATTTTTATCTGAGTCAACCTGTCAGCATTGCCAAAAGACCGAAACATGCAATGCGACAATAAACTGCAATATAAAGTACAAAATTGCGTAATAATAACAAGTGCTACACTATAAGTGCGAGATACTTGGCAAATCGTTTTGTACAAAATTATTTGAGCCCGTCTGCCGAGCGTCAAGGCGATCTCTGTTAGACGGGTTCCTACGCTAAATTCTACCTGTTAGGTGCCATGACGGCTACCATACACTTCAGGGAGTGTAGGTTCCACGTACCTGCATTGAATACTACCTGTTAGGTGCCATGACAGCTACCATACACTTCAGGGAGTGCAGGTTACACAGCAGGCCCACTCCACGACACCACCGGCGCCAAATGGCTACCAAGGATTGCAGTGAGAGTCCACAAACTATCTCACTCCTGGTGCCATGGCTTCAGTGAGTGAGGGGGAGCAGGCCTGACTATGTACTAACACTAATTAAAATCAGCCTATAGGGCAAACAGGATGGTCAGGAGTGCAGGACTGAGGAGGCAGCCACACCTCCAGTACAGCATTGCCAGTGGACAAGCGGATACACTTATCTGTTATAATGCCACCAGCAGCACTAAATACACGCTCAGACAAAACGCGGTCGGCAGGGCAGGCCAGCACCTCCAAAGCGTAGAGCACAAGTTCGTGCCACGTGTCCAGCTTGGACATCCAGTAGTTGTAAGGCACTGAGGGATCATTAAGGACGCTGACACGGTCTGCTCCAACATAGTCACCCGCACTTACCGTAAGGAGACGGCGGGTAACAGTACTTTGTTTGCGTCCTCATGTCATCCTGCTCATGTTGTATGTAACATTCCTAGAGGCGAATTCATACGCCATAAAGGGAATTGTTCAAATGACACTGGCTTCAGGGAGGAGCTCGACCTAGCCGCTGAGCGCCTTGTTGCCCGTGGTTACAGCAACAGCAGCTTGACACAGGCCGCGGCACAAGTCAAATCCAAACCTCGAATAGATCTAGTTTTTCCACACAATAGGGTTAATAGTAGTTCCAAATTCAACAGTGAGGTACCGAAGCACAGAGCCCCTGTTTTCTCCACGAGCTACAGTGCAGAATTCAATAAGATCCGCCATATAATCAGAAAGAATCTGTCCCTGCTGCGTTTGGACGAGCAGTGGTCTGATGTCTGTGGTTCAAATATTAAATGCATTGCTTGCCGAGCTCCAACCCTGGGCCAACGTATCAGTCCCAGTTTGTACATGGATGATCTGCAGACACAGCAGAGCTGGCTATGTTTTAAAGGCAATTATAAGTGCGGACATCGCATCTGCACTTGTTGCAAGCATCTCTCTATTGGCCATACTGTCGTCTCTGCATCTAATCAAAAAACTTTTACTTTGAAACAATATATTAATTGTAACACCAGCTTTGTGGTATACTGTATCACCTGCATGACATGCCGCCTGCAGTATATAGGCTGCACTTCCAACAGCCTTAAAACTAGGATTCGTCGACATATTTCTGACATTCCCCATGCACTGACCCGAAATGTTTCTGCCGTCAGTTCACACTATGCGGCTTGTCATGCAGGTGATACCAGTAGCCTAGTGTTTCAGGGAGTGGAACGGGTTAAATTTCCCAAACGTGGAGGTGATCACAGGAGAGCTCTTTTAAATGTACTTGTGTACCAACAGGTCTTAACCGTAGGCATGATCTTATATTACATTATTGACCGTCGTACACTTTCTTATTATTTTCCCTGAAGATCTTTCTCTTTTTCTCCTATTTTTCTCCTTTTCTCCTATGTTTTTATGTGTTAGAGGTGGAGCTATGTGTTCATTGTGTCCACCTGACATGCTTGACCTGCCCCTTATTTAAGGCCAGCGTCTTACATTTTCATGTTGCCATGAGTAAGGAACTGAATTTGTTGATCTGAAACGCGTAGACCTGATGTATGTGTCCGGATTTTAGCACGTTTTTTCATTAAAGCATTTATACGGTTGATTGGAAGCTGGATCTCCTCTTTTGCTTGTATAGGCACTATTTAAGACCCCTAACAAGGAGGCTATCTTCATTTCTGAGCTTTTACATTCCTAAGAAAGGATATATGCTCCGGAGAGAGTAAAGACACTCCATACAGCTAAATTTAGGTTAAAAAAGGAACAGTGTTAGGGAAGATAAGCAGTTAGATCATGAAAATAATTGGACTAAGACCCCATTCACATCAAAGGATCTGAGTCGCAATCCTTGCATACTATAGTGATATGGTGGGAATTTTGCTTTGTACGGGGAAAAAAATCACAGGTGTGGGCAACCTTTACTACAGACCCCTAAACTGTTGAAATGTTTCATAAATTAATAAATGTATCAATCCTGACCATACATATCTTGCAAAGTCAGAGTGACAGTCTATTTTAGAGGACTCTGTCCAATTGTCCATTTTATTCTCAAAATAAAACTCTATGGTGTAGATACACCAGTTCCGCCTGCTCAATACATTGTCCAAGATCTCTTCTAATTCTCTACTGGCAACTTGTGTTTGAAAAAGGTCATAGTAGACTGAAATTTCACACTTTTACCTTGAGCTGCCTTGCATATGAAAAATAAAAAATACACTTTGATACCGCCGTACTCACTGGAGTGCTGAAGTTTTTACGTCTATACTGTTGAGGTCTAGGAACCCACATTCCCAGCACCCACACAACCTGGACGAGTGTGCCATGCCATCTTACTTACTTTATGTTGGCATTATTTTGTAAATGTCATTTAATTTTTTTAGTATGTTAGAAGACTTTGAATTTTAGAAGCAATCTTTAAAATTTTCAAGAAAATTTCCAAAACCATTTTTTAAGAACCAATTCAGTTATAACGTGATTTTGAGGGGCTTACTTAATGGAAACCACCCATAACTGACAGTATTTTAGAAACTACACCCCTCAAATGATAAAAAACTGATATGATATAACGGGTGCGATATAAAGCTGAAATTTACTCATAGCTGATGTGATTACAGATGAGCAAATCGAAGCTGACAAAGTGGAATTCATTTAGAATTTCAGGAAAAATTAGATTCGCAACGAATGCGAATTTCTTCACACTTCGTGGTAATGAATTGCAATTTTCCTAAAATGGCGGCTACACATGTGAGGACTGAGGACATGGGGCATGGAACTCTGGGAAGGCGGGATCACCCAGATTGACATGCCTGAATCCCGCCAATCAGCAGCCAGCCCTGTGATGTCACAGCCCTATAAATACGGCAGCCATTTTAGAGTCGGCCATTTTCCAGCATTCAGAGTGCAGGGACAGATGTGTGAAGGCGCTAGGGACAGCCATTGGAAAAACCTCTATGTTTAAAAAAAAACTAAAAAAAGTATTTATAAGTGCAGGGAAAGGATAGGGAGGTATCATTTCACAGCATATTAGTGCAGGGAGAGATGTCAGAAGGCGCTAGGGACATTGATAGGAAAGTGATTTACAAGTGCAGGGAACGATTATTTGGGGAACCAAATAGTCAATAGACAGCTCTGTCATTCCAGCTTTTTGTTATTGGGCTGCAAGTGTTATGTTGGAAAGCCTTTAGTGACTTATATCTTAGTATCTTATTCAGTACGACAAGAAAAATATATACACATTTCACTTCTGCATTTATTTCTGTTGAAAGCGTATAGGGCGTATTACAGTACAACAAGAAATATATATACACACTGCACTGTTGCAGTTTTTTCTGGTGAAAGCGTATAGGGGCGTATTTCAGTAAAATAAGAAAAATATATACGCACTGCACTCTTTAATTGTTTTCTGGTTAAAGCGTATAGTGGCCTATTTCATTCCAACAAAAAATACCGTATTCTCAGGTCACTTCTGAAGTTATTTCTGGTGAAAGCGTATAGGGACGTATTTCATAAAATAATTTAAAATATATATATATATATATATATATATATATATATATATATATATATATATAGAGGAATAAATACACCGCAGCACGTCCATAAGGTGAAAAATGTGGGATCCTTTATTCACCCAAGCAGCTTGGGTGAATAAAGGATCCCACATTTTTCACCTTATGGACGTGCTGCGGTGTATTTATTCCTCTGGTTGTTTGACACTGTGGTCTAGTGTCGATACCGCTGGCACCCAACATTTTCTACAAGGAGTGCTGCCCTGAACTTTCATCTATATATATATATATATACGCAGTTGCACTGTTGCAGTTATTTCTGGTTAAAGCATATAGGGGCGTATTTCAGTAAAATAAGAAAAATATATACACACTGCACTGTTGTAGTTATTTCTGGCGAAAGCGTATAGCGGCGTATTACAGTAGAAAAAGAAAAATGTATTCTCAGTGCATTTCTGCAGTTAATTCCGGTGAAATGGTATACTGGCCTATTTCAGTCCAACAAAAAATATATATGTTGGATAGTGAAAATTAGGGTGGCACAACTAACCCAAAGAAAATGGTAGGTGCTCTGATCGATATGATACCTCCTAATCACGTGAATAAATACAATAAAAATAGACGATCAGTACTCTATCTTTCTTTCACGCTGAATGCATTTTTAATAATCGATAAAACAATGGTGGTAGGATTAGATAAAAATTTAATATATGATTAAATATAATTCACATTTGTAAAAATCACACACTTAGGATAAGATCCGAATATTAGGCAAAAAAAATTAGACCTAAAACAACGCAATAATTAGAATAATAATGCAGGAATTGTCCATATGTGCAAATAGCCACTGTGCAAAGTCTCACATAAAAAATTATGTCATGAACAATGAGGTTTGCCTGTAATTATAATGTTCAAAGTATTTATCCAATAACGATCTATTAAGGTTGGTACAATATTTATAGATTACTCCACTTTACTTGTTTTGGAATATCTACTTAACACAACTTTGTTCATTGCCCTTCACAAATTTGTGCAGTACTCACTTATAGTACGGTTTCTCTGGGTGTCAGCTCATGCTGTGTGGCGTCCCACGTGTTAAACAGCTAGTCTGCGCTTACCTCCGAGATTCTGTTGATGTCTCGTGAGATTACTGCTGTTGTGTAGCTCTGTTGCGAACTTCAGGATCCCGTTGTTATCTCGTGGGATATGTTGTTACTGTGCTTCACTGCTACCGACTGCAAAGTGAAGGGAGTAGGAATTTATACATCAATTTCCTTTTGTGTTGTGGTGGCTTTTATGGTTTTCAAAAAGTTGTTTATGCCGGCATAATACAGTATAATCGGTCCTCTGCTGAATATTGGGATATTTTAATGGCACCAATAAAAGCGTATAGTGGCCTATTTCATTCCAACAAGAAATACTGTATATATTCTCAGGTCAGCTCTGCAGTTATTTCTGGTGAAAGAGTATAGGGACATATTTCATAAAAAAAATAAAAAAATAAATAAATATATATATGCACTGCACTGTTGCAGTTATTTCTGGTTAAAGCGTATAGGGGCGTATTTCAGTAAAATAAGAAAAATATATACACACTGCACTGTTGCAGTTATTTCTGGTGAAAGCATATAGTGGCGTATTTCAGTAGAAAAAGAATAATATATTTTCAGTGCATTTTTGCAGTTAATTCCGGTGAAAGCGTATACTAGCCTATTTCAGTCCAACCAAAAATATATATGCTCAGTTCACTTCTGCAGTTATTTCTGTTGAAAGTGTATAAGGGGCGTATTACAGTAAAAAAAGAAAAATATATACTGTGGGGATTTGCTCTGGTAGACAGGACAAGCGGGTGCAGTATAGTTGCAAAGACACATTTGAAACTCAAAAACGGCAGTGTTTATTCACACTAATTACAGGTTCCCAGTATGACAGTCCATTTTCAGTATTGATGTTAGTTCACACACAAAACAGTTCATACAGAAAAAACATTCACCATTGATCCTGGGTGTTTAATCCACACCCGGCTGAATGCTAAGCCTCAGAAAGCCCACCAGCAGGCTTTAGGCGGCCTGCTCGGACGATACACTGTCTTCAGCTTTCAGCTCACACACAGGCCTCAGATCTCAGCAGAGTTTCACACAGCAACAGTGTCAGAGAGGAGAAATCCACCCACCTAACACTGCTGGCTGTTTTTTATAGGCCTGTCAAAACCCGGCCTGGACCGTGGGGAGTAGTCACCCACCCAGCACTTTGACTACTCCCAGTAAGAGCCCTCCCGGATCAGCTATTTTTACAGCCATACTAAATATCAAGGTGTCAAACAGCAACTGCTGCTGACACAGAAAACTGGCTCTTACTCCACTGAGGGTCAGGAACCTCGGTGACACATACCTATCATCTATGATGATTCCTTGTACCTTCTTACAATACGCATTTCACTGGTGCACTTATTTGTGGCAAAAGCGTTCAGTGGCCTATTTCAGTACAGAAAGAAAAATATATACGCGCTTCACTGGTGCATTTATTTCTGCTGAAAGCGTTTACTGGCGTATTTCAGTACAAAAATAAAAACATATTCTCAGTTCATGTCGACAGTTATATGTGTTGAAAGCATGGCTGGGAGTCAGCAGGGTGTCAGCAGTGGGATGTCGGGAGCCAAACGTGCCCGGGGTAGACCACCTGCTTCGCAGCAGCCTACTTGGCCGGGAAGTAGTGGTGCAGCAGTTCACGGAAGTAGCGGCTGTAGCAGTCAGTCAGTGCGGTGGTTATATGTGTTATTTTGTATTTCAGTACAAAAAGAGAAATGCATTCTCAGTTCATGTCGGCGGCGGTTATATGTGTTAAAAGCGTTTAATGGCCTATTTCAGTACAAACAGAAAAATACATTCTCATTTCACGTCGGCAGCGGTTAGACGTGTTGAAAGCGTTTAGTGGTCTATTTCAGTACAAACAGAAAAATACATTCGCAGCTCACATTGGTGGCAGTTATATGTATTGAAATCATGGCTGAGAGTCAGCAGGGTGGCAGCAGTGGGGGGTCAGGAGCCAATCATGCCGGTGGGTAGAGCATCTGCTTCGCAGCCACCTACCTACCCGGGAAATAGCAGGGCTTCATGAAAGTAGCGGCGGTAGCAGTCAATCAGTGCGGTGATTATATGTGGTAAAATCTTTCGTTCGAAAAACAAAATGTATTTAGCGTTCTGTGCTGCGGTTATATGGAGTCAAATCTCCATGATGTCTCCATGATAAATCTGCACTTTAAAAATAATCCTTTAGCGGAGCGAATAGATGCCGGATGACCGGGACGCTCCGTGACCTTCCCAGGAGCTGCTGTCGGGAGCAGCAGTTCATTTCTAAGATGTCCATATAGTGCGGGGAAAATCCAAAGACCCTTTCCATCTCTGTGCTCTGTTATATATGGTAAAATCTTTATTAAAGTAATTTGGTGGAAAAAAATAAATTATTTGGTGTTCAGCGCTGCACTTATATGTGTTAAAATCTTTTATGCCTTATTTTGGTGGGGAAAAAAATTGTATTCAGCTTTAAGCGCTGCACTTACAGTATATGCGTTAAAGAATTTTGGGACTTATTTAGGTGGAAAAAGAAATTGTATTCAGCGTTAAGGGCTGCACTTATATGCGGTAAAATCTTTTGTGACATTTTGGTGGGGAAAAAATTGTATTCAGCGTTAAGCGCTGCACTTATATGCGGTAAAATCTTTTGTAAATTATTTCGGTGGAAAAACAAATTGTATTCAGCATTAGGCGTTGCACTTTTATATGGTAAAATCTTTTGTGACTTATTTCGGTGGGAAAAAAATTGTATTCAGTGTTAAGCGCTGCAGTGATATGTGGCAAAAGTCAGTTGGCCACTGCCTATCTGCGTCATCATCCACCCTCTCGCAGGTCTGACTGGGGGGCCCCCTGCGCTCACGTTTCACTGTAATGGCTGCTGGGGAGGGGTGGCAGGAGCAGTACCAGCTCCATCAGCAGAAGCCTGAGTCTACGGTTGCTGATGAGTAGCTTTCTTCACCCTCATGGTGAAGAAACTACTAACCAGCAGCAGCAACAGGTAGACCTGGAGCAGGACCTGAACCAGCAGGTGGTGGCATACTTGGACAGCACCCTGCCACCCCACATTGAAGATTCGCTGGACTACTGGGTAGTCAAAATGGATTTGTGGCCGCAACTAGCAGAGTTTGCCCTGGAAAAGCTGTCCTGCCCGGCCGCATCAGAGCAGGTGTTTAGGGCGGCGGGGGCCATAGGTACCCCAAGGAGAACTCACCTGTCCACCCAAAATGTGGAGAGATTGAATTTTGTCAAGATGAATCAGGCGTGGATCAGCCAGGATTTCCAATTCCTGATGCATCAGACATGATGCCACACCAACACTTTTATAAAATAGACCGGTTTCTTCTGACTACCTGCCTCAGCTACTACTCTGATACTGCAAACCGCCTGATGTCACACATCTGATGCCAAGTGCTCCTTCTTGCACCCACTTTCATCAGCGGGTACTGGTATTGCCACCCACCGCCCCACTCTGTTACCGGGTCAATTTGTGGTCTCCTGATGTAGCTGCTGCTGCCATATCCACACTATGTCACCTTGCCACTCTGTGGTCTCCGCATGCTGCTGCCATCTCCACCCTATGTCACCTTGCCACTCTGTGGTCTCCTCATGCTGCTGCCATCTCCACACTATGTCACCTTGCCACTCTGTGGTATCATGCTGCTGCTGCCATATCCACACTATGTCACCTTGCCACTCTGTGGCCTCCTCATGCTGCTGCCATCTCCACACTATGTCACCTTGCCACTCTGTGGTCTCCTCATGCTGCTGCCATCTCCACACTATGTCACCTTGCCACTCTGTGGCCTCCTGATGCTGCCGCCACCTCCAAACTATGTCACCTTGCCACATCTGTGGCCTACTCATGCTGCTGCCATCTCCACAGTATGTCACCTTGCCACTCTGTGGTATCCTGCTGCTGCCATCTCCACACTATGTCACCTTGCCACTCTGTGGCCTCCTGATGCTGCCGCCACCTCCAAAATATGTCACCTTGCCACAATAAAGGTAGTTGGGAGGAATCGGGCAACTATAGGCCAGTAAGCCTGACATCAATAGTGGGGAAATTAATGGAAACCATACTTAAGGAGAGGATTGTGGAACATCTAAAATCCCATGGATTGAAAGATGAAAAACAGCATGAGTTTACTTCAGGGAGATCATGTTAAATTAATCTTATTGATTTTTTTGATTGGGTGACTAAAATAATAGATGGCGGAGGTGCAGTAGACATCGCTTATCTTGACTTTAGTAAGGTTTTTGATACTGTCCCACATAGAAGGCTTATCAATAAATTGCAGTCTTTGTGCGTGGACTCCCATATTGTTGAATGGATTAGGTAGTGGCTGAGGGACAAACAATTGTAGTCAATGGAGTATATTGAGACCATGGTCTTGTTACCAGTGGGGTACCTCAGGGATCTGTTCTGGGACTCATATTGTTTAATATCTTTATCAGCGAAATTGCAGAAGGCCTCGATGGTAAGGTGTGTCTTTTTGCTGATGACACAAAGATTTGTAACAGGGTTGATGTTCCTGGAGGGATACACCAAATGGAAAAGGATTTCGGAAAACTAGAGGAATGGTCATAAATCTGGCAACTAAAATGTAATGTTGATAAGTGCAAGATAATGCACCTGGGGCGTAAAAACCCAAGAGCAGAATATAAAATCAGTGATACAGTCCTAACCTCAATATCTGAAAAAAGGGATTTAGGGGTCATTATTTCAGAAGACTTAAAGGTAGGCAGAAAATTTCATAGAGCAGCAGGAAATGCTAGCAGAATGCTTAGGTGTATAGGGTGAGGCATTACCAGTAGAAAGAGGGAGGTGCTCATGCCGCTCTACAAAGCACTAGGGAGAGCTCATTTGGAGAATTGTGCGCAGTACTGGAGACCATATCTCTAGAAGGATATTGATACTTTGGAGAGAGTTTAGAGAAGAGCTACTAAACTAGTACATGGATTGTAGGAGAAAAGTTACCAGGAAAGATTAAAGGACCTTAACATGTATCGCTTGGAAGAAAGACAAGACAGAGGGGATATGATAGAAACTTTTAAATACATAAAGGGAATCAACAAGGTAAAAGAGTAGAGAATATTTAAAAGAAGAAAAACTGCTACAAGAGGACATAGTTTTAAATTAGAGGGGCAAAGGTTTAAAAGTAATATCAAGAAGTATTACTTTACTGAGAGAGTAGTGAATGCATGGAATAGCCTTCCTGCAGAAGTGGTAGCTACAAATACAGTGAAGGAGTTTAAGCATGCATGGGATAGGCATAAGTCCATCCTTCATATAAGATAGGGCATGGGGCTATTCATAGTATTCAGTATATTGGGCAGACTAGATGGGCCAAATGGTTCTAATCTGCTGACACATTCTATGTTTCTGTGGTCTCCTGATGTTGCTGCTGCTGCCATCTCCACACTATGTCACCTTGCCACTCTGTGGTCTCCTCATGCTGCTGCGATCTAAAAACTCTGTCATTGTGCCGCTCTTTCAAAGTGTTATTTTTTTTTCCGGTAAAAATGATGGGTGACTGAAAAGCTCCTTTTGCTGTATGGACCGAATAACGTCGTGTGACGTCTGAAAGTATGAGGAAAATAAATATTATGATACAACAAATATGCAAAAAGTACATGAAAACAATGACAACCTCCTGATGCTGCCACTACCTCCAGACTCTGTCATTGTGCAACTCTGTGGCCTCATCATACTGCTGCCATCTACAGACTCTGTCATTGTGCCACTCGGTGGCCTTCTCCTGATGCTGCTGCTGCATCTGACACCTCCAGACTCTGTCATTGTGCCACTCGGTGGCTTTCTCCTAATGCCGCCACCTAAAGACTTGGTCATTGTGCCACTCGGTTGCCTCCTCATACTGCCGCCACCTCCAGACTCGGTCATTGTGCCACTCGGTGGCCTCTTCATATTGCCGTCACCTCCACACTCTGTCATTGTACCACTTGGTGGCCTCCTCATACTGCTGCCAAATCCAGACCCTGTCATTGGGCCACTCTGTGGACTTATCATGTTGTTCCCACCCTCCCCACTTCATGACTGGTCCACTATTTTGGCTTTCAGCCTGGCTGGCATCATCATTTATTTAACCTTTCTTCTGATCTGTCAGAAGGAAGTAAAAATCAGACGCACAACGGATCCTGTCTGTGTAGCATTTGTAAGGCCTGTATGATCCCATCAGAATTGGCTTATGATTTGGCAGCCAAAAGCAGGAGTGGGTACAAAACACAGAAGACATGCAAATATTAAATTCACGTGTCATCTCTGTTTTACATCCACTCCTGTTTTTTTGGGCATTAGCAATACTGATGGAGCAAATGCTGACCGAGTGAAGGCGGATGCTCCACAGACAGGATCTGTTTTTTAGGGGTTATTGTTCTGACTGATCAGAGGAAGGGCAAATTAATCAGTAACTCTGTCCAGGGGCTCTACTTGTATAGGCGTTTAATAGAACAGGTTCTGATAACATCTATGTGGAATCAGCTGGCAACGGTGTAAAAGGAGTGCACTTATTCTTGGCACTAACATCGACCTGTAATGTTGAGTTCATACTTGAGTTATTCGGTCAGTTTTGGCCCCCGTGACCGCCCTAATAAGTGAAGTGTGCAGTGATTCTAAGACCGACACCTGTCATCTGCATGTCATATGGACTCACAGTATTATTTCACTACCAAAACAGACTCCCTATGCATGTTACTGCAAGGCACACTGTTCTACACCACTATAAAAGCTCTAAGCAGCCAGGAAATAGCAGTTTTTAGCGTAATTCGCTGCTAATTTATTCAGATCGAAACAAATTTTTCCCGAAAAAGTCGGCAAACCGGCGAATTGAATTTTTGAAAAATTCGCTCATCTCTAGATGTAATGTAGATTTTACTTTCTGGCACATGGACAGCCCAAAAGGTGCCAAATTTATTAAAGTGATTGTCCAGTTTCATGATATTAATGACCTTTTCTCAGGATAGATCTTTAATATCAGATAATTGGAGGTCTAACTCACAGTAATAAAACCAATCAGCTATTTGGGCCGCAGCATTTGTGAGAGCACTGTCATTTTCAGTGTTTTCCTGCACACTGTCTGCATTGCAGTGGCAGGTAATAATTGAAGACGATGCAGGACTCGCAAATGTACCATGGCCCTTGCAAACAGCTTATTGGTGAGGGTTCCAGGAGTTGGACCCCCAGTGATCTGGTTTCACAAAACCAGACACCCCTAGTCACAGTAAATCTTCCTCATTGTAGCATTTCAAAAAGCAGGTAAAAAATTTGTAGTTTGATACATTTTATGATCTTTTACATACATGTTTGTGCATTGTATAGTTTCATTTAGAAGCCAAAGGAGAAAACTCATGGACAAAAAAAAAATCCATATGTTATAAATGCCTCAAACTAAAACACTATGCATATAGAAATTTTACTATTGGGTTGCATGCTCAACACTAAATAATTTCACTATTTTTTTTTATGGTACCCCTGCCATATTTATTCCCTTTCGAAAAATGCAATGAGTCTATGTGTAGCTTAAACCCACCACAGGGATCCTAGAATTGGCTCACTAGAAGAGGGTTCTTCTCACTGACACTGTTAGATGCTCTGAGGGGAAAATTAAAGGAGACAAGGGGACACCATGATAGACATGTACTGTAACAGCAATCCAAACACACAAGATTTTTTTATTTATTATTCCATTTGAAAAATTGTCATCTAACAGAAATGTAACATTTAATGAAAGGATCATTAATGTATATTAGATTAATACAAAATGAACAATACATATGCAAATGTTATTATTAATAGTTACACATTTAACTATTCAATATTTAGTCTCCAGAATATACTTACTGATTCATATTTATTATGTTAAATTCTTTTTGATTTATTAAGTTCACATTATATGATTATCTGACATTTTATTGAATACTGCACTTTCTTATCAATGCAGCTACAAGGTCACCTTTAAATCTGAATAATTTATTTTTACTGTTTTAGAAAAATATAATGTACATTCTAATTTAATGACTAAATAAAAATTAAAGAACAGTAGATTAGATATAAAAATATAAAAATAAAAGCAAAACAATGATCTAATTTTGCTCTATAACATTTAAACAGTAACATTAAAAACATGTTATGTTTGATGGGTAAAACAAAAAAGTAGCTATAATAAAGATATGCCAGTGACAGCAAAAGCAGTTTGACAATTTCAGCCTGATTGTGTGCATAAAAATTCCAGCAATTTCCCTTGTTCCAATAAAATGGCACAGAGCAGAGTGGTCATTTCATCTCTTTTTGTATATGCAAATTCCCTTGGATCTAAGGAAAATTAAATCTAGGTATAATTTAGACTGAATCTATTTAGCCACAGAAAAAGCAGAATTCTGTATTCTAGTAATTAGTGGGATACAGTACTTTGTCAATCCTGGCACAAAGATATCAAAATTGGATTTGGTGTCCCCACATGAATACATACCATCCTTTAATTCTCCCCAGCAGTCTATGCTTTAAACATTCCCCATCCAGCTAAAAAAGTAAATTGATAAAATTTGTGTTTATTCTATGTAATAGAGGTCTACACACAGTAGCACATTGCACAGCAAGAAGGCACTGTATGTATCAAACCTTTTTTTAAAGGGTTCTGAATTATATCATTAAACAAATCTTAAGAAATCAAACCTACTTCTTATCTACCTTGTGAGTCCCCGCTTTTAAATAACTCTGTAATAATTATATCCATGAAATATAAAGAATAAATATAAAGCGTTAATAAAGATTGTGTCAGATTTGTAGGAAAAACAAGTTTTGTTTAGTGGAAAAATACAAACAAGATTCTGAATATTCAATTAAATGAACAACGTTTCTAGTTTCTAAGCCCAAGCAATAACAAGGATTTACATGATTTAAGTATATATTTCAGCCATTATAATGAGCCAAAAGGAGACATTTTTATTATAAGAGCCCTTTGGCAAAGTACTGAGACAAACGCTAAGAATCATTATATAGATAGTATTCCAAATTTTATCAGATCGTAAAAACATTTTCAAGTGTTTGAAATTACGCTGCAGAGACTGTTGAAATTCACTATACATCGAATTGACCTGTGAAATCACAGCCATTGTTCTGATTATTAAAACCATGTGTGAAAAATTGTAGGTCTAAAGGTGAACATAAAATGGTACAAAACATGCAATATAAATTTAGAAAAAAAGAATTAAATCAATATGTTATATTTTATGCATATAGATTATCAAGACAATGGCCACTGTACAACAATGCCTGCTTCTTTTTTTTATTTCAATATATTGTTGGTTAGTAATTGTGAGGTACATTTAGGTTATATTTAATCAGAAATTAATATAAAGAATTGTCATTAGTTTGATTTTTCTATTCTCAAGACTACCAAATGATCACATTATTCACAAAACTCTTATCTAAATTTGCATATCACTTATAATCTTGAATTCTCATGAGCTGTATGTATATGGTAATTGCTATATTATGTATCATCTTGGTCCTCACATCATCGATGGATATTGTGTTGGATATGTATTTTACCAACCCTTAGTTTACTATAAACATTTTATCTCTATTTTATTTTCTGTTACTTCAAACAGAAAGAAAAAAAATACAAGCCAAAGCATAAAACGATTCCTAATCATTCTTATTTGGCCCACAAGAGGTCTCTCTCGTAACAGTTTTTATACTCTGCATTGCTATTTTTTTATTTTACTCAAAGGGACAATTCTGCCTTTAAGATCAAAATGCTGCACATTAAGTGTTATGCTAGAAAACATATAATTCCTTCTTACCTTGTTCTCCTGCTGATGAGTAGATGATGGTCTGACTGAATAAATCATCTCAGATATTTTAATAAAGAATAGGTATACTTTACAAAAAGTTTGAGCTTTCACCTTGTCTCCAAAAGGTTAGGAATCTGACCAGATAGAACAATATGCTTTAGTAAAAAGTGACTTTTGATAGAGACAAAACAGCATGATACTTAAAATTGAAGAATAAGAACACCTTGGATCTAATATATGTACTTAGATCCTATCATTGCAAGCTAGAAAGCTTTTATATTCATTTTTTTTGGGGGGGGAATAGCCAGTAGTATTCTTTACTGATGTTCCATTACTCTTTTGAAAGTAAAATGTGTCATTTTGTTGTTTCTCTTGTGTTGTAACTTTAAAGACACTTCTGACATTAGATAAAATTCGTTCCTGTTTATAATGACACACTTCATGACAAAGAAGCATTTCTTTCTCTATATTTAAAGAATTTAGCACAAAAGCAACACACTACAATTGCACATAAAGTGGGAATTAAATTATGACTGATATAAAATATCATGGAACACAACTGTGCTTTGAAGGGTGGTTGGTTACACAAAAAGACAACAAGAGTCGTATGTGATTTAATAAAATCTGGCATGAACGTGGATCCTTGAATGTAAAAAGAGAAAAAAGACCTTTGAAATATATATATATATACTGTATACATATCTAGTCGGAAATAGCAAAACGTTTTATATTAGAAAATCTCGAAGCGTTTATATACTGATATGCTTGATGTATATTTATATCAAGCAACAATAAATATAATTACATTATTATTTATGATTAGAAGAAATCACACAATTATATAGCACTTCATTGGAACAGGAGTTGCTATTTAGGACAAGTAAATTTCATTTCGGGTCTGATTCAGTCAAATTGGTCAGCAGATTCGATTCCGTCTGAATAAATTTGACCAGAATTGAAAGTGCCTTAACTACCCTGAAAAGTCATGCGTGGTACTCATTATATGACTTTGTCCAATCCCTTTCAAGTTCTTTAATGACAAGAAAGTGTTATTAATGTCAAAGTGACAGTGATATATATATATATGGCTCTGGGTAAACAGATGTTAGCCAGTGGTAAGAAACAGCCTGGTCAATATCAGATTTTTCTTAATCAAAAAATGGTCCAAAAATGATCTCCTCTTGGTGACAGATGCCTTCTTTTCTGTCTTTTGAATGTAAAACATTGGCTGCCATTTTGAGCTTTTTGTGTGGGTGAATCACAAAATTTTGGGGTTTACGAAAATAAGAATCTTTTGCGAAATTTGTAACAAATTTGATTTAAGTACTATTAATTCATTCTTCTCTAGTTGCTTTCTTTTAAGTCATGTCACCAGTTCAACTCATCTGTGTGTTTTTTTTTTATTTGTTATGTAGCAAGTTGAAGCAATGGTGTTTCTTCCACATATTTTTGATCCCTTCTTTATAAGGAACAAGGACACAAAAACCACTACAAAAAGCCACGTGGTACGCAAAAAACACTAGCAGCTTTCATGATGGAGCAAATTTGTGTGTAGGAACCATTACACCTGTTCCCCATTGTTTTGCAGCCCTACATTTTTTTGATTCAGTCCCACCTGACTGTGAAAAAATACTTAGCAGACCCAAATTTTACCCTCACTTCTATTAATCTTTTCAATCAAAACAGATACCAGCATTGGCAATGTACACACGTGCCTATATATTAATATAACAGAAAAAGTTTACATACAGTATATACAAACGTGCACAATTTTACTCTCATTTTAATTACTTTTCCCAATCAAAACAGACACCAGTAAGGGTGATGCACACACATGCCTACATATTCATATATATATAAAAATGAGAAATGAGAATATACATGGAAAAATTTATTTGACCAAATACAATTATAAAATCTATTTTGACTTAGTTCATATGTATAATTCAAAATTTCTGCTTGGCATATATTTATGAGCAATACATTTGATAAGAGTAGTCAGCTGTTCATATATACCTACCCGTGGTCATATAGAAGCCTATGACCAAAAGGTATCTGCAACCCCTCAGTTAGACACAGTATTAAAAAATTACAGACTAGAAAAGAAGGCCACTAAAAATGAAATAGATAAATTAGATACATGCTGACTAAAGGGGTTGTGCAACTAATAGCATTTATTCCCTACCCACAGGACAGATAATAAGTGTTTGATTGCTGGGGGTATGCAAATGAGAATGGAGTGGTGATGTGCATGTATGTCCACTGCTCCATTCACTTCTATGGGGATGCCCACTACAGTGTTTGTAACTGTTCTATAAAAGTGAATACAGAGTGGAGGATGCACATCTGCCCCACCGCTCCATTCTCATTGGGCAGTTTAACAGCACTTGCAGACCCCATTCTATGGTGAAAAAATTTGGCACTTTAAATGCAGCTCAAGTACAGCATAACTGTGGCTGCTTAGAGGCTCATACTACTTGGGGACAAATCCGATCTCATCCCTATGCTAGATGGCTCTGCATTAATATAACGTGAAGTTACCTGACAATGTATATGGCACACAATAGATTTTATATACTGTATCTAGTTATATATTATCTGGGCAGAAAAAAATGGAAGATAACAACATAATGCCTTAAAAGGATGCACTTTTAGTTTTTTTGTACCAGGGCCACTTTAAGTTCCCAGTTTGCCCCTGTCTTCCATCATTTGCAGCCTCCATGTTTGCAGACCAGAAGTTCTGTAGTTCTTGTGCTCTTCACAGTGGAAATTGTATCTAGATGTCATGAGCCTATTTGGGTTTGGCTTTTTTCTTTTTCCTAATACTTCATACCACAACCCTTTTGTCATACCTCTAGAGACCTGTCATAATTTTCAAAAATATTTTAATGCAACCCCCACATGTATTCTGACAAGCTTGTGGTAACCCATAGTCCGACTACAACTTCCTTGTACTGGGGAATGTAACATCTACTCACTACTAGAGATGAGTGAAGTTATGGAAAATTCGATTTGGAACAAAGCTAATTTCCTTGTATGTAGCGGGAACAATGACGGGGAGCGGCTATTGCGCCTCCCCCAGTCATTGAACCCCTCATATGCCACATTCATAACTGATCACGGCATGAGAGATTAAGGCTACATTCGCATGACCGTATATGTTTTGTGGTCCGCAAATTGCGGATCCTCAAAGAAAATGGATTGTAACAATTGTAACATTGTAACATTGACTATCCTTGTCCGCAAAACGGACAAGAATAGGACATGTTTATGGATGAGCGAACCCGGTGAAGGTTCGCCAGGTTCGGCCGAACTTCAAGTCAAAGTTCGGGACCCGAACTTGACCTGAACACCGAACCGGAACCCGGAACCCATTAAAGTCAATGGGGACCCGATCTTCACTTTCTTATTTTCCATTATAACATGGTTATAACGGAAAATAATAGCATTCTTAACCACCTCAGCCCCCAGTGCTTAAACACCCTGAAAGACCAGGCCACTTTTTACACTTCTGACCTACACTACTTTCACCGTTTATTGCTCGGTCATGCAACTTACCACCCAAATGAATTTTACCTCCTTTTCTTCTCACTAATAGAGCTTTCATTTGGTGGTATTTCATTGCTGCTGACATTTTTACTTCTTTTGTTATTAATCGAAATTTAACGATTTTTTTGCAAAAAAATGACATTTTTCACTTTCAGTTGTAAAATTTTGCAAAAAAAACGACATCCATATATAAATTTTGCTCTAAATTTATTGTTCTACATGTCTTTGATTAAAAAAAAATGTTTGGGTAAAAAAAAAATGGTTTGGGTAAAAGTTATAGCGTTTACAAACTATGGTACAAAAATGTGAATTTCCGCTTTTTGAAGCAGCTCTGACTTTCTGAGCACCTGTCATGTTTCCTGAGGTTCTACAATGGCCAGACAGTACAAACACCCCACAAATGACCCCATTTCGGAAAATACACACCCTAAGGTATTCGCTGATGGGCATAGTGAGTTCATAGAACTTTTTATTTTTTGTCACAAGTTAGCGGAAAATGATGATTTTTTTCTTTTTTTTTTTTTTTTCTTACAAAGTCTCATATTCCACTAACTTGTGACATAAAATAAAAACTTCCATGAACTCACTATGCCCATCAGCGAATACCCTGGGGTCTCTTCTTTCCAAAATGGGGTCACTTGTGGGGTAGTTATACTTCCCTGGCATTCTAGGGGCCCAAATGTGTGGTAAGGAGTTTGAAATCAAATTCTGTAAAAAATGACGAGTGAAATCCGAAAGGTGCTCTTTGGAATGTGGGCCCCTTTGCCCACCTAGGCTGCAAAAAAGTGTCACACATCTGGTATCTCCGTATTCAGGAGACGTTGGGGAATGTGTTTTGGGGTGTCTTTTTACATATACCCATGCTGGGTGAGATAAATATCTTGGTCAAATGCCAACTTTGTATAAAAAAATGGGAAAAGTTGTCTTTTGCCAAGATATTTCTCTCACCCAGCATGGGTATATGTAAAATGACACCCCAAAACACATTCCCCACCTTCTCCTGAGTACGGAGATACCAGATGTGTGACACTTTTTTGCAGCCTAGGTGGGCAAAGGGGCCCATATTCCAAAGAGCACCTTTCGGATTTCACTCGTCATTTTTTACAGAATTTGATTTCAAACTCCTTACCACACATTTGGGCCCCTAGAATGCCAGGGCAGTATAACTACCCCACAAGTGACCCCATTTTGGAAAGAAGAGACCCCAGGGTATTCGCTGATGGGCATAGTGAGTTCATGGAAGTTTTTATTTTTTGTCACAAGTTAGTGGAATATGAGACTTTGTATGAAAAAAAAAAAAAAAAAAAAAATCATTTTCCACTAACTTGTGACAAAAAATAAAAAATTCTAGGAACTCGCCATGCCCCTCACGGAATACCTTGGGGTGTCTTCTTTCCAAAATGGGGTCACTTGTGGGGTAGTTATACTGCCCTGGCATTTTCCAGGGGCCCTAATGTGTGGTAAGTAGGTAAATGACCAGTGAAATCCGAAAGGTGCTCTTTGGAATGTGGGCCCCTTTGCCCACCTAGGCTGCAAAAAAGTGTCACACATCTGGTATCGCCATATTCAGGAGACGTTGGGGAATGTGTTTTGGGGTGTCTTTTTACATATACCCATGCTGGGTGAGATAAATATCTTGGTCAAATGCCAACTTTGTATAAAAAAATGGGAAAAGTTGTCTTTTGCCAAGATATTTCTCTCACCCAGCATGGGTATATGTAAAATGACACCCCAAAACACATTCCCCACCTTCTCCTGAGTACGGAGATACCAGATGTGTGACACTTTTTTGCAGCCTAGGTGGGCAAAGGGGCCCATATTCCAAAGAGCACCTTTCGGATTTCACTCGTCATTTTTTACAGAATTTGATTTCAAACTCCTTACCACACATTTGGGCCCCTAGAATGCCAGGGCAGTATAACTACCCCACAAGTGACCCCATTTTGGAAAGAAGAGACCCCAGGGTATTCGCTGATGGGCATAGTGAGTTCATGGAAGTTTTTATTTTTTGTCACAAGTTAGTGGAATATGAGACTTTGTATGAAAAAAAAAAAAAAAAAAAATCATCATTTTCCACTAACTTGTGACAAAAAATAAAAAATTCTAGGAACTCGCCATGCCCCTCACGGAATACCTTGGGGTGTCTTCTTTCCAAAATGGGGTCACTTGTGGGGTAGTTATACTGCCCTGGCATTTTCCAGGGGCCCTAATGTGTGGTAAGTAGGTAAATGACCAGTGAAATCCGAAAGGTGCTCTTTGGAATGTGGGCCCCTTTGCCCACCTAGGCTGCAAAAAAGTGTCACACATCTGGTATCGCCGTATTCAGGAGACGTTGGGGAATGTGTTTTGGGGTGTCTTTTTACATATACCCATGCTGGGTGAGAGAAATATCTTGGCAAAAGACAACTTTTTCCATTTTTTTATACAAAGTTGGCATTTGACCAAGATATTTATCTCACCCAGCATGGGTATATGTAAAATGACACCCCAAAACACATTGCCCAACTTCTCCTGAGTACGGCGATACCAGATGTGTGACACTTTTTTGCAGCCTAGATGCGCAAAGGGGCCCAAATTCCTTTTAGGAGGGCATTTTTAGACATTTGGATACCAGACTTCTTCTCACGCTTTAGGGCCCCTAGAATGCCAGGGCAGTATAAATACCCCACATGTGACCCCATTTTGGAAAGAAGACACCCCAAGGTATTCAATGAGGGGCATGGCGAGTTCATAGAAATTTTTTTTTTTTGGCACAAGTTAGCGGAAATTGATATTTTTTATTTTTTTCTCACAAAGTCTCCCGTTCCGCTAACTTGGGACAAAAATTTCAATCTTTCATGGACTCAATATGCCCCTCACGGAATACCTGGGGGTGTCTTCTTTCCGAAATGGGGTCACATGTGGGGTATTTATACTGCCCTGGCATTCTAGGGGCCCTAAAGCGTGAGAAGAAGTCTGGAATATAAATGTCTAAAAAATTTTACGCATTTGGATTCCGTGAGGGGTATGGTGAGTTCATGTGAGATTTTATTTTTTGTCACAAGTTAGTGGAATATGTGACTTTGTAAGAAAAAAAAAAAAATTCCGCTAACTTGGGCCAAAAAAAAGACTGAATGCAGCCTTACAGAAGGGGGGGGGATCAATGAAAGGGGGGTGATCAATGACAGGGGGGGTGATCAATGACAGGGGGGTGATCAGGGAGTCTATATGGGGTGATCACCCAACTGTCATTGATCACCCCCCTGTAAGGCTGCATTCAGACGTCCGTATGATTTTTACGGATCCGATCAGTCTATCAGTGGATCCGTAAAAATCATGCGGACATCTGAATGGAGCTTTACAGGGGGGTGATCAATGACAGAGGGGTAATCAATGACAGGGGGGTGATCAGGGAGTCTATATGGGGTGATCACCACAGTCATTGATCACTCCCCTGTAAGGCTGCATTCAGACGTCCGTATGATTTTTACGGATCCGATCAGTCTATCAGTGGATCCGTAAAAATCATGCGGACATCTGAATGGAGCTTTACAGGGGGGTGATCAATGACAGGGGGGTAATCAATGACAGGGGGGTGATCAGGGAGTCTATATGGGGTGATCACCACAGTCATTGATCACTCCCCTGTAAGGCTCCATTCAGACGTCCGTATGATTTTTACGGATCCGATCAGTCTATCAGTGGATCCGTAAAAATCATGCGGACATCTGAATGGAGCTTTACAGGGGGTTGATCAATGACAGAGGGGTAATCAATGACAGGGGGGTGATCAGGGAGTCTATATGGGGTGATCACCACAGTCATTGATCACTCCCCTGTAAGGCTGCATTCAGACGTCCGTATGATTTTTACGGATCCGATCAGTCTATCAGTGGATCCGTAAAAATCATGCGGACATCTGAATGGAGCTTTACAGGGGGGTGATCAATGACAGGGGGGTAATCAATGACAGGGGGGTGATCAGGGAGTCTATATGGGGTGATCAGGGGTGATCAAAGGCTAATAAGGGGTTAATAAGTGACGGGGGGGGGGGTGTAGTGTAGTGGTGCTTGGTGCAACATATTACTGAGCTGCCTGTGTCCTCTGGTGGTCGATCCAAACAAAGGGGACCACCAGAGGACCAGGTAGCAGGTATATTAGACGCTGTTATCAAAACAGCGTCTAATATACCTGTTAGGGGTTAAAAAAATCACATCTCCAGCCTGCCAGCGAACGATCGCCGCTGGCAGGCTGGAGATCCACTCGCTTACCTTCCGATCCTGTGAACGCGCGCGCCTGTGTGCGCGCGTTCACAGGAAATCTTGCGTCTCGCGAGAGGACGCACCGGCGCGTCCACCCAGAACAACAGGACCGCCGCAAAGACGCAATCCTGCGTACGGCGGTCCTGAGGAGGTTAAGATAGAATTCTAAATAAAATAATTAAAAAAACCTCACCTCATCCACTTGATCGCGCAGGTCCTTCTTTCACGTGGTGAGCACGGTGACGTCATCGCAGGTCCTGCTGAATGAAGAAAGAAGATCCCGAAGATCAGTGAAAAAGTCCGGGTTTGAGTCCGGGTACCCAAACTCGCAAAGTTCGGTACGAATCCGAACTTTGTAGTTCGAGTTCGCTCAACCCTAGACATGTTCTATTTTTTTTGCGGGGCTACGGAACAGACCTACGGATAGCATACGGTGTGCTGTCCGCATTTTTTGCGGAACCATTAAAATGAACGGAACGGACATGGAAACAAAAAACGTTTGTGTGAATGTAGCCTAAAAATGAGGGCTTTCATGGGTTAATTAAGGAAATCATTTCAGGGAATATCAACTTGTTATTACGAAGTGCAAGGAAATTCAACTTTGTGCCGAATAAAAAAAAATCTAAAATTTGAATCTAAGTCCACTTCGGATACTTTGATTTGCTCAACACTACTCATTACACATAGACTGTGTGTATTACAGTGTCAGTGAAAGCACCAAGAATAGAATTCTAGCTGCCTAGCAGACCATACCAGGAAAGCTTAAAGCCTACTAAAGATGCATTAATGCAATGAGCACAATAAAACATTAGGAAGCAAGAATTATGTCATTTACAGTAATTGTTTGACCGTGAAAACTGATGTCCTACCCCTATAAATATGTATTATGAAATTAACCAGGGAAGACTTTTGAACTTACCAAATGCAGTGGAGCGGTTAGCATTGTGCATATCTGAGTGATATGCCACCAATGTGTGAGACAGGCCAACACCTTTAAACCTCAAACCCTTGACAACCTTCACACATTATTGGGTTAGAAATGTTTTTTCAGTGCGGATATTCATACAGACAAACTGCAGGGTAAAACAGTACCAGCAAAGTGAATCCATCTCATGTACACTTTGCTTGTTCTGCCGTGTGGAAATTTTGAAATCCGCAGCATGTCAACTGTTTATGTGGATTTATTGTGCGGATTTCACCCTTTGCAATGCGAAGGATAAGATTGGGGCGAAACCGCTTTAACCACTTCCCGCCACGCTAATGGCGCGCGCGTTCACAGGATCGGAAGGTAAGCGAGTGGATCTCCAGCCTGCCAGCGGCGATCGTTCGCTGGCAGGCTGGAGATGCGATTTTTTTAACCCTTAACAGGTATATTAGACGCTGTTTTGATAACAGCGTCTAATATACCTGCTACCTGGTCCTCTGGTGGTCCCTTTTGTTTGGATCGACCACCAGAGGACACAGGCAGCTCAGTAATATGTAGCACCAAACACCACTACACTACATCCCCCCCCTGTCACTTATTAACCCCTTATTAACCCCTGATCACCCCATATAGACTCCCTGATCACCCCCCTGTCATTGATCACCCCCCTGTCATTGATCACCCCCTTGTAAGGCTTCATTCAGATGTCCGTATGATTTTTACGGATCCACTGATACATGGATCGGATCCGCAAAACACATACGGACGTCTGAATGGAGCCTTACAGGGGGGTGATCAATGACGGGGGTGATCACCCCATATAGACTCCCTGATCACCCCCCTGTCATTGATCACCCCCCTGTCATTGATCACTCCCCTGTAAGGCTGCATTCAGATGTCCGTATGTTTTTTACGGATCCACGGATACATGGATCGGATCCGCAAAACACATGCAGACGTCTGAATGGAGCCTTACAGGGGGGTGATCACCCCATATAGACTCCCTGATCACCCCCCTGTCATTGATCACCCCCCTGTAAGGCTGCATTCAGATGTCCATATGTTTTTTACGGATCCACGGATACATGGATCGGATCCGCAAAACACATACGGACATCTGAATGGAGCCTTATAGCGGGGTGATCAATGACAGGGGGGTGATCACCCCATATAGACTCCCTGATCACCCCCCTGTCATTGATCACCCCCCCTGTAAGGCTGCATTCAGATGTCCGTATGATTTTTACGGATCCACTGATACATGGATCGGATCCGCAAAACACATACGGACGTCTGAATGGAGCCTTACAGGGGGGTGATCAATGACGGGGGTGATCACCCCATATAGACTCCCTGATCACCCCCCTGTCATTGATCACCCCCTGTCATTGATCACTCCCCTGTAAGGCTGCATTCAGATGTCCGTATGTTTTTTACGGATCCACGGATCGGATCCGCAAAACACATACGGACATCTGAATGGAGCCTTATAGGGGGGTGATCAATGACAGACTCCCTGATCACCCCCCTGTTATTGATCACCCCCCTGTCATTGATCACCCCCCTGTAAGGCTGCATTTAGATGTCCATATGTTTTTTACGGATCCACGGATACATGGATCGGATCCGCAAAACACATACGGACATCTGAATGGAGCCTTATAGGGGGGTGATCAATGACCCGGGGGTGATCACCCCATATAGACTCCCTGATCACCCCCCCTGTCATTGATCACCCCCCTGTCATTGATCACTCCCCTGTAAGGCTGCATTCAGATGTCCCATATAGACTCCCTGATCACCCCCCTGTCATTGATCACCCCCCCTGTCATTGATCACCCCCCTGTAAGGCTCCATTCAGATTTCCATATGTTTTTTACGGATCCACGGATACATGGATCGGATCCGCAAAACACATACGGACATCTGAATGGAGCCTTTTAGGGGGGTGATCAATGACAGGGGGGTGATCACCCCATATAGACTCTCTGATCACCCCCCTGTCATTGATCCCCCCCTTGTCATTGATCACCCCCCTGTCATTGATCACCCCCCTGTCATTGATCACCCCCCTGTAAGGCTCCATTCACACATTTTTTTTGCCCAAGTTAGCGGAAATTATTATTTTATTTCTTACAAAGTCTCATATTCCACTAACTTGTGTCAAAAAATAAAATCTCACATGAACTCACCATACCCCTCACGGAATCCAAATGCGTAAAAAAAAATTGACATTTATATTCCAGACTTCTTCTCATGCTTTAGGGCCCCTAGAATGCCAGGGCAGTATAAATACCCCACATGTGACCCCATTTCGGAAAGAAGACACCCCAAGGTATTCCGTGAGGGGCATATTGAGTCCATGAAAGATTGAAATTTTTGTCCCAAGTTAGCGGAAAGGGAAACTTTGTAAGAAAAAAAATATATATATCAATTTCCGCTAACTTGTGCCAAAAAAAAAAAAATTCTATGAACTCGCCATGCCCCTCATTGAATACCTTGGGGTGTCTTCTTTCCAAAATGGGGTCACATGTGAGGTATTTATACTGCCCTGGCATTTTAGGGGCCCTAAAGCGTGAGAAGAAGTCTGGGATCCAAATTTCTAAAAATGCCCTCCTAAAAGGAATGTGGGCCCCTTTGCGCATCTACGCTGCAAAAAAGTGTCACACGTCTGGTATCGCCGTACTCAGGAGAAGTTGGGCAATGTGTTTTGGGGTGTCATTTTACATATACCTATGCTGGGTGAGATAAATATCTTGGTCAAATGCCAACTTTGTATAAATATCTTGGTCAAATGCCAACTTTGTATAAAAAAATGGGAAAAGTTGTTTTTTGCCAAGATATTTCTCTCACCCAGCATGGGAATATGTAAAATGACACCCCGAAACACATTGCCCAACTTCTCCTGAGTACAGCAATACCACATGTGTGACACTTTTTTGCAGCCTAGGTGGGCAAAGGGGCCCACATTCCAAAGAGCACCTTTCGGATTTCACCGGCCATTTTTTACAGATTTTGATTTCAAACTACTTTGCACGCATTTGGGCCCCTAAAATGCCAGGGCAGTACAACTACCCCACAAGTGACCCCATTTTGGAAAGAAGACACCCCAAGGTATTTCGTGATGGGCATAGTGAGTTCATGGGAGTTTTTATTTTTTGTCACAAGTTAGTGAAATATGAGACTTTGTAAGAAAAAAAAAAGAAAAAAGAAAAATCATCATTTTCCGCTAACTTGTGACAAAAAATAGAAAGTTCTATGAACTCACTATGCCCATCAGCGAATACCTTAGGGTGTCTACTTTCCGAAATGGGGTCATTTGTGGGGTGTTTGTACTGTCTGGCCATTGTAGAACCTCAGGAAACATGACAGGTGCTCAGAAAGTCAGAGCTGCTTCAAAAAGCGGAAATTCACATTTTTGTACCATAGTTTGTAAATGCTATAACTTTTACCCAAACCATTTTTTTTTTACCAAAACATTTTTTTTTATCAAAGACATGTAGAACAATAAATTTAGAGAAAAATTTATATATGGATGTTGTTTTTTTTGCAAAATTTTACAACTGAAAGTGAAAAATGTCATTTGTTTGCAAAAAAATCGTTAAATTTCGATTAATAACAAAAAAAGTGAAAATGTCAGCAGCAATGAAATACCACTAAATGAAAGCTCTATTAGTGAGAAGAAAAGGAGGTAAAATTCATTTGGGTGGTAAGTTGCATGACCGAGCAATAAACCGCTAAAGTTGTGGAGTGCCGATTTGGAAAAAAGGGCCTGGTCACTAGGGGGGTATAAACCTGTGGTCCTTAAGTGGTTAAAATCCAAGACAAAATCCACAAGTAATACACTTGGATTTTGGGATAGATCTAGTGCAGAAACAAAGAGAAACCCACACAAAAATCTGTAGGGAATTTCTGTTGGTCAACCTACACTCATGCATAGTTACCCTTAGCAAGCCACCAGCCAGGATGGAACAGATCAGCAGATTTAAGGCAGCTATATGTCTTACTATTATTTATTTCTAGACTCAATAGGGGGAATTTATCATGAGGGGAAATTTGAAGTCAGGTTTGCTTGAGTCTGTGTTACCCTGTGAGTACTTTATGTCACATTTATCAAATGTCTCATGTTACTTGATAAATTAGCCTTATCGTTAGACCCAACACTTTTGTCTAGAGAAGCTGCAGTACTCCAGTTTTCTTACTCAACTCTCGTACTAGAGTGAGATTGCGACTTTTTTGTGACTTTTATTTTTAAAACTCTCAGTGATAAATTTGGAGTTAAAATCATTAACATACCTAACCACAGCCACTTTTCCACCTGCATTACAAAACTTGAGTGAGTGGTGTAAAACTGCAAAAAGTTGCATAATTTTGCATAAGTGAGAGTAAAAAAATTGCAAAAGCCCTATTTTTGCAACTTTTTGATGCCAGAATTCTAGAGTTATGGTATGATAAATCAGGGCCTATGTTCTTTTAAGAACAGTGTGGGAGATTTATCAAACTGGCGTAAAATAGATCTGGCTTTGTTGCCTATAGCCACCAATCAGATTCCACCTTTCATTTTCCAAGGTGAAAAAAGAAAGGTGGAATTTGATTGGTTGCTATGGGCAACTAAGCCAGTTCTACATTATACCAGTTTTATAAATCTCCCCCAGTAAGTCTAGATTACAAACACTATAAATATTTTTTTGTGAAAGTACCATTAGTGTATCGCTTATATACAGTACAGACCAAAAGTTTGGACACACCTTCTCATTCAAAGAGTTTTCTTTATTTTCATGACTATGAAGGCATCAAAACTATGAATTAACACATGTGGAATTATATACATAACAAACAAGTGTGAAACAACTGAAAATATGTCATATTCTAGGTTCTTCAAAGTAGCCACCTTTTGCTTTGATTACTGCTTTGCACACTCATGGCATTCTCTTGATGAGCTTCAAGAGGTAGTCCCCTGAAATGGTCTTCCAACAGACTTGAAGAAGTTCCCAGAGATGCTTAGCACTTGTTGGCCCTTTTGCCTTCACTCTGCGGTCCAGCTCACCCCAAACCATCTCGATTGGGTTCAGGTCCGGTGACTGTGGAGGCCAGGTCATCTGGCGCAGCACCCCATCACTCTCCTTCATGGTCAAATAGCCCTTACTTTCAAAGTTTTCCCAATTTTTCGGCTGACTGACTAGTTTCTTAAAGTAATGATGGCCACTCGTTTTTCTTTACTTAGCTGCTTTTTTCTTGCCATAATACAAATTCTAACAGTCTATTCAGTAGGACTATCAGCTGTGTATCCACCTGACTTCTCCTCAACGCCATTGATGGTCCCAACTCCATTTATAAGGCAAGAAATCCCACTTATTAAACCTGACAGGGCACATCTGTGAAGTGAAAACCTGTCATGGTCTTACCTTCTTGCTGTTCTCCTTCGTTTGACATGTGCTGGCGGCCATCTTGGTTTCTGGGTTCCTTGTAGCCTCCCACCCTGCGGCTCCTCCTTCCCACTGGGAGGAGCTGGATGCCTAGCTCATATATATAGGAGGTCTGTGGCTTCAGTTCCTTGCTTGGTCCGCCTATGTTCACATGCTTCTAGACTGCTGCTGCTTCTGGTTCCTGATCCTGGTTTCGTCCGACTACCCTGCTGGTTCCTGATCCTGGTTTCGTCCGACTACCCTGCTGGTTCCTGATCCTGGCTTCGTCTGACTACCCTTCTGGTTCCTGACCTCTGGCTTCGCAAAGACTCTGCTTCGGTTTCGCCATCCGTTTGGACTTTTGCTTTACAGCTTTATTTTTAATAAAGCCTTCTTATTTTCACTCATCTCTTGTTGTACGTCTGGTTCATGGTTCCGTGACATTAGGACCAAGCCATGAATTCTGACGGTACAGGGCCATCCTCGCTACCCACGCTGGTTGCCAGACTTGATCAGCAGGATCACCTGTTGGGTCGGTTCGCTGTGGCGTTGCAAACCCTGCTTGAACGCACGGCTCATTTCGCTCCCGTTGCCGATGGGTCGGTTGTCGCTCCTGGGCCCGCTCCTACTGCCGCTCCGGTTGTTGCGCCAGAGTCTACCCCGACACACCTGTTGTTACACCTGCGGTGTTTCGGGGTATGACCGGTTCTGCCCCTCTTCCACAGCGCTTTGGGGGAGAGCCAACTCAGTGCCGAGGTTTCCTTAACCAGGTGGGCATTTATTTCGAGTTGCTGCCACATGCCTTTCCTACTGAGAGATCAAAGGTGGGCTTCTTGATCTCGCTGCTCTCGGACAAGGCCTTGGCCTGGGCCAGCCCTTTATGGGAGAACAACAATCCGGTGGTTGCCGAGTTTTCCGGTTTTGTTGCTTCTCTTCGGAAGGTATTCGATGTGCCGGCTCGTGCTGCCTCTGCTGCGAAGCTCCTTATGTCCATCAGACAGGGTTCACGATCCGTAGCTGAATACGCCATTGAGTTTCGTACCCTGGCAGCAGAGGTGGGCTGGAATAATGAGGCTCTGGTCGCTGCTTTCTCTTATGGTCTCTCGGATGCCTTGAAGGATGAGGTTGCAGCTAAGGACCTACCAGTGGAGCTCGAGTCTCTTATTTCTTTCCTGATTTTGATTGACACCAGACTCAGGGAGAGACCTTCCTTTAAGGAGAGCCTGCGGAGGTTTTCTAACAGATTGGCGCCTACGTTTGCTGTCCCACCCGTGCCTCCCTCTCCTCCCACGCCTCCTGGGGATGACTTGTCTGGGGGTGAACCCATGCAGCTGGGGTTTGCTCGCCTGTCCGAGGGGGAGAGGGTACTCCGGAGACGCGAGGGCCGATGCATGTACTGTGGTCTCGGTGGGCATTTTCGGTTGGCATGTCCGAACCGTCCGGGAAACGCTCGCACCTGAGATCCTGTCGGGGGCAGATCTTGGGTGGAGTCTCCTCGTCCCCGGTTTCCCGTGTTGACAAACCACTGATCACTGTTGTCCTCTCCTGGGTCGGGGGCTCGGTGACGACCCAGGCGTTGGTGGACTCTGGTGCTGGTGGTTTGTTCATTGATAATGTGTTCGCTGCCGCCAATTCCATTCCTCTGCAGGCTCGAGGTTCCCCACTGGCTCTTGAGGCGATAGACGGCAGACCCCTTCTGCCGCCACACGTGACTCATGAGACCCTTCCAGTGGGGATAGCCATTGGTGCCGTTCACAGAGAGTCGGTCTGCCTCCAGGTTATTTCGTCTCCACACTACTCGGTGGTCTTGGGGTACCCCTGGCTCAGGAAGCATAATCCGACTTTCGATTGGAGATCGGCCGAGATCCTCTCGTGGTCACCGCAGTGTGGGGCTAGTTGCATCCATGGGTCTGTCAAGTTGCTGTGTACTTCCTCGGACTCTCTGTTGCCTCCTGAATACGAGGAGTACCGGGATGTATTCGATAAGGTGCGCGCGGTTGCCCTACCTCCGCACCGCCCATACGATTGTGCCATAGAGTTACAATCTGGTGCCGTTCCTCCTCGTGGCAAAGTCTATCCACTGTCGGTAGCGGAGAATGAGGCCATGGAGGAGTACGTGAGGGAGGCGCTTTCACGCGGACACATTCGCAAATCCTCGTCCCCGGCAGGGGCTGGATTTTTCTTTGTGAAAAAGAAGGGCGGTGAGTTGAGGCCTTGCATCGATTACAGGGGTCTCAATCGCATCACGATCAAGAACGCTTACCCGATACCCTTGATTTCCGAGCTGTTCGATCGCCTTAAAGGGGCCACGGTCTTTACCAAACTCGACCTGAGGGCGGCATATAACCTGGTAAGGATCAAGGCGGGCGATGAGTGGAAGACCGCGTTTAACACCAGGACCGGTCATTATGAATCCTTGGTTATGCCCTTTGGGTTGTGCAATGCGCCCGCAGTCTTTCAGGAATTCATCAACGATGTTTTCCGTGACCTGTTGCAGCAGTGTGTGGTGGTCTATTTGGATGACATCTTGGTATATTCTGAATCCATGGAGGCCCACATTCTGGATGTCAGACGAGTGTTGCAACGGTTACGAGAGAACAAGCTGTTCGGTAAGCTTGAGAAATGCGAATTTCACCGATCCCAGGTAACCTTCTTAGGTTACATCATTTCCGCTGAGGGGTTCTCCATGGATCCTGAGAAGGTTTCGGCTGTCTTACAGTGGCCCCAGCCCAGTGGTCTTCGTTCCCTGCAGCGCTTTTTGGGCTTCGCCAATTATTATCGGAAGTTCATCAGGGACTTTTCCATGCTAGCCAAGCCTCTCACGGATCTGACCAGGAAGGGCAGTAATTCCCAGGTCTGGCCGCTCGAGGCCATCCGAGCTTTTGAGGCTCTAAAGTCCGCCTTTGTGTCGGCTCCGATTCTGTCGCATCCCAACCCTGGGTTGCCCTTTGTCCTCGAGGTGGACGCGTCTGAGACGGGAGTAGGCGCCCTTCTGTCTCAGCGTAGAACACCAGAGGGTCCTCTGCTTCCTTGTGGGTTTTACTCCCGGAAACTGTCTTCCGCGGAGTGCAACTATCAGATTGGTGACAGGGAGTTATTGGCCATCGTGCAGGCCCTTAAAGAATGGAGGCACTTGCTCGAGGGTTCGGTGGTTCCGGTCCTCATCCTGACGGACAACAAGAATCTGACCTACCTTTCTGAGGCCAAGAGATTGACACCACGTCAGGCCAGATGGGCTCTGTTCTTGTCACGTTTTAATTACGTGGTCTCCTACCTACCCGGTTCCAAGAACATCAGGGCGGATGCCTTATCACGGCAGTACTCCGAGCTCTCCAGGGAGGAGTCGATTCCGACTTCGGTCATACCTCCGAATCAGATCTTGGCCGCCATTCGCACCAGCCTGACCTCTCCCCTGGGTGAGCAGATTTTGGCGGCTCAATCTGGTGCTCCCTCTGGGAGACCCAACGGCAGATGTTTTGTGCCTGAGGAGTTGCGCACTCGGTTGTTGCGAACCTACCATAACTCCAAGACCGCGGGGCATCCTGGAAAGAATCAGCTGTCCTGGGCTGTTTCACGTCTGTTCTGGTGGCCTTCCCTACGTTCCGACATCGCCGCATATGTAGCGGCATGCTCCGTTTGTGCCCAGAGTAAGTCCCCTCGGCACCTTCCGTTGGGCCTTCTGCAACCCATAGCCACCGGGGAGCGCCCATGGTCACACCTGGGGATGGATTTCATTGTGGACCTCCCTGCATCCCGAGGCCATACGGTCATTCTCATGATTGTGGATCGGTTTTCCAAAATGTGCCACTGTGTTCCTCTCAAGAAGTTACCCTCTGCACAAGAGTTGGCCACGATTTTTGCCAGGGAGGTCTTCTGGTTGCACGGTTTGCCCAAGGAGATTGTGTCGGATCGGGGGAGTCAGTTTGTGTCCAGGTTCTGGCGCGCCTTTTGTTCCCAGTTGGGGATTCATCTCTCCTTCTCCTCGGCCTACCACCCTCAGTCCAATGGGGCCGCAGAACGATCCAATCAGGCCTTGGAGCAATTCCTTCGTTGCTATGTCTCCGATCACCAAGACAATTGGGTTGACCTCCTGCCTTGGGCTGAGTTTGCCAGGAACACGGCGGTGAACTCTTCCTCTGGGACGTCTCCCTTCATGGCCAATTATGGGTTCCAACCTGCCGTGTTACCGGAGGTATTCTCTCCCCAGGATATTCCGGCTGTGGAGGATCACCTTTCCGTCCTACGTGCTTCTTGGGTACTGATCCAGAAGTCCCTTGAGGTCTCTGCGCAGCACCAGAGACTCCAGGCTGATCGCAGACGAGCGCCTGCTCCTTCCTACCAGGTCGGAGACCGTGTATGGTTGTCCACCCGCAACCTTAACCTTCGAGTGCCCACTCCCAAGCTGGCGCCTTGCTTTGTTGGTCCCTTCCGAGTGCTTCGCAGGGTAAACCCGGTAGCCTATGCCCTTGCGCTTCCTCCTGGCATGCGGATCTCCAACGTGTTTCATGTCTCCCTGTTGAAGCCACTGGTGTGTAATCGTTTCACTTCCTCGGTTCCTCGGCCTCATCCGGTCCAAGTGGGTAATCGTGAGGAGTATGAGGTGAGCAATATCCTGGACTCACGCCTGGTCCGCGGTCGGGTGCAGTTTTTGGTCCATTGGCGTGGTTATGGTCCTGAGGAGCGTTCCTGGGTTCCCTCCACAGATGTCCATGCTCCTGCCTTGCTCCGAGCCTTCCACGCACGCTTCCCTCAGAAACCGTTCTTTACTCCGCGGAGGAGGGGCCCTTGAGGGGGAGGTACTGTCATGGTCTTACCTTCTTGCTGTTCTCCTTCGTTTGACATGTGCTGGCGGCCATCTTGGTTTCTGGGTTCCTTGTAGCCTCCCACCCTGCGGCTCCTCCTTCCCACTGGGAGGAGCTGGATGCCTAGCTCATATATATATAGGAGGTCTGTGGCTTCAGTTCCTTGCTTGGTCCGCCTATGTTCACATGCTTCTAGACTGCTGCTGCTTCTGGTTCCTGATCCTGGTTTCGTCCGACTACCCTGCTGGTTCCTGATCCTGGTTTCGTCCGACTACCCTGCTGGTTCCTGATCCTGGCTTCGTCTGACTACCCTTCTGGTTCCTGACCTCTGGCTTCGCAAAGACTCTGCTTCGGTTTCGCCATCCGTTTGGACTTTTGCTTTACAGCTTTATTTTTAATAAAGCCTTCTTATTTTCACTCATCTCTTGTTGTACGTCTGGTTCATGGTTCCGTGACAAAACCATTTCAGGGGACTACCTCTTGAAGCTCATCAAGAGAATGCCAAGAGTGTGCAAAGCAGTAATCAAAGCAAAAGGTGGCTACTTTGAAGAACCTAGAATATGACATATTTTCTGTTGTTTCACACTTGTTTGTTATGTATATAATTCCACATGTGTTAATTCATAGTTTTTATGCCTTCAGTGTGAATCTACAATTTTCATAGTCATGAAAATAAAGAAAACTCTTTGAATGAGAAGGTGTGTCTAAACTTTTGGTCTGTACTGTATATATGAATGAGTTTTTAAAAAGTAGAAAAGTAGTAGGGCACACCTTCATTCAGTTGCACATGGAAAGTTTGTGAAGACAATAGATTTATTCAAATGAAATTGTATGCTATGTTACATAAAATACTTATTAATAAAATATATAACCACATGCTAAATAGTACTTATAAAATTAATAAATGAATATAAATAAAATCATAGAGGGAATAGTCCTAGTGGATCCCTGTGTTTGATCGACACTTCCTATAAATCTGTATAAATAAATAACGGTATTAGTTCGATGAATTCACTGACCCAACTGATATCACAGTCTGCGATATTTAGGTTAAGGAAGATAGTCCGATGGAATCTTCAGTATAGTCACTTGTATTTACTTGATTAGATCATTTTGTATATTTGATATAGTACCTCAGATATCTCTGCCTGCATGTACAGTACATTCACTCGGCACTGAATTACTCACTGTTTTGTTGAGTTTTGCTGGTTATACTGCGTCTATCGTGGCATCCCACGTGTAGTACGGTTGCTGCAGGCAGTAATTTGGGTTTTAGGAGACTTGTCTGTGGGTTTGGGGATCTTCGGTAGTCGCTTGTAGGTGTGCCGTATTAGTGATTTCCTGATATTATTCCTGCGCAGGTGATTGATTAAGCGCTAGGTCAGGTTTCACTAAGATTGTAGGTTTTCGGCTTTTCCTTTGCAAATTTCGTTACCGATCCCTCTCCCTGTGTTTTGCTTGAATCGCTTCAATATTCTGGTCCTGTACTTTGTTTCATTGGACTGTTGATCACCAAATATACAAAATGATCTAATCAAGTAAATACAAGTGACTATACTGAGGATTCCATCTGACTATCTTCCTTAACCTAAATATCGCCGACTGATATCAGTTGGGTCAGTGAATTAATCGAACTAATACCGTTATTTATTTATACAGATCTATAGGAAATGTCGATCAAACACAGGGATCCACTAGGACTATTCCCTCTATGATTTTATTTATATTCATTTATTCATTTTATAAGTACTATTTAGCATGTGGTTATATATTTTTTAATAAGTATTTTATGTAACATAGTATACAATTTAGTTTGAATAAATCTATTGTCTTCACAAACTCTCAATGTGCAACTGAATGAAGGTGTGCCCTACTACTTTTCTACTTTCTAATCATTTTCTTGAAGACTGGGTGAATTCTTCTCTGTAGGCGCACCCATTCCATCTTTTGATTAGTAGGTGAGCCTTCTCTAATATTTACTTGCGAATATAAATGAGTTTTTGTCTGTCTAGACGTTTGTCTGGACGTTCTTTATGTGCGACCAAACGACTGGACCGATCTTCACCAAATTTGGCACACAGGTATATAAGGTGTCCGGGAAGGTTTTAGACCAGGTCTCAGCTCTCTAGGAAGTACTGTTCCTGAGATATTCCCCAAAAATTACCTGCATTAGCCAATAGAAGCTTGCAAGCCTTTCATTTAAATCCGAAGTGCCATTAACACAGTCACATGTCCCTTATTAGCCAATAGAAGATCGCAGGTTGCCATAACAACTGATCGCAGGTTTTAGCAGTTCGCAGGTCCTTAAATATTCAGTCATATGACGTACGACGGCACAACTACACTGCTACATGCATGAGGGGAAGAAGCCGCTATTAAACGGACGGCAGCTGTGGAGTTCACTGTTAAAGGGTCGGGCACTATGGAGGTCACTGTTAAAGGGGCGGGCACTGTGAAGGTCACTGTTAAAGGGGAGGCCACTATGAAGTTCACTGCTAAATGGGAGGTCAATGTTAAAGGGGCAGGCACTGTGGAGGTCACTGTTATGGGGCGGGCACTGTTAAAGGGGTGGGCACTGTGGAGGTCACTGTTAAAGGGAAGGTACTGTGGAGGTCACTTTTAAAGGGGAGTACACTGTAAAGGTTACTATTAAAGGGGCGGTCACTGTGGAGGTCATTGTTAAAGGGGCAGTCACTATTAAAGGGACGGGAAATCTGGAGGTCACTCTTAAAGGGGCGGGAACAGTGGAGTTCACTGTTAAAGGGGCGGGCATTGTGGAGGTCACTGTTAAAGGGTGGAAACTGTGGAGATCACTGTTAAAAGGGTGGTCACTGTTATAGGGGCAGGCACTGTGGAGGTCACTGTTAAAGGGGCAAGCATTGCGCAGGTCACTGCTAAAGATGCAGTCACTGTTAAAGGGGTGGGCACTGTAGAAATCACTGTTAAAGGGGCAGGTGCTGTGGAGGTAAATGTTAAAGAGGTGGCCACTGTGGAGGTCACTGTTAAAGGGGCGGGCACTGTGGAGATCACTGTTCAAGGGGAGGGCACTTTGGAGGTCATTATTAAAGGTGTGGGTACTGTAGAGGTCACTGTTATGGGGATACTGTTGATATCTTTTTACGACACACAGAAACATGAAATAAAATAGATAAAATATACCCGTGCGAAGCTGGGTCCTTCTGCTCTCTCTTATCTTATATATATATACAGTTGCAAGAAAAAGTATGTGAACCCTTTGGAATGATATGGATTTCTGCACAAATTGGTCATAAAATGTGATCTGATCTTCATCTAAGTCACAACAATAGACAATCACAGTCTGCTTAAACTAATAACACACAAAGAATTAAATGTTACCATGTTTTTTATTGAACACACCATGTAAACATTCACAGTGCAGGTGGAAAAAGTATGTGAACCGTTGGATTTAATAACTGGTTGAACCTCCTTTGGCAGCAATAACTTCAACCAAACGTTTCCTGTAGTTGCAGATCAGACGTGCACAACGGTCAGGAGTAATTCTTGACCATTCCTCGTTACAGAACTGTTTCAGTTCAGCAGTATTCTTGGGCTGTCTGGTGTGAATCGCTTTCTTGAGGTCATGCCACAGCATCTCAATCGGGTTGAGGTCAGGACTCTGACTGGGCCACTCCAGAAGGCGTATTTTCTTCTGTTTAAGCCACTCTGTTGTTAATTTACTTCTATGCTTTAAGTCGTTGTCCTGTTGCAACACCCATCTTCTGTTGAGCTTCAGCTGGTGGACAGATGACCTTAAGTTCTCCTGTAAAATGTCTTGATTAACTTGGGAATTCATTTTTCCTTCGATGATAGCAATCTGTCCAGGCCCTGATGCAGCAAAGCAGCCCCAAACCATGATGCCCCCACCACTATACTTCACAGTTGAGATGAGGTTTTGATGTTGGTGTGCTGTGCCTCTTTTTCTCCACACATAGTGTTGTGTGTTTCTTCCAAACAACTCAACTTTGGTTTCATCTGTCCACAGAATATTTTGCCAGTACTGCTGTGGAACATCCAGGTGCTCTTCTGCAAACTGTAAACATGCAGCAATGCTTTTTTTGGACAACAGTGGCTTCCTCTGTGGTATCCTCCCATGAAATCCATTCTTGTTTAGTGTTTTACGTATCGTAGATTCGCTAACAGGGATGTTAGCATATGCCAGAGACTTTTGTAAGTCTTTAGCGGACACTCTAGGATTCTTCTTCACCTCATTGAGCAGTCTGCGCTGTGCTCTTGCAGTCATCTTTACAGGACGGCCACTCCTAGGGAGTGTAGCAGCAGTGCTGAACTTTCTCCATTTATAGACAATTTGTCTTAACGTGGACTGATGAACAGCAAGGCTTTTGGAGAAACTTTTATAACCCTTTCCAGCTTTATGCAAGTCAACAATTCTTAATCGTAGGTCTTCTGAGAGCTCTTTTGTGTGAGGCATCATTCACATCAGGCAATGCTTCTTGTGAAAAGCAAACCCAGAACTGGTGTGTGCTTTTTATAGGGCAGGGCAGCTGTAACCAACACCTCCAATCTTATCTCATTGATTGGACAACAGTTGGCTGACACCTCACTTCAATTGGCTCTTGGAGAGGTCATTAGTCTAGGGGTTCACATACTTTCTCCACCTGCACTGTGAATGTTTACATGGTGTTTTCAATAAAAACATGGTAACATTTAATACTTTGTGTGTTATTAGTTTAAGCAGACTGTGATTGTCTATTGTTGTGACTTAGATGAAGATCAGATCACATTTTATGACCAATTTGTACAGAAATCCATATCATTTCAAAGGGTTCACATACTTTTTCTTGCAACTGTATATATAAATGAGTTTCTGTCTGTCTGTCTGTCTAGACTTTCTTTATGAGCGACCAAACGACTGGACCGATCTTCATCAAATTTGGCACACAGGTACATCAGGTGTCCGGGAAAGTTTTAGACCCGGTCTCAGCTCTCTAGGACTTACCGTTCCTGAGATATTCCCAAAAAATTACCTGCATTAGCCAATAGAAGCCAGCAAGCCTTTCATTTAAATCCTAACTGCCATTTACACAGTCACATGTCCATTATTAGCCAATAGAAGCTCACAGTTCCTACTCCAGGTTGCCATAACAACTGATCACAGGTTTTAGCAGTTCGCAGGTCCTTATATATTCAGTCATATGACTTATGACGGCACAACTACACTGCTACATGCATGGGGGCAGGGGCCACTATTAAACGGACGGCCACTGTGGAGTTCACTGTTACAGGGGCGGGCACTGTGGAGGTCACTGCTAAAGGGGCGGGCACTGCGTCTGTCACTGGTAAAGGGGCGGGCACTGTGGAAGTCACTGTTAAAGGGGCGGGTACTGTGGAGGTCACTGTTGAAGGGGCGGTCACTGTTAAAGAGGCGGGCACTGTGGAGGTCACTGTTAATAAGGTGGGCACTGTTGAGGTCTCTGTTAAAGGGGTGGGCACTGTTCAAGTCAGTGTTAAAGGGGCATGCACTGTGAAGGTCACTGTTAAAGGAGTGGTCAATGTTAAAGGGGCGAGCACTGTGGAGGTCACTGTTAAAGGGAAGGGCACTGTGGAGGTAACTGTTAAAGGGGCAGGTACTGTGGAAGTCACTGTTAAAGGGGTGGGCACTCTGAAGATTACTGTTAAAGGGGTGGTCAATGTTAAAGGTGAGGGCATTGTGGAGGTCACTGTTAAAGGTGAGGGCACTGTGGAGGTCACTGTTAAAGGGAAGGGCACTGTAGAGGTCATTGTTAAAGAGGCGGGTACTGTAGAGGTGACTGTTATGGGGGAAACTGTTGATATCTTTTTACAACACACAGAAACATAAAATGAAATAGATGAAATATACCCATGCGAAGCCGGGTCCTTCTGCTATTACTCAATAAATGTATAAATTATACCTTGTATTTAAATCTAACACATTATTAACAGCTATAAAGATAGTAAACATTTACATCCACCTCTAAAAATACATCACTTTTTATATATAGAACTAGGAGAAGGACCCGGCTACCCACGGGTATATTTAATCTATTTCATTTAATGTTTGGGTGTGTCGTTAAAAGATATCTACAGTATCCACTATGACAGTGACATCTACAGTACCCCGCCCATTTAACAATGACCTCCACAGTGGCCTGCCCCTTTAACAGTAACATCCACAGCACCCTCTTCTTTAACCACTTCAGCCCCCAGTGCTTAAACACCCTGAAAGACCAGGCCACTTTTTACACTTCTGACCTACACTACTTTCACCGTTTATTGCTCGGTCATGCAACTTACCACCCAAATGAATTTTACCTCCTTTTCTTCTCACTAATAGAGCTTTCATTTGGTGGTATTTCATTGCTGCTGCCATTTTTACTTTTTTTGTTATTAATCGAAATTTAACGATTTTTTTGCAAAAAAATGAAATTTTTCACTTTCAGTTGTAAAATTTTGCAAAAAAAACGAGATCCATATAGAAATTTTGCTCTAAATTTATAGTTCTACATGTCTTTGATAAAAAAAAAATGTTTGGGTAAAAAAAAAATGGTTTGGGTAAAAGTTATAGCGTTTACAAACTATGGTACAAAAATGTGAATTTCCGCTTTTTGAAGCAGCTCTGACTTTCTGAGCACCTGTCATGTTTCCTGAGGTTCTACAATGGCCAGACAGTACAAACACCCCACAAATGACCCCATTTCGGAAAGTACACACCGTAAGGTATTCGCTGATGGGCATAGTGAGTTCATCGAACTTTTTATTTTTTGTCACAAGTTAGCGGAAAATGATGATTTTTATTTTTTTTTATTTTTTTCTTACAAAGTCTCATATTCCACTAACTTGTGACAAAAAATAAAAACTTCTATGAACTCACTATGCCCATCACGAAATACCTTGGGGTCTCTTCTTTCCAAAATGGGGTCACTTGTGGGGTAGTTATACTGCCCTGGCATTCTAGGGGCCCAAATGTGTGGTAAGGAGTTTGAAATCAAATTCTGAAAAAAATGACCTGTCAAATCCGAAAGGTGCTCTTTGGAATATGGGCCCCTTTGCCCACCTAGGCTGCAAAAAAGTGTCACACATCTGGTATCTCCGTACTCAGGAGAAGGTGGGGAATGTGTTTTGGGGTGTCATTTTATATATACCCATGCTGGGTGAGAGAAATATCTTGGCAAAAGACAACTTTTCCCATTTTTTTATACAAAGTTGGCATTTGACCAAGATATTTATCTCACCCAGCATGGGTATATATAAAATGACACCCCAAAACACATTCCCCACCTTCTCCTAAGTACGGAGATACCAGATGTGTGACACTTTTTTGCAGCCTAGGTGGGCAAAGGGGCCCATATTCCAAAGAGCACCTTTCGGATTTGACAGGTCATTTTTTTCAGAATTTGATTTCAAACTCCTTACCACACATTTGGGCCCCTAGAATGCCAGGGCAGTATAACTACCCCACAAGTGACCCCATTTTGGAAAGAAAACACCCCAATGTATTCCGTGAGGGGCATGGCGAGTTCCTAGAATTTTTTATTTTTTGTCACAAGTTAGTGGAAAATGATGATTTATTTATTTTTTTTTTTTTTCATACGAAGTCTCATATTCCACTAACTTGTGACAAAAAATAAAAACTTCCATGAACTCACTATCCCCATCAGGGAATACCTTGGGGTCTCTTCTTTCCAAAATGGGGTCACTTGTGGGGTAGTTATACTGCCCTGGCATTCTAGGGGCCCAAATGTGTGGTAAGGAGTTTGAAATCAAATTCAGTAAAAAATGACCTATGAAATCCAAAAGGTGCTCTTTGGAATGTGGGCCCCTTTGCCCACCTAGGCTGCAAAAAAGTGTCACACATCTGGTATCCCCGTACTCAGGAGAAGTTGAGGAATGTGTTTTGGGGTGTCTTTTTACATATACCCATGCTGGGTGAGATAAATATCTTGGTCAAATGCCAACTTTGTATAAAAAAATGGGAAAAGTTGTCTTTTGCCAAGATATTTCTCTCACCCAGCATGGGTATATGTAAAATGACACCCCAAAACACATTCCCCACCTTCTCCTGAGTACGGAGATACCAGATGTGTGACACTTTTTTGCAGCCTAGGTGGGCAAAGGGGCCCCTATTCCAAAGAGCACCTTTCGGATTTGACAGGTCATTTTTTTCAGAATTTGATTTCAAACTCCTTACCACACATTTGGGCCCCTAGAATGCCAGGGCAGTATAACTACCCCACAAGTGACCCCATTTTGGAAAGAAGACACCCCAAGGTATTCCGTGAGGGGCATGGCGAGTTCCTAGAATTTTTTATTTTTTGTCACAAGTTAGTGGAAAATGATGATGATTTTTTTTTTTTTTTTTTTTTCATACAAAGTCTCATATTCCACTAACTTGTGACAAAAAATAAAAACTTCCATGAACTCACTATGCCCATCAGCGAATACCTTGGGGTCTCTTCTTTCCAAAATGGGGTCACTTGTGGGGTAGTTATACTGCCCTGGCATTCTAGGGGCCCAAATGTGTGGTAAGGAGTTTGAAATCAAATTCAGTAAAAAATGACCTATGAAATCCAAAAGGTGCTCTTTGGAATGTGGGCCCCTTTGCCCACCTAGGCTGCAAAAAAGTGTCACACATCTGGTATCCCCGTACTCAGGAGAAGTTGAGGAATGTGTTTTGGGGTGTCTTTTTACATATACCCATGCTGGGTGAGAGAAATATCTTGGTCAAATGCCAACTTTGTATAAAAAAATGGGAAAAGTTGTCTTTTGCCAAGATATTTCTCTCACCCAGCATGGGTATATGTAAAATGACACCCCAAAACACATTCCCCACCTTCTCCTGAGTACGGAGATACCAGATGTGTGACACTTTTTTGCAGCCTAGGTGGGCAAAGGGGCCCATATTCCAAAGAGCACCTTTCGGATTTGACAGGTCATTTTTTTCAGAATTTGATTTCAAACTCCTTACCACACATTTGGGCCCCTAGAATGCCAGGGCAGTATAACTACCCCACAAGTGACCCCATTTTGGAAAGAAGAGACCCCAAGGTATTCGCTGATGGGCATAGTGAGTTCATGGAAATTTTTATTTTTTGTCACAAGTTAGTGGAATATGAGACTTTGTATGAAAAAAAAAAAAAAAAAAAATCATCATTTTCCACTAACTTGTGACAAAAAATAAAAAATTCTAGGAACTTGCCATGCCCCTCACGGAATACCTTGGGGTGTCTTCTTTCCAAAATGGGGTCACTTGTGGGGTAGTTATACTGCCCTGGCATTTTCCAGGGGCCCTAATGTCTGGTAAGTAGGTAAATGACCTGTGAAATCCGAAAGGTGCTCTTTGGAATGTGGGCCCCTTTGCCCACCTAGGCTGCAAAAAAGTGTCACACATCTGGTATCTCCGTACTCAGGAGAAGGTGGGGAATGTGTTTTGGGGTGTCATTTTACATATACCCATGCTGGGTGAGAGAAATATCTTGGCAAAAGACAACTTTTCCCATTTTTTTTATACAAAGTTGGCATTTGACCAAGATATTTATCTCACCCAGCATGGGTATATGTAAAATGACACCCCAAAACATATTCCCCAACTTCTGCTGAATACGGAGATACCACATGTGTGACACTTTTTTGCAGCCTAGGTGGGCAAAGGTGCCCAAATTCCTTTTAGGAGGGCATTTTTAGACATTTGGATACCAGACTTCTTCTCACGCTTTGGGGCCCCTAAAATGCCAGGGCAGTATAAATATTCCACATGTGACCCCATTTTGGAAAGAAGACACCCCAAGGTATTCAATGAGGGGCATGGCGAGTTCATTGAAAAAAAAAATTTTGGCACAAGTTAGCGGAAATAGATTTTTTTTTATTTTGTTCTCACAAAGTCTCCCTTTCCGCTAACTTGGGACAAAAATTTCAATCTTTCATGGACTCAATATGCCCCTCAGCGAATACCTTGGGGTGTCTTCTTTCCAAAATGGTGTTATTTGTGGGGTGTTTGTACTGCCCTGGCATTTGAGGGTCTCCGCAATCATTACATGTATGCCCAGCATTAGGAGTTTCTGCTATTCTCCTTATATTGAGCATACGGGTAATGAGATTTTTTTTTTCCGTTCAGCCTCTGGGCTGAAAGAAAAAAATGAACGGCACAGATTTCTTCATTCGCATCGATCAATGTGGATGAAAAAATCTCTGCCAAAAAAAGAAAAAGGAGGGGAAAGGCGTCTGCCAGGACATAGGAGCTCCGCCCAACATCCATACCCACTTCAGCTCGTATGCCCTGGCAAACCAGATTTCTCCATTCACATCAATCGATGTGGATGAATAAATCATTGCCGGGATTTTTTTTTTTATATATACAAAGTGTTTGCCAAAGTATATGAACACCGCCACCTCCTCAGCTCATATGCCTCGGCAAACGTATCTTTTACTGCAGAGGAGAAATCTCGTCTTGCAGCGCCGCATACACCGACTTGCGTGTAATCTGACAGCAGCGCAATGCTTCTGTCCGAATGCACATCAGTGCTGCAGCTAGTCGATCGGTTGGTCCACCTGAAAGGTAAAAAAAACAAAACAAAAAAGAAAAAACCAGGCCGCAAAGCAATAACTTTATTAACTGTTGAACAGAACATAGAAACTTTTTTTAAACTTTTTTAACTGAACATTTAACTTTTTTACTTACCGGTATTTTTTTTGTTTGTTTAGTTTTTTTTACCTTTTATAGAACAAACCTCTCCTTCCCCATGGGACAATGTGCAAAGCGCAAATCGCCCAAAGATGTGGCGAAGTACGTTATGCACTTTATCCCAGGTGAAAGGAGAGGTTTGCAGCAGCTGTGAGTGAATGGGCCCTAATAGCCCTGTGTGCCTGTCCTGGTGAGATGTGATCCCTATGCTAGGTGTACCTGTGTGTGGTACTTCCGGAAACACTCTCCATAGCATAGGGCAGGGTGGTCAGCACAGTCAGGACAGAAATAGCGGGTGTCACGCCTTATTCCACTCCTGCTACAGACACGACATCTTTTTCGGGGTGACGGTTGGGTTGAGGTACCAGGAACGACACTGGGGAAATGTCGCTCGTGTAGACGGCTAACTACACTGGTGGATGGGGCCACGGAACCTCCTGGGTAAAGGAGGTTTTCGATGATCTCTTCCTGGAATTTGAGGAAGGATCCTGTTCTCCCAGCCTTACTGTAGAGAACAAAACTATTGTAGAGCGCCAATTGAATTAAATATACAGACACCTTCTTATACCAGCGTCTGGTTCTGCGGGAAACTAAATACGGAGACAACATCTGGTCATTGAAGTCCACCCCTCCCATGAGCGCATTATAGTCGTGGACACAGAGGGGCTTTTCAATGACACGGGTTGCTCGCTCAATTTGGATTGTCGTGTCTGCGTGAATGGAGGAGAGCATGTAAACGTCACGCTTGTCTCTCCATTTCACCGCGAGCAGTTCTTCGTTACACAAGGCAGCCCTCTGCCCCCTTGCAAGACGGGTGGTTACAAGCCGTTGGGGGAAGCCCACGCGACTAGTTCGCGCGGTGCCACAGGCGCAAATCCGTTCTATAAACAAATGCCTAAAGAGGGCCACACTTGTGTAGAAATTGTCCACATAAAGATGGTACCCCTTGCCGAATAAGGGTGACACCAAGTCCCAGACTGTCTTCCCACTGCTCCCCAGGTAGTCAGGGCAACCGACCGGCTCCAGGGTCTGATCTTTTCCCTCATAGATCCGAAATTTGTGGGTATAGCCTGTGGCCCTTTCACAGAGCTTATACAATTTGACCCCATACCGGGCACGCTTGCTTGGGATGTATTGTTTGAAGCCAAGGCGCCCGGTAAAATGTATTAGGGACTCGTCTACGCAGATGTTTTGCTCAGGGGTATACAAATCTGCAAATTTCAGGTTGAAATGGTCTATGAGGGGCCGAATTTTGTGGAGCCGGTCAAAAGCAGGGTGGCCTCTGGGACGGGAGGTGGTATTGTCGCTAAAATGCAGAAAACGTAGGATGGTCTCAAATCGTGTCCTGGACATAGCAGCAGAGAACATGGGCATGTGATGAATTGGGTGCGTTGACCAATATGACCGCAATTCATGCTTTTTTGTCAGGCCCATGTTGAGGAGAAGGCCCAAAAAAATTTTAAGTTCGGAAACTTGGACTGGTTTCCACCGGAAAGGCTGGGCATAATAGCTTCCCGGGTTAGCGGTTATAAATTGTGTGGCATACTGGTTGGTCTCTGCCACGACTAAGTCCAAGAGCTCCGCAGTCAAGAACAGCTCAAAAAATCCCAGGGCCGAACCGATTGGAGCCGTCTCAACCCGAACTCCAGACTGGGCGGTGAAAGGGGGAACTACTGGTGCGGCTGAAGTTGGTGACTGCCAATCAGGATTTGCCAGCACCTCAGGGACTCTAGGGGCTCTACGGGCCTGTCTTTGCGGTGGCTGCGACGGGGTAACTATTGCACGTGCCACCGTACCAGCTTCAACTGCCCTTCTGGTGCTCGCTACTTCACCATGTTGTACGGCAGTGCTGGTACTAGGTCCAGGAAGGGCTGCGCTGCTGGTGTATGCCTCACCACGTGATCCGGCAGCGACAGCCCCACTCTGCTGCTCTTGAAGCGGATCCTGCGTAACCTGTGGTCTAGCGACATGGGGCCGGGTACGCCTGGTGCTGCCAGGGACCTCCACCTCCTCGTCCGAACTTTGGGTCAGAGAGCCACTGCTTTCCACAGGTTCATATTCTGACCCGCTAGATTCGTCAGATGAGGGTTCCCACTCCTCATCCGACTGGGTCAGAATCCTGTAGGCCTCTTCAGAAGAATACCCCCTGTTTGACATTTTGGACTACTAAATTTAGGGGTATTCCCTGAGACTACCCAAGAAAAAAAGCAAACCTGTCTTACAAAGGGGAGGCTAGCGAAGTACCGGAGGCTGCTGCGGTTGATAAAAAATATCAAAACTGATTTTTTTATCGCCGCAGTGCGTGTAAAATGAATGTGCAGTGATCAAAAAATATATATTTTTTGTCACTGCGGTGGGGCGGGCGTGGGTGAACGCACGTGTGGGCGACCGATCAGGCCTGATCGGGCAAACACTGCGTTTTGGGTGGAGGGCAAACTAAAGTGACACTAATACTATTATAGATCTGACCGTGATCAGTTTTGATCACTTACAGATACTATAAAAGTACAAATGCTGATTAGCGATACGCTAAACAGCGAATAAAAGTGACTGCGGTGCGGTGGGGTGGGCGCTAACTGACGCTAACTACCTAACCAAGGGGCCTAAACTATCCCTAAAACCTAACAGCCAATACCAGTGAAAAAAAAAAAGTGACAGTTTACACTGATCACTTTTTTTCCTTTCACTAGTGATTGACAGGGGCGATCAAAGGGGTGATCAAAGGGTTAATTGGGGTGCAGGTGGGTGATCTGGGGCTAAGGTGTAGTGTTGGTGCTACTCACAGTTCAGTCTGCTCCTGTGCTGGATCCAACCGACGAAAAGGACCAGCACAGGAGCAGACAAGCCATATAACAGATCATATTTACTAATATGATCTGTTATATGACTTTGGATTGGATTTTTTGAAAATCGCCAGCCTGCCAGCCAATGATCGTTGCTGGCAGGCTGGTGACGAAATACTTTTTTTAATTTTGCCGGCCCGCGATGCGCATGCGCGGGCCGGCTTTGAGCGAAATCTCGCGTCTCGCGAGATGACGCGTATATGCGTGACTCTGCGCAGCGCTGCCACCTCCGGAACGCAATCCTGCGTTAGGCGGTCCGGAGGTGGTTAACAGTGACCTCTACAGCGGCCGACCCTTTATTAGTGACCTCCACAGTACCCCGTCTCGTTCCACAATAACCCGCCCCCATAACAGTGATCTCCACAGCATCCTGCTCTTAGGGTTTTAGGCCAGACAGTCCGGCTTTCAGACTCCCTGTCTTCCGTCCGGCGCAGGCCTGGACGGACACAGGGATGTTGAACAGCTCACTCTCAGATAGCAGTACTGTGCTGTCTGAGCATGAGCTACACGGAGAAAGTCACCCTCCCTCCCACCCCTGCAGCTGACAGAAGTGGATTTTTACCTTAATTTTTTCAATACCCGTTGGCTGCGGAGGGGGAGTGGCTTAGCGGGATATTGGTTATAGGTGGGGTTTTTAAGTCTGTCTTTTGACCCTACCTGCCCCTGAACTGTCACCTCCACAGCACTCCGCTCCCTTAACAGTGTCATCCACAACACCCTGCCCCTTTAGCCTGTTACGGACACAGGGTGAACAGGTACACCCTGATGTCCTGGTACTTAAGGACACAGGGCGTACCTGTACGCCCTGTGTATTTCCGATCACCGCCGCACGGTGGGCAGTGATTGGAACAGGGTGCCTGCTCAAATTATTGAGCAGGCAACTTGCGCCAATGCTTAGGGGGGTCCTGTGACCCCCCCCCCCCCTTCGTGTCGGCGATTGCAGCAAACTGCAGGTCAATTCAGACCTGCGGTTTGCTGCGTTTACAGGTTATTCGGGTCTCTGGTGACCTGCTAACCCGGAAAAGGACGGTGATTAGTGGTGTGATAATACACCACCAATCACCGTCCTGCGATCTTGAGAGGTGGCGGTCACGCCACCTCTCAGCATCGCTGCTGATTAGTCGGCTGGGCACGTGGGCGGGCGGAGCGGAAGTTTTAAATTCATGCAACTCCTCTCCGCGCTCATACCGGTTCATGGAGCGGCAGAGAGAGGAGCCCGGCTGTTGTATGAGGTTTTTTTTGTAGCATCAGGCACAAATCTGTGTTTTTTTGGTGAGGTAGGGAGAGGAAGGGAGAGGTAGATTAGGCAGGGATAGTAAGGGAGAGTTAGGAAAAAAAGTTTTTTTTACTGTGGTGTAGCACCAGATAGGGTGTCTGGGGTCCACAGCAGTCAGCTGTGTGACCCTAGAACCCCCAGGGGTACTGCAGCTTTCCCCCCTGCCCCCCACACACATTTTTTGGGGGCACAGTTTTTTTTTTTTTTTTTTGCATGCGCTGACTGTGGCCGTCACTCTTACCGTCCATCCACTGTTAGTGCATCGCCCACCCGACCGCTGATCAGCTTTGTACAGCGCATTTGAATCTTTTTAAACTTTTTGGGATTTTAAAATATTTTTTGTTATTTTTTTTTCTGTTAGGTGTAGGGCAAAGTCCGTGAACACCCGTCCCCCACACACACGCACACTGGATAAAGTTTTCTATTGCCCGCCAGATGTTCTTTGCCGAGGAGGCATAGGCCCTGCTTGCCTCCGACTCCGAGAGTCCCAGTGAGGACGAGGATGACCCCACTTTCCTTTTGTCATTCGCGTCCTCCTCATCATCTAGCGATGATGATGAGCCCCCAAGGCGGCAGAGACGCCGCCAGGCAGAGCAAGGGGACCGCCATGCTAGGGACCCTGTGGCCCACACAAGTACGAGCAGCTCTGGGGCTCGTACTAGTTTTCCGGCCCACCAGATAAGTCCACCTGAGCCCCCTACCGGTGAACTTATCTGATGTACCCCAGAGCATTTTGAGCCTGTGATTCCTGATTTTGTTGGCCAAGCAGGAATCCAGATTCACACAGTGGGCTTCACTGAATATGACTATTTTAGTCTTTTTTTCAGTGACCACTTCGCGAACCTGATGGTGGAGCAAACAAACCTGTACGTCCAACAGTTCATTGCTCAACACCCGGGCTCCTTTTTGGCCTAGTCAAAAAACCTAGTGTCAGGCATTACTGGAGTGGGGACATCCCCTACCAGACCCCACTTTACAGTACGGCCATGACACGTACCCGGTGTCCATCCGGAAATGCCTGCATTATGCAGATAATGCAGCATGTCCCCCCCAAGGTGATCCTGCTTATGACCGCCTGTACAAAATCAGGCCGTCATCGATCAATTTGGGGCCAAATTTTTGGAGGCCTATGTACCTGGAAGGGAGGTTGCGGTTGATGAGTCTCTCATTGCTTTCAAGGGGAGACTCCCTTTCCGCCAAAATGTTCCCTGTAAGCGGGCGGGGTATGGCGTAAAGCTGTACAAACTTTGTGAGTACCTCAGGGTACACTTACAAGTTTTGTGTGTACGAGGGGCGAGATTCCCGTATTCAACCCCAAGAATGTCCCCCAACTCTGGATGTTAGCGGGAAACTTGTGTGGGACCTTATGCACCCACTGCAAGATAAAGGTTACCACCTGTATGTGGATAACATTTATACTAGTATACTCTTGTTCCAGTCCCTCGCAGCCAGATCTACGTCCGCTTGTGGGACCGTGCGGAAAAATCAATGCGGCCTCCCTACCCACCCGTGCCCTTATCAGTGGAAACCTGTTGCTGGTCAGATATAAGGACAAGAGGGATGTCCTTGTACTGTCCACAATTCACAGTAACAGCATCATCTCTGACTCTGTGCGAGGTACCGCGGCAACGGTCCTCAAGCCCGATTGTATCGTCGACTACAATCTGTATATGGGAGGAGCTGATCTCTCTGATCAAGTCCTCAAGCCATATAATGCCATGCGCAAAACCCGGGCATGGTACAAAAAAGTTGCGGTCTACTTGGTACAGGTTGCCTTTTACAACTCTTATGTGCTGTCCCGGAGCGCTGGCAACACAGGGAAATTCCTGCAGTTCTATGATGCAGTCCTCAAGGCCCTGATCTTTTCTGACCGGAAAAGAGCAGGCCGGAGTACCTCGGGAACTGGAGGCGCCCGGATCGTCCCTGGCCAACACTTTCCAGGTGTGGTTTCCCCATACTGGAAAGAAGGAACAGACCCAAAAAAGGTGCAGAGTGTGTCACTGGAGGGGGATACGGAAGGACACCACCACTCAGTGTGACACGTGCCCCGATCATCCGGGCCTCTGCATTATTGGTTGCTTCAGGGAGTACCACACTTCCATGGAGTGCAAAATTTATATTCCACTTCCCCAATTTTATTCCATTTAGCCACTGAGAATCGGGAAAAAAACGATGGTTCTCAGACTTGAGACACTAAAACAAAAAATGTTTTTTTTTCAAAAATATTATTTTGTAAAACTAATATAAATAAAAAAAGTAGACATATTAGGTATCGCTGCGTCCGTAAGAATCTGCTTTATAAAAATACCCCATGACCTAACCCCTCAGATGAACATGGCCAAAAAAATAAAATAAAAACAGTGCAAAAAAGTTATTTTTTTGTCACCTTACTTCACAAAAAGTGTAATAGCTAGCGATCAAAAAGTCATATGCCCCCGCAAAATAGTGCCAATAAAACCATCCTCTCATCCCACAAGAAATTGGCCCCTACCTAAGATAATCGTCTAAAATGTATTTTTTTGTTTATAAGAATAATATAGTGTAAAACCTAAATAAATTTATAAAAAAATGACATATTAGGTATATCTGCATCTGTAAGAATCTGCTTTATAAAAATATCCCATGACCTAACCCCTTAGATGAACACTGTAAAAAAATAAAAATAAAAACTGTGCAACATTTTTAATTTTTTTTGTCACCTTACATCACAAAAAATGTAATAGCAAGCGATCAAAGTCATATGCCCCCCCAAAATAGTGCCAATAAAACCGTCCTCTCATCCAGCAAAAAATGAGCCCCTACCTAAGATAATCAGTTAAAAACTAAAAAAAACTGACTCAGACTACTGTGGAGATATTAAAATGTTTTTATTTTTGTTTATAAAAGGATGATATAGTGTGAAACCTAAATAAATAAAGAAAAGTTGACATATTAGGTATTGCCACGTCCATAAGAATCTGCTCTATAAAAATACCTAATGACCTAACCCCTCAGATGAACAGGGTCAAAAAAATGAAATAAAAACGGTGCAAAAAAATGTATTTTTTTGTCACCTTACATAACAAAAAGTGTAATAGCAAGCGACTAAAAAGTCATATGCCACCCGAAATTGTGCCAATAAAACCGTCCTCTCATCCTGCAAAAAATGAGACCCTAACTAAGATAATCGGCTAAAAAAAAAACCCAAAAAAATGACTCTTAGACTATGGAGATACTAAAATGTTTTTTTTTTGTTTATAAAAGGATAATATAGTGTAAAAGCTAAATAAACGTAAAAAAAGTAGACATATTAGGTATCGCCGCGTCCGTAAGAATCTGCTCTATAAAAATACTCCATAACCTAACCCCTCAGATGAACACGGTCAAAAAAATAAAGTAAAAACGGTGCCAAAATAGCTATTTTTTGGCAAATTTTCCATTTTAATCAGTTTTTTCCAGAAACAAAGCAAGGGTTAACAGCCAAACAAAACTTCATATTTATTACCCTGATTCTTCAGTTTACAGAAACACCCCATATGTGGTTGTAAACTGCTGTATGACCAAACAGCAGGGCACAGAAGGAAAGGAACACCGTATGGTTTCTGGAAGGCAGATTTTGATGGCCTTTTTTTGGCACCATGTCCCATTTGAAGAACCCCTGATGCACCCCTAGAGTAGAAACTCTATAAAAGTGACCCTATCTAAGAAACTACACCCCTCAAGGTAATAAAAACTGATTTTACAAACTTTATTAACCCTTTAGGTGTTCCTCAACAGTTTATGGCAAATGGAGATGAAATTTCAGAGTTTCTATTTTTGGTAACCTTGCCTCACAAAAATGTAATATAGAGCATCCAAAAATCATATGTACCCTAAAAATAGTCCCCAAAAAAACTGCCTTATCCTGTAGTTTCCAAAATGGGGTCACTTTTATGGAGTTTCTACTCTAGGGGTGCATCAGGGGGGCTTCAAATGGGACATGGTGTAAATAAACCAGTCCAGCAAAATGCCTTCCAAAAACCACACGGCGCACCTTTCCCTCTACGCCCTACCCTGTGCCCGTACAGTAGTTTACGGCCACATATGTGGTGTTTCTGCAAACTACAGAATAAGGGCAATAAATATTGAGTTTTGTTTGGCTGTTAACCCTTGCTTTGTTACTTGAAAAAATGGATTAAAATGAAAAATTTGCCAAAAAATTTAAATTCTGAAATTTCATCTCCATTTGCCAATAACTCTTGTGGAGCACCTAAAGGGTTAACAAAGTTTGTAAAACCAGTTTTGAATACCGGAGGGGTGTAGTTTTGTAGGTGGGGTCACTTTTATGCAGTTTCTACTCTAGGGGTGCATCAGGGGGGCTTCAAATGGGACATGGTGTAAATAAACCAGTCCAGCAAAATCTGCCTTCCAAAAACCATATGTGCACCTTTAACTCTATGCCCTATGGTGTGCTCGTACAGTAGTTTACGGCCACATATGGGGTGTTTCTGCAAACTACAGAATCAGGGCAATAAATATTGAGTTTTTTTTGGCTGTTAACCCTTGCTTTGTTACTGTAAAAAATTGATTAAAATTGAAAATTTGCCATAAATATTTAAATTCGGAAATTTTATCTCCATTTGCCAATAACTCTTGTGCAACACCTAAAGGGTTAACAACGTTTTTAAAACCAGTTTTGAATACCTTGAGGCGTGTAGTTTCCCAAATGGGGTCACTTTTATGGAGTTTCTACTCTAGGGGTGCATCAGGGGGGCTTCAAATGGGGCATGGTGTAAATAAACCAGTCCAGCAAAATCTGCCTTCCAAAAACTACATGGCGCACCTGTCCCTCTACGCCCTACCGTGTGCCCGTACAGTAGTTTACGGCCACATATAGGGTGTTTCTGCAAATGTCTGAATCAGGGCAATAAATATTGAGTTTTGTTTGGCTGTTAACCCTTGCTTTGTTACTGTAAAAAATGGGTTAAAATGGAAAATTTGCCCAAAAATTTAAATTCTGAAATTTCATCTCCATTTGCCAATAACTCTTGTGGTACACCTAAAGGGTTAACAAGGTTTGTAAAACCATTTTTGAATACCTTGAGGGGTGTAGTTTCTTAGATGGGGTCACTTTTATGGAGTTTCTACTCTAGGGGTGCATCAGGGGGGCTTCAAATGGGACATGGTGCCCAAAAAAAAGGCCATCAAAATCTGCCTTCCTAAAATCACACGGCGCTCCTTTCCCTCTACGCCCTACCGTGTGCCTGTACAGTAGTTTATGGCCACACATTAGGTGTTTCTGCAAACTACAGAATCAGGGCAATAAATATTGAGTTTTGTTTGGATTTTAACACTTGCTTTGTTACTGGAAAAAATGGATTAAAATGGAAAAATTGCCCAAAAATCGAAATTCTGAAATTTTATGTCCATTTGCCATTAACTCTTGTGGAACACCTAAAGGGTTAACGACGTTTGTAAGATCAGTTTTGATTACCTTGAGGGGTGTAGTTTCTAGAATGGGGTCATTTTTGGGTGGTTTCTATTATGTAAGCCTCACAAAGTGACTTCAGACCTGAACTGGTCGTTAAAAAGTGGGTTTTTGAAAATTTCTGAAAAATTTCACGATTTGCTTCTAAACTTCTAAGCCTTGTAACGTCCCCAAAAAATAAAATGTCATTCCCAAAATTATCCAAACATGAAGTAGACATATGGGGAATGTAAATAATAACTATTTTTGTAGGTATTACTATGTATTATAGAAGTAGAGAAATTAAAACTTGGAAATTTGGAAATTTTTGGTAAATTTGTTATTTTTTTAATTAAAAAAATGTGTTTTTTTTTTACTCCATTTTATCAGTGTCATGAAGTGCAATATGTGATGAAAAAACATCTAAGGATGGCTTGGATAAGTCAAAGCGTTTTAAAGTTATCACCACATAAAGTGACACTGGTCAGATTTACAAACAATGGCCTGGTCCTTAAGGTATAAATGAGCTTAAAGGAGTTAAAGTTGACCTGCAGCTGTGAAGAAAAATGGCTGGGTTGTTATGGAAACCTGGTGTAAAACTGTCTGTATGTGGAGACTAAGGACATGCAAGCTTCTTTTGGCTGATAAGGGACATGTGACAGTGTGTATGGCAATTAGGATATGAAGTTGGGACATGAAGAGAAATACCTGCAGGCTTCTATTGGCTAGTGTAGATCATGTGACCAGGCTTCTTTAAGCTAATGAATTTTTTGGGAATATCTCAGGAACGGTATGTGCTAGAGAGCTGAGTCCTGGTCTAAAACCTTCCCAGACACCTGATGTACCTGTGTGCCAAATTTCGTAATTGTAACTGTGACTGTGCGGATTCCTTTAGCGGATATAAATACACACTGTGAGGGGTAGCTTTCTTTCAAGGGATCATCCTCATAGATACGGCTTCAGGACACCAGGTTTAAGGTCCAAATAGTGCATTTATGGTGCCACAACAGCAAAAGCAGGACAACAAAACAATAAACACTCGCCCGTCCAGGCTCTAACTAATACATTAACGTCCCTGACTCACCTATTAGGTACAGTTCACACCCTGTGGACTGATGCAGCTTTCCCAGCCAATGTCCCACAGCCTCCTGGCTGTACAGTGCACAGTACACCCACTGTCTCAAGTCCAATGTAGTGTTGATCACGAATATTCGAATTGCTAATTTTTATCGCGAATATCGGCACTTTGAGAATTCGCGAATATTTAGAATATCGCTAAATATATTTGTAATCGTGAATATTCTATTTTTTTTAAATAACAGTTCATTTTTTATGAGAATATTTTAGGCGATTTTTATGCAAATTTTCGCAATCAAGAAAATAATGCCTGGAGATCATGAATTCGCGAATTCTCGAATATATGGCGAATATTCGCCCAAATATTCACGAAATATTGCGAATTCGAATATTGCCCCTGCTGCTCATCACTAGTCCAATGTCGCTTGTGGGTGATTAAGGCTCAGTAGTCCACCTGACTATGGCCCTGCGAACCTCCCAGGTGTCGCTGCATCCCCCAACTCCAGGCTACCACCCAGCCTCGTTGCCCCTCTGCCTTGCCCGGCTGAGACCACACTCCCAGAGCCTCCAGGCCTCTTTCCACAGGTAACACACTCCCCCCTTGCTGACACCCTGGGAGGTGCTTTATGCCAGCCTGAGTACCTCTAGCTGGTCTCACTTGTGGTGGAAGAGGGTTGTGGATCGCACTATCCACCCCTTTCTTGCTTTTAACCTGTGTGAGATCTGTCACTGTCTCACAACACACACACATACATACACTCAGCTTTATATATTAGATTAATATCTTTAAAATGTTTGGTCACTTTGTAAATCCATCGCTAGCCTTGTACTGATCTTAAGTTGCAGACTATATTATACCCGAGAGCTACATTCACGTTTCTGAAGGTTCAAGAAAAACTTCCCAGTATTCCTTGCTGGGCTATTTGTGCACAACTACGTCTGGTTATTTAACCCTTGCTGACGCAGCCATTTTTTTTTTGTCTTTTTAATCTCTGATGGCTGGGAGTGTAAATTAAAGGGAATATAGAAGAGCAAAAGATATATCTGCACCACCATGTACACGGTCCTTCAAATATACAAGATGGTGCTCAGCCTCGAAGGATGTGTGAACTTGCAATGTAGAAGTAAAAACAAAACAAGGCACTCACCAATGTAGAACTCGTACTTTCCTTTATTGTCGTCGCTTCACTCTATGCCTGTGTGGGAGTTATGTCCGCCCCTGCCTTTTAATGCTTTTAAGTAACAGTTAAAAGCATTAAAAGGCAGGGGCGGACATAACTCCCACACAGGCATAGAGTGAAGCGACGGCCGTTTCGCACTCCCACGCTTCCTCAGGCCACTAATGCCATCACGCTACCGCACGTATCTTTTTACGTCATCATCTGGGGTCGCCATGGTTAGTTACGCTGCTCCACCATCCCAACGTTCTTAAAAACATACAGACAAAACCACAATCTGGACATTGCACAACTACATCTATAGAAAAACACTTAAATCATTCTTATCATTGAGGCCTAATGGGCCCATCGCTCCTTAGCGGATAATCCACATCGCTTCTTTTTGCAGCATCAAGCGATGGCTATCACCTCCTTGTGGGAGGTAGGGAACTGACTCAATACCTGCAAAACTCAGGGTTCTAGGGTTCCCTCCATGAGCTTCTCTCACGTACTCTATCAACTGGGGACATCCCTTTCCTTAGCTAATAGAGTTAACGTGTTCCCTAAACCTCTCACACATACTCCTTATTGTTTTTCCAATATAGAAGCGGTCACATTAGCACATTATTAAATAAACTACATAGGTACTCTTACACGTCATTAGACTAGTCACCCTATGACATATACCCCCGAAATTCTGGATTTTCCACTGGGAATTATATCTACAAAATGCACAATTATTGTAATTACCTTTTGAGCTGATATCCCTCAACCAAGTGTTAGATCTATCTTCCACAAAACGACTCCTCACTAGCCTTTCTCACAGGGTATGGCTTATCCTAAATTTTATCAATGGTTTGGCTTTAGTATGGCTTTTATTATCTTTTTTAAGGATGTCTCAGTTATTAAGTATTGCCTCATTCATGGTATCAGCCATAGGGCTAAATTTTAAAAAGAACGTGAACTTTTTACAGTCCACCATGCTGCTTTTTTAATGGCTTCATTTAGTTTTTTTGATATTTCACAAAATCTTGGCATTGAGATTGTCTCTGACAAAACTATAAAGATGTCATCAATATACCGTAAAAACACTTGGGTATAACATAAGAATGGATTATTAACCGCCTCACGTCCGCCCATAGGATATAAACGTCCTATGGGTGGACGTCTATTTCTGACAGCACGTTTTAAAACGTCCTGTCAGAAATAGCAGCTGCACGCTAATCGTGCAGCTGCTGATCGGGTTGCCCGCTGTCAGTGACAGCAGGGCAACCCTAAGACAAGGCAGGGACAGTGCCCAGGTGTCCCTGCCTTCACGATCGCTGCAGACACAGCGCTCACCGAGCTGTGCGCTTCCTGTTCCGGCCCGGCGGTCATGTGACCGCCGGGACCGGAGAGTGCAGGGGCTGTGTGAGGTCTCTCAGAGACCTCGATCAGCCCTGCTGTGAGGCTGTACAGCGCAGGATTGCTGCTGTACAGCCTCTATAGGGGTGCATTTGTCCTGTAACTGGGGCTACTATGTCAGCCCCAGTTACAGGAGAAATCAACAGTGTAAAAAAAAAAAAAAGTGAAGTAAATGTCCCCCAGAGGTCTTGTATGACCTTATGGGGGACGAAAAGTGTAAAATAAAAATAAAATAAAATAAAGGGTTGAAAAAATAAAATAAAAAAAAGTTTCACATGGAAAAAAAAAAAAATCCCAAGTAAGGAATAAAAAAAAAAATTAAAAATAGAAAAAATAAAATAAAATAGACATATTTAGTATTGCCGCGTCCGTAAAAACCAGCTCTATAAAAATATCACATGACCTAACCCCTCGGGTGAACACCGTAAAAAAAAATACAAAAAACTGTGTCAAAACAAGCAATTATTGTCACCTTGCATCACAAAAGGTGCAACACCAAGTGATCAAAAACGCGTATGTCCCACAAAATGGTACCAATAAAACCGTCACCTCATCCCGCAAAAAATGAGCCCCTACATAAGAAAATCTCTCAAAAAATAAAAAAACTATAGCTCTTAGAACATGGAGACACTAAAACATCATTTTTTTGGTTTCAAAAATGCTATTATTGTGTTAAAGTGAAACAAATAAAAAAAGTATACATATTAGGTATTGCCGCGTCCGTAAAAACCAGCTCTATAAAAATATCACATGACCTAACCCCTCGGGTGAACACCGTAAAAAAAAAAAAAAAATGTGTCAAAACAAGCAATTTTTGTCACCTTGCATCACAAAAGGTGCAACACGAAGTGATCAAAAACGCGTATGTCCCACAAAATAGTACCAATAAAACCGTCACCGTCTCAAAATGAGCCCCTACATAAGAAAATCTCTCAAAAAATAAAAAAACTATAGCTCTCAGAACATGGACACATTAAAACATAATTTTTTGGTTTCAAAAATGCTATTATTGTGTAAAACTTTAATAAATGAGAAAAAGTATACATATTAGGTATCGCCACGTCCGTAACAATCTGCTCTATAAAAATGTCACTTGACTGAACCCCTCAGGTGAACGCTGTAAAAATAAATAAATAGAAACTGTGCTAAAACAACCAATTTTTTGGTCACCTTGCCTCATAAAGTGTTATAATGAATGATCAAAAAATCATATGTACCCAAAAATAGTACTAATAAAACTGGCACCTTATCCCCTAGTTTCCAAAATGGGGTCACTTCTTGGGAGTTTCTACTGTAAGGGTGCATCAGGGGGCTTCAAATGGGACATGGCATCTAAAAACCATATGGAGTTCCTTTTCTTCTGTGCCCTGCCGTGTGCCCATACAGCAGTGTGTTAAAGAAAAAAATTGATTAAAATGGAAAATCTGCCAAAAAAGTGAAATTTAAAAATTTGATCTCCATTTTCCTTTAATTCTTGTGGAACGCCTAAAGGGTTAACAAAGTTTGTAAAATCGGTTTTGAATACCTTGAGGGGTGTAGTTTCTACAATGGGGTCATTTATGGGGGTATCCACTATGTAGGCCCCACAAAGTGACTTCAGACCTGAACTGGTCCTTATAAAGTGGGTTTTGGCAATTTTCTTAGAAATTTGAAGAATTGCTTCTAAACTTCTAAGCCTTCTAACGTCCTAAAAAAATAAAATGACATTTCCAAAATGATGCCAACATAAAGTAGACATATGGGGAATGTTAAATAATAAATATTTTATGAGGTATCACTTTCTGTTTTAAAAGCAGAGAAATTGAAATTTAGAAAATTGCGAATTTTTTAAATTTTTGGGTAAATTTGTGATTTTTTCATAAATAAAGGTGAAATATTTTGACTCAAATTTATGACTATCATGAAGTACAATGTGTCACGAGAAAACAATCTCTGAATGACTTGGATAAATAAAGGTGTTCCAAAGTTATTACCACATAAAGTGAGATATGTCAGTTTTGCAAAATTTGGCCTGGTCAGGAAGGGGGCAAAGGGCCCAGATGGGAAGTGGTTAATCAAGAATATAAATTTATCTTCAAGCCTAGCCAAATCAATGTTAGCGAATGTACAAGATACTAGTGCTCCCATAGCCATGCCATGCTTCTGCCTGTACCACTGATCCCCAAACCTAAATGTGTTCTTAGTCAATATTAATCCTAAAGCTTCCCTAATGAACTCCCAAAAGAGACCACTCTTACTCGTATTCCCAAGGGCTTCTATAACATCTCTTATACCACCCTCATGCGGTATACAAGTATATAAGTTTTCCACATCCAAGGACACCAAATTAAATCCCTCATGCCACTGAAAAGCTTTCAGTGCCAATAGGAAGTCATTTGTGTCACGTAAATAAGCCAGAACATTACTCAGTAATGGTCTCAAGAGCCAGTCAACATATTTGGACAATGGTTCAGTAACTGAGCCAATCCCTGCAACAATAGGGCGGCCAGGGGGATGGCTCAGCGACTTTTGTATCTTAGGTACAAAATACCATGATGGTTTTGAAGGGGTTAGTGGTACAAACTTCTCTGCCATTTTGCTAGAGAGAACTTCCTTCATCACATACGGTATCTATGGAGAATGCTCTTAAGTTGAATCTAAATATCGGTTGTAGGGTCCTTTGATAATGCCTCATATATTCCAACATCCTTCAGCTGCCTTAAAGCTTCTGTCACATAATATTCCCTCGTCATTAAGACCACATTGCCCCCCTTGTCTGCTGGTTTCACCACTATATCTTTGCAAGACCGGATCCACTACAAGGCTCTCTTCTCTCCTTGAGTTATATTATCACTGGATAACGTTGTGATGATGAGCGATGACGTTAGTGGCCTGAGGAAGAGCAGGAGCACAAAATGGCAGTCGCTACACTTTATGGCTGTGTGGGAGTTATGTCCACCCTTGCCTTTTAATGCTTTAAACTGTTACTTGAAGACAATAAAGGAAAGTGTGAGTTCTACATTGGTGAGTGCCACCTTGTTTTGTTTTTACTTCTACATTGCAACTGTAAATGAAAGGGGTTGGCCACTTTCTGGGTACTGTTGACCAACGTGTTAGTGACATGATTATATGGCACTTGCTAATAGAGCCTTTGTTGAAATTCTGCACCATTTTCTATATTTAATAAAGTATTCTCCCTTGTTTACAAAGTATTTTGGGCTGACCACACAGAGGTCCTGTCCATAAATTGGCTGCTGAGGGAGGGTCATGTGACCCGACACATCACCTCCATGTGATGTCTCCTTCATCCAAACTGCACCTGCCATCTGCACTTGTCCGGTTGGGAGTTTAGTGCACGTACAGTGTGTTTGAATGGAGAAGACATCACATGGAGGTGATCTGCCTGGTCGCATGACCCTCCATCAGTGGCCATCTTATGGACAGGACCTATGTATGGACAGCACAAAGGATTGTAAACAAGTGATACAAAAGCATAACTTATGAAATATAGAAAAGTGTGCAGAATTTCAACAAAGTCTATATTAGTAAGTGCCATATAAGCATCTCACAAACACATTGGTCAACAGTAGCTAGAAAGTGACCAACCCTTTTAAATTATTATTTTTTGTTCACAAAGATGTAAGAGGGCTGAAATTGGTTTAAAAATGGCCTTGATTATTACCTGTGAAGATAACAACAAAGTTTAGTCAATACTTACCTGCAGCAGTGCAGCCCATTACTGCATCCTGTGTGTGGTTACATCACTGCTCCTGCAGTGTTTTCATGGCTTCCAGTCCCAGCCCATCTTCTCTCTTTTCCTTTCTGAACCAAAAGAAGGAGTGTCATCACTGATGTTATCATCTCCTGCCAGCCTTCCTTTTTCCTGGCACCTGTGCAATAGGATAACCTGTCTGTCACTCAACGTTATCACTGACTTCAGTGTTCAAGCTTATACTTAAGCCTGTACTTTACTGACTACACATAACAATCATCCTATGCTAGTGATGCCACTGGGCATGTCATTGTTATGGACCATTGGGCATGTGTTATGGGGGTGCTGTGGATGTCACTGATGGGGACATTGTGGACATCACTGATATGGGGGAGCAGTGAATGTCACTGTTTTGGGGCTCTGTAGCCATTAATATTATGGAGGCATTGTGGATGTCACTGTTATGGGGACCCTGTAGATGTCAATGTTATGGGAGCGCTGTTGATTTCAATGTTATTGGGGCCCTGTAGATGTCTTTTAACCACACACACAAAGAACAAATAAAATAGACTCTTGTCAATATATGAGATATTTATATAAATATAGTGCATCATTTTTTTATATATACAATTCCAATAGATAAAATAGATTAATAGATAGATAGGAATTAAATAAATAATAAAGTGTATATATAAAGCTGAGCGTATGTGTGTATGTCCACTAAAGGAATCCGCACCATAGCATTTACAATCACAAAATTTGGCACACATGTACATCAGGTGTCCGGGAAGGTTTTAGACTGGCTTTCAGCTCTCTAGGACGTACTGTTCCTGAGATATTCCCGAAAAAATGCAAATATGGCACATCACATGACCGACATTAGCCAATAGAAGCCTGCAGATCTTTCTCTTTATATCCCAATTGCCATACACGCGGTCACATGTCCCTTATCAGCCAATAGAAGCTCGCAGGTCCTTAGTCTCCACATACACACAGTTTAACAGCAGGTTTCCATAACAACCCAGCCATTTTTCTTCACTGCTGTAGGTCAGCTTTAAAGGGGCAGGGCGCTGTGGATGACACTGTTAAGGGAGCGGAGACGGACTTAAAAAAAGGGTCCTGCTAAGCCACGCCCCAACTATGTTAGGCCACACCCTTCCCACTCCGCAGGCGACGGGTTTCGAAAAAATGAAGGTAAAAATCCACTTGTTAAAGAAAATATGTCTGGGCACTCTAATATGAGGAGTCACATAGGATCCAAAAAACATTTATTGATAAAATAGAGAGTTATAATAATGGACAGAATACACCTGTTAACACTCCAAATAAGCATATATAATAACTACATAAATAGATAAAAGACTCTAGATATGAACACTGTAAGCATTTAGTTGGTATCCTTTAAGTATGGACAACCTCGCTGTTGGGATGCGCTGGTGGTAGTGCGCTATAGGGTCGGCGTATAGGATCATTATAGTTGTAGTATATCGTTGATTAACCACAAATGCCGATTAGATAATGTCAAAAAATATATTTAAAGAAAATTCTTTAAAAGAAGGAGCGATATAATCGTTGGAAAATATAGTGTGGTGGGATAGCCCGTTCTTCTGTCCTAATCTCTGTATAGAATATAGTCCATACAGTCAGTAATACACAGTCTCCTTTGAGAGTATGGTTCTTATAATTAGATTAGTTGTGTTAGTTCTTGTCACATAATAATCTTAAGAATTATTCAAGTGTTTATCTAAAGTTCATTCATTAGTCTAGATAAGTATTCCAATTCATTTCAGCGATGTTTACCCACTGTTGAGGAAACAGCGTTCGTTCGTGGCGTCCCACGTGGAGTGAGCTTAGCTCAATTGGTGCATGAAAACCAAGTTAGAAGGGAAGGTTGGTGTTTCCTTACTTAGGCCTCTTTCACACTTGCGTTGTCCGGATCCGGCGTGTACTCCACTTGCCGGAATTACACTCCGGATCCGGAAAAACGCAAGTGTACTGAAAGCATTTGAAGACGGAACCGTCTTCCAAATGCTTTCAGTGTTACTATGGCACCCAGGACGCTATTAAAGTCCTGGTTGCCATAGTAGGAGCGGGGAGCGGGGGAGCGGTATACTTACAGTCCGTGCGGCTCCCCGGGCGCTCCAGAATGACGTCAGAGCGCCCCATGCGCATGGATGACGTGATCCATGCGATCACGTGATCCATGCGCTTGGGGCGCCCTGACGTCACTCTGGAGCGCCCCGGGAGCCGCACAGACGGTAAGTATACTGCTCCCCCGCTCCCCGCTACACTTACCATGGCTGTCAGGACTTTAGCGTCCCGGCAGCCATGGTAACCACTCTGAAAAAGCTAAATGTCGGCTCCGGCAATGCGCCGAAACGACGTTTAGCTTAAGGCCGGATCCGGATCAATGCCTTTCAATGGGCATTAATTCCGGATCCGGCCTTGCGGCAAGTGTTCCGGATTTTTGGCCGGAGCAAAAAGCGCAGCATGCTGCGGTATTTTCTCCGGCCAACAAACGTTCCGTACCGGAACTGAAGACATCCTGATGCATCCTGAACGGATTACTCTCCATTCAGAATGCATTAGGATAATCCTGATCAGGATTCTTCCGGCATAGAGCCCCGACGACGGAACTCTATGCCGGAAGACAATAACGCAGGTGTGAAAGAGCCCTTAGATGCTTTATATAGTAAATAAATTCCGCTAGACGTATTAGTAAGATACCATATATGGCTTTTTGTCTGTAGCGGTCTCTGTGTCTCTGCTGGATGGGTTATGGGCTACTGTGGAGGTCACAGGCACCAGTAGTAGGAGTAGGCTTAGCTTTTGGCATAGAGCATACACTTGAACATTTTGCCACAACAGCCGGTAACAGTATGTTAAATAATGATTCATGTAAGATAAGAGAAGCGCTTCACTGAGATATCGAGAAAGAGATCGAAGTCCGAAGCGGGCACACTAGATGAGGAACCAATCAGCCAAGCCTACTCCTACTACCGGTGCCTGTGAAATCTGTGACACGTGGGACGCCGAACATATGGTCCACTATGGAGGTCAGTGTTAAGAGAAATATTGCTGAAGAGGCCACTGTTAAGGGGGCGGGGTGTTGTGGAAATCACTGTTAAGGAGATGGGGTACTGTGGAGGTCACTAATAAAGGGGCGGCCACTGTGGAGGTCACTGTTAAGGGAGCGGGATAGTGTGGAGGTCTCTGTTAAGGGGAAAGGGACTGATAGAGGTCACAGTTAAGGGGACAGTCTGCAATGGAGGTCACTGTTAAGGGCATGGGGTGTTGTGCAAGTCATAAATCTAAGGGAACGGAGCTCTGTGGAGGTCACTGTTGAAGGGGCGGGTTATTGTGCAAATCAATGTTAATGAGACGGGATCCTGTGGAGGTCACTTATAAAGGGGTGGCCGCCATGGAGGTCACTGTTAAAGGGGAGGGCACTGTGGATGTTTCTGTTAAGGGGGCAGGCCACTGTGGAGGTCACTGTTAAGGGAGGAGCAGACTTTGGAGGCCACTATTAAAGGGGCAGTGAGGTACTGTGAGGTCACTGTTAAGGGAGCAGGGTACAGTGGAAGTCATTGGTAAGTGAGCATGGTACTGTGGCACTCACTGTTAAATGGGCAGTCGCTGTGGAGGTCTTTGTTAATAGGGCCTTGAATGGTGGAGGTCAGTTAAGGGGACTGTAACCTATGGTCAGGGTTGGGTGCTGTAGAGGTCATTGTAAAGGGGATGGGCCTCTGTGGAGTCACTGTCAAAGGGGTGGGGTGCTGTCGAACTCACTGTTAAAGGGGCAGGCTGCTGTAAAGGTCAAAGTTAAGGGGGTGGGCTGCTGTGGAGGTCCCATTTTAAGGAGACAGGACACTGTGGGGGGGTCAGTGTTAAGGGGTGGGGGGCTATGTGTGTGTGTGTGTGTGTGTGTGTATATATATATATATATATATATATATATAAAATCACTCAAAAACATTGAAATATATATATTTACCAAAGAAGCCACCAGTGACTGTGTGTACTCCACCTACCATTTTTCTCAATGTCAGGTTGCACATTCGTTTGGGCAGCTGGGGGTTTATAAGCCGTAGCCATGCCAAGAATGGCCATGCTTAATTTTGGCACAGTTGCAGCTATAAAACGCCTGTTGCATGAACATGGTTGCTGCCACTGAGAACAATAGAAAGCGGAGTCCACACAGCTAGGAGCAACACTTTTTTTGGAACATATTCTCTTATATTTTGTTAGGTTGGATGCGGACGGTCAGTGGACAGCCATTTTTAGGTCTCTCCAGAGATGTTCAATAGAGATTTTGCGAACATAAAATTTTCCGTTCGCGAACGGGCGAACCGTGCGAACCGACATAGACTTCAATAGGCAGGCGAATTTTAAAACCCACAGGGACTCTTTCTGGCCACAATAGTGATGGAAAAGTTGTTTCAAGGGGACTAACACCTGGACTGTGGCATGCCGGTAGGGGATCCATGGCAAAACTCCCATGGAAAATTACGTAGTTGACGCAGATTCGGGTTTTAATCCATAAAGGGCATAAATCACCTAACATTCCTAAATTGTTTGGAATAACGTGCTCTAAAACATCAGGTATGATGTTGTATCGATCAGGTAGAGTAAGGGTTACGCCCGCTTCACAGTGACAGACCAAACTATGACAGACCAAACTCCCCGTTTAATGCACCACAAACAACCACAAACAGTCCATTTGCACAACCGCAAACTCACCATTTGCACAAGGTTGGATACCAAGCTAGCCATGTCCTGTTCCTTGTCCTCACTGACGTCATTGAAGGTCTCTTCCTCCACCCAGCCACATTCAACACCAAGGGTCCCCGAAAGGTGACAACAAGCCCCCTGGGACGCCTGCTGTGGTTGGTCTTCTACCTCCTCAAAGCCACCTTCCTCCTTTGACTCCTCTTCTTCAGACTCCTCTCTCTGCGTTGCCGCAGGTCCAGCAATCGACGACGACAAGGCTGCTTCTGGTGATGATGGTGACCACAACTCTTCCTCTTCATGCTCATCTACGGCCTGATCCAGCACTCTTCCCAGAGCACGCTCCAGAAAAAACGCATATGGGATGAGGTCGATGATGTTGCCTTGGGTTTGACTGACCAGGTTTGTCACCTCCGCAAAAGGACACATGAGCCTACAGCCATTGTGCATGAGCGTTCAGTAACGCGGCCAAAAAATACCCAGCTCCGCAGAGGCTGTCCTCTTTTTTTTAATTAAAAAAATCTGTTCTTACCAGTTTAATCTCTGTTTTGTCCCCTATCAAGGGCCGGTGTGGTGTATGGAATAGATTTTAGGAACCGGGAGATGGAAAAAGATGCTTGGTCGGTCCTCTTATTTCCAATTTGGGGCACTGCGCCGTGCAATGTATTGTGCTACCCTATATGAGTGGTATGTTAAGTAGTACTATTCCTATCAGTTTAATCCCTGTTACGTCCCCTATCAGGGGCCGGTGTATGGAATAGATTTTAGGAACCGGGAGATGGAAAAAGATGCTTGGTCGGTCCTCTTACTTCCAATTTGGGGCACTGCACGTGCGCCGTGCAATTTACTGTGCTACCAGATATGAGTGGTATGTTAAGTAGTACTATTCCTATCAGTTTAATCCCTGTTACGTCCCCTATCAGGGGACGTGTATGGAATCGATTTTAGGAGCCGGGAGATGGAAAAAGATGCTTGGTTGGTCCTCTTGCTTCCAATTTGGGGCACTGGGCGTGCGCCGTGCAATTTACTGTGCTACCAGATATGAGTGGTATGTTAAGTAGTACTATTCCTATCAGTTTAATCCCTGTTACGTCCCCTATCAGGGGACGTGTATGGAATAGAGTTTAGACAACCAGAAAGAGTTGTCAATAGTTGACACATTCATGACATAAATTTTATTCCTCTATGCGTCAATCTTGGTGTAGTGATGACTGTGCTCGTGCGCACGTTTGGGAGATTGCAGGCGATGGCGGTTTTTCAAAGCCTATGGTCGTGCTAAGGTAGTTCAGTGACAGTTAAGTGACCCAGAAAACAATGATTCTGCAGTGTGGGCCCATTGTTGGCCTAGTAGGCTTTAATGATCACCTTAGATGATGACAAAGAAAATTAATGTTTTTTCTATGCAAAATTATCTAGCCGATCGCTTTTGGTCTGTTCACAATGAAGCAACAACCTTATCTCATCTGCGGTGTGCCAACATTGCCATTGCCAACACACTCATAGAGGTGATCGCTTCATTGTGATACGCAAGCCCCTTCACCACAACAAGGTAACGATCACGAAGGGGAATTGACACATGTATGTGCCTTTTTTTTGTTTTGTTTTTGCAGCCACAGTGCAGCACCAGAGGCCAGAAAAATTAGACATGTACACAGGAAAAATTGATGTTTTCCAGGCAGAAAGTGCACTAAAACATTGCGGCTTGAACCCTGGTCTTTCCCCCCAGCCACGTACAACACCACGGGTACCAGATAGGTGACAACGAGCACCCTGGGATGCCTGCTGTGGTTGGTCTTCCTCCTCCTCAAAGCCACATTCCTCCTTTAACTCCTCTTCCTCAGACTCCTCTTCCAGCGTTGCCGCAGGTCCAGCAAGCGATGCTGATAAGACTGTTTCTGGTGGTGATGGTGACCACAACTCTTCCTCTTCACTCTCATCTACGGCCTGATCCAGCACTCTTCGCAGGGCACGCTCCAGGAAGAAAAAAAATGGGATGATGTTGCTGATGGTGCCTTCTGTGCGACTGACTAGGTTTGTCACCTCCTCAAAAGGACGCCTACAGGCATTGCGCATGAGCGTCCAGTAATGTGGCAAAAAAATACCCAGCTCCGCAGAGGCTGTCCTAGCACCCCGGCCATACAAATACTCGTTGACGGCTTTTTCTTGTTGGAGCAGGCGGTCGAACATTAGGAGTGTTGAATTCCAACGTGTCGGGCTGTCGCAAAACAAGCGCCTCACTGGCATGTTGTTTCGCCGCTGAATATCTGAAAAGTGCGCCATGGCCGTGTAGGAACGCCTGAAATGGCCACACACTTTCCTTGGCTGCTTGAGGAAGTCCTGTAAGCCTGGGTACTTATGCACAAAGCGTTGTACGATCAGATTCAACACATGTGCCATGCACGGCACATGTGTCAACTTGCCCAAATTAAATGCCGCCAACAAATTGCTTCCGTTGTCACACACCACTTTGCCGATCTCCAGTTGGTGCGGAGTCAGCCACTGATCCACCTGTGCATTCAGAAAGGACAGATGTGCTGGTCCGGTGTGACTCTCTGCTTTCAGGCAAGTCAACCCCAAGACGGCGTGACACTGTCATATCCGGGATGTGGAATAGCCCCTGGGGAGCTGGGGGGGTGCAGTTGATGTGGTGCAAAACGCAGCAGGAGAAGATGACTCAGCCCAGGAGGTTAGCGAAGAGGATGGAGTAGGAGGAGTAGGGGAGGTGGCAGCAGGCCTGCCTGCAAGTCGTGGCGGTGTCACCAACTCCTCTGCAGAGCCACGCATTACATGCTTGGCAGCCGTCAGCAGGTTTACCCAATGCGCAGTGTACGTGTTATACCTGCCCTGACCGTGCTTTGCAGATCAGGTATCAGTGGTCAGATGGACCCTTGCCCCAACACTGTGTTTCAGACATGCCATGACTTCCTTTTCCACAATAGAGTACAGGTTGGGGATCGCCTTTTGTGAAAAAAAAATTCGGCTGGGTACCTTCCACTGCGGCGTCCCTATAGCTACAAATCTTTTGAAGGCCTCAGACTCCACCAGCTTGTATGGTAAAAGCTGGCGGGCTAAGAGTTCCAACAAGCCAGCTGTCAGACGCCCGGCAAGGGGGTGACTCTGACATTGGCTTCTTACGCTCAAAAATTTCCTTGACAGACACCTGACTGTGGGCATTTGAGCAGGAACTGCTGAAGGTGAGAGGCGGAGTGGCGGATGTTTGAGAGGGGGCAAGAAGGACAGCAGTGGTTGACGTGGCTGAAGATGCTGGACCAGGAGGAGGATGGTGGCTTTGAGTTTGTGTGCTGCTTGTACTCATCATGTATTGATCCCATAAACGTTTGTGATTTGAGATCATGTGCCTTCGAAAGCAGTTGTACCTAGGTGGGTGTTGGACTTCCCACGACGTTTCTTTTGGCACAGGTTGCAAATGGCATCGCTGTTATCAGAGGCAGACACACACAAAAAATGCCACACTGCTGGGCTTTGCAATGACGGCATTCTGGTGGTGGCAACAGCATCCGTTGATTGGCGTTCTGTCTGGCTGACCCCGGGTGCCGATACATGCTGTCTGACTGTGCCACTAGCTCCTTGCGATGACCTCCCCGTGCTTCAAACTCGTCTCCTCCTCCTCTCTGTCTCCCCATCTGAACTTTCCCCCTGTTCTTCTCCTCTTCGAGCGGGCACCCACATGACATCCACGGACATATCGTCATCATCAACCGCTTCACTTGTATCTGACAACTGAGCAAAGGAAGCATCAGCGAGTACAACATCATCATCATCACACCGTACGTCCATGTGTGTAATGCTGCCTGACTGAGACATATCCCTGTTATCTACATCCTCTGGCAATAATGGTTGCGCATCACTCATTTCTTCCAACTGATGTGTAAATAACTCCTCTGACAGATCAAGTGAAGCAGCTGTGGTGCTAGTGTTGGTGGTGGCGGCAGGCGGGCGAGTGGTAACTTGAGAGGTGCCCGAAGCTGAGCTGGAGGAGGATGGTGTGTCAAGGTTCCGAGCGGAAGATGTAGAAGATTGGGTGTCCTGTGTAAGCCAGTCAACTATGTCCTCAGAACTTTTCGAGTTCAGGGTACGTGGCCTTTGAACACTGGGCATTATTCTAGGGCCAAAGGAAATCACAGCACCACGACCACGACGGCCCCTGCGGGGTGGCCTGCCTCTGCCTGTAATTTTTTTTCGATTAGTTGTACTATGCGTGCAAGCAACTGTGACACCAGATATTAGTGGTGGCACTGGGCACTGGCAGTGGTGGGCACAGTACACGCTGTAGGCCTGACACACACGCTTGCAGGCAACTGCAATTATATTACAGTGAAAAAATAGTTTTTTATTTTTAAATGCAAGCTATTGTGACACCAGATATGAGTGGTGCAACTGGGCACTGGCAGTAGTGGGCACAGTACACACTGTATGCCTGACAAACATGCTTACAGGCATCTGTAATTATATTACAGTGAAATTATATATTTTTTTTTTAAATGCAAGCTACTGTGATACCAGATATGAGTGGTGCAACTCGGCACTGGCAGTAGTGGGCACAGTACACGCTATAGGCCTGACACACACGCTTGCAGGCAACTGCAAATATATTACAGTGAATAGTTATATATTTTTTTTAAATGCAAGCTACTGTGACACCAGATATGAGTGGTGCAACTGGGCACTGGCAGTAGTGGGCACAGTACACGCTATAGGCCTGACACACACGCTTGCAGGCAACTGCAAATATATTACAGTGAAACATTTGTTTTTTATTTTTAAATGCAAGCTACTGTGACACCAGATATGAGTGGTGTAACTGGGCACTGGCAGTAGTGGGCACAGTACACGCTGTAGGCCTGGCACACATGCTTGCAGGCAACTGTAATTATATTACAGTGAAAAAATTGTTTTACTGTTTAAATGCAAGCTACTGTGACACCAGATATGAGTGGTGGCACTGGGCACTGGCAGAAGTGGGCACAGTACACACTGTAGGCCTGACACACACGGTTGCAGGCAACTGTAATTATATTACAGTGAAAAAATAGTTTTTTATTTTTAAGTGCAAGCTACTGTGACACCAGATATGAGTGGTGCAACTGGGCACTGGCAGTAGTGGGCACAGTACACGCTGTAGGCCTGACACACACGCTTGCAGGCAACTGTAATTATATTACAGTGAAAAAATTGTTTTACTGTTTCAAATGCAAGCTACTGTGACACCAGATATGAGTGGTGGCACTGGGCACTGGCAGTAGTGGGCACAGTACACACTTTGGGCCTGACACACACGCTGGCAGGCAACTGCAATTAGATTACAGAGGGAAAAAAAAAGCTGACTGATGTACTAGCCCTAAAAAGGGCTTTTTGGGGTGCTGTCAGGACGCTGTCCTTACAGCAGATCAGATGAGTCTTTGAGGACTGGAGTGGACACTGAATACACTGGCCTAGCTATCGATTTCACTATTAAATCAGCAGCAGCTGCACTCTCCCTGCTCTCACTAACACTGCAGCTTCCGAATGAATCTAAGATGGATGCTGTGCTTGCTTTTTGATAGGAGGTGGGAGGGTCTGGGAGGGAGGGTATGCTGCTGATTGGCTGGAATGTGTCTGCTGACTGTGAGGTACAGGGTCAAAGTTTGCTCAATGATGACGTATAGGGGGCGGACCGAACATCGCATAAGTTCGCCCGCCGCGGCGAACGCGAACAAGCGATGCTCGCCGGGAACTGTTCGCCAGCGAATATTTCGGGACATCTCTAATGTTCAATTGGGTTTAAGTGTGAGCCCTGGCTAAGCCACTCAAGTAAATCAATTTGTTCCTAAGCCACTCATGTATTGTCTTAGCTGTGTGCCTAGTGTCATTGTTTTGTTGGAAGATGAACCTTTGGCCCAATCTGAGGTCCAGAGCACTTTGCTCCATTCAGCTTTCCCTTAATTCTGACCAGTCTCAGTGTCCCAGCTGCTGAAAAGCACCCCCACAGCATGGTACTGCCACCAGCATGCTTCACTGTAGGGATGGTATTAAGGAGATGATGAGAAGTGCATGATTTTTGGCAGAAATGACACATAAAATTTAGGCCAAAAAGTTCAATCTTTGTTTCATCAAACCAGAAAATCTATTTTCTTATAGTTTGAGAGTCCTTATGGTGCTTTTTTGCAATTTGCAGGAGAGCTTTCATGTGTCTTTTACTAAGGAGAGGCTTCATTGCTTGATCTTCTGAAAGTTTCTCCCATCTGCACATAGGATCTTTTTAACTCAGCCAAACTGACTATTGGGTTCTTGGTCACCTCTCTTAACAACGTTCCTTTCCCCTGATTACTTAGTTTGGAGGGGTGGTCAGCTCTAGGAAGGGCCCTGGGTGTTCCAAGCTTCTTCCATTTAAGAATTATGGAGTCTACTGTGCTCTTGAGACTTTCAGAGCAGCATAAATGCATACATTTTTTGCACCCTTCTCCAGATCGATGCCTCCACACAATCCTTCAGGCAGTTCTTTCCTCCTTATGGCTTTGTTTTTTCTCTGATATGCAATGTCATCTGTGATGCCTTATATAGACAGTGGTGTGTCTTTCCAAATCATGTCCAATCGGCTGAACTTACCATAGGTAGACTCCAATCAAGGTGTAGAAACATTTCAAAGATGATCAAAAGTAATGGGAGGCCCTTAGAGTTAAATTTTATATGTCATAGCAAAGGGTCTGAATACTTATGTCCATACAAAATTTTAGTTTCCTGATCATCCTTGGCAGCACACACCAAAGGGTTAATCTCCCTAGGTACAATCAGAATAGAGACCAATTAGTAAGCAATAGGTTGCTTAATTTGCATGGTACCTCCCAATATAAAGCACCACAGAACATGCAGAGCCATGTAAACAAATATATTGCCAAAAAGAAGTTCAGTATGGAATCAATCCGATCAGTGATCTCGCTATTAGAGGAGAACAGTTACATGGCATCGATAGATCTCCAAGAAGCTTATTTACACATTTCAATCCTTCCCAAACATCGGAAGTTTCTGAGAATATTCAAACTCAACACGGAACATCTGAACTTCAGTTCACCTGTTTACCCTTCGGGATATTGTCAGCTCCCAGGGTGTTCTCAAAGGTAGCAGTGGTCCTGACAGAAGCATTACACCTCAAAGAGATATGTTTAGAGTTGAGCGGACACCTGAATGTTCGGGTTCGACGGGTTCGGCCGAACTTCAAAAGAAGTTTGAGGTCGGGACCTGAACTTGACCCGAACTTGACCCCGAACTCGAACCCCATTGAAGTCAATGGGGAACCGAACTTTTGAGCCCTAAAATGGCTCTAAAAATATCATGGAAAGGGCTAGAGGGCTGCAAATGCCAGCAAAATGTGGTTAAGAGCATGGCAAGTGCTCTGCAAACAAATGTAGATTGGGAAATGACTTAAAATAACATAAAATATGTAAAAATAAAAAATAATTATCTTGAACTAGGAGGACGAGGTCCATACACTGCGTGCAGAATTATTAGGCAAATGAGTATTTTGACCACATCATCCTCTTTATGCATGTTGTCTTACTCCAAGCTGTATAGGCTCGAAAGCCTACTACCAATTAAGCATATTAGGTGATGTGCATCTCTGTAATGAGAAGGGGTGTGGTCTAATGACATCAACACCCTATATTAGGTGTGCATAATTATTAGGCAACTTCCTTTCCTTTGGCAAAATGGGTCAAAAGAAGGAATTGACAGGCTCAGAAAAGTCAAAAATAGTGAGATATCTTGCAGAGGGATGCAGCACTCTTAAAATTGCAAAGCTTCTGAAGCGTGATCATCGAACAATCAAGCGTTTCATTCAAAATAGTCAACAGGGTCGCAAGAAGCGTGTGGAAAAACCAAGGCGCAAAATAACTGCCCATAAACTGAGAAAAGTCAAGCGTGCAGCTGCCAAGATGCCACCTGCCACCAGTTTGGCCATATTTCAGAGCTGCAACATCACTGGAGTGCCCAAAAGCACAAGGTGTGCAATACTCAGAGACATGGCCAAGGTAAGAAAGGCTGAAAGACGACCACCACTGAACAAGACACACAAGCTGAAACGTCAAGACTGGGCGAAGAAAAATCTCAAGACTGATTTTTCTAAGGTTTTATGGACTGATGAAATGAGAGTGAGTCTTGATGGGCCAGATGGATGGGCCCGTGGCTGGATTGGTAAAGGGCAGAGAGCTCCAGTCCGACTCAGACGCCAGCAAGGTGGAGGTGGAGTACTGGTTTGGGCTGGTATCATCAAAGATGAGCTTGTGGGGCCTTTTCGGGTTGAGGATGGAGTCAAGCTCAACTCCCAGTCCTACTGCCAGTTTCTGGAAGACACCTTCTTCAAGCAGTGGTACAGTAAGAAGTCTGCATTCTTCAAGAAAAACATGATTTTCATGCAGGACAATGCTCCATCACACGCGTCCAAGTACTCCACAGCGTGGCTGGCAAGAAAGGGTATAAAAGAAGAAAATCTAATGACATGGCCTCCTTGTTCACCTGATCTGAACCCCATTGAGAACCTGTGGTCCATCATCAAATGTGAGATTTACAAGGAGGGAAAACAGTACACCTCTCTGAACAGTGTCTGGGAGGCTGTGGTTGCTGCTGCACGCAATGTTGATGGTGAACAGATCAAAACACTGACAGAATCCATGGATGACAGGCTTTTGAGTGTCCTTGCAAAGAAAGGTGGCTATATTGGTCACTGATTTGTTTTTGTTTTGTTTTTGAATGTCAGAAATGTATATTTGTGAATGTTGAGATGTTATATTGGTTTCACCGGTAAAAATAAATAATTGAAATGGGTATATATTTGTTTTTTGTTAAGTTGCCTAATAATTATGCACAGTAATAGTCACCTGCACACACAGATATCCCCCTAAAATAGCTAAAACTAAAAACAAACTAAAAACTACTTCCAAAAATATTCAGCTTTGATATTAATGAGTTTTTTGGGTTCATTGAGAACATGGTTGTTGTTCAATAATAAAATTAATCCTCAAAAATACAACTTGCCTAATAATTCTGCACTCCCTGTATGGAGTAGGAGGTTGAGGAGGCAGTGATTGTGGCAGTTTAGGTGGAAGCTGCGGTGGAGGAGGAGGAGGTAGCCTACACTGCTTTTTGGTTTTAAATGTATTTTTATTTTTTTAAATTAGGGTACACCCAAAAACATTGGGAAATATAACCTGTGATAACCACCCTCCAATCATGCTAAACACATGTTCAGACAATACACTGGCTGCAGGGCAGCCCAGCACCTTCAAGGCGTAAAGGGCAAGCTCAGGCCATGTGCCCAACTTGGAGACCCAGAAGTTGCAGGGGCAGAACCATCGGTCAGTTCGTGTAGGCGTGCGCATACATACTGCCCCACCATGTCGCTTGTCCCTGTGATGCTCTTGATCCAAATGGATATCTGCTCTATCAACTTTCAATGTTCTTTTCTGCACCTACTATGTTGATCACGGTTAGCGGCAAATCAGGGTTCCACGCTGGAGAGGGAGCATGAGAAAGGGATAGCACATCCAAGGGAGATCAATGGATGAAATTTAATTGTGATCGAATGGAAATGTGGGAGAAGCTATTAAAATGGAAGAATCGAAGGAAAGAAGGGGCGCGCGGCAATTACCCACTCCCGACTCGGGGAGGTAGTGACGATAAATAACAATACAGGACTCTTAAGATGCCCTGTTATTGGAATGATTAATAAAAAATTATAGGGAATGTCCCTGGGGTATTTAGGATTTGGCAACGTTAGACAGGAGAAGCCCTGCTGCCACTTTGTTGACTCTAGATAACTTCTGCCTGATAGCACGTCCCCATGACGTCCACAATCCATTTGGATATATTCTCTATCAAGCTCCAGCAATTCTTATAACCCTTAAAATTAATTAACTTTAATTGCATACCCTTAAAATAAATGGATGGATAGACAAAAAGGACAATAATCACTGAGGGTCAACTCAGATAATTCCACAGCAAACAACTGTAAGGATACCAGGAGATATGTGAAGAACTATCCCTATTAGCTCTCCCTGGTCTATTGCTCAGCCCAGGGATGACCCCTATGGGTGGCGACTCCCTGTCCTTGAACCTGGACTGTTAAGATCCTAATACAGCCCTAGCGCGATGGTAAGGGTTGATGAGTACTTAGATAGGTGCTTGCAAGTGGACAGATAGAATTGACAAAAAACAATAACAATACATACACCCTCCCCTATAGAGATAGGGTCAATTGATGGACTATGCTTACAGCCCTAGTGCTGTGATAAAGCAGCTAACAAGGTACACAGTGCATCATTAAATAAACAAATATACATCTTTCATAATACCCCATAAACAAATATAATACTCCAACCCGTTTCCCCCACTTTGTGGGATCATCAGGGGGTCAATAAACTTTGGGTACCGGATATCTATATTGATATAATGATATCCGTTATAGTACATATGATATCTTGGGTGCCGGATACCTATGATAATATAATGATATCCGTTATTTGGGTGCCGGATACTAATAATGATATAATAGTATCCGTTGTAAATATGATATCAGAAAGGTAATAGGGGGGCCCATTTGATGATGGCAGGAAGAGATCAGACTCATAAGGACCTAGTGCAGACAGTTAGATAGAAGACAGGTCAGAGGTCGTTATCCAGTGAAGTTAGACTTCCATACAGGCATCTGTGGAGGAGAAAAATATGGTATAGAACTCAGCAAGTCCCAAATATTACTTCCACCAATATCCACATTTATTCAAACAAGAACTCACAGTCTCTGTGTGCACCAAAGAGGTCCAATGATTTGTTGGATGGCATCGATACGCATAGATACCCTAGACCATGGAGAGTACACATTCAGCATCACCAATCACAGTCAGAATAGTAAAGACTAGGGAGGGATATATAAACCTACTTACAATCAGTCGTCCATCTCTGGGGTAAATTGTCCCCGCTCCTCCATTGGCCCATATCAATATGCGCCAGATGCCCCCCTTTTTATACACACTCCTCACAATCAAAAATTCCCGCCCACGGTCAGTACGATGCGACCGCGTCGGCTTCCAGGTGCCGTCACTTCCGGTCTATGGAACTAGTCTCTTCCGGCCGATGGAACGCAGAGCCATCCTCAGTCCGAACACACAGTTCCGGTCACGTGTTTTCGGTTGGTGGAACGCAGATCGAGAGGACATACTGTCCAGGTACTATATATACAAATTGCCGAACTTGGCCAGATGATATATCCTAACCTCATTTGTATATACATATACCAGCCTCCAGGAGTAAAGAAAGCCACTAGGGGCCATATATATTCATAAGGAGGATATGTAAACCAGAAATGACTCATGAAGATAGTATATAGGGAGGGAAATCCTATAATAAAATTATGAGGTGCAGTGATTAGTAGAACCAAAGTCTCATACTGTCCATAAACACCCTCCATAAATGGTAGAGGGTGTAACTATTATCAATGAAAAAGTCATATTTATTGATCACGATGATACTCTATTATAAGATGCTTCCCGCATCTGGCCAGTTAAGGGATACTTAATTTTACAGTGGGCCCAGCAATATCAGACAGAGACAACAGAAACAGGGCACCGGTTGCCTTCATAGTAGCAGTCAGAGAAAACAGGAAAAAGTTAATCTCGCATTAATCCCGAGGGGGGACTGGGACCGGAACCAATGTATCCATTCACATTCCTTCTGAAGGATCTTGCTGTCCCAGTCACCCCCCCGGGGGAAGGTGGTACCAACTCGAGAACTGTGAATCTTAAACATCTCGGATCCCCCCCATGGCAGTCATTTACATGCAATGCCACCGGTGTGGCATTCTTTTTCACTATATCATTCACATGTTCAAGGATCTTCCTCCTCACCTCTCTCACTGTTTTACCTATATAGTCCATTGGACACGTACACTGGCAGATATAGACTGCCCGTTTGCTTCTACAGTTGATGATCTCCCTGTTTGGTTACAGAGCACGTGATAACCTTAGACGTTGAGATATACTCACATGCCTTACAGAAGCCACATCTAAAAACACCTATAGGTTTACGGTCCAGCCATGTACCCATTTTGACTGGGGTTGTAAAGTGGCTGTGGACAAGATGATCTTTAATACTTTTCCCCCGACGGTACGTGACAGAGGGGTGATCAGTGAGAACGTCGGACAGATCAGAGTCTATCCACAGTATAGAACACAGGTTAATGAGACGCACAGGACTGAGGAAAAATTAGGACGAGGTGCTGCCAGTAAAAGAGGATCCGCCCTTCCTCTAAAGTGAATAAATAATGTTAAAAAATATATACTGGGCACACTCACTTATGTAGACTCATATATTTTATTCAAGGATATATAATGTAAAGTAAAATCAATTATTCTTAAAACACATATAAAATACAGTCAAGCAATATAAAAACACATTGGTACAATAAAACCCATAGATATAGAATAAATAGTAGGACCAGTGGTAGATAGGCTGGAGATGGTATAGATCAGTCCATACAAAAATCAGAAAAAACAGAAGTATAGCCTAGCTGATAGCTTGAGCTAGTGTAGTGGTTAGCTCCACAAAGTACTGTAAGGTTCACAGTCCTGATTCGCTGGGAGAGGATAATGTAACTATAGTCAAACAGAGTTCACTTGAGTGAGTATACTTGCGGTGTCCCGCTAATACTCACTGTTCAGTGCGATTCCTTGTGCAGGTAAACTTGGAGACAAATTGTCGTTATCAGCTGCTGCTGTAAAAACAGAAAGATACTATGTCTTTTCTCTGTGCCCTTACGATCCTCTGGCTGCCGCTCCGTAGTAGCAAGAAGCCGGTCAGCGCTGGGACTCAAGATACTTTTCCCCTCGTCGGTTTGGTGTGCGACACACTCCTCGTGTGTTTGCACTTGTGGATCCCGGCGTATCAGGGGTTTAGTAAGGCACGGAGTTCTCAATGACTTTGAATTGCCGCACGGCTCTGGATAGTTCAAGCACGTACTCCTTGGGGTTGTTCCGGGGGGCTCCTCACCAAGCGCGTTTTGGGGTTTTTGCCCCTTCTTCAGTGGTACAGGTTCCCCCACAACTGCCTATTTTTATAGTGTCTTACAAATGGTAATTGTTCAAACACATGATGAACCTCCTCATTTAGCTCAAAAGCTGATACGGAGTAAAGAGTCCCTTCCATTCAGATCCACCCAATTATCCACACATAAAGACTTAAATTTCAAATAACATACTGTTTAGTACACATTATAATTGTCCGATTCCTATAGATACTAATACAATCCATTCTTATCCCTACATGTTATGTTACTTTCATTTCTTTCTCCATCAAATAAATTTATTTGTACACTTCATTGAATTAATTCGTCTTCAAAAAATCCCTTGTGGTATCTATGCGGTTGTAGTTATTAATCTCAGGGTTATAATTAAATAACAATCATTCCCTACAGTCCCCTATCATTTATATGTGGCTACAATTACAAATAAATATAAAACTAAAAATATATAAATAAGAAATTTTTTCTAAAGAATTTTTTAAAAGATTTTTTATATATAAATAAGAAATCTTATTCTTTATATATAAAAATAAGAACAAAAGATTAAAAAGTAAAAATACAGATACAGTAGGTATTTTCGATATTATAGTTCTATCGCGAGCCCATCACGCTGGTGCTCGGCGCTGCAGCTTGTACTTGTCGCGCTGCCTGTCCCCGAGACCATCCGCAATGGGCTTGCGATGCATTCTCAAACTGTTGTTGCTACATGTAACCACGGGGTGGCGCTGGACAAAAACCATTGTGCGCATGTCGGCTTTTGTTCAGTCCACCTCTGAGACCCCGGTTCGATCCCAGCCAAATCAGCCTGAGCGGGACATACATACTGATGTATTATTGCATTATGGGGGACTACAAGTCCCAGTTAGGGCATACTGCCAAGAGTGCACAAAGTCATTGGTTCCCTGCTGGACGGGGCTTCACAGGAGACCGCTTCTACACACCTGCAGAGTAACAGCAGAACGGTGCGAGTGATGCTTCACTTCCCTGTCAGGCGGAGTGATCTCCACCCGACAGGAGCTTCCTAGTCCCGGCTGGTCTGACGTCATGATGCAGAGGCTTGAAGAGAAGGTGCTGGCAAGAGTCAGGACCTGTAGCCAGAGCTCATTGTCTCAGTGTCTGCAAGTGAGGAATCACGTAGCTCATTTGCATAACAATGCCGTATTTAACACCTCCGTCTTAGATATGTGAAGTGGACTGCTTAATGCTTTGGGGGCGGGGGGGGAGGGGTGGGTTAAATAATTTACAATGCAAATTGTAATATAGCGCCTGGAGCCTGGAGGGGGTGTCATGCACGCTTTGTTTTCTATTTGTCGTCACACTACAGTACTACTGTGGCTGCAGAAGAGTGTGTCAATTTCTTGGGCACATGAACAAGTCAAACTGCTGGTGGTCCAGCGGCAGCGTGTCAGCCTTGTAACACCTAGTGTCTAGGGTTCGATTCCCCTGTTAACTTTTTTTTTTTTTTTTTTTTTTTTTTTTTGTGTGTCTTTACTTAATAGAGTTCACTCCTGTATATTCGAGTACAGTCTGTACAGTACCTATACTCCTGCAGCCCTCACTATTATGGAAAAAATTGAGCCACAGCACCTGTATTGTGTGATTATCATGATAATAATGATTATATAGAATGACAGAAAAATTCACCTTTAGGCTTTATTCACACAGTGCATGCTGCAGACATGCGTCTAGCACGCAGAGCTGTCTTTTACTGGCTTGGGGATGTTTAAAGTGTTGCATGCATCCCAATGCTGGCATCCCATTTATTTCTACTGAGACACACAGCCGCTATATCCCAATATGTCATGCGTGCGGGTCCCAGAATGCATGCAGGGTGCGTTCAGGGACCTGCACCAGCATGTCATATTGGGATAAAGTGGTTGTGTGTCTCAGTAGGAATAAATATGATACCAGCATTGTATAATAATAGTATAATTTTGTATTCTCCCAAAAAAAGCCAATAAAAGCTACATTTTAAAGATACCTGTACCTTTGAGTATTTGTGTGTGTTTTTTTTTATTTATGTTTAATGTGTACAGTTTTATTATGTATTGTCCACAAAAATCTAATAAAAGCTACATTTTAAAGATACCTATACCTTTGAGTATTTGTGTGTGTTTTTTTTTTATTTATGTTTAATGTGTACAGTTTTATTTTGTATTCTCCACAAAAAGCTAATAACATACAGTATTGTAATGTTGAATTACAATAGAATGATACTTGTGCTGTAGGCATACTCTGCCAGTTGGGGTTTGGAGCTAGTTTACAGGCACCCCCCATGGTGCCAATTCTCCTCCCTCCTTGGCTCTCAAGGTTGCAATGTGAATAGAGTGGGGGGAGGGGAACTGTAATTTAAGCTTGCTGATGGAGCCAGAGCTGTGAGAAAAAGGAAAACAAATTCTGTTACAGTACTGTAGCACTGAAAGGTGTCCCTCTCACCCACACCATCCAACAGCACAGAAAAATGGTACAGTACTGTACAGTACAGATCAGTGCACAATATTCTACTTTACTGAAGTTCAAACAAACACAAAAGGCAATAGTTTTTTTTCACATATAATGTATAGTTTATTTCTGCAGTGTTCACAGCACATTAACTACTGTACATTACATGCTACTGTATTATTTAACATTGTAACTCTTTATTGCAACTTTTTCCAAGGGCATTCTCGAGACATCCGTAGGAATTCATTAACTTTGTCCCTACAAGCTTGAACATTGTCCCCTATGAATCTTTGGTGGACAAAGTCAAGAATGGTTGCTTTCAAATTTGCAGGGATTCCCGGTTTGTGATTATCCCCATCAAAATTAACCCTCTTGGTCCATTGCTGGTATTGCTCCCATGAGATTAAATGTTTCAAAACAAGCCGGGCCATATTCCCCGGTTTGTTGAGAGAATGCAGCACTATAAGGGCTGTATCCTCTTCGGTTATGACTGGGAGGGCATAGTCTGGCAATGGAGAGTGCTACAGTTGTGGCCTGCCTACAGTACTGTAACAGAATTTGTTTTCCTTTTTCTCACAGCTCCATCAGCAAGCTTAAATTACAGTTCCCCTCCCCCCACTCTATTCACATTGGCTGTGTGTCTCAGTAGAAATAAATGGGATGCCAGCATTGGGATGCATGCAACACTTTAAACATCCCCAAGCCAGTAAAAGACAGCTCTGCGTGCTAGACGCATGTCTGCAGCATGCACTGTGTGAATAAAGCCTAAAGGTGAATTTTTCTGTCATTCTATATAATCATTATTATCATGATAATCACACAATACAGGTGCTGTGGCTCAATTTGACTTGTTCATATGCCCAAGAAATTGACACACTCTTCTGCAGCCACAGTAGTACTGTAGTGTGACGACAAATAGAAAACAAAGCGTGCATGACACCTAGCGGTGAAAGTGATTTAGGCAGGAATCCAGAGGGAAAAAAAAAATGAATGAGCGACACAGCTCGGTGCTGTCTCACCCGACAGGGCTCACAGAGGGTCAATATCGCCGATGCAAACCCAGTTTTATGCACAATCTCGCGATCACCTACTGTATATATATATATAAACCACTTTGTTTCATGCATTGTTAAAAATGTATAATTAATTTTATTACAAATGCTTCCTTTTTTCTTCATATTTTGAACACCAGGGTGGATTGTAGCACCCCGCTGGGGTTAAGATGTTACAGCCGACAGTTAAAAAAACTACCTCATATACCAAGGATTCGACACAAATAATCAAAATTGTAGAGAATATGGCATTTGAGGAGGACTGGTGGATGGGCACACTGGATGTCCAATCTTTATATACTATTATCAACCACGAGCAAGGTAAACGAGCAATTGAGTCCCAACTAAAACAAGAAGGTAGGTTAAAAGAGGAACAAATCAATTTTTTAATACAAAGCATAGATTTTATATTGACACATAACTATTTTAATTTTGAAACAGACTTTTATCTCCAAACCCAGGGCACAGCCATGGGCACCAGGTTCGCCCCCATCTATGCAAATTTATTTATGGCGGACTGGGAAGAACGGAATATTATCCCCTTACTGGGGGTGGACCTGGTGTTATGGCAAAGATATATAGATGATGTGCTTTTTATCTGGAAATCGGGAAAGGAGTCTTTGGAGAAGTTTTTAGGAGTTATTAATCAAAATGATTTAAATTTAAAATTCACTCACAGCATTAGCAATGAAACATTGGAATTTTTAGATTTAAAACTTTTTATAGAAGAGAGGACAATCAAGAGTTGTACTTTTATGAAACCGACTATGAGGAACAGTTATATACTGTACAACAGTTGTCACCTACCCAGTTGGTTAATAAATATACCGCAAGGCCAATTCCAAAGGTTAAAGCGAAACTGTACGTTAGAGGATCAATTTGAAGAGGAAGCTAAAAAGATGAAAAAGGCATTTCTAGAGAAAAATTACCCAGAAGAACTGATTACGGGATCCCTAAATAAAGTAAGGAATATGAAAAGGGAAGATTTTTTTGTAGAAAAGGTGAAAAATAGAAATGAAGAAAAGGAGGAGATAAGGATTATCCTACCCTTTAATGATGAGTACAGGAAAATACAAAAAATAATAGGGAAACATTGGAGTTGGCTACAAAAAGACAAAACCATAGGCTCCCTAATCCCAACTAAACCTCGGATAACCTTTACGAAAGCTCCTAATTTAGGGAATAAGGTGGCCCCAACGGTCAAAAGAGGAAATTCCGGGAATACCGCCTTACATAATTGGTTGAATATGGAGGGTTTCCATAGATGCGGGAAGTGTGCAAATTGTAGGATCACTTCTTTTCCTCGGAAAACAAGTGAAATTGTTTCAACGGTTAATAAATACAAACATACGATAAAGGACTTTCTAACGTGCAACTCTGACAATGTCATTTACATCATTGAGTGCCCATGTGGACGCCAATATGTTGGGAGAACAAAAAGACTTTTAAAAAAACGTATCTCAGAGCACATCACCAACATTAAAAAGGGCCTAGAAACCCACACCCTGTCCAAACATTTTAAACTGATGCACGACAAAAACCCGACAGGCTTAAGATTTGCGGCAATTGACAAAGTAGAGAAAGGATGGAGAGGGGGGGACCACATTAGTAAAATGTCCAGATTAGAATCCCAACGTATTTATGAACTCAACACTTTGATGCCGGGTGGATTGAATGCAGAATTCGAGTTATTCGGATTCTTGTAAATTGGTGGATGTCCCCTATGGACGGCAAAACCCCTGCAGGTTGTGTAATATCCTGGGGGGTTCGGCCCTTCATGGGGGGCCTCCACCTAACATCTTAACCCCAGCGGGGTGCTACAATCCACCCTGGTGTTCAAAATATGAAGAAAAATGGAAGCATTTGTAATAAATTAATTATACATTTTTAACAATGCATGAAACAAAGTGGTTTATATATATATATATATCTGTATTTTTACTTTTTAATCTATTGTTCTTATTTTTATATATAAAGAATACGATTTCTTATTTATATATAAAAAATCTTTTAAAAAATTCTTTAGAAAAAATTTCTTATTTATATATTTTTAGTTTTATATTTATTTGTAATTGTAGCCACATATAAATGACAGGGGACTGTAGGGAATGATTGTTATTTAATTATAACCCTGAGATTAATAACTAAAACCGCATAGATACCGCAAGGGATTTTTTGAAGACGAATTAATTCAATGAAGTGTACAAATAAATTTATTTGATGGAGAAAGAAATGAAAGTAACATAACATGTAGGGATAGGAATGGATTGTATTAGTATCTATAGGAATCGGACAATTATAATGTGTACTAAACAGTATGTTATTTGAAATTTAAGTCTTTATGTGTGGATAATTGGGTGGATCTGAATGGAAGGGACTCTTTACTCCGTATCAGCTTTTGAGCTAAATGAGGAGGTTCATCATGTGTTTGAACAATTACCATTTGTAAGACACTATAAAAATAGGCAGTTGTGGGGGAACCTGTACCACTGAAGAAGGGGCAAGTACCCCGAAACGCGTTTGGTGAGGAGCCCCCCGGAACAACCCCATAGAGTACGTGCTTTAACTATCCAGAGCCGTGCGGCAATTCAAAGTCTTTGAGAACTCCGTGCCTTACTAAACCCCTGATATGCCGGGATCCACAAGTGCAAACACACGAGGAGTGTGTCGCACACCAAACCGACGAAGGGAAAAGTATCTTGAGTCCCAGCGCTGACTGGCTTCTTGCTACTACGGAGCGGCAGCCAGAGGATCGTAAGGGCACAGAGAAAAGACATAGTATCTTTCAGTTTTTACAGCAGCAGCTGATAATGACAATTTGTCTCCAAGTTTACCTGCACAAGGAATCGCACTGAACAGTGAGTATTAGCGGGACGCCGCAAGTATACTCACTCAAGTGAACTCTGTTTGACTATAGTTACATTATCCTCTCCCAGCGAATCAGGACTGTGAACCTTACAGTACTTTGTGGAGCTAACCACTACACTAGCTCAAGCTATCAGCTAGGCTATACTTCTATTTTTTCTGATTTTTGTATGGACTGATCTATACCATCTCCAGCCTATCTACCACTGGTCCTACTATTTATTCTATCCACAGTATAGGCCAGTATTTCTCTTAAACACAAAGACGATCCGGACTTTGCCAGACGTGAGGCATCTTTACAGACTTCCGTTGAGAAGTTTCAGAACCTTATTAAAGAGCGGAAACACAGGCAATTTGTCCGTGACCTCAGTGAGTTTAAGGAAAACAGAGCATATATACAGCATCAAGAACCTGTAGCTGGGACTGAGATCTCGACATCAGACATTGACTCCTCGGACACAGACTCGTATTCTAGGCCATACGGAGGCCTATCTCACAGGGGCTCTTTTGGGCCTGGGAGACGGGGGGGGGGGGGGGGGGGGGAGAATATGGCAAAGGGATGGGGGTGGGGGAAGAAGGGAGCCGGCACTTGGGGCTGGTTATTCATATGCCTCCTCATCTTCGTCTCCATCTATTGCCTCCAACAGCATCCCATCTCTACAACAACCCTCTTTTTTAGAGAAAAGTCAGATCCCTTATCAACTACGGGACTGAGGCAGGACGGACAAGGGGCAATAAATGATTTTCAGATTATTAACTTGACCTCTAGGACTCTTAGTGCGGTGGAGATGGAGGTTCTTAAGAGGGGACTTTCGTTCGTACCCACTACAAATTTTAGTCTCTTCACATTGACTAAGGACCTCCATCTCTTCTGCAGGAGACTAAAATGGCACAAATTTTTCAGGAATTCGAGCAGACAGACATGTGAAAGCCTTGGACTGGATGAGGGGGATTTTATGGACCTTCAGATCATTACTGAACTAGGGGAGGAAATTGTACGTGATCTAGGCAAGGCTCCCTATACTGCATTAAAACCTAAAAGCAAAAGAATGCCACCCCCCTCAAATTAAGAATATGTGGATATCTTTCTCCAGATGGTCATCACTGACCTGGATGGGCTGGGCAGAGTTGACCCCAGGACTTTTAATCTCTCTCTTGCTAAAATGCAGGCGTTGAGGACTCTTGAGAAAGATGATTCCATTATCATCAAACCGTCCGATAAAGGCTGCAATTTGGTCATTCTTGACCAGGATGCCTATCTACACATGTGTTTGGACCTCTTGAAAGACAAGGATGGATACAGGGTATTATCATCAAACCCTACTCCGTCCTTTCTGGAGGACCTGAAACTGATACTATTGGGGGGTCTTAATAAAAAGGTCATCAGTCTATCTAAATAGGAGTTTCTTCTTCCCGTACACCCCTGTATAGCGACATTTTATGGACTCCCCAAGATACACAAAGGAACAACACCACTTAGGGGTCGTCCGATTGTCTCAGGGGTTAATTCTCTGACACAAAATTGCGGTATACAGTATATCTTGACCAGGTTCTGAGGCAGTTTGTTGTGTCCCTACCTGCATATATGAGGGACACTATGGACTTCCTTAATAAGACCAAAACACTTAACATGGATCCTGACTGTTTGCTAGCGAGTATCGACGTAGAGTCGCTCTATAGCTCCATTCCGCACCACTACAGACTCATAGCCGTTGAATACTTTTTAAAGACAAGAGGCACACACTGTGGTTTACACAACATCTTTACCTTACAGTTATTGGAATTTACGCCTTTTTTCTCTTTAAAATAAATTATTGCTGCATACAATACATGGCTTTGCGTGTTCTGTGGTGCTTTATACTGGGAGGTACCATGCAAATTAGTCAATCTATTGCTAACTTATTCATCTGTATTCTGATTGTACCTAGGGGACTTAACCCTTTGGTGTGTGCTGCCTACGGACTCCAGGAAACAAAAATTTCAATTTCAGTGAGTAAATTTTCGTTTTTTCCATTTTAATAAATTTGCAAACATTTCTAAGATTCTGTTTTCACACTTTCTGATTATGGAGTATTGAGTGCAGGTTTATGAGGAAAAACTCTGGAGTCTGAAGATTTGTTAAAGGTATTGTATGTGTGGTGGATGTCAGAAGTGGTTAAATTCTGGTAAGTATACAGGAAATTGACTTTTAAAATATTTTATAATATATAATATTTTATAATATTTAGCATACATAACATTAAACATAATGCACTACTAGCAAATTATCTGGTAAATAATATGTTTTTTTTTTTTGCTTTATAAGGCTTCATGCACACAGCCGTGTATGTATTTCCGCCCGCAAACAATGGATGAATAAAGATACTTTACTTGTCTGTTCCGTATTTTTCTCACGCCCATAAATAGAAAGGAGTAATCTTATCTATAATGCAGAAAATAATAGTATATATTCTATAATTTGTGGAACAGCCACAAAGATCAGCAAAAAACATACTGTGTGCATGGCCCTAAATAAATCAGTGTGCTATCTGCAATAAAAAACGAAACGGGTAGCACACGGATGAAAAATACAATAATGTGAATGAAGCCTTAGTAGTATACTAAGTAGACTAAGCTATCTTAAAAAGAGATGTATCACCAAAATTGTATCTGCCAGTTAAAACTAGAAAACATTTTTTTTTTTCTAATCTCTGTTTATTTTCTGATTACAGATTTTTTATTCTATTTCCTGAACATCATTATGGGGGCGACCATTTTACTTAACAGAATTTAGGAAGCATTTGGAAAATTGATTTACGGCAACCCCATGGGCCATAGACACAATGGTCAGGAGGGGACCTCATTGGCTTGTATGGGAGAATTTTCTAGGCATGCCCTGTGACCCGTGGAGAGGTATTTGTACAAGAAAAGAACAAAGATAAACTTTGACAATCACCTACAGTATTGTGAATGATGGATGCTGTATTATCTGACATTCTAATCCTGCCTATAATGATATCACCGTTGTGTATAGATAAGCAGTAACTGCAGTAAAGTGATCTGTATAGACCAAAAAGTGTCACCCAACTGCAAGATTTTATGCTTTTTGTTTAAATATAGATATTGACATGGAAAATTGAAAATAACATCACCAAAATGTATTAAAAAATATGTTAAACATAATACGTGATTTAAACAATAGGTCATTTTCTGATGACACGTTTGAAGATTGGTCATCACTAGTGTTGGGCGAGCATGCTCGGCCGAACACTAATTTTACTCCGAGCATCGTGATGGATGCTCGGCACATCGCGTGTTTGGCCGAATACCGTGTGTGCTTGTATGTGATGCTCGAGTCTCCTGCCCGCACGTTTGTTGGCTGCCATTCACTGAAATGCCATAGCCATGTTGGCTACTGGCATTACAGTGATTGGCTGGCCAGAATGCGTCATCGGGTGCTATATAGCACCCAATGACACATGTTTGGCTTAGTCTTAGTCAGGGAGAGCTGTAGAGCAGAAGGGAGAGATAGTGTAGGGACTAGGGAGCGAAATAGGAATATTTTAGCTTTTATACTTGTTACAGACCCAAAAGTTCTTTTAAGGACTATTGTGTGTGGCAGCAATATATATTTTTAGTGCAACCTGCACTAAATTTCTAAAACTTGTGAGAGACCTAAAAGTCTTTTGAAGGACTATAGCTGTATCTGGCAGCAATATATATTTTTAACGCAACCTGCGCTAAATAGCTTGCAATTGTTTGGCCCCTGCAGACAGCGACATTATCTGCGCTACATCTCCTGTCTAACGTGTGCGCAGCTTAAAAATATCTGTGACATCCAGTGTACTTTTTCCATAGACGAGTCCGCTGCGAACAGTTACATTACCTGCGCTACATCTCCTGTATAACGTTTGCGTATCCGAAATACCAGTGACATTCAGTCAATTATTTTTGCTGCTGGTGGCAGCGACATTACCTGCGCTACATCTCCTGTATAACGTTTGCCCATCCTAAATATCAGTGACATTAATTTTGTATAATTTTTTATTAGCCGCTTGTGACAGTGACATTACTTGCGCTGTACTTCCTGTATAACGTTTGTGCATCCTAAATATTAGTGACATTCATTCAGTGTCATTTTTTATTAGGCGGTGGTGACAGCAACATTACGTGCTCTATAAAGTACCTCCTGTTTAACGTGTGCGCATCCTAAATATCAGTGACATTCATTCAGTGTAATTTTTTATTAGGAGGTGGTGACAGCGACGTTACTTGGCTATACCTCCTGTTTAACGCGTGCGTATCCCAAAAATATCTGTGACATTCTGTGTACTTTATTTGCGCATACACTTACAAAACCTTCGCTACTGTACGTGTGACATACTTGCAAGCATATATACTATTTAATATGCGCAAGGCGAGCAGTAAGGGACGGGGAAGTGGCCGTGCTGCTGATGGTGCCCTGGGCGTGGTGAAACTGTGCCTGCTGCCAGAGCACAAGAAACACACTCATCCACGATACCTAGCTTCATGTCCCAGTTTGCAGGCCAGTGCAGGACACTTAAAGTCAGACCAGTGCGACTAGGTGGTTGGTTGGATTGCAGCAGATAATGCTTCCAGTCGGGTAAGCACCACCCTGTCTTCCACAAAGTCCAGTCTCAGTAGCCAAGTATTTGGTCAGCAGAATCCTCACCTTGATACTCTTTCTACCAACCATGAAGAGTCTTCGCAAACAAGTGATCCCACAATTGGATATTCCAAGGAGCTGTTTTCATCGCCATTCCTTAATTTGGGCCTCTCGCAAAGCCCGCTTGAAGAGGGACATGAGGAGATCTTGTGCTCTGATTCCCAAACTCTGGAGCATCCGCAGTCAGAAGAAATTACGGTGGGGAGCGGCAGTTAGTGTTTCACGAGGTGGATGATGATGAGACACAGTTGCCAATAAGTCAACTGCAATTAGTGTCTCAAGAGGTTCATGATGAGCATGAGACACAGTTGTCAATAACTAAGGTTGTTGTTAGATCAACAAGTCATGAGGATAACCAGAGTGAGGAAGTGGAAGAGGAAGTGCTGGACAATGAAGTCACTGTCCCAACCAGGGAAGGTGGCAAGCCGAGCGAGGGCAGCAGTACAGAAGGGGAAGGATTCGCAGCACCACAACAGGCTGGAATATGCAGTTTGGTGGCAAAAGGGAGGAGGCGGGCCACACCAAACAGGCCAGAAACTGTTTCCCGGAGCACCCTCTTGCGGCAATCTCCCTTGCTAGGTGTAGGTGTTCCGCAGTCTGACGCTTTTTTGAGGAAAGTGCGGACGATAAAAGAATTGTCATTTGCAACCTGTGCTGTACAAAAATGAGCAGGGGTGTGAACACTAGCAACCTTACCACCACCAGCATGATCCGCCACATGGCATCAAAGCACCCTAATAGATGGGCCGAACGCCTGGGTCCACAACCAGTGTCTGCGGGTCACACCACTGCCTCCTCTTCCCCTGTGTTAAGTGCTGGCCAATCCCCTGTCCAAGACGCAGGCCCGGATGCCCCCCGCCATGCACCCATACCTTCGCAAGTACCGTCAGCTAGCACATCCACATCTGTGTCCCAGTGCAGCGTACAGATGTCTATACCCCAAAGCACAAATACCCAGCCACCCACCCACCGACTATTGTGCGACGTGAGCACGCACTGGAACTCCACGTTTCACATGTTGGCCAGTCTTTGTGAGCAGCAGAGAAAAGTAGTGGAATACCAGCTGCAACATGGTCGTCGTCATTCCAGTCAGCTTCCGCTCTTCACAAGCGACGAGTTGGCATTGATGTCTGACCTCTGTGAGGTTTTACGCAACTTTGAGGAATAAACACAGATGTGAGCGGTGATAACGCTATTATCAGCGTCACCATCCCACTTCTGTGTCTACTCAAATGCTCGCTGCTCACTATTAAGGTGGACGCTTTGCATGTGCAAGAGGTGGAAATGGGGGAAGAAAGTACACAGGGCGATAGCCAGACCACCCTCAGTTCATCTTCTCAGCGCGAATTGGATTGTCACAAAGAGGGGGAGGGGATGGTGCACCACTGACTCCACCCACACCCCTGTCCCTGCCTATTTGCACTATCCGTCCTAAATAACGGAGCACAACTGGGCAGCGTTCCCTAGCCTTGGTAAGTGCGGAGGGACAAACAAGACAGACAAACATAGAATGGTCAACAAGCCGAGTCAGAACCAGAAGGTAACTACAGTGCAAGAGGATAAGCAAAGACGGGTCCAAAACAAGCCAAAGTCAAATACCAGGAGAAGAGAAGCAGACACAAGGAGCAAGCAAGGACGGAAACAATCAACTAGTCGGTAGTCAAAAGCCACGGAATCACACCAGGAACTCTGGATAGGACCTTATTCACAGGCTACCTGTTGTCAGCAGGTTGCCTGTATAAATAGTGGGAAAGAGGAGTCATGTGACGTGGCCAGCACCACATGACTCATTCCCAGCAAGAGGAGTCATGTGACGTGGCTAGCGCCACATGACTCATTCCCCTGAAACCAGCTGAGCGCCGAGTACTCAGCTCGGTGCTGGGACTCCTTACAGTTGCCCTGGGAGTGTAGGGCGCCGATTGTGCTAAGGAGGTGAGTGTGGCCGGGTCCTCCCCGCCCCCGTTGCTGTGGAGACGAGGATTCAGCACACGTCCTCGCTCCATACTAGTCGCAGGGCGTCGGCGGCACGAAGGAGGGGAAACGTGAAGTCGGCGCCTGGTGACATGGATGATGAGGAGGTGGAGGAGGAGGAGTAGGAGATGTTGCCCCTGCTACAGAGGGTAGTTCCCATGGAAGTTTTATTCCATCTGTTCAGCGTGGATGGGTAGAAGAGGAGGAAGAGGATGAGGAGATTGAGAGTCATCATCCTGATGAGGACAACGAAGTCTTGTCTGTTGGGACTCTGACACACATGGTTGACTTTATGTTAGGCTGCCTTTCCCGTGACCGTCGCGTTCTACGATTACTGGTTGTTCACCCTTATCGACCTCTGCTACAAAGAGAACTTCTCATCTCTCATTCCTCTGGTGGAGAGGATGAGAAAAATGGTGCAATACCAGAAGGTACTTGTGGAAAATTGCTCCAAAAAGTTCCAGCTGATAAGACTGGCTGCAGAGTACGTAGTTCCTTGGCCAACCGAGAAGGGGAGACGAGGGGAACACACAGCAGTTCTAACAGAGCCAGGGAAACACTCACCAAGGCCTGGGACAGTTTTATGACATCCCGCCAGCACCCTCAATCTGATGCGTGGCCTAGTGTCACAAGGAGGGAAACATTTTGGAAGATGGTGGAGTACGTAGCTGACCATGTCAGCGTCCTCAGTGATCCCTGTGTGCCTTACAACTATTGGGTGTCCAAGCTGGACACGTGGCACGAACTGGCTCTCTACGCCTTGGAGGTGCTGGCCTGCCCCGCAGCCAGCATTTTGCCAGAGCGTGTATTTAGTGCTGCTGGCGGCATAATAACTGATAAGCGAATCAGCCTGTCAACTGAAAATGAAGACTGGTTGACTCTTATAAAAATGAACAAGGCCTGGATTGCCCCTGACTTCTCTACTCCACCAGAGGAAAGCGGCTGAACATAAAGGCACTCTAAATGTGGCTTTAATGGTGTATTGAATAAACTGTATTCTCATGCACCCCTTCCACCACTAAAAAGGGTATATGGTTCAATCTCCTTTTTCTCGTCCTCCTCCTTCTCCATCATATCAGCATGCTAATTAGGTTGCCCTCGCTCCTAATGTTTTAGATGGTCAGTTCGGCAGCCGGCCCTCGACCGCAACATTTTTTAGATGGTCAGCTCGGCAGCATGCCCTCGCCCATAATGTTTTAGATGGTCAGCTCGGCAGCAGACCCTCGCCCCTAATGTTTTAGATGGTCAGATCATCAGCAGGCCCTCACTTCTAATGTTTTAGAGGGTCACCAGCAGGCCCTTGCTCCTAATGTTTTTGAGGGTCACCAGCAGGCCATCAATCATAATTTTTCAAGGCTATGTATGATGCCATCCTTTATATGTAATAACGGATGTATTTAAGTGTAGGTTCCTTGTAATTTTTGGCAGCCCTCTCCCTTAGTGCATAGGCTTTATGAGTGTAGGAGTCCCACTACATTAACAATTGTACCACAATGTGAATGAGGCCCTCCTTTATGTGATATACAGGTTGTATCAGAGTGCCTCTTGCTTGTAATTTATATACAAGTAAATATACAGGAAAGAATGTTTGTTTCTAAAATGGATTTTTTTCTTCGGTTTGGTGCGTATTATTGTCAGTCTGTAAAAGTGGTGTACTACTCGGACAACATCGTTCCCAACAACGACCTGGGAGTCCAAGTTGCATCTAGACATCCTCCCCATGCTGCTCCCGAACCATTTCAGTGGTGTTTCCATCAATTTCTGACCCTTTCCTATGAACCAGACACCGTCCCCTCTTAAGAGCAGGAGTTGCCTGGTTTAATGCTCGGGTTCTCCCATTGACTTCCATTGTGCTTGGGTGTTCAGTATAGCACCCGAGCATCCCGAGGTGTTCTTCTCGAGCACCCGAGCACTTTGGTGCTTGACCAACACTAGTCATTACTAGAGATGAGTAAATTTTTCAAAAATTTGATTCATCTGGTTCGCCGAATAAAAAAAAAAAAATTGGCTCAATCCGAATTTATTCATGGTTAATCGCTTTAAAAAAAATGGCTATTTCATGGCTGCAGAGAGCCTTTATAGTGGTGTAGAACACTGTGCCTTGCAGTAACACACATAGGGAGTCTGCTATGGTAGTGAAATAATTCTATGAGTCAGTATGACATTCAGATGACAGGCGTCGCTCTTTCAATCACTGCACACTTCATTTATTTAGGCAGTCATGGGGCCAAAACTGACCAAATAACTCAAGTATGAACTCAGCCTTACAGGTCGATGTTAGCACCAAGAAGAAGCACACTCCTTTTACACAGTCGTCAGCTAATTCCACATAGATGTCTACAGAACCTGTTCTATTAAACACTTATACAAGTAGAGCCCCCTGACAGAGTGAAGAGGGTGTCAGCAGTAAGTTTGTGTTGACGTCACTGATTATTTTACCCTTCCTCTGATCCGTCAGAACAATAACCACCAAAAAACTGATCCTGTCTGTTGAGCATCCGCCTTCACTCGGTAAGCATTTGGTCAGTAATACATCAGTATTTCTAATGCAAAAAAAAACTGGAGTGGATCCAAAACAGAGAATACCGAGTCAACCATTCAAGACCCGCTGGGTTGCTGGTCAAGACATGATCGCTAGCTAACACTGGGAGCTCAGGCCTCTCGAAGTGACCCCTGATGCCATGGCCCCTTACTCTGCTTCGACCTCTGCCTGCGCCAGAAACATTTAGGCCTCTGCCACTCCCCTGTGCAGGGCCTGGCACTTTTCTGTCTGACATACTGTTAGATCAAATAAATAAATAAAAGGAAATTAAAACACTCCAAAAAAGTCTGTAATTTTGTCACTTCACCACACAACGGCTAATAAGCCCTTTTTATCCCACTAATTCACACAAAAAATGTCTTTGGAACTAATAACTGCACCGCTGAATGGCAAATAGGCCCTTTTTTTTCCTCTTATACATGCCACAGAAGGCTTTAGAACATATAACTGCACCGCTGAATGGCAAATATATTTTTCTTTTGCCACTAATACACGACAAAAAGGGCTTTAGAACGTATAACTGCACAGCTGAACAGCAGATAGGCCCTTATTTTTTTCAACTTATACACGCCTCAGAAGGCTTTAGAACATATAACTGTACAGCTGAATGGCAAATAGGCCCCTATTTTTGGTCACTTATCCATTCCACAGAAGGCTTTAGAACATATAACTGCACCACTGAATGGCAAATATATTTTTCTTTTTTTACTTATACATGCCACAAAAGGCTTTAGCACATATAACTGCAATGCTGAACGGCAAATATATATTACTTTTCCACTAATACAGGCTACAAATAGTGTTGATCGGGAATATTCGAATCGCACTTCGAGAATTTGCAAAGATATAGAATATAGTGCTATGAATTCATAATTGGGAATATTCTATATATTTTTTTTTCATCAGTAACCTCCCTTCTTGTTTGTGGGCTAATGAGAAGGCTGCAATATCTTTGTCAGAGCTTAGCAACATCCCTAGCAACCAATAGGAAAGTTGCCTACCCCTTTACTATAAAAGAAACTCCCCAGCAGCCATTTTCTGCAGTTTTTTTTGCAGTTCTGAGAGAGAGAGCAGTGATATTACTGTGCTCTGTGCTTTCCTTTGGATCCTATTCCTTATCCAATTACATTAGATAGTTAGTTAGCTCATAAATATAATACAGATAGTTAGTGGGAGATAGTCAGTGTAGGTTAGATAGTGATATAGTGTAGCTGGTTCCAGTGCAGGGTGTTAGGTAGTGTGATAGGAATTACAGTTTCTCTGCCCTCCATACATACATGCTACAGACATAGCGCTGTGATGTCACAACAATACTTAGTGCACTAATCAGTAATATCTACTCAGACCTAATAAAATGTAAAGTTGCATGTATTGCGCAATAAATATGCGCATCATTAGTGCAGATTTGCACAATCGAAAATCACGAATTCTAGAATTCGCAAATTTATTGCAAATACTATGCAAAAAATGTGTGAAATATTGCGAAAACGAATATTGCCTATGCTGCTCATCACTAGCCTCAAAAGGCTTTAGAACATATAACTGCACTGCTGAACGGCAAATATATTTTTCTTTTGCCACTAATACACGACAAAAAGTGCTGTAAATTTAGCACTTAACCACACAACGGCTAATAATTCCTTTTTTTCCTCACTCATACAAGCAAAAATGTTTTAGAACATATAACTTCACGGTACAAGGGCAAATAAGACGTAGAAATATTTCCTTGAAATTAACCCTATTAATGGCTGTAACACCCCAATAGCAAGAACGGTTTGCTGGAATTACAAAGCTGTATAATGGCAATTTGAGTGCCCAGTCATTGCGGCTGTAACCTCTTCTACTGAACCCTGTTCAACATAAATGCTGTGGAATGATTCCTCCCTATCCTTTCCCTACACTTTGTATAATCTTTTCCTGCACTTGTAAGTAAGCACTTTTTTTTAGCACAGTGAAGTTTTTTCTAGCACTGTCCATAGCGCCTGATGACATCTCTCCCTGCACTAAGTACACTGGAAAATGACAGAATCCAAGATGGCTGAGGCCATTTATAGGGCTGTGACATCACAGGGCTGGCTGGCTGCTGATTGGCTGCATGCATGGCATTATGGATGATTCCGCTTTCCCTTGAGTTCCTTGCTCCATGTCCTCACACGTGCAGCAGCAATTTTAGGAAAAAATTTGATTCGATACCACAAAGCGTGAGGAAATTCGGATTTGGTGCAAATCAAATTTTTCCTGAAATTTGGATCACAATCCACTTCGTCAACTTCGATTCACTCATCTCTAGTCATCACCATTAGTCCAGTCCAGGCACCCCCGTCGATCAGTTGTTTCCGGGAGCTGCCACAATCACTGGAGCTCTGATTTGTGGAGCTGGCTCCTGGCCGCTCTCCAAGCACAATGCCATACATTGAACAGTGGCTGTGCTTGGTATTGCAGCTCAGCCCCATTCACTTCAATGGGGCTGAGCTGCAGCTAAGCCATTTGACCGATGTACGGTGATATTACATGGCCTAGGAAGAGGCAGTGGTGCTGACAGGAGTGCCATCCTCTTTTAACAGAGGATAGATCATCACTATCAATTACCAAATAACCCCTTTAAGGAGTCATTATTTAAGATCAGAAGTTGGACTGGTGAAGCTTGCTCTGCTTACTGCTGTTCCCTTTGAATCGGATTGGCTTTGCGCCTTCACTCCGTGTGTATGATAGACATTCTATTAGAGAAACACCCAGCTCTGGTATTTTTGTAAAATGCATATTATATGCTTTTACTGTTAGTTTTGGAATTGTTTGTTGATGTGTATAAAGAATAATTCATGCCTAAGTGATTATTTAGATCAAGAATAAAACATAAAACATATAGCAGTTAACGTGTATAATACTCTATACCTTTAGAACAGTGCACTTAGTCCATGATTTTTCAAGTTCATGGCTTCTACATTGCACCGTGATAGCAGAGAAAGTCAACTAAATCCTGCACATTTTATTGGCATTCAGCAATTGCTATAGAAGTCTGCTAGATGTTTCTATCATAGTTACCCCTGCCAGGATCTGACAAATTGATTCATGAAATGGTTGTTTCTGCTTGCTTCTATAATGTGTAGGACGAATGTCGCTGTTTATTTTTCCTCAGATCCATGTGGATTTACAGTTTTTCATGGTGTGTGAAACAATCTCAGACATGAGAAAAACTGAATACGTTTTCTGTCTATATGATGGATGAACACTGCAGAAGCCGAGGATTTACATATGAATTTGGATGAAATTAAGATTTTATTTTGCTTTACTGGGTAGAGAAAAAGTGTAGATTTGTACAGGCATGAATAACGTTCAGATGTGTAGTTGAGGCTAATAATGTAACTGGGATTGGATTCTTATACAATCTGTGATAGATTTAGCTATAGTGTAATCCGTGCTCCTCACAAACTACTTTCAAAATAGATTTTTCACAGTTTATGGATTTCAATGAAATTTTATCCGCATTAAAGTAGTAGTAATTTATTCTGTATAAAGAAGCATGCATTTATATACAGCAAGGCGCTTGTGCGGCCCTTCATACATTGATGGTGGACTTTTTGTAAAATATTGTACATATAGAATTACTCCTTTTGTGTGAACTCTTATAGCAATATCTGTACTTACACTCAGAATTAGCTTAACTTTTTAAAACCATTCCTAATGCAGTGACTTTCCTTTTTTTCATTTTCATTTTTTACTCCCTGCATCCTGGAGCCATAACTTTTTTATTTTTCTGTTCACACAGCTGTTTGATAGCTTGTTTTATGCAGGACAAGCTGTATTTTCTAATGGCACCATTGCATATGATGTAGTGTGAAACTGGGAATACATTTTAAATGGGGTGGAATAAAAAAAAAAATAATTTCACCATAATTTTATGGGTTTTGTTTTTATGTCATTCCCTATGTGGTAATATTAACTTCATTTTGCAATTACAGTTTTAGTTTTTCTTGTTTTAAGATTTTCATGTTTTGCGACTTTTAAATAAATATAAACTTTGAAAATTTTTTTTTTTTTCTTTATATCTCCATATTTTTACCCAAATAACTTTGAGTGTTAGAGCTGATTTCTTTTTTGGGGTGATCTGTAGTTTTTATTGATACTATTTTGAGGTATGTATAACCTTTTGATAATTTTTTATAATGTTTTTAGGATGTGAAGCGACCAAAAATGGTGAATTGGTCATTTTGATTGTTTTGTCCGTTATGCCGCTCACCATATGGGATAAATATTTTCATAGTTTAATATTATGGGTATTTTGGGATGTGGGATGTGGTGATACCAATTTTCTTTATTTTTAAAAAGAGCACAGGGGGTAATTTTAATGCTAATATTTTTAGTTTTTTTTATATTGAAAATATATATTTTTCTTACTTTTTTCACATTTATTTTAGTGGGAGGATCACTATGGAACTTTGCAATGACAAGATTTGGAACTTTAGTATCCAGGCTGCCATAGCAACTGAACGGCTCCCGCGATCTCATCACCATAGAGCTGTTTGGTCTCTGGAAGCACATCACTCCTGGTAATTGACTGCCCAGATGACATGATTACAATTGACAACGGTATCTGGGAGGTCAAAAGGCCAGGATCTGTGCTGTTGCTGATCAAGGACTCTGCCACCTAGTGCCTGTTGTGTAAAGCAGCAGGCATCCGGTGTCTACGGGGCCTGCTAAGCTTCTAAGCAGGTGCCATCGTTAAAGACCTGATATCTGCCACACATGGACAACAAATCTCAGGAAGGGGTTAATCAGAGTTACAGCGCACATGTTCTCAAATTTTGTCTGGTACACTTAGCTTAGCTCAATTGAAGTGAATGAGTCTGACTGTAAATCAGGGGCAATCTTTACTGCCATGCAGGCAAATTAAATGCATTTGGCCCCAGAGATCAGGGGTGTCCTCAGGACTTCACTAAAGTTGACTATTAAGGGCACAGGAGCCAATGTCTCCTTACTCCACTTTTCACTCTCATATGCGACAGACCATTAGACCTGAAGCTTATTAGACTGTATTAATGGTGCAGACAGTGTGATTACATCATTTCAACCATCTGTGCATGGACGCAGTCATCCCGGACCACTTTTATGGAGTGGCATTTAACGATGATTATTTAAATATTTTTTTTTTTGCAATCTTGGAGGAGCATACAATAAGGACACAATAGGGGGGAATTATTACTACTGAAGGCACTACATGGGAGCCAGTCCTAATGACTAATGGGGAACTACAGGGGGCCTTATTATTATTGGTGGTACTATGATGTGCAGCGAGCCCTTGAGGACCAGGAGCAGAGGATGAGAGTGGAAGTGTCTCTGACTATAGGTTTTGTTACAGTGGTTTCTCTCAAGCCGTTGCTCCCTAGGTCTGGTGCAGTGAGAGGTTGGTGCACCCTTTCTACCATAAGGTTGGTGCTCCCTTCCTGCGGTTTGGGCTGATGATAGTTTGGGGCGCACTTGATGTTGATGGTTGTACACTGACTTACTTCCTCCCTCCTCACCAACTAGTGTAGAACTCTTTCCCTCCAGACAAAAAGTAAGACCATCCCACGCCTGCCAAGAGGGGAAGAACAGGATGGTTAACCCTGTCCCTGCTAACCATACCCGGTTATGCTGGGTATACATTACAGTGGGATGCGAAAGTTTGGGCAACCTTGTTAATCGTCATGATTTTCCTGTATAAATCGTTGGTTGTTAGGATAAAAAATGTCAGTTAAATATATCATATAGGAGACACACACAGTGATATTTGAGAAGTGAAATGAAATTTATTGGATTTACAGAAAGTGTTCTATAATTGTTTAAACAAAATTAGGCAGGTGCATACATTTGGGCACCACAAAAAAGAAATTAAATCAATATTTAGTAGATCCTCCTTTTGCAGAAATTACAGCCTCTAAACGCTTCCTGTAGTTTCCAATGAGAGGCTGGATTCTGGTTGAAGGTATTTTGGACCATTCCTCTTTACAAAACATCTTTAGTTCATTCAGGTTTGATGGCTTCCGAGCATGGACAGCTCTCTTTAAAGGGACACTGACAGGCCCAATAAGCATATTTAGGTATATATATGACAGTACAGGTCTTATCAAGTGTATTAAAATCATCTAAGTATCCCCCCTGTCCACCTTATAAATACCAAAAACTAAAGTTTTATAACCTGCTTGTCTCAACTCCAATCTGCCCAAGGGGCGGCGTTTCATCTCAAAATGCGCCCAGCCAGCCGCTCCCAACTGCCGTTCTGAAGCCCCACCCAGCTCATCAATATTCACTTCGCTGGGCGGCGGCTACAACTCTCCCCGACTCAAGATCCTGCGCATGGCCAATTCAATCCTCTGGGCACGTCCTCCGTCTAATCTTCAGCGCATGCGTCTGGCCGGGGTCACATCGCACCTGCGTACAGACAGTCTGCGTCTTAGAGGCCGATGCAGCCTCTGCTTTATGCGCATGCCCCGGGCACTTGAGTCGGGGAGAGTTGTAGCCGCCGCCCAGCGAAGTGAATATTGATGAACTGGGCGGGGCTTCAGAACGGCAGTTGGGAGCGACTGGCTGGGCACATTTTGAGATGAAACGCCGCCCCTTGGGAAGATTGGAGACAAGACAAGCAGGTTATAAAACTTTAGTTTTCGGTATTTATAAGGTGGACAGGGGGGATACTTAGATGATTTTAATACACTTGATAAGACCTGTACTGTCATATATATACTGTGGGGATGTGCTCGTGGTAGGCTACGGTAGCGGCGGCAGTATTGAGGCAATCACAGACAGTCTTTGTGGTACACCATGACTTTATTTACACCAAAGGCATAACAGGCAATGTGCAGACCACACAGGTGCATATCCATATAGTGCACAAAAGTCCTTCCATAGAAAATAAACAGCAGGTTTGAGTCACCTTGTTTTCAACAGACCACAGCAGTTCTGCAGGCTTGTAAGCTACCTGCCTTTGTCTCCCTCAGGCCCAGGACTATCCTTCAATGTGTGTTGCGCCCAGACTCTCCTTCACCAGCACTGACTCTGTCTGTGGAAATCTCCAGCACAGCAAGACACACCCCACCCCCATCATCAGCAGGCTGGGTTCTTTAAAGGCCCAGCTCCACCAAAAACCTGGGCTGGCCGTGGGGAACAGGCACCCCCCCAGCTCTTTACCTGTTCCCAGTAAAAAACGGCCCGGACACGCTGCGCCAGCAGCATTTGCCGCTGTAACCGCAATGATCCGGTTCTTACTCCACCGATGCCAGGACCTCTGGTGGCACGTAACGTCCGTCCATTATTATTCCGGGGACTCTCCTACATATCCCCCCCTTTGTTCACCCCTGAGGGCTTGAACATACTGTTCAAGCATGAGGGGGTTAACACATGCACAGCAGTGTACCCGGGACAGGGCATCTGCGTTCCCCTGTAAGCGGCCGGCCCTGTGCTCAACAGTGAACTTAAAGTTCTGGAGGGACAAGAACCACCTGGTAACCCGAGCACTCCCCTCCTTAGCTCGACTCATCCACTGGAGAGGGGAGTGGTCGGTCACCAGACGGAACCTTTTCCCCAGAAGGTAATATCTGAGAGACTCGAGTGCCCACTTGATGGCGAGGCACTCTCTCTCCACAATGCTATACCGGGTTTCTGCTGGGGTAAGCTTGCGGCTTAGAAAAACCACGGGGTGCTCTTCCCCGTTGAGCTCCTGGGAAAGCACAGCCCCTAGTCCTACTCCCGAGGCATCTGTTTGAACTACAAACTCCCGCTTGAAGTCGGGCGTCACCAGAACCGGGGACTCAATCAGGCCCAAAAATGACCGTACTTGCTTGGACGTACGAGGCCTGGGCCAATTCCGGATTGCTTCAACTTTATTCACTTGGGGCCTAATGACTCCGCGTCCAATCACATACCCCAAATAGCGAGCTTCCTCTAGTCCCACCGAGCATTTTTTTGGGTTGGCAGTCAACCCCGCCTTCCTTAGAGAATCTATCACTGCCTGAAGTTTTGACAAATGACCCTCCCAGTCCGGGCTAAACACGACTATATCATCCAGATACGCGGAGGTATACTGGTGATGGGGCTTGAGGATGACATCCATCAGACGCTGGAACGTAGCCGGAGCGCCATGCAACCCAAAAGGCAACACCCTATACTGAAAAAGCCCCTCCGGGGTGACAAAGGCCGTCTTCTCCTTTGCCGCTTCCCTCAGAGGTACCTGCCAGTAGCCCTTCGTGAGATCTAGGATCGAAAAATACCGTGCTTTTCCCAGCCGCTCTATCAACTCGTCCACCCGAGGCATGGGATAGGCGTCAAATTTTGATACCTCATTTAATTTCCTAAAATCATTACAGAACCGTAATGAACCATCCAGTTTGGGAATAAGGACAATCGGGCTAGCCCACTCGCTTTTTGACTCTTCTATGACCCCTAGACGTAGCATCGATCTTACCTCCTGCGAAATGGCCTGTCGCCGAGCCTCCGGTACTCGGTATGGTCTTAGGCGGACTTTCACCCGGGGCTCGGTGACAATGTCATGCTCGATCAAGGTGGTACGTCCAGGAAGGTCAGAGAATACGTCCCTATTCGGACTAACGAATTCTCTCACCTCTTGTGCCTGTTTGGTCGACAGTCCGTCCCCTATCGTCACCCCAGCGGCGTTCTCCGGAACACCTGGTGACCCCGGGTCACTCCCTGCCGTCCAGACAGAGGGCGGGCTGTCTCCAAACAAATTCTCTCTGTCTCTCCAAGGTTTTAGTAGATTCACATGATATACCTGTTCGGGCTTCCGCCGCCCTGGCTGGTATATCCTGTAATCAACTGGGCCCACTTTCTCCTTAACTTCATAGGGTCCTTGCCACCGGGCCAGGAATTTACTCTCGACCGTGGGCACGAGTACAAGAACTCGGTCACCCGGGTGAAATGTCCTTACCCGGGGCGGATCGGTTATATACCCGACTCTGGGCCAGTTGTGCCGCTTCCATGTGCTCCCGGACGATCGGCAACACGACCCCTATTCGGTCCTGCATTTTTCCTATGTGCTCTATCACACTTTTATGAGGCGTAGGCTGTTGCTCCCATGCCTCCTTAGCGATGTCCAGTAGTCCACGGGGATGTCGCCCATATAACCACTCAAAGGGCGAGAACCCCGTGGACGCCTGGGGCACTTCCCGTACCGCAAACAAAACATAGGGCAACAGTAAGTCCCAATCTCTCCTGTCCTTAGCCACGACTCTTTTTAGCATGGACTTTAGGGTCTTATTAAACCGTTCTACTAACCCATCGGTTTGGGGATGGTAGACGGACGTGTGCAGGTGTTTAATATTTAATAGCTTACACAATTCCTTTGTTATTTTGGACATAAAGGGTGTTCCCTGGTCTGTCAGAATCTCCTTTGGTATCCCCACCCGGGCGAACATACTCATAAGCTCTTTAGCTATTACCTTGGCCGACGTATGGCGCAATGAGACCGCCTCCGGATAGCGGGTGGCATAGTCTAACACTACCAGTATGTGTTGGTGACCTCGGGCTGACTTAATAATGGGGCCTACCAGATCCATGGCGATCCTTTCGAAGGGCACCTCTATAATGGGCATAGGTACCAGTGGACTGCGATACTGAGGCTGGGGGCTAGTCACCTGACACACTGGACAGGACTGACAGAACCTCCGGACTTCTTCATAAATCCCAGGCCAATAGAACCGTTGTAGAATTCGCTCCAGCATTTTCTTAACCCCCAGATGACCACCCAACACATGCGCATGCGCTAAATCCAAGACCATTCGCCGGTAAGGCTGGGGCACCACCAGTTGTTCCACCACCTCCTGCCTCACCTTGTCTACCCTATATAACAGGTCCTGGTTATAGGCAAGGTGAGGAAATACGGTATCGGCGCCGGGACGCTGGGCAACGCCATTAATCACCGACACACCTTCTCTAGCCCGCAATAACGTCGAATCCTGGAGATGTGCGGTCCCGAAGGTTTCTCGGGGTACCCCCAGATCCAGGATAGACGAACTTTCTACTGTCTCACCCGCCAATACTTCTAGGGGAAACCGGTCAGGGTTACACTCTACCTCCCCTATGGGGACCCCTACAGCTGGGGCCCCTGCCTCGGGGTCCTCGGGCTCGGGACCCGGACATTTTTCCTCCCCACAGGTAGGCAACCTGTTCCTCCACAAAGTCCAGAACAGGGGAAAGTCCCTCCCCAATATTGCGGCATAAGGGAGCCGTCTCCCCACTCCGACGACATGTGGTACCTCCTTCCCACACACCGCCAGGGTAACCTTAGTGGTGGGATACTCCCGGCGATCTCCATGTATACAGACAATGGTAAGGGTTCGCCTATCTGGGAGTTTTTCCGTTACCAGCGATTCATGGACCAGAGTTACCAGGCTCCCAGAGTCCAGCAGGGCCTGCACGGAGTGTCCATTAACGACGACATCACACACCGGAGGGGTGTCCGCAGCCAGCAGGGGGTCAGCTATATACACCGGTTGGGCATAAAAAGAGGACCGGCGAGCGAACCCGCAGTCCATGGGTTCGGATGCCCTAGGGCAGTTGGCTGCCACATGTCCCCAATCCTGACAATGCCAACATCTGATCCTCGCAGCCTCCCTCCTCCCCAGGGTATTCCTCTCACGGACTGGAGATCCACTCCCCTCCTTATGAGGTGGGATCCCTTTTTCAGGACCCCGGGTCGGCAACGGGGGCTGACGTGACTTCGGTAGTACCGCTGAGTCCCGCACCAAATCCTGAGTGGCCATATACCTCTCCACCAGGCTAACCAGTTGTTCCAGGTTGCCTGGATCGCCTTGTCCCACCCAGCGCTGTATGGCTCTCGGGAGGGTACGCACGAACCTGTCGACCACGACCCTTTCAACCATCTGAGAAGGGCTCAATATTTCAGGCTGAAGCCATTTTTTTACTAGGTGAAGTAAGTCATAGGCTTGTGACTGGGTGGGTCGGGACTCGGCAAACACCCACTGATACACCCTGTGCGCTCGCACATAGGTGTTTACCCCCAACCTGGCCAACACCTCACTTTTTAGCCTCTCATAGTCCTTGGCCTCATCGCGGCTGAGGTCAAAATAGGCCTTTTGTGCGTCCCCCACCAGAAAAGGCGCCACCACCTCGGCCCACTGTTCCAATGGCAGCCTCTCTTGCTCCGCGGTTCTTTCGAACACCGTCAGGAACGCCTCTATATCGTCTTCCGGACCCATTTTCCTCAGGGCGGATCGGACTTTATCCCTGTCGGTAGACACAGTCGGGGTTGTTGCGGTTGAAACTCCTTGCAGGGATGTTCGCACCGACTCTTGCATGGCTACCAGCTGCTGCATTAAGAGATTGTTTGTTTGCTGCTGTGCACACATAGCCTCCTCATGTCTTTTTGCTGTAGCTCATTATTTTCCCTCTGAGCCTGCAATGCCTGTTGCTGCTGTACATTACTCTGAATCAGGTGCTTAATGGCCTCCTCCATCTTGTCAGGAACCATAAAACTTGCAGGCCTGATATATGACATGCAGTCCAACACAACTTTTGCCTCAGGCCTGCCTCACTGCAGGAATGCCCGCTCCAAGCCACCAATTGTGGGGATGTGCTCGTGGTAGGCTACGGTAGCGGCGGCAGTATTGAGGCAATCACAGACAGTCTTTGTGGTACACCGTGACTTTATTTACACCAAAGGCATAACAGGCAATGTGCAGATCACACAGGTGCATATCCATATAGTGCATAAAACAAAAGTCCTTCCATAGAAAATAAACAGCAGGTTTGAGTCACCTTGTTTTGAACAGACCACAGCAGTTCTGCAGGCTTGTAAGCTACCTGCCTTTGTCTCCCTCAGGCCAGAGCCCCTTCGGCTCGTAGCACCACAGGTCCCAGGACTATCCTTCAATGTGTGTTGCGCCCAGACTCTCCTTCACCAGCACTGACTCTGTTTGTGGAAATCTCCAGCACAGCAAGACACACCCCACCCCCATCATCAGCAGGCTGGGTTCTTTAAAGGCCCAGCTCCACCAAAAACCTGGGCTGGCCGTGGGGAACAGGCACCCCCCCAGCTCTTTTTACCTGTTCCCAGTAAAAAACGGCCCGGACACGCTGTACCAGCAGCATTCGCCGCTGTAACCGCAATGATCCGGTTCTTACTCCACCGAGGCCAGGACCTCTGGTGGCACGTAACGTCCGTCCATTATTATTCCGGGGACTCTCCTACAATACCTAAATATGCTTATTGGGCCTGTCAGTGTCCCTTTAAGTAACACCACAGATTTTCAATTATATTCAGGTCTGGGGACTGAGATGGCCATTCCGGAATGTTGTACTTTTTCCTCTGCATAAATGCCTTAGTGGATTTTGAGCAGTGTTTAGGGTCGTTGTCTTGTTAAAAGATCCAGCCCCGACGCAGCTTCAGCTTTGTCACTGATTCCTGGACATTGGTCTCCAGAATCTGCTGATACTGAGTGGAATCCATGCGTCCCTCAACTTTGACATGATTCCCAGTCCCTGCACTGGCCACACAGCCCCACAGCATGATGGAACCACCACCATATTTTACTGTAGGTAGCAGGTGTTTTTCTTGGAATGCTGTGTTCTTTTTCCTCCATGCATAATGCCCCTTGTTATGGCCAAATAACTCAATTTTAGTTTCATCAGTCCACAGCACCTTATTCCAAAATGAAGCTAGCTTGCCCAAATGCTTTAGCCCACCTCAAGCGGCACTTTTTGTGCTGTGGGTGGATAAAAGGCTTCCTCTGCATCACTCTCGCATACAGCATCTCCTTGTGTAAAGTGTGCCGAATGGTTGAACGATGCACAGTGACTCCATCTGCAGCAAGATGATGTTGTAGGTCTTTGGTGCTGGTCTGTGGGTTGACTCTGACTGTTCTCACCATTCGTCGCTTCTGTCTATCCGAGATTTTTCTTGGTCTGCCACTTCGAGCCTTAACTTGAACTGAGCCTGTGGTCTTCCATTTCCTCAATATGTTCCTAACTGTGGAAACAGACAGCTGAAATCTCTGAGACAGCTTTCTGTATCCTTCCCCTAAACCATGATGGTGAACAATCTTTGTCTTCAGGTCATTTAAGAGTTGTTTTGAGACCCCCATGTTGCTACTCTTCAGAGAAAATTAAAAGAGGAGGGAAACTTACAATTGACCCCCTTAAATACTCTTTCTCATAATTGGATTCACCTGTGTATGTAGGTCAGGGGTCACTGAGCTTACCAAGCCAATTTGAGTTCCAATAATTAGTTCTAAAGGTTTTGTAATCAATAAAATGACAACAGTGCCCAAATTTATGCACCTGCCTAATTTTGTTTAAACAATTATAGCACACTTTCTGAAAATCCAATAAACTTCATTTCACTTCTCAAATATCACTGTGTGTGTCTCCTATATGATATATTTAACTGACATTTTTTATCGTAACAACCAACGATTTATACAGGAAAATCATGACGATTAACAAGGTTGCCCAAACTTTCGCATCCCACTGTATATAACTGTATATAATATAATATTACATTACAAACCATTTGCAGAAAACTTCTGAAATGCAAACCATCCTCAGGATGGTGCTTGGTCTCCTCCAAAGATGCAGATATCATATGGCTCCTTCCTCTCTCTATGGTGTGGAAAGAAAATGATTCAGGACATCCGCTAACGTAGTAATTGCCTAGGCTTTTACTTACTACCATGTGTGAATGATAAAAGCTTAAAGGGTTATTCCCATCTTGGACAGTGGGGACATATCACATGTGCGGCCACTCTTCATTCATTCTTATGGGATTGCTGAAAATAGCCACACAAGTGTGGCCACCGCTCTATTTACTTCTATGGGGCTCATGGAAATAGCCAGTGCTTGGCTATTTTTTGCCACTCCCATAGGACTGAATGAAGGGTGACAGCTCATGCACAGTGTGCCATCTGGCAATTTGTAGGCTCTGCACTTATCATGTGGAGCATTCACTTATATGAGATCGGGGGGATATCCTAGCAATATTCCTCCAATGTCCAAGATGGGAATACCCATTTAAGTCTCTGCCAAACAAATCAGGTCATGCTGAGTGTACATTACATTATATAACAGTACATAACATTACATTACAAACAATTTGCAGATACCCCTTAGGGTCCATTCACACGTCCGCAACTCTTATGTGGTCCGCAAATTGCGGATCCGCAAAAGACGGACAGCGGCCATGTGCGTTCCTCATTTTGCGGACCGCACATGGGCGGCACTATAATAGAAATGCCTTTTATTGTCCGTGGCTGCGGACAAGAATAGGACATTTTTTGCGGGGCCACGACACGGAAGTGTGGATGCGACAGCACGCGGTGTGCTGTCCGCATCTTTGGCGGCCCCATTGAAAATACGTCCGCAAACTGCGACCCCATTGAAAACACGTCCGCAAAATGGGTCTGCATACGTTCAGCAATTTTGCAGAATGGGTGCGGACCCATTTTGCGGACGTGTGAATCCGCAAAATGGGCTACTGCAAATGGCCGTATTAATACTGAGGGCACTATGGGGTTTTTATTACCATTTAGGTAGAGCATGGCAGGTAGAGATGTCCAGAACTATTCGCCGGCGAACAGTTCCCGGCGAACATCGCTTGTTCGCGTTCGCCGGGGCGGGGCGAACATATGCGATGTTCGGTCTGCCCCTATACGTCATCATTAAGCAAACTTTGACCCTGTACCTCACAGTCAGCAGACACATTCCAGCCAATCAGCAGCATACCCTCCCTCCCAGACCCTCCCACCTACTATCAAAAAGCAAGGACAGCATCCATCTTAGATTCATTCGGAAGCTGCAGTGTTAGTGAGAGCAGGGACAGTGCAGCTGCTGCTGATTTAATAGGGAAATCGTTAGCTAGGCCACTGCTCTGTGTGCACTCCAGTCCTCAAAGACTCATCTGATCTGCTGTAAGGACAACGTCCTGACAGCACCCCAAAAAGCCCTATTTAGGGCTAGTACATCAGTCTGCTTTTTTTTCTTCTCTGTAATATAATTGCAGTTGCCTGCCAGCGTGTGTCAGGCCCACAGCGTGTACTTTGCCCACTACTGCCAGTGCCCACCACTCATATCTGGTGTCACAGTAGCTTGCATTTAAAACAGTAAAACAATTTTTTCACTGTAATATAATTGCATGTGCCTGCCAGCGTGTGTGTCAGGCCCACAGCGTGTACTGTGCCCACTACTGCCAGTGCCCACCACTCATATCTGGTGTCACAGTAGCTTGCATTTAAAACAGTAAAACCATTTTTTCACTGTAATATAATTGCATGTGCCTGCCAGCGTGTGTGTCAGGCCCACAGCGTGTACTGTGCCCACTACTGCCAGTGCCCACCACTCATATCTGGTGTCACAGTAGCTTGCATTTAAAACAGTAAAACAATTTTTTCACTGTAATATAATTGCATGTGCCTGCCAGCGTGTGTGTCAGGCCCACACCGTGTACTGTGCCCACTATTGCCAGTGCCCACCACTCATATCTGGTGTCACAGTAGCTTGCATTTAAAACAGTAAAAAATAATGTCACTGTAATATAATTGCAGTTGCCTGCCAGCGTGTGTGTCAAGCCCACAGCGTGTACTGTGCCCACTACTGCCAGTGCCCACCACTCATATCTGGTGTCACAGTAGCTTGCATTTAAAACAGTAAAACAAGTTTTTCACTGTAATATAATTGCAGTTGCCTGCCAGCGTGTGTGTCAGGCCAACAGCGTGTACTGTGCCCACTACTCATATCTGGTGTCACAGTAGCTTGCATTTAAAACAGTAAAACAAGTTTTTCACTGTAATATAATTGCAGTTGCCTGCCAGTGTGTGTGTCAGGCCCACAGCGTGTACTGTGCCCACTACTGCCAGTGCCCAGTGCCACCACTCATATCTGGTGTCACAGTAGCTTGCATTTAAAACAGTAAAAAAAAAATTCACTGTAATATAGTTGCAGTTACCTGCCAGTGTGTGTGTCAAGCCCACAGCGTGTACTGTGCCCACTACTGCCAGTGCCCACCACTCATATCTGGTGTCACAGTAGCTTGCATTTAAAACAGTAAAACAAGTTTTTCACTGTAATATAATTGCAGTTGCCTGAAAGTGTGTGTGTCAGGCCCACAGCGTGTACTGTGCACACTACTGCCAGTGCCCAGTGCCACCACTCATATCTGGTGTCACAGTAGCTTGCATTTAAAACAGTAAAAAAAAAAATCACTGTAATATAATTGCAGTTGCCTGCAATCGTGTGTTTCAGGCCCACAGCGTGTACTATGCCCACTACTGCCAGTGCCCAGTGCCACCACTCATATCTGGTGGCACAGTAGCTTGCATTTAAAACAGTAAAACAATTTTTTCACTGTAATATAATTGCAGTTGCCTGCAAGCGTGTGTGTCAGGCCCACAACATGTACTGTGCCCACTACTGCCAGTGCCCAGTGCCACCACTCATATCTGGTGTCACAGTAGCTTGCATTTAAAACAATAAAACAATTTTTTCACTGTAATATAATTGCAGTTGCCTGCCAGCGTGTGTGTCAGGCCCACAGCGTGTACTGTGCCCACTACTGCCAGTGCCCACCACTCATATCTGGTGTCACAGTAGCTTGCACGCATAGTACCACTAATTGGAAAAAAAATGACAGGCAGAGGCAGGCCACCCTGCAGGGGCTGTCGTGGTCGTTGGTGCTGTGATTTCCTTTGGCCCTAGAATAATGAATTTGACACTCTGAGGAGCGATGAACCCCTTGACTACTGGGTGTGCAGGCTTGACCTGTGGCCTGAGCTATCCCAATTTGCGATAGAACTTCTGGCTTGCGCCGCTTCAAGTGTCCTGTCAGAAAGGACCTTCAGCGCAGCAGGAGGTGTTGTCACTGAGAAGAGAAGTCGCGTAGGTCAAAAAAGTCTAGATTACCTCACCTTTATTAAGATGAATGAGGCATGGATCCCGAAGAGACTGACAGTGGGGGATGCATTTGACTAAAATAGGCCTGATAAGATGCTTTGGGCTAAAAATGGTCCACATGCTGCTGTATTTAATCTCTGCATGCCGGATGACTTGCGTGACTTCTCCGCCACCAACTAGGGTTCAAGCCGCATTGTTTTAGTGCACTTTCTGCCTGGAAAACTGCCGGCTGTAACAATACCTAATTTTTCAGGCATGTGTACATGCCTAATTTTTCTGGCCTCTGGTGCTGCACTGTGGCTGCAAAAATAAAACAAAAAAAAAGGCACATACATGTGTCAATTCCCCTTCGTGATCGTTACCTTGTTGTGGTGAAGGGGCTTGCGTATCACAATGAAGCGATCACCTCTATGAGTGTGTTGGCAATGGCAATGTTGGCACACCCCAGATGAGATAAGGTCGTTGCTTCATTGTGAGCAGACCAAAAGCGATCGGCTGGATAATTTTGCATAGAAAAAACATTAATTTTCTTTGTGATCATCTAAGGTAATCATTAAAGCCTACTAGGCCAACAATGGGCCCACACTGCAGAATCATTGTTTTCTGGGTCACTTAACTGTCACTGAACTACCTCAGCATGACCATGGGCTTTGAAAAACCGCCATCGCCTGCAATCTCCTAAACGTGCGCACGAGCACAGTCATCACTACACCAAGATTGACGCATAGAGGAATACAATTTATGTCATGAGTGTGTCAACTATTGAAAACTCTTTGCGGTTGTCTAAACTCTATTCGATACACGTCCCCTGATAGGGGACGTAACAGGGATTAAACTGATAGGAATAGTACTACTTAGCATACAACTCATATAGGGTGGCACAGTACATTGCACGGCGCACACGCAGTGCAACAAATTGGAAGTAAGAGGACCAACCAAGCATCTTTTTCCATCTCCCGGTTCCTAAAATCTATTCCATACACGTCCCCTGATAGGGGACGTAACAGGGATTAAACTGATAGGAATAGTACTACTTAAAATACCACTCATATAGGGTGGCACAGTACATTGCACGGCGCACGCGCAGTGCCCCAAATTGGAAGTAAGAGGACCGACCAACCATCTTTTTCCATCTCTCGGTTCCTAAAATCTATTCCATACACCACACCGGCCCCTGATAGGGGACAAAACAGAGATTAAACTGGTAAGAACAGATTTTTTTAATAAAAAAAAAAAGAGGACAGCGGTTGTGCAAATGGACTGTTTGCGGTTGTTTGCGGTGCGTTAAACGGGGAGTTTGGTCTGTCATAGTTTGGTTTGTCACTGTGAAGCGGGCGTAACCCTTACACTACCTGATCGATACAACATCATACCTGATGTTTTAAAGCATGTTATTCCAAACAATTTAGGAATGTTAGGTGATTTATGCCCTTTATGGATTAAAACCTGACTCTGCGTCAACTACGTAATTTTCCATGGGAGTTTTGCCATGGATCCCCTACCGGCATGCCACAGTCCAGGTGTTAGTCCCCTTGAAACAACTTTTCCATCACTATTGTGGCCAGAAAGAGTCCCTGTGGGTTTTAAAATTCGCCTGCCTATTGAAGTCTATGGCGGTTCGCCCAGTTCGCGAACATTTGCGGAAATTCACGTTCGCGAACGGAAAATTTTATGTTCGCGACATCTCTAATGGCAGGTTGACAATGGCATAGCTTAGCCTTGTGACTGGGCAGAGCTTAGAAGTGCAATAAGGAGCCCTCAGACAAAACTTTGCTTGGGTCCCTAAAAATGCCAATTCTGTTCCTGCCTGCAATACCACTCATAAGTAGTAGACAGGTGTGTTATGGTTTTTGGATGAAAGTATCAATTTTTTTAGTTCTTGTTGTTTTTAATATTGAACAGCCCCTTTATTAAAGTTGTCATCTGTTATACAGTATTATTTGCTCTGGGACATATATTATAATTTGGAAAATATATTAAATAGAGATGAGCGAATCAAAGTTGATGAAGTGGATTTTGATCCAAATTTCAGAAAAAATTTGATTCGCTATGAAGCCAAATTTCCTCGCGCTTCCTGGTAATGAATCGCATTTTTGTCCTAAAATGGCTGCTGAACGTGTGAGGACATGAAGAATGGAACTCTGGGAAGGTGGGATCACCCATAATGCCATGCATGCAGCCAATCAGCAGCCAGCCAGCCCTGTGATGTCACAACCCTATAAATAGCGGCAGCCATCTTAGATTCTGCCTTTTACCAGTGTACTTAGGGCAGGGAGAGACGTCAGCAGGCGCTAGGGACAGTGTTAGAAAAAACTTCATTGTGTTAAAAAAACGATTTACAAGTACAGGGCAAGATTATTCAAGGTGTAGGGAAAGAATAGGGAGGAATAATTCCACAGCATTTATGTTGAACAGGGTTCAGTAGGGGAGGTTACAGCCTGGGTAATAGGAACAATCCTATTGCACATTCCTGCACTGACTGGGGATCCGAATTGCCAATATACAGCTCTGTAATTCCAGCAAACCGTTCTTACTAGGGTGCAAGTGCTGTTTGAAACAGGCATTAACAGGATTTATTGCAAGGAAATATTTCTACGTCTTATTTGCCTTTGTACAGTGCAGTTATATGTTCTAAAGCATTTTTGGGCTTGTATAAGTGGGGAAAAAGGTCTTATTAGCTGTTGTGTGGTGAAGTGCTAAAATTACAGTCCTTTTTGATGTGTATTAGTGGCAAAACTAAAATATATTTGCTGTTCAGAGGTGCAGTTATATGTTCTAAAGCCCTTTTTGTCATGTATTAGTTAAAAAGAAATATATATGTGCCTGTCAGTGGTGCAGTTATACGTTCTAAGGCCTTTTGTGGAGTGTATTAGTGAAAAAATAAAAATATATATTTGCCATTCAGCGGTGCAGTTATATGTTCTAAAGCCTTTTGTGGTGTGTATTAGTGGAAAAATAAAAAATATATTTGCTGGTCATCGGTGTCGTTATGTTCTAAAGCCTTTTGTGGTGTGTATTAGTGAAAACAGAAAAATATATTTGCCCATCAACAGTGCAGTTGTGGTCGGGGCTATGTGTGAAAGAACCTACCCCCTAATGTACGCCCCAACAGAACTAGCGGCTTGAGTTGTGCCATAACCGCTTCCGTCGAGAGTACACCTGAAAGAGGGCATACCCTGTAGGAGAGTGAAAGGAAAAGGGCGGGCTGGGAGGGGAACACTGCTGCCGTCCGTCCCCTCTGGAGAAAGGTGCGTGCCAGATATAGGGCAGGGCGCCCCTCCCACAAATACAGGCCAATTAATCGGCCTTAATACTTGTGGTCGGGGCTATGTGTGAAAGAACCTACTCCCTAATGTACGCCCCAACAGAACTAGCGGCTTGAGTTGTGCCATAACCGCTTCCGTCGAGAGTACACCTGAAAGAGGCCAAAAACCCAGCATGAAAATACAAAGCGTATTCATTGACGTATTACAACGCCAAATTCTGAAAGGCACAAGAAATCTCGCTAACGGGGTTCGGAACATAACGGCTGTAACAAGACGAGCGCCACCGGCCCAACTTACGGATAATGTGTGCTGGCACCTGATTCCTGAAGCGGCCGAGGCTGCCCCAATCCTGAACGAATGCCCTGACACCGTGAGGGGGTCAAAACCTAGATTGACCGCCAGTATACGCGCATGCGCTATGAATTGGGAGGTGGACAACGCTGCTGTCCCGAAGGGTAACAGTGGGGTGTTAGTGCCGCGACCGGCCAGTGCCCCTGACAATTCCTGCAGGACGTAGACCGGACCCCATTTGTGAGACGAGGGGGAAGAATTTGACCTGGGTAGGGGGACCTGACTGGGAGGTCTTGGTCATTTAGACCACAGTACGGCCTGTCCAATGGTTACCCCAAACATGCGCTGCTGCCACCACGGGATACAGGTCCCTAGCCTCCGTTGACTGGAAATTCCCGTGGCCTCGCAAATCTCCTCCGGCCACGCCCCATTCAGCCAATGGGGGCCAAAAATAGCAGCGAAACCAGTGCTGACCCCGCTGTTGGAGAATATGACGGGGGAGTTGTGCGAGACCGCCGGGTCAAACATGGACACGCCATTCCAATGACTCAAGAAGTGGTCCCACATGCTCAAATCCGCTTGCGCTTGACTGTCCAGGAACACTGGACTATCCTGACAGGGGGCTGCTGAGAGGAGTGGTAACAATCTGGCTATGAAAACCTACCCTGAGGAATGACGCGCATCGCAAAATTTACATGCCTAACAATGACTGCAGTTCCACCTTGGTGGTGACCCTACTAGTGACGAAACTGTGAACGACTGTGCGGACCCTAACCAACTTGTCTTCCGGCAACCTAGCTGACATGCTCTCTGTGACTGTAAAACAAGCAAAAAGACGGACCGTCACTACCACTGTTTAGCAACAATTTGACTACCACCCGTGCCTTGACACCACCACTGCCACTGCAGAAAACATCATGCAAAGGTAACTGACCCTGGTGACCACCTGACAGCTGAGGTACGGAGAAAGAGGAGACGTGTGACAGTGGAAAATAAATTGGAGACAAAGAAGGAGGACCTTACCGGAAACAGGACACGATGCTGATATGAGAAGAACACAAGGAACCAACCGTGGAAATAGACCTATCCGCATGAATTAAGCAGAATACGTTTTTTTTTTTTTTTTTTTTTAACAACATTTGCGCCTGCGTTCAAGTGACCCGAGGCTGGGTGACGAGACACGATTGTCAGATTGCCGGGGTTCTCACGGAGTTGGCTGAACGGCTGACGTGCATATGCAAAAATAAAACACAGCTATCTATGTAGAAATCAAATTGCTACAAGTGTATGAAGACAGGCAAATGAGAAACCTGCCCATCTGAAACAGAACAATGAAATAAAATGCCATACAATGTGAAGGGTCTGGCGTGCCCCTGCTGGCCTACGTCTAGGGGCGCCTGTTACTGGGGGTACTACCCCCAACAACTCATCACCATCACGCTGTATGGCATTAACCCCCTACCTAACTGACAGCACGGCGGCCCGTGCCAGACTTTGCCCCCCATATAACAGTCATGGTGATTATACAAAATTCGTCTTGACAGAAAAGTTAAAAACAGCTAGGCTGTGATTAATCAGGCAGATTGAAACTCCGCCCTCAAAGACTAGCCTTCTCATTGACATTCCCCCCCCTCCCCCCGTCCTTACTCCCTTACAAGCCTCCCCCAATGCAGAAAGATAGAGCCTAATGCGAGTAGCCCCAGCAAATATACGAACGGAGTCCCACTGACTCCTGCTACCTGCGTGCAAGTCACGTGGGAGCGGGGCGTGCTGCCAGACTGCCGTTCCGGTGTGGGGATGTCCCTCTCATACCTTAGAGGGACCGACCCCACCGACCGGACTAAAGAGCCAATACTGCACTGAGGCAGCAGTTACTTACGCGCCGCACGAGGAGGAACAGGACGCCGGACTGCAGGAGGAAGCGCCGACCGGAAGTGACGCTCTGTCGCCTAGGAGATGCTGACGCCGCCGGCTGTAACAGGAACACTGCTGCCGTCCGTCCCCTCTGGAGAAAGGTGCGTGCCAGATATAGGGCAGGGCGCCCCTCCCACAAATACAGGTTAATTAATCGGCCTTAATACTTATCTGTTCTAAAGCATTTTGTGGCATTTATTATTGGAGAAAGAAAAAATATATTTGATGGAAAAAAGTCTTTTGTGGCGTGTATTAGTGGAAAACAATATATTTATTTGTTGTTCAGCGGTGCAGTTATCTGTTCTAAAGCCTTTTGTGGCGTGTATTAGTGGAAAAAGAAGAAATATGTTTGCCGATTTGCGGTGCAGTTATTTGTTCTACAGCCTTTTGTGGTGTGTATTAGTAGAAAAAGAAAAAATTGTTTTGCCGGTAAGCGGTGCAGTTAAATGTTCTAAAGCTTTTTGTGCCGTGTATTAGTGGAAAAAATTGAGGGCCTATGTGCCGTTCAGCGTTGCAGTTATATGTTCTAAAGCCCTTTTTGGCGTGTTTTTTGGGGTGTTTGAATTTAATTTTTATTTATTTATTTGATCTAACAATATGTCAGACAGAAAAGTGCCAGGCCCTGCACAGGCTAGTGCAGTGGTGGGCAAACTTTTTTTGTCAACTGAGCCAAATATAGCCAAAACCACGATTGAAATTTCTTTCGAGAGCCACATTTTTAAACCTAAAATATTGCGTCAACAGTACCAGTGAGGACACGACCGTGTGCCCACCGTTGCCATATTGCAGACCGCATACGGCGGGTCCGCAATACATGGGCACTGGCCGTGTGCCGCCCACATCAAGGACCCATTCACTTCAATGGGTCCAGGATCCGGGATATGAGTGCTACAGAGCGCTTCCGTGGTGCTTCTGGCTGTGCCTCCGGACCGCAAAAAAAGTAGCCCATGCACTACTTTTTTGGCGGTGCGGAGGCACAGCCAGAAGCACCACAGAAGCACACTGTAGCACTCATATCCCGGATCCTGGACCCATTGAAGTGAATGGGTCCATGATGCGGGCTTCACACGGCATCATGGACCCATTCACTTCAGCGCTACTTTTTTGCGGTGCGGGCAGTCGGATGTGGATCGCGAACCCCATTCAAGTGAATGGGTCCACGATCCTCATGCAGCTGCCCCATGGTCTGTGTCTGTGCATTGCGGACCGCAGCACAGGCACGGCGCCCTTACATTCCTGGGCATGAGCCCAGAGTGTGTTTTTACATACTTTTATATGTACTTTCTTTTATTTGGATCTTGATTATTATTTCATTTTATCTTTATCATTTTTTACTTTTATTAAACTTGTCTGCAGATGTGGATGTAATGTGGATGACGCACTTATGGGGGATATCTGTGGATGACGCACTTATGGGGGATATCTGTGGATGACACACTTATGGGGGATATCTGTGGATGACGCACTTATGGGGGATATCTGTGGATGACGCACTTATGGGGGATATCTGTGGAGGGCACTTATGGGGGATATCTGTGGATGACGCACTTATGAGGGATATCTGTGGATGACGCACTTATGGGGGATATCTGTGGAGGGCACTTATGGGGGATATCTGTGGAGGGCACTTATGGGGGATATCTGTGGAGGGCACTTATGGGGGATATCTGTGGAGGGCACATATATAGCATAAGTGCGTCATCCACAGATATCCCCAATAAGTGCCTTCTAGTAAGTAAAGTAATGAATTAGTGGGGGGAAGGGAGGAGGCAGGGACACTTGCGGCGGGGCCAGTGCAGTGCCCGGCGCTGGGCACACACCGGGGGCAGCTCCTACCTTTCTGCTGCAGGACATTTCGCTCCAAGTCTCCTGAACGGCGGCCTCTTCACCACTCCACCCCTCCTCACAGTGGGCAGCCGAACTAGAGCCGCGCTGCCCGCCCTTCTGCTGCTGTGCGCAGCATGACATCTCACCCTCCGTCATGCGCCTCCTGCCCCACCTGCTTGCTTCATTCATAAAGTGGAAGGAGCAGACAGACGGGGCAGGAGGCGCATGACGGACATTTTGCAAGCAGCTTGAGCGGCGCGATATGGCTGCGCGGCCGCCCACCCGCCAGCCCGCACCAAAGAGCCGCATTGAAGGTTCTAAAGAGCCGCTTGTGGCTTGCGAGCCGCACTTTGCCGACCACTGGGCTAGTGGAAGAGGCCTAAATGTTTCTGGTGCAGACAGAGGTCGCAGCAGAGTAATGGGGCATGGGAGCAGGGGTCACAGCAGGAGACCTGAGATCCCGGTGTCATCTAGCGGTCGTGTCTTGACCAGCAACTCAACGGTTCTTGAATGGTTGATAATGGTATACATTGAGGACCTCCTAGAAGACAGTCAGCAGCTACTGGCAAGCCAAGATGTGGAGGAGACAGCCACCGTTTCCGCCACTAAGCGGGTAAGTAGTGATGAGGAGAGTGGCGTGGGAGTTGGTGTTAGGAGCGTTCCGGCTCCTGACCCAGAGATGGTTGAGGAGGACATCAGTGACGTGCAGACATTATTCGATGATGATGTAGCTGATCGCACTTGGGAGCCGGGTGACGAAAGAGCTTCATCAACATTGGGAGAAGAGGATGGCAGACCGTGAAGCAGCAACAGAGCCAGCAAGTCGTTAGCGTGGCCGGGAGTCAGCAGGGTGGCAGTAGTGGGAGATCGGCAGCCAAACATGCCCGGTGTAGACCACCCACTTTGCAGGAGCCTACCTGCACGGGTTCACAGAGGCAGCGGCCATAGCAGTCATCCAGCAGGGACAATTCATAGTGCCCCTACAGCATACCACATGTGCAGGGCACGTCAGTGTCACGCTTTTCTGCACCTTGTTTGCCTGGGCGAGCAGAGTCACACAGGGAAGGAACTGTTCCGTCTCCTTCATCAAGAAATCAAATCCTGTCTTTCTCCTCGGCAACTGAAAATCGGAACCACAGTGACCGATAGAGATGAGCGAATCGAAGCTGACGAAATGGACTTCGTTTAGAATTTCAGGAAAAATTTGATTCGCAACTAATGCAGCTTCGTGGTAATGAATCGCAATTTTCCTAAAATGGCGGCTACATGTGTGAGGACTGAGGACATGGGGCAAGGAACTCTGGGAAGGTGGGATCACCCACATTGACATGCCTGCATGCAGACAATAAGCAGCCAGCCAGCCCTGTGATGTCACAGCCCTATAAATACGTCGGCCATCTTACAGTCAGACATTTTCCAGCATACAGAAGTGTGAAGGCGCTAGGGACAGCAATTGCAAAAACCTCTACTTTTAAAAAAAATAATGAAAAAAAGATTTATACGTGCAGGGAAAGGATAGGGAGGAATCCTTTCACAGCATCTAAGTGCAGGGAGAGATGTCAGAAAGCACTGCAGACATTGATAGAAAAGTGATTTACAAGTGCAGGCAACGATTATTTGGGGATCCAAATAGTCATTAAACAGCTCTGTTATTCCAGCTTTTTGTTATTGGGCTGCAAGTGTTATGTTTAAAAGCCTTTAGTGGCTTATATCTTAGTATCTTATTCAGTACTACAAGAAAAATATATTCTCAGTTCACTTCTGCAGTTATTTTTGTTGAAAGAGTATAGGGGCGTATTTCAGTAAAAAAAGAAATATATATATGCAATTCACTGTTGCAGTTATTTCTGGTGAAAGCGTATGGGGGCGTAGTTCAGTACAACAAGATAAATATATTCTCAGTTCAATTCTGCAGTTATTTCTGTTGGAAGCATATAGGGTAGTGTTGATCAAGCACCAAAGTGCTCGGGTGTTCGGGTGCTCGGGTCGAACACCTCAGGATGCTCGGGTGCTCTACTGAGCACCCGAGCACAAGGGAAGTCAATTTGGAGAACCCGAGCATTAAACCAGGCACCCCCTGCTCTGAAGAGGGGAGGATGACTGGTTCATAGGAAAAGGTGAGAAATTGATGTAAACACCACCGAAATGGTTCAGGAACAGCATGGGGAGGATGTCTGGAGGCATCTTGGACTCCCAAGTAGCTGCTGGAAACGATGTTGTCCGAGTAGTGCGCCACTTTTACAGACTGACACTAATACGCACAAAACCGAAGATAAAATCAATTTTAGAGGAAAAATTGTTATGAAACATTCTTTCCTGTATATTTACAAAAATTACAAGGAAGAGGCACTCCGATACAACCTGTAGATCACATAATGGAGGGCCTCATTCACATTGTGGTACAATTGTTCAGGTAGTGGGACTCCTACACTCATAAAGCCTATGCACTAAGTGAAAGGGCGTCCAAAAATTACAAGGACCCGGCACTCCAATATACCCTTTATTAGACATAAAGAAGGGCATCATACATCCTTGAAAAATTATGATTGATGGCGTGCTGGTGACCCTCAAAAACATTAGGAGCAAGGACCTGCTGATGACCCACTAAAACATTAGGGGCGAGGGCCTGCTACTGAGCTGACCATCTAAAACATTATAGGTGAGGGTTTGCTGCAGAGCTGACACTCTAAAACATTAGGGGCGAGTGCCTGCTGCTGAGCTGACCATTGAAAATATTATGGGAGAGTGCCTGCAAGTGAACTGACTCTCTAAAAGATTGTAGGTGAGGGCCTGCTGGTAAGCTGACCTTCTAAAACATTATATACGAGGGCCTGCAGGTGAGCTGACCTTTTAAAGATTGTAGGTGAAGGCCTAAAGGTGAGCTGACCCTCTAAAAGATTGTAGGTGAGGGCCTGCTGGTGAGCTGACCCTCTAAAACAATGTGGTTGAGCGTCTGTTGGTGAGCTGACCCTCAAAAACACTATATGCAAGGGCCTGCAGGTGAGCTGATCCTCTAAAAGATTGTAGGTGAGGGCCTGCTGGTGAGCTAACCCTGTAAAACATTATAGTTGAGGGCCTACAGATGAGCTGACCCTTTTAAACATTATATGCGAGGGCCTGCAGGTGAGCTGACCCTCTAAAAGATTGTAGGGGAGGGTCTGCTGGTGAGCTGACTCTCAAAAACATTACATGCGAAGGCCTGCAGGTGAGCTGGCCCTCTAAAAGATTGTAGGTGATGGCCTGCTGGTGAGCTGACCCTCTAAAACATTATATGCAAGGGCCTGCAGATAAGCTGGCCCTCTAAAAGATTGTAGGTGAGGGCCTGCAGGTGAGCTGACCCTCTAAAACAATACAGGCGAGGTCCTGCAGGTGAGCTGACCCTCTAAAAGATTGTAGGTGTGGGCCTGCTAGTGAGCTGACCCTCTAAAACATTGTATGTTAGGGCCTGCAGATGAGCTGACCCTCTAAACCATTACAGGCGAGGGCCTGCAGGTGAGATGACCCTCTAAAAGATTATAGGTGAGGGCCTGCTTGTGAGCTGACCCTCTAAAACATTACATGCGAGGGACTGCAGGTGAGCTGGCCCTCTAAAATATTGTAGGTGAGGGCCTGCTGGTGAGCTGACCCTCTAAAACATTATATGCGAGGGCCTGCAGGTGAGCTGACCCTCTAAAAGATTGTAGGTGAGGGCCTGCTGGTGAGCTGACCCTCTAAAAGATTGTAGGTGAGGGCCTGCGGGTGAGCTGACCCTCTAAAACATTACATGTGAGGGCCTGCAGGTGAGATGGCCCTCTAAAAGATTGTAGGTGAGGCCTGCTGGTGAGCTGACCCTCTAAAACATTATATGCGAGTGCATGCAGGTGAGCTGACCCTCTAAAAGATTGTAGCTGAGGGCCTTCTGGTGAGCTGACCCTCTAAAACTGTCACGGATGTTCCTGTATGCATTATGCAGGAACTATAGACACAGGAGTAGTTGTGGATGCAATATGCTATTTCCTAATAGATAACAACTAACATCCTCACGGTCTAAGTGTCTCATGAATGGACGCTGTGGGGTGTTGAAAGGACAGTTTGTAGTAGGCTGAGGAGTTGGGTATTGCATTTGGGTCGTTGTAGGTTATAACGGATGTTCCTGTGGCAGGTACCAGGAGATCGGAGAGACTGGCAACTCGTGGGTTAAATTGGCAAGTTACATGTGGATCTTATTGTGTCTGTGTTTTGGCAAATGCCACACCCCTTGCTTTAGGTGTTGCTTGTTGGTAATTTACCTTTCCCATAAGTAGCCGCTTCTCACTCTTGGAGGTGCGGTTTATAGATTTTCATCCTGTCTTCTAACTAGCTGGTCGGTTGTACTCTGTGGTGTTTCTGGAGTTGCCAGTTTTCTTCTTTCAGCTAAGTCTTGTCTTATTGTATTGTGTTTGTTATATTCGCTGTTGTTTATATCTGGGCCTGAGACAGAGACTTCCATTCGTCCATCTGGGGAGGAATGGGTTGTCTCTGGTCCTAACCTCATTCCAGGGCCTTATAGGGATATAAGGGCCTAGGTATACAGCTTATGAATATTCCTACTAGAGTTGTCCCGAACTATTCGCCGGCGAACATCGCTTGTTCACGTTCGACGCAGCGGGCGAACATATGCGATGTTCGGTCCGCCCCCTATACGTCATCATTGAGCAAATTTTGACCCTGTACCTCACAGTCAGCAGACACATTCCAGCCAATCAGATCACCCTCCCTCCCAGACCTTTTCACCTCCTATCAAAAAGCAAGGACAGCATCCATCTTAGATTCATTCTGAAGCTGCAGTGTTAGTGAGAGCAGGGAGAGTGCTGCTGCTACTGAATTAATAGGGAAATCATTAGCTAGGCCAGTGTTCTGTGTCCACTCCAATCCTCAAAGACTCATCTGATCTGCTGTAAGGACAGCGTCCTGACAGCACCCCAAAAAGCCCTTTTTAGGGCTAGTACATCAGTCTGCTTTTTTTTTTCTTTCTCTGTAATATAATTGCAGTTGCCTGCCAGTGTGTGTCAGGCCCACAGAGTGTACTGTGCCCACTGCCAGTGCCCACCACTCATATCTGGTAGCACAGTAGCTTGCAGATAAAAAAGTAATAATTTTTTTTCTCTGTAATATAATTGCAGTTGCCTGCCAGTGTGTGTCAGGCCCACAGAGTGTACTGTGCCCACTGCCAGTGCCCACCACTCAAATCTGGTGGCACAGTAGCTTGCAGATAAAAAAGGAATACAATTTTTTCTCTGTAATATAATTGCAGTTGCCTGCTAGTGTGTGTCAGGCCCACAGAGTATACTGTGCCCACTGCCCACCCCTCGTATCGGGTGGCACAGTACCTTGCACGCAGAGTACCACTAATCTAAAAAAAAAGGACAGGCAGAGGCAGGACACCCCGCAGGGCCCGTCGTGGTCGTGGTGCTGTGATTTCCTTTGGCCCTAGAATAATGCCCAGTGTTCAGAGGCCATGTACCCTGTACTCAAAAAGTTCTGAGGACATAGTTGACTGGCTAACACAGGACACCCAATCCTCTACAGCTTCCGCTCGGAACCTTGATGCACCATCCTCCTCCAGCTCAGCTTCAGGCACCTCTCAAGTTACCACTCACTCGCCCGCCTGCTGCCACCACCAACACTAGCACCACAGCCGCTTCACTTGATCTGTCAGAGGAGTTATTTACTCATCAGTTGGAAGAAATGAGTGATGCGCAACCATTATTGCCAGAGGATGTAGATAACAGGGATATGTCTCAGTCATGCATCATTACACACATGGACTTACAAAATGTGATGATGATGATGTTGTACCCGCTGCTGCTTCCTTTGCTGAGTTGTCAGATACAAGTGAAGCGGTTGATGATGACGATGTGTCCGTGGATGTCACATGGGTGCCTGCTCAAAGAGAAGAAGAACAGGGGGAAAGTTCAGATGGGGAGACAGAGAGGAGGAGGAGACGAGTTGGAAGCAGGGGGAGGTCATCGCAAGGAGCTAGTGGCACAGTCAGACAGCATGTATCGGCACCCGGAGTCAGCCAGACAGCACGCCAATCAACGCATGCTGTTGCCACCACCAGAATGCCGTCATTGCAAAGCTCAGCAGTGTTGCATTTTTTGTGTGTGTCTGCCTCTGATAACAGCGATGCCATTTGCAACCTGTGCCAAAAGAAACTGAGTCGTGGGAAGTCCAACACCCACCTAGGTACAACTGCTTTGCGAAGGCACATGATCTCACATCACCAACACCTATGGGATCAACACATGATAAGTACAAGCAGCACACAAACTCAAAGCCACCATCCTCTTCCTGGTCCAGCATCTTCAGCCATGTCAACCACTGCTGCCCTCCTTGCCCCCTCTCAACCACCCGCCACTCCGCCTCTCACCTGCCCACAGTCAGGTGTCTGTCAAGGAAATGTTTGAGCGTAAGAAGCCAATGTCACAGAGTCACCCCCTTGCCCGACGTCTGACAGCTGGCTTGTCGGAACTCTTAGCCCGCCAGCTTTTACCATACAAGCTGGTGGAGTCTGAGGCCTTCAAAAAATTTGTACCCGGCCAAATTTTTTTTTCACAAAAGGCAATCCCCAACCTGTACTCGATTGTGGAAAAGGAAGTCATGGCATGTCTGGCACACAGTGTTGGGGCAAGGGTCCATCTGACCACTGATACCTGGTCTGCAAAGCACGGTCAGGGCAGGTATATCATGTACACTGCGCATTGGGTAAACCTGCTGACGGCTGCAAAGCATGGAATGCGTGGCTCTGCAGAGGAGTTGGTGACATCGCCACGACTTGCAGGCAGGCCTGCTGCCACCTCCTCTACTCCTCTTACTCCATCCTCGGCTGAGTCCTCTTCTGCTGCTGCGTCTTGCTCCACATCAACTGCACCCCCCAGCTCCCCAGGGGCTATTCCACATCCCGGATACAACAGTGTCACACCGTCTTGGGGTTGACTTGCCTGAAAGCAGAGAGTCACACCGGACCAGCACTCCTGTCCGCCCTGAACGCACAGATGGATCAGTGGCTGACCTCGCACCAACTGGAGATCGGCAAAGTGGTGTGTGACAAAGGAAGCAATTTGTGGGCGGCATTGAATTTGGGCAAGTTGACACATGTGCCGTGCATGGCACATGTGTTGAATCTGATCGTACAACGCTTTGTGCATAAGTACCCAGGCTTACAGGACGTCCTCAAGCAGGCCAGGAAGGTGTGTGGCCATTTCAGGCGTTCCTACACGGCCATGGCACACTTTTGCCAGTGAGGCGCTTGTTTTGCGACAGCCCAACACGTTGAAATTCAACACTCCTAATGTTCGACCCCCTTCTCCAACAAGAAAAAGACGTCAACGAATATTTGTATGACCAGGGTGCTAGGACAGCCTCTGTGGAGCTGGGTATTTTTTTGCCACGTTACTGGACGTTTATGCGCAATGCCTGTAGGGCGGCTCATGTGTCCTTTTGAGGAGGTGACAAACCTAGTCAGTCGCACCGAAGGCACCATCAGCGACATCATCCCATTTGTTTTCTTCCTGGAGCGTGCCCTGCGAAGAGTGCTGGATCAGGCCATAGATGAGCGTGAAGAGGAAGAGTTGTGGTCACCATTACCACCAGAAACAGCCTTATCAGCATCGCTTCCTGGACCTGTGGCAACGCTGGAAGAGGAGTCTGAGGAAGAATGTGGCTTTGAGGAGGAGGAAGACCAACCACAGCAGACCTTCAATGACATCAGTGAGGACGAAGAACGGGACATGAGTAGCTCGGCATCCAACCTTGTGCAAATGGGGTCTTTCATGCTGTCATGCCTGTTGAGGGACCCTCGTATAAAAAAAAGGCTGAAGGAAAACGACCTGTACAGGGTGGCCACGCTACTAGACCCCCAGTATAAGCAGAAAGTGTCTGAAATGTTACCGAATTACCGGAAGTCGGAAAGGATGCAGCAGTTCCAAAACAAGTTAAAAAGTATGCTTTACACAGCATATAAGGGGGATGTCACAGCACAACGGGAATCTAACAGGGGAAGAGGTGAAAATAATCCTCCTCCTACCACGACCACGCCGGCAAGGACAGGACGCTTTACAGACGTGTTGTTGATGGAGGACATGCAGAGCTTTTTAAGTCCTACCCATCGCCACAGCCCTTCAGGATCCACCCTCAGAGAATGACTCGACCGACAGGTAGCAGACTAACTCGCCTTAACTGCAGATATCGACACTCTGAGGAGCGATGAACCCCTTGACTACTGGGTGTGCAGGCTTGACCTGTGACCTGAGCTATCCCAATTTGCGATAGAACTTCTGGCCTGCCCCGCTTCAAGTGTCCTGTCAGAAAGGACCTATAGCGCAGCAGGAGGTATTGTCACTGAGAAGAGAAGTCGCCTAGGTCAAAAAAGTCTAGATTACCTCACCTCTATTAAGATGAATGAGGGGCATGGATCCCAAAGGAACTGACAGTGGGGGATGCATTTGACTAAAAAAGGCCTGATGAGATGCCTTGGGCTGAAAATGGTCCAAATGCTGCTGTATTTAATCTCTGCATGCCGGATGACTTGTGTGACTTCTCCGCCACCAACTAGGGTTCAAGCCGCAATGTTTTAGTGCACTTTCTGCCTGTAAAACATCAATTTTTCCGGCCGCTGCTACAGCAGCTGCTGCAACAATACTCTGTACATGCCTAATTTTTCTGGCCTCTGGTGCTGCACTGTGGCTGCAAAAACAAAACAAAAAAAAAGGCACATACGTGTGTCAATTCCCCTTCGTGATCGTTACCTTGTTGTGGTGAAGGGGCTTGCGTATCACAATGAAGCGATCACCTCTATGAGTGTGTTGGCAATGGCAATGTTGGCACACCCCAGATGAGATAAGGTCGTTGCTTCATTGTGAACAGACTAAACGTGATCGGCTGGATAATTTTGCATAGAAAAAACATTAATTTTCTTTGTGATCATCTAAGGTGATCATTAAAGCCTACTAGGCCAACAATGGGCCCACACTGCAGAATCATTGTTTTCTGGGTCACTTAACTGTCACTGAAAAACCTCAGCACGACCATAGGCTTTGAAAAACCGCCATCGCCTGCAATCTCCCAAACGTGCCCACGAGCACAGTCATCACTACACCAAGATTGACGCATAGAGGAATAAAATTTATGTCATGAGTGTGTCAACTATTGACAACTCTTTGCGGTTGTCTAAAATCTATTCCATACACGTCCCCTGATAGGGGACGTAACAGGGATTAAACTGATAAGAATAGTACTACTTAACATACCACTCATATAGGGTGGCACAGTACATTGCACGGCGCACACGCAGTGCCCCAAATTGGAAGTAAGAGGACCAACCAAGCATCTTTTTCCATCTCCCGGTTCCTAAAATCTTTTCCATACACCGGCCCCTGATAGGGGACGTAACAGGGATTAAACTCATAGGAATAGTACTACTTAACATACCGCTCATACAGGGTAGCACAGTACATTGCACTGCGCACGCGCAGTGCCCCAAATTGGAAGTAAGAGGACCGACCAAGCATCTTTTTCCATCTCCCGGTTCCTAAAATCTATTCCATACACCGGCCCCTGATAGGGGACGTAACAGGGATTAAACTGATAGTAATAGTACTACTTAACATACCACTCATATAGGGTAGCTCAGTACATTGCACGGCGCACGCGCACTGCCCCAAATTGGAAGTAAGAGGACCGATCAAACATCTTTTTATATCTCCCGGTTCCTAAAATCTATTCCATACACCGGCCCCTGATAGGGGACGTAACAGGGATTAAACTGATAGGAATAGTACTACTTAACACACCACTCATATAGGGTGGCACAGTACATTGCACGACGCACGCGCAGTTCCAGAAATTGGAAGTAAGAGTACCGACCAAGCATCTTTTTCCATCTCCCGGTTCCTAAAATCTATTCCATACACCGGCCCCTGATAGGGGACAAAACAGAGATTAAACTGGTAAGAACAGATTTTTTAATTTAAAAAAAAGAGGACAGCCTCTGCGGAGATGGGTATTTTTTGGCCGCGTTACTGAACGCTCATGCACAATGGCTGTAGGCTCAAGCATCCTTTTGCGGATGTGACAAACCTGGTCAGTCAAACCCAAGGCAACATCATCGACCTCATCCCATATGCGTTTTTTCTGGAGCGTGCCCTGCGAAGAGTGCTGGAGCAGGCCGTAGATGAGCATGAAGAGGAAGAGTTGTGGTCACCATCACCACCAGAAGCAGCCTTGTCATCATCGATTGCTGGACCTGCGGCAACGCAGAGAGAGGAGTCTGAAGAGGAGGAGTCAGAGGAGGAAGGTGGCTTTGAGGAGGTGGAAGACCAACCACAGCACGCGTCCCAGGGGGCTTGTTGTCACCTTTCGGGGACCCTTGGTGTACGTGGCTGGGTGGAGGAAGAGACCTTCAATGACGTCAGTGAGGACAAGGAACGGGACATGGCTAGCTTGGTATCCAACCTTGTGCAAATGGGGAGTTTGCGGTTGTGCAAATGGACTGTTTGCGGTTGTTTGCGGTGCGTTAAACGGGGAGTTTGGTCTGTCACTGTGAAGCGGGCGTAACCCTTACACTACCTGATCGATACCATACCTGATGTTTTAAATCACGTTATTCCAAACAATTTAGGAATGTTAGGTGATTTATTCCCTTTATGGATTAAAACCCGACTCTGCGTCAACTACGTAATTTTCCATGGGAGTTTTGCCATGGATCCCCTACCGGCATGCCACAGTCCAGGTGTTAGTCCCCTTGAAACAACTTTTCCATCACTATTGTGGCCTGAAAGAGTCCCTGTGGGTTTTAAAATTCGCCTGCCTATTGAAGTCTATGGCGGTTTGCCCGGTTCGCCCGTTCACGAACATTTGCGAAAATTCGCGTTCGACGTTCGCGAACGGAAAATTTTATGTTCGCGACATCTCTACAGGCCACACTCCTTCTTCAGCAGCCAAGGATCCACCACCTCAGCAGAAGGGATCTGTGTTTCCGTCCAATCATCTACTGGTCCTCAAGCTCCTCCTCTTCCTCCTCCTCATCACATGTTTCACCAGAAACTGTCGTGCAAAAAAACAACAGTATGCATGCACTCTTTTAATGGCACAGGAGCTGAATGTGCACCTTGCCAAGTTACTTGTACTGCAGTCTCCCCCTTTCCATGTGGTTGACTCTGCACATTTCAGAGAATTGATAGCTTGTCCGAAGCAAAGGTAGAGAGTCCCATGCCATCACTACTTCTCTAAAAAAGCTGTACCAGCCCTCATACAGAAAGTGGGCCAGTCCTTGAGCCTGACGGTGTCTGGTACAGTTTATGGCGGTGAAGATGTGTGGAGCTGTTACTATGGTCAATGACAATATATGTCCATTACCGCCCACTGTGTAAATGTGGTTTCTGGCCAGGCACACCAGCAACTTGGCCAAGTGATGGCAATGCTGCCTCCTCATTCTCAAGCTGTTATTCCACTCCATTGTCCTACTCTGCCTCCTCATCTTACACCTTGCCTTCAGCCTCCACTGTAGGCACGGTTCTGAGTGGTCTTCCAGAGCATGGTGGTGTCACGCTGTTCTGCCTGGGCAAACGTAGTCATGACGGGGAGAAACCGCTCCTCGTCCTTCATCAAAAAATAGAATCCTGGCTGTCTCTTCACCAACTGAAGATCATAACCATGGTCACCGATAATAAGACAAACATTCTGTCAGCACTGCGTCAAGAATAACTGAGCCATGTGCCCTGCATGGCGCACATCTGTAATCTGGTTGTAACCTGGTTCCTAAAGTCTTCCACCCAACTGCAAGACATCTTGAAAATATCAAGGAAATTGTGCAAGCATTTCAGCCACTTTGACCGTGCAAAACATGCCCTCCTTGAGCTGTCTCATATGTGACATTTCCACATGTTTGACAATTGGGCGAGGCAGAGAACATTAAAATGTAAGACTGGGGAGGGACCACCATGATACAGCGAAGTCACAGACGAGGAAAGCGACAATACATAGCTTTGTGCAAAACAGAAACTAAAACAGTAATATAAACACAACAATGTAAAGGTGCCTTTAAAGATCTTATACCCCGGGCCCACAGTCACTGTCCCTGTCCGGTTGGACAGACCTATTGCGACAGCAGAGCCTGCAAGTTGATGCTGTGCCGCAAAAGAGAACAAACCTAGCCGATGGCACACACAGCAGAGCCTGCAAGTCAATACTGTGCCGCAGAACAATTCTGTAAAGGGATAAAAAGGGAGCACCATTACTGTGTAGGGCATAAACAAGAGCACTATAGCATGGGAAAGAAAGTCACTTTTACTGTTTAGGGCACATATGAGACACTGTTATGCTGTGGAACACTATTACCATCATGGGCACTATCTAACCATTTGTGGAGTAATACTAATTTATGGATTATCTGGGCAGTACAGCATTAGCAGACACAATTTTCTGGTAAGCAGCAGGATGATATAAATATACATTAGGGTAAGAAGGGCAGGGAAATTTTGAGAGGGAAGAGATGGTGAGGGCTCTGGAAAAGGGAGGATATCAGTACATCACATTTTGTAGAGATTGTGGGGAGAAGTTGTGATGGTAGTCTAATCAGATGAAGAAAAGGGATGAAGAAAACCTCACATGTGACTATTGGCATGGCTGTGATTAGCCAACTGCAGCATGTGACCCAGCCTCTATTTAAGCTGGAGTCACGTAGCGCCGCCCGTCACTCTGCTCAGATTAGTGTAGGGATAGGCTGCAGCTGCTGTGAGGGAGAGATCAGGGAGAAATCTTATGAAGAACTGCTTCTTTACTCAGCGATCTACAGCAAATGTGTTTTGTGGGTGCAGTGCACAATTGTTTTAAGCCTGCCCTGAGCCAACTACTACTGAAAACAAACTTTTTTTCCTTCAGTTAGTCAATATCAATACATAATCGGTAGCCATTTTATGCAACGATAGTGCAACAGCACAGGATATCTGCATGTCTGCAAGTCCAGAAATACTGCTTTGAGACACTGGGGTTAAAAAAAAAAAACTTTTTTTCATATAGTGCACATCTAGGATTATTGCTGCATAAGTGACTGTGAAATTTAGGCCACAAATACGGCTTTTTGCTTACTGGGGTTAAAAAAAACCCTATGATATACTGCACATCTGGGATTAGACATGCATAAGTGACTGTGAAATTTAGGCCACAAATACGGCTTTCTCATACTGGGGCATACTGGGGTGAAACACAGGATATCTGCATGTCTGCAAGTCCAGAAATACTGCTTTGAGACACTGGGGTTAAAAAAAAAATCTTTTTTTCATATAGTGCACATCTAGGATTATAGGTGCATAAGTGTCACATTTAGGTCAGAAATACAGCTTTGGCATACTGGGGCATACTGGGTGAAACAAACCCCTCTGTTTCATATAGTGCACATCTAGGATTATAGGTGCATAAAAGGCTGTTCATTTTAGGCCACAGATACGGCTTTTGCTTACTGGGGTTAAAAAACCCTCTGATATACTGCACATCTGGGATTAAACATGCATAAGTTACTGTGAAATTTAGGCCACAAATACGGCTTTTTGCTTACTGGGGTTAAAAAACCCTCTGATATACTGCACATCTGGGATTAGACGTGCATAAGTGACTGTGAAATTTAGGCCACAAATACGGCTTTTTGCATACTGGGGTGGAAAAAAAACATCTGTTTCATATAGTGCACATCTAGGATTATAGGTGCATAAGTGAGTGTCACATTTAGGCCACAACTACGGCATTTTGCTTACTGGGGTTAAAAAACCCTCTAATATACTGCACATCTGGGATTAGACGTGCATAAGTGACTGTGAAATTTAAGCCACAAATACGGCTTTTTGCTTACTGGGGTTAAAAAACCCTCTGATATACTGCACATCTGGGATTAGACATGCATAAGTGACTGTGAAATTTAGGCCACAAATACGGCTTTTTGCTTACTGGGGTTAAAAAACCCTCTGATATACTGCACATCTGGGATTAGACGTGCATAAGTGACTGTGAAATTTAGGCCACAAATACGGCTTTTTGCTTACTGGGGTTAAAAAACCCTCTGATATACTGCTCATCTGGGATTAGACGTGCATAAGTGACTGTGAAATTTAGGCCACAAATACGGCTTTTTGCTTACTGGGGTATACTGGGGTGAAAAAAAACCATCTGTTTCATATAGTGCACATCTAGGATTATAGGTGCATAAGTGAGTGTCACATTTAGGCCACAACTCGGGCATTTTGCTTACTGGGGTTAAAAAACCCTCTAATATACTGCACATCTGGGATTAGAGGTGCATAAGTGACTGTGAAATTTAGGCCACAAATACGGCTTTTTGCTTACTGGGGTTAAAAAACCCTCTGATATACTGCACATCTGGGATTAGACGTGCACAAGTGAGTGTCACATTTAGGTCACAAATACGGCTTTTTGCTTACTGGGGTTAAAAAACCCTCTGATATACTGCACATCTGGGATTAGACGTGCATAAGTGACTGTGAAATTTAGGCCACAAATACGGCTTTTTGCTTACTGGGGCACACTGGGGTTAAAAAAAAACATCTGTTTCATTTAGCGCACATCTAGGATTATCGCTGCATAAGTGACTGTGAAATTTAGGCCAGAAATACGGCTTTCTCATACTGGGGCATACTGGGGTGAAAAAAAAACATCTGTTTCATATAGTGCACATCTAGGATTATAGGTACATAAAAGACTGTTCATTTTAGGCCACAAATACGGCTTTTTGCTTACTGAGGTTAAAAAACCCTCTGATATACTGCACATCTGGGATTAGACGTGCATAAGTGACTGAAATTTAGGCCACAAATACGGCTTTCTCATACTGGGACATACTGGGGTGAAAAAAAAAACATCTGTTTCATATAGTGCACATCTAGGATTATATGTGCATAAGTGAGTGTCACATTTAGGCCAGAAATACAGCTTTGGCATACTGGGGCATACTGGGTGAAACAAACCCCTCTGTTTCATATAGTGCACATCTAGGATTATAGGTGCATAAGGGACTGTTCATTTTAGGCCACAAATACGGCCTTTTCTTACTGGGGTTAAAAAAACCTCTGATATACTGCACATCTGGGATTAGGCGTGCATAAGTTACTGTGAAATTTAGGCCACAAATACCGCTGTCATATAGAGTTTAAAAAAAAAATTTGAGTGCAATACACTACATCAGGGTTTTTATTGGCGGTTAATTATTTTTAACAGACTTAACCATTTTTTACTTTGCTTGGTGAATGCTAACTATGAGCAAACATCTAAAAAGGGACGCGGTCATGGTCGTGGTGATGGTGTTGGTGGAGCCTCTGGTGCATGGAGAGGATGTGGCCGTTCTGCCACAGCTACACGTCCTACTGAACCTACTACCTCAGGTCCCAGTAGCCGCCAGAATCTACAGCGATATTTGGTCGGGCCTAATGATGGTAAGGCTTGAGCAAGTACAGGCGCTAGTCGATTGGGTGGCCGACAGTGGATCCAGCAAGTCTTCTACAGAAAGCGCACAGGTGGCGCCTGAAACCCATGCCCATCAGTCTGTCACATCACCCCCATGCATATCGGGGAACCTGTCTGAGCCTCAAGTCATGCAGCAGTCTCTTCTGCTGTTTGAAGACTCTGCTGGCAGGGTTTCCCAAGGGCATCCACCTAGCCCTTCCCCAAGGGTGGAAGACATAGAATGCATTGACGCACAACCACTTTTGTTTCCTGATGAGGACATGGGAATACCACCTCAGCACGTCTCTGATGATGACGAAACACAGATGCCAACTGCTGCGTCTTTCTGCAGTGTGCAGACCGAAAAGGAGGTCAGGGAGGAAGACTGGGTGAAAGACGATGCAGGGGACGATGAGGTCCTAGACCCCACATGGAATGAAGGTCGTGCCACTGACTTTCAGAGTTCAGAGGAAGAGGCAGTGGTGAGACCGAGCCAACAGCCTAGCAAAAGAGGAAGCAGGGTGCAAAAGCAGAGCAGCCGTCGCCAAAACTGTTTGTCTGCTACTGGCCACCGTCACCAGGGACCGAGCAAACCAAAGGCAGCTTCAAGCAGTTCCCTGGCATGGCACTTCTTCACACAATGTGCTGACGACAAGACCCGAGTGGTTTGCACGCTGTGCCATCAGAGCCTGAAGCGAGGCATTAACGTTCTGAACCTTAGCACAACCTGCATGACCAGGCATCTACATGGGAGACACGGGCTGCAGTGGAGTAAGCACCGTCAAAACCAAGAAAGGGGTCAGGCCCTTCCTGCTCCCTTTTCTGCTGCTGCCTCGGCCTCTTCCTCCGCCTCTGGAGGAACATTAGCACCTGCCGCCCAGCAAACAGAGGATGTGCCACCAACAACACCACCTCTGTCACCAAGCATCTCCATCATGTCACACGGAAGCGTTCAGCTCTCCATCTCACAAACCTAGGAGAGAAAGCGTAAATTCCCACCTAGCCACCCTCGATCCCATTTCTAAACTACTGGCCTTTGAAATGCTGTCATTCAGGCTGGTGGAGACGGACAGCTTCAAACAGATCATGTCGCTTGCTGTCCCACAGTATGTTGTTCCCAGCCGCCACTACTTCTCCAAAAGAGCTGTGCCCTCCCTGCTCAACCAAGATAAAATCAAGTGTGCACTGCGCAACGCCATCTGTGGCAAGGTCCACCTAACCACAGATAAGTGGACCAGTAAGCACGGCCAGGGACGCTATATCTCCCTAACTGCACACTGGGTAAATGTAGTGGCGGCTGGGCCCCAGACGGAGAGCTGTTTGGCGCACGTCCTTCCGCCGCCAAGGATCGCAGGGCATCATTCTTTGCCTCCTGTTGCCTCCTCTTCCTACTCGGCTTCCTCCTCCTCTTCTACCACCTCCTCATCCGGTCAGCGACAGACCTTCACCACCAACTTCAACACAGCCAGGGGTAAACGTCAGCAGGCCGTTCTGAAACTGATGTGTTTGGGGGACAGGCCCCACACCGCACATGAGTTGTGGCGGGGTATAGAACAACAGACCGACGAGTGGTTGCTGCCAGGGAGCCTCAAGCCCCGCCTGGTGGTGTGCGATAATGGGCGAAATCTCGTTGCTGCTCTGGGACTAGCCGGTTTGACGCACATCCCTTGCCTGGCGCATGTGCTGAATTTGGTGGTGCAGAAATTCATTCACAACTACCCCGACATGTCAGAGTTGCTGCATAAAGTGCGGGCCATCTGTGCACGCTTCCGGCGTTCTCATCCTGCCGCCGCTTGGCTGTCTGCTCTACAGCGTAACTTCGGCCTTCCCGCTCACCGCCTCATATGCGACGTGCCCACCAGGTGGAACTCCACCTTGCACATGCTGGATAGACTGTGCGAGCAGCAGCAGGCCATAGTGGAGTTTCAGCTGCAGCACGCACGGGTGAGTCGCACTGCGGAACAGCACCACTTCACCACCAATGACTGGGCCTCCATGTAAGACCTGTGTGTCCTGTTGCGCTGTTTTGAGTACTCCACCAACATGGCCAGTGGCGATGACGCCGTTATCAGCGTTACAATACCACTTCTATGTCTCCTTGAGAAAACACTTAGGGCGATGATGGAAGAGGATGTGGCCCAGGATGAGGAGGAGGAAGAGGGGTCATCTCTAACACTTTCAGGCCAGTCTTTTAGAAGTGGCTCAGAGGGAGGTTGTTTGCAACATCAGAGGAAAAGGTACAAATTTGGCCAGCCAGGGCCCACTACTGGAGGAGGAGTAGGAGGAGGAGGAGGATGGGGATGAAGCATGTTCACAGTGGGGTGGCACCCAACGCAGCTCGGGCCCATCACTGGTGTGTGGCTGGATGGATACGGAGGACGCAGACGATACGCCTATCGATGTGCCAACTTGCGCTCTTTTGCCCCACTTTTTTAAACAGATTTTTGGCAGCAATTCATTAGTAAAACTGTACCAATGTTACACAAATGTTACAAAACAAATTAAAGTAAAAAAAAAAAAGGCACAGCTCTATGCCTATTCATATCAAGTGTAGATTTCAATTTCTGGAGCAAGGAAAATAAAAGATGTATCAGATTTATTAAAAGGCACATGCTTTTTAACAAACTAAGTATATTTTAAACCAACGATATATGGATTAAGATTAGTGTATGAAACACTAGTCTTTATAAATATCCCTGAATATCTCCATTAAATAAATAAAAGCTCCAGTGGCTTGGAATTAAACTACATCACAATCTTTTTAAAATTTCTGTAATGAGCTGGGTTTATTTCCTGTCCATTTTACATAAATCTCAGTTTACTGACATTCATATCCCGTTTTGGAAAACACATTGAAAGCCTTTATAGAAATACTTAATCTGTTCTTAAATGAAAACATAAGTGTAATCCAGCATGCAATTAACTCTTCATTCACAATGGAAAGATTGCAATTATTTTGTATTTCTTTTCTTCTCTTCAATAGTTGCTCTTTCTAAATACAAATGGCTGCCTTGTGTCTGTTCACACCTTTAATTTCCGACATCAGCACAGTCAGCTACTTAAAATGATTTCAATGTCTTCCCATTGTGCAGAACCTTAAATGAAGAGTAGACATTTTGATGAATATCCTACTTTCTTCAAGGTTTAATAAGCTAGCAGGAATTGTAGTGTCTGAAAGTACGGTGTATTTAAATTTAAAACACATAGAATTAAAATCAGAATTAGTCAGACACTGAATATTTGGTTACTGAAATTCATTGATATTACATTGCTAATATCAGGCTGACAAAACTAGGCTCATGCTATTAATGCCTTATGACTGTATCATTAGTAGTGAGATAAGAACATGCTTTTTTTGCCTTTGTTACCCCATTGAAACTCATCTTTAGAACTAGATAATAGATTTTGTTACAAGTCATCCAGCACTAATAACTAACTTACAGTTTAACCCATACAAAGGCCTTAGAAGTTGTAGCTATGAAATGTTTTAAGTGCATAAGGTAAGCAGTTCTCTTGTGTGTGGGTCCTAGTCCACACTAATAGTATTATTCTTATTTCTTCATGTCCTTCCCTTCTGCCTGATGAACGAGTAAGGCTACTTTCACACTTGCGTTCGGGGCTCCGCTTGTGAGTTCCGTTTGAAGGCTCTCACAAGCGGCCCCGAACGGATCCGTCCAGCCCTAATGCATTCTGAGTGGACGCGGATCCACTCAGAATGCATCAGTCTGGCACCGTTTGTCCTCCGCTCCGCTCAGCAGGCGGACACCTGAACGCAGCTTGCAGCGTTCGGGTGTCCGCCTGGCCGTGCGGAGGCAAACGGATCCGTCCAGACTTACAATGTAAGTCAATGGGGACGGATCCGTTTGAAGTTGACACAATATGGCTCAATTTTCAAACGGATCCGTCCCCCATTGACTTTCAATGTAAAGTCAAAACGGATCCGTTTGCATGGTAATGCAAACGGATCCGTTCTGAACGGATCCAAGCGTTTGCATTATAGGTGCGGATCCGTCTGTGCAGATACCAGACGGATCCGCACCAAACGCAGGTGTGAAAGTAGCCTTATGCCAACCAGTTTCTATACAATACTAAATCCTGTAAAATGTATAATTAGTGCAAAATTACAAAATTAAAAAATATTTAAATGTGAAGCTCATAATTTCAAGTGCAACAGAAAATGTAAGAATTTTTTTTCTGTGTAGAAACTACTTTAAAAATGGAAACATTATTATTATTAGTGATTTGGACGGTTCACTAAATTTTTGGAAAAAAATTGATTCAATATGAATTTATTTGCGGCGAATCACGTTCAAAAACGGCTATTTCTGGGCTGCAGAGAGCCTTTATTGTGGTGTAGAACACTGTGTCTTGCAGTAACACGCATAGGGAGTCTACTCTGGTAGTGAAATAATAATGCAAGTCAGCATGACATTCAGATGACAGGTGTCGCTCTTAGAACCACTGCACACTTCACTTATTTGTGCAGTCACGGGGCCAAAATTGACCAAATAACTCAAGTATGATCTCAGCCTTACAGGCCAATGTTAGTGCCAAGAGGAAGCGCACTCCTTTTACACAGTTGTCAACTGATTCCACATAGTTGTCTACAGAACCTGTTCTATTAAACGCTTATACAAGTAGAGCCCCCCGACAGAGTGGAGAGGGTGTCAGCAGTAAGTTTGTGTTGACGTCACTGATTATTTTGCCCTTCCTCTGATTTGTCAGAACAATAACCCCCAAAAAACGGATCCTGTCTGTTGAGCATCTGCCTTCACTCAGTCAGCATTTGGTCAGTAATCCATTAGTATTGCTAATCCCAAAAAAAGAAAACAAACAGGAGTGGATCCAAAACAGAGATGACTCGTGAACGGAATATTTGCATGTCTTCTGTGTTTTGTACCCACTCCTGCTTTTGGCTACCAAATCATAAGTCAATTCTGATGCGACAATAAAGGCTTTCCAGGTGATACACATAGAGGATCCGTTATGTGTCTTATTTTTCCTTCCTTCTCACAGATCAGAAGACGGGATAAATAAATGATGTTGTCAGTCAAGCCCAAAAGGCTAAATAGTGGCCAAGTCATGAAGTGTGGAGAGTAAGAACAGCACGAGAAGTCCACAGAGGGGCCAATGACAGTGTGGAGGTGGCAGCAGCATGAGAAGACCACAGAGGGGCCCAATGACAGAGTGTGGAGGTGGCAGCAGCATCAGGAGGCCACAGAGTGGCACAATGACATTCTGTGGTGGTGGCGGCAGCATAAGGAGACCTCAGAGTGGCTCAATGACAGTGTGGAGGTGGCAGATGCACAAGGAGACCACAGAGTGGCCCAGTGACATAGTGTGGAGGTGGGTAGCAATACCAGTACCAGCTGAAGGTGGTGGGTGAAAGAAGGAGCACTTGGTATCAGATGTGTGTCATCAGGCGGGTGGAAGCATCAGAATAGTACCTGAGGCAGGTAGCCACAAGAAACCAGTCTCTTTTGTCAAAGTGATGGCGTGGCACCATGGATGATCTAGACTGATGCATCAGGCATAGGTGCTTGGAAATCCTGGCTGATCCACGCCTAATTCATCTTGACAAAGGTCAGTCTCTCCACATTTTGGGTGGACAGGCGAGTTCTTCTAGGGGTAACTATGGCCCCCGCCTCACTAAACACCCGCTCTGAGGACACTACTGGCCAGGAAGGACAGCTTTTCCAGGGCAAACTGCCAGTTGCGGCCACAAATCCAGTTTAGCTGCCCAGTAGTCCAGCGGATATTTAATGTGGGGTGGCAGGGTGCTGTCCAAGTATGCCACCACCTGCTGGTTCAGGTCCTGCTCCAGGTCTAACTGCTGCTGGTGAGTAGTTTCTTCACCATGCGGGTGAAGAAAGCTGCTCATCAGCGACACTACACTCAGGAGCTGGTACTGCTCCTGCCACTCCACCCCTTCCCAGCAGCCATGGCAGCGGAACGTGAGGGCAGAGGGACCCCCCAGTCAGACCTGCGAGAGGATGGACGATGGCTCAGATAGGCTGCGGCCAACTAGGATGTCTCTATAGTAGTTCAGTTTGTCCTCCAGCTCAGCGGGTGTAAAAAAAAGGCCCCTATTTGGACGTGTAGCGAGGGTCCAACAAGGTGGAGAGCCAGAAGTCATACCTTTGCTGAATGGTGACAATTCGGCTGTCACTACCCAAGCAACTGAGCATGGAGCAGGACTTTTGTACAAGTAACTCGGGGGGACTCCCTGCCTCTATCTTCACTGCATACTGCCAAGGTGTGCCTGGGTCATTTGCCTCATCTTCCTCATCTCCCTCTTGCTCCTCCAGCTGCTCCTGCTCCTCCTCTTCCTCCTCTGTCACCTGTGTAAAAAAAAAAATATTAATTTTGCTACACATTGCTTGTGCTCCAATGCCCTTCTCCTCCTCCATTTCAGCCCCCACAGGGCTGATGTGGCTGTGAGATCTAGGCGCCAAGTCTCCAGTCCCCTGACCAGCCAGATTTAGCAGCATCTGTTTTAGGAAATGAAGCAGTGGAATGACCTCGTTCATCCCATAGTCCTGGCAACTGACAAATTTAATGTGGGGTGGCACATTAAAATCCTCAAAGGGCCTGAGCAAACGGCAGGTGTCACGCATGAGGTGCCGCTGCCACAGGGGAGTACTCCTGTCCTCTTGGATCATCAGGAAATCGTTTATGGCCTCTATGTTCGTACAGTCGGTCCAACATATGGAGGGTAGAATTCCAACGTGTGGAAATGTCACATATCAGCCCATGTTGGGGGATGCCGTTCTGCCGCGTCAGCTCAAGGAGAGTGTGCTTTGCGATGTATGAGTTACTGTAATGCATGCAAAGTTTCCTGGCCATTTTTATGATGTCTTGCAGATGGGTGGAAGACTCCAGGAACCACTTGACAACCAGATTAAACACTTGTGCCATGCAGGTCGCATGGCTCAGCCCTCCTTGACACAGCGTCAATACAATGGTCTTTCCTTTGTTGGTCACCATGGTTCTGATTTTGACTTGTCGCGGAGAAAGCCAGGATACGATTTTTTGCTGAAGGACAAGGAGCAATTACTCCCCTTTGTGACTCTGTTCTCCCAGGCAAACTAGGTGCAGAACAGCTTAACACCGCCGTGCCCTGCACATGTGGTATTCTGGAGGGGCACTGTGAATTGTCCCTACAGTGCAGGCTGAGGACCCAGCGGATGAGGAGGTAGAGGCGGACATTGTCGCTGGACCAATAGCGTGGCAACGTGGAGGCAGAAGCAGCGTCACCTGGCCAATTTGCTGATGTGACTGTGCAGGAACCACATTCACCCAGTGGGCCGTAAAGGACATGTGTTGTCCCTGACCATAATTACAGCGCCACATGCCGTGCACTTTGGCAGACACCGACAGGCTTAAGGCCTACCTTCTGTTCTACATGTGTGTGCAGGGCTGGTACTGCCTTTTTGGCAAATAAATTACGGCTTTGGACTCTTTACCTCGGCTTGGCACAAGCCATCAGTTCTCTGAAAGGTGCAGACTCCACCACTTGGAAAGGGAGGGACTGCAGCACCAGCAATCTGGACCGGAGCATGTTCAGCTTCTGCACCGTTGGATGAGTGCACGCATACTGTTGTCTCTTGGCAATCGCTTCGGTGATCGATTGCTGACGGAATGACTGACCTCAGTAGGAGGTGCAGGAGCATCAGGACCAGTAGATGATGGGAATGATAAACAACTCCCTTCGACTGAGGTGGTGGAACCTTGACTGCCTGAAACCTGATGCATGCCACTGGGTGATGCAGCGGTTACTGCAGCAGGCTGGACGAACACATCAGAGCCACAGTTCTCCCAGGCAATGGTATGGTGACGCTTCATATGTTGACGCAGGGCCGTGGTGACATTATTGGCACCCTTGCCATGCTTCACCTTCTGCCCACAGATTCTACATATGTTTACCTCCTCCGACAGGTGATTTTACCACCAACCCTATGCACTGACTGAATGCTACCGCCACTGCTTCCGTGAACCACTACACTGCTACTTCCCAGGCAGGTAGGCTCCCACGAAGTGGGTGGTCTACCCTGGCACGTTTAGCTCCCCAACTCCCACTGCTGCCACGCTATTGACTTGCTGGGTCCACTGCTGGTTCACAGGCAAGCTGCCACCCTTTTCTCCCGATGATAATAAAGCCGCTTTGTCACCCGACTCCCAAGTGCGATCAGCTACGTCATCATCATCGAGTACTGTCTCCACGTCACTGATGTCCTTCTCAACCGTCTCTACTAGTTGAAGAAATAGCTAAAATAACATTGAAGGGGGAAGTTATCATTATGGGAGACTTCAATCTTCCTGATGTAAACTGGAAAACCAAAATAGCTAGTTTTGGCCAGGAGTACAGATATTCTAAATTCCCTACTGGGATTATCTATACAGCAAGTAGTTGAGGAGCCAACCCGGAAGGAGGCCATTTTAGATTTAGTATTCACAAATGGGAATTTGGTATCTGATATTACTGTAGGGGAAAGCTTGGGATCTAGTGATCACCAGTCAGTGTGGTTTACTATAAGTACAGTGACTGAGTCACACCACACAAAAACAAAAAAGTTTTAGATTTTAGAAAAACTGACTTCTCTAAAATTAGATTAGTGGTATACGAGTCCCTATCAGATTGGAACAGTTTCATTGGAGTCCAGGAAAAATTGGACTACTTAAAAGTGGCACTATTGAAGGCAACAGAAAATTGCATTAGGCTTGTCAGTAAAAGTGAAAAAAGGAAGAGACCAGGCCAAAATCATTAAAAACAAAAAGATGCAATTTAAGAATTATAAAAAAAAAAAAAAAAACGAGGATGACAGGCAAATTGATAAGATTAGGCAGAGAGAGGCCAAACAAGTTATAAGAGCTTCTAAAGCACAGGCAGAAGAGAAATTAGCTCAGTCAAGGGAAAAAGGCGATAAGGCATTTGTCACCGCCAGTTCTGTGAGAAGGTCTGTTAGATGTTCTTCTCTACCTCTTGCATGAGGTTCTTTGTTTTGGTTTCACTTTGTCATCTCCATTCCTTCTCCTAGCTGTCACCTATTTACACTAATGGTCTCCCTTTATATTCCCTCCCATACTGCCTCACTTTGCGGTTTATACTTCTTCCTGGATGAGTTGCTCACTGCTGGAGGCTGCTACTGCTGATTCCTCAGATAAGTCCTTTTCCTTTATTTGAGTTTCCTTGCTGGCTTGATTCTAGGTGACCCTGACTCCGTCCGTATTAAGTGCAGGGAGCCGGTGGTCGTGTCCCCTCACTATTATACGGTTTTCAGGTGTCACACAGTATAAGGTACGTGGGCTTGCAATCGTCTACCATAAAAACCTTTGCATGGGCATAGCAGTCAGGGAGAGCTCTAAGGGTTTTATAGGGCTCACCCATATGCACCTTAGTTTGTGATCAAGCCAGTCGGATGTTTATTTATAAGTTCCAGCTTTCTGCAACACCATTCGTGACATTATAAACCGCCATAACCGTCTTAAGCATGGATCCGGTTTCAGCCTTAATTGACCGCATGCAAGGTCTTTCACTGGAGGTAGCAGATCTCCGAAAAACTGTGTCTCAGTTTCAGCTGACCGGTTATGCTCGCGGTCATGGAGTTTGTTCCGAGCCTAAGATCTCGCTTCCGGATACGTTCTCCGGAGGTAGTGAGAATTTTGTTCGCTTTAGAGAGGCGTGCAAACTCCATTTTCGCCTACTTCCCCATTCCTCTGGTGATGAGGAGAAGAGGGTCGGGATCATCATCTCGCTGCACAGGGATAACGCTCAGTCTTGGGCCTTTTCGCTGCCGGTGGGGGCATGGCTCCTCCGATCGGTGGATGAATTTTTTGTAGCCCTGGGGCAGATATATGATGACCCGGATCGTATTGCTCTGGCTGAATCTAAACTGCGTCTTTTACGCCAGGGTAAACAGTCCGCAGAGATATATTGTTCAGAATTTCGGAGATGGGCAGCTGATACTGGTTGGAATGATGCTGCACTCCGAAGTCAATTTTGCCATGGTCTTTCGGAAAGATTGAAAGATGCATTTGCTTTTCATGAGAGACCAGCCTTGTTAGAATCTGCCATGTCTCTAGCTGTTCGTATTGACAGGCGTCTTAGAGAGAGAAAGGAGACTACTCCTTCCTGTCATATTCAGTCAAAGGACAGTGGGGCTGTCTCATTCAGTGCGCAGGGGTCTCAGTCTCTCTCAATCCCCTCTGAGGAGGAGGCCATGCAGCTGGGTTTGCTTGCCTCTGATAGTAGAGGATTCAGCTTTTAGAGGAAGGTTTGTTTCTGTTGTGGGGGTATAAATCATTTTGCTAATGATTTCCCCTCTAGGAGATTCATGGAGTTTTCTGAGGGTAATAAAAGAAAAACAAAAAAAAACCTCTAAAAACTTTCTGTTTTTGCTATCGATTCCGCTCCACTTTCTCAAAGATCGTTAAAGGGCATAGTTCACAATATCCGTTTGACTGTGGGTGACGCTCATGTTGAGGATATGTCATGTTTTGTCATAAGCGGATTACCTACTCCTCTAGTGTTGGGGCTACCCTGGCTCACTAAATATAACCCCACCATTGATTGGCAAGCAAGGCAAATAAATGGTTGGAGTGAGTTTTGCAGAGAGAATTGCCTCACGGGGTCTCTTTCAGAGGTTTCTACCAAGACTGTGCCATCTTTTCTCTCTGAATTTTCGGATGTGTTTTCCGAGAGTGGTGTTCAGGAGTTGCCCCCGCATCGGGAGTGCGACTGCCCTATTAATCTCATCCCAGGCGCTAAACTGGCAAAATCACGTTTATACAATCTCTCCCAACCTGAAAGAGTCGCTATGCGTACTTATATCTCTGAGAGCCTGAGAAAGGGACACATCCGACCCTCGAAGTCACCTGTTGCCGCTGTTTTTTTTTTTGTTAAGAAAAAAGATGGTTCTTTAAGACCTTGTCTGGATTTCAGGGAGCTGAACCATATCACGATTCGTGACCCATATCCGCTTCCTCTGATCCCGGACCTGTTTAACCAGATTGTTGGGGCTAAAGTTTTTTCCAAGTTGGATTTAAGAGGGGAATACAACCTAGTCAGGGTCAGGGAAGAGGACGAATGGAAGACAGCCTTCAATACCCCTGAGGGTCATTTCGAGAATTTGGTTATGTCCTTTGGTTTGATGAATGCTCCGGCCATCTTCCAACATTTTGTGAACAGCATTTTTTATCATTTAATGGGGAAATTTGTACTGGTATATCTAGATCTCCTGATTTCAAGACTCATCGAGACCACCTACGTCAGGTCTTGCTGATTCTGCGGGATAATAAATTTTACGCTAAACTGGAAAAATGTGTGTTTGCGGTTCCGGAGATTCAATTTCTTGGTTTTCTTCTCTCCGCTTCTGGTTTTCGCATGAACCCTGAGAAGGTCAGCACTGTGCTTGATTGGGAGCTTCATGAGAATCAGAAGGCGCTGATGCGGTTTTTGGATTTTGACAATTATTACAGAAAGTTCATTTTGAATTATTCCTCTGTTGTTAAGCCACTCACTGATATGACTAAAAAGGGGGTAGATTTTTCTTCGTGGTCGGTAGATGCGCTTAAAGCCTTTTCTACTATCAAAGAGAGTTTTGCTTCCGTTCCCATTTTGGTACAACCTGATGTCTCTCTACCTTTTATTGTTGAGGTGGACGTTTCTGAGGTGGGTGTGGGTGTGGTCTTATCTTATCTCAGGGTCCCTCTCCTGCCAAATGGCGACCGTGTGCCTTTTTCTCAAGGAAACTCTCCTCTGCAGAGAGAAATTATGATGTGGGAGATAGGGAGTTGTTGGCCATCAAATTAGCTTTTGAGGAATGGCGCCATTGGTTAGAGGGAGCCAGACATCCTATTACCGTGTTTACAGACCATAAGAATCTGGCCTACTTGGAATTGGCCAAGAGTCTGAACCCGAGACAGGTCAGATGGTCTTTTCTAGGTTTAATTTTGTTGTTACGTTCCGCCCTGGGGTTAAAAATGTGAAGGCGGATGCCCTGTCACGTTGTTTTCCGGGAGGGGGGAACTTTGAAGACCCGGGTCCCATTTTGGCTGAAGGGGTGGTTGTTTCTGCTCTTTATCCTGATTTGGAGGCAGAGGTTCAGGCAGCCCAGGCAGAGGCTCCTGATCTTTGTCCCCCTGGGAGGTTGTTTGTGCCTCTCGCTTTACGACACAAGGTTTTTAAGGAGGACTACGATACTGTCCTTGCTGGGCACCCAGGGAGTAGAGCCACGGTGGATCTCATTGCTCTGAGATTCTGGTGGCCGGCTCTTCGTAAGACGGTTGAGGGTTTTGTGGCAGCCTGCGAGACCTGCGCTCGTGCCAAGGTCCCTCATTCACGGCCATCGAGTTCTCTCCTCCCGTTACCCATTCCTTTCCGTCCTTGGACGCATCTGTCCATGGACTTCATTACGGACCTGCCTCATTCCTCGGGGAAGACTGTGATTCTGGTAGTAGTGGACCGTTTTAGCAAAATGGCGCATTTCATTCCCTTTCCTGGGTTACCCAATGCTAAGACGCTGGCGCAAGCGTTTGTTGGTCACATTGTTAAATTGCATGGCATTCCTTCAGACATAATTTCTGATAGGGGAACGCATTTTGTTTCCAGATTCTGGAAGGCCTTCTGTTCTCACTTGGGGGTTCGGTTGTCGTTCTCTTCTGCTTTTCACCCGCAGTCGAATGGTCAGACTGAACGAGTCAATCAGAATATGGAGATATATCTGCGCTGTTTTGTGGCGGAGAATCAGGAGGATTGGTGTTCTTTTTTGTCCCTTGCTGAGTTTTCTTTAACCACTTCCCATCTGGGCCATTTGCCCCCTTCCTGACCAGGCCTAATTTTGCAAAACTGACCTATCTCACTTTATGTGGTAATAACTTTGGAACGCCTTTATTTATCCAAGTCATTCAGAGATTGTTTTCTCGTGACACATTGTACTTCATGACAGTCATAAATTTGAGTCAATATATTTCACCTTTATTTATGAAAAAATCCCAAATTTACCAAAAATTTTAAAAAATGTGCAATTTTCTAAATTTCAATTCCTCTGCTTTTTAAACAGAAAGTGATACCTCATAAAATATTTATTGCTTAACATTTCCCATATATATACACTGCGTGCAGAATTATTAGGCAAATGAGTATTTTGACCACATCATCCTCTTTATGCATGTTGTCTTACTCCAAGCTGTATAGGCTCGAAAGCCTACTACCAATTAAGCATATTAGGTGATGTGCATCTCTGTAATGAGAAGGGGTGTGGTCTAATGACATCAACACCCTATATCAGGTGTGCATAATTATTAGGCAACTTCCTTTCCTTTGGCAAAATGGGTCAAAAGAAGGACTTGACAGGCTCAGAAAAGTCAAAAATAGTGAGATATCTTGCAGAGGGATGCAGCACTCTTAAAATTGCAAAGCTTCTGAAGCGTGATCATCGAACAATCAAGCGTTTCATTCAAAATAGTCAACAGGGTCGCAAGAAGCGTGTGGAAAAACCAAGGTGCAAAATAACTGCCCATGAACTGAGAAAAGTCAAGCGTGCAGCTGCCAAGATGCCACTTGCCACCAGTTTGGCCATATTTCAGAGCTGCAACATCACTGGAGTGCCCAAAAGCACAAGGTGTGCAATACTCAGAGACATGGCCAAGGTAAGAAAGGCTGAAAGACGTCCATAACTGAACAAGACACACAAGCTGAAACGTCAAGACTGGGCCAAGAAATATCTCAAGACTGATTTTTCTAAGGTTTTATGGACTGATGAAATGAGAGTGAGTCTTGATGGGCCAGATGGATGGGCCCGTGGCTGGATTGGTAAGGGGCAGAGAGCTCCAGTCCGACTCAGACGCCAGCAAGGTGGAGGTGGAGTACTGGTTTGGGCTGGTATCATCAAAGATGAGCTTGTGGGGCCTTTTCGAGTTGAGGATGGAGTCAAGCTCAACTCCCAGTCCTACTGCCAGTTTCTGGAAGACACCTTCTTCAAGCAGTGGTACAGGAAGAAGTCTGCATCCTTCAAGAAAAACATGATTTTCATGCAGGACAATGCTCCATCACACGCGTCCAAGTACTCCACAGTGTGGCTGGCAAGAAAGGGTATAAAAGAAGAAAATCTAATGACATGGCCTCCTTGTTCACCTGATCTGAACCCCATTGAGAACCTGTGGTCCATCATCAAATGTGAGATTTACAAGGAGGGAAAACAGTACACCTCTCTGAACAGTGTCTGGGAGGCTGTGGTTGCTGCTGCACGCAATGTTGATGGTGAACAGATCAAAACACTGACAGATTCCATGGATGGCAGGCTTTTGAGTGTCCTTGCAAAGAAAGGTGGCTATATTGGTCACTGATTTGTTTTTGTTTTGTTTTTGAATGTCAGAAATGTATATTTGTGAATGTTGAGATGTTATATTGGTTTCACTGGTAAAAATAAATAATTGAAATGGGTATATATTTGTTTTTTGTTAAGTTGCCTAATAATTATGCACAGTAATAGTCACCTGCACACACAGATATCCCCCTAAAATAGCTAAAACTAAAAACAAACTAAAAACTACTTCCAAAAATATTCAGCTTTGATATTAATGAGTTTTTTGGGTTCATTGAGAACATGGTTGTTGTTCAATAATAAAATTAATCCTCAAAAATACAACTTGCCTAATAATTCTGCACTCCCTGTACTTTATGTTGGCATCATTTTGGAAATGTCATTTTATTTTTTTAGAACGTTAGAAGGCTAAGAAGCTTAGAAACAATTCTACACATTTTTAAGAAAATTGCCAAAACCCACTTTTTAATGACCAGTTCAGGTCTGAAGTCACTTTGTGGGGCCTACATAATGGATACCCCCATAAATGACCCCTCAAGTTACTTAAAACCGATTTTACAAACTTTGTTAACCCTTTAGGCGTTCCACAAGAATTAAAGGAAAATGGAGATCAAATTTTTAAATTTCACTTTTTTGGAAGATTTTCCATTTTAATCCAATTTCTTCTTTAACACATCGATGGTTAACAGCCAAACAAAACTCAATATATATTACCTAGATTCTGCGGTTTACAGAAACACCCCACATGTGGTCATAAACTGCTGTATGGGCACATGGCAGGGCGCAGAAGAAAAGGAACTCCACATGGCTTTTAGATGCCATGTCCCATTTGAAGCCCCCCTGATGCACCCTTACAGTAGAAACTCCCAAAAAGTGACCCCATTTTGGAAACTAGGTAATAAGGTGCCAGTTTTATTGGTACTATTTTTGGGTACATATAATTTTTTGATTATTAATTATAACACTTTATGGGGCAAGGTGACCAAAAAATTTGTTTTTTTATCACAGTTTTTATCTATTTATTTTTACAGCGTTCACTTGAGGGGTTCAGTCAAGTGAAATTTTTATATATTTTATATTTTTATATTTATATGTATACTTTTTCTTATTTATTAAAGTTTTACCCAACAATAGCCTTTTTGAAACAAAAAAATTATGTTTTAATGTGTCCATGTTCTGAAAGCTATAGTTTTTTTATTTTTTGAGAGATTTTCTTATGTAGGGGCTCATTTTTTGCGGGATGAGGTGATGGTTTTATTGGTACCATTTTTTGGGACATACGCCTTTTTGATCACTTGGTGTTGCACTTTTTGTGATGTAAGGTGACAAAAATTGCTTGTTTTGACACAGTTTTTATTTTTTTATTTTTACGGTGTTCACCCGAGGGTTTAGTTCATGTGATATTTTTATAGAGCTGGTTTTTACGGACGCGGCAATACCTAATATGTATACTTTTTTTTATTTATTTCACTTTAACACAATAATAGCATTTTTGAAACCCAAAAAAATGATGTTTTAGTGTCTCCATGTTCTAAGAGCTATAGTTTTTTTTATTTTTTTAGAGATTTTCTTATGTAGGGGATAATTTTTTGCGGGATGAGGTGACTGTTTTATTGGTACCATTTTGTGGGACATACGCCTTTTTGATCACTTGGTGTTGCACTTTTTGTGATGTAAGGTGACAAAAATGGCTTTTTTTGACAGTTATTTATTTTTATTTTTTATGGTGTTTATTGGACTGGGTCGATTATGTGATATATTCATAGAGCCAACCGTCACGGATGCGGCAATACCCAATATGCCTATTTTATTTTATTTTTTCTATTTTTTTATTATTTTTTTTATTCCTTACTTGGGGAATTTTTTTTTTTTACAAGTGAAAACGTAATTTTTTATTTTCTTTTACATTTTATTTTTATTTTTTTTATTTTACACTTTGCGTCCCCCATAAGGTCATACAAGACCTCTGGGGGACATTTAACTTCACTTTTTTTTTTTTTTTCACTGTTGATTTCTCCTGTAACTGGGGCTGACATAGTAGCCCCAGTTACAGGAGAAATGCACCCCCCAGAGAGGCTGTACAGCAGTATACTTTGCTGTACAGCCTCAGTGCAGGGCTGATCAAGGTCTCTGGAGACCTGACAGCTCCTGCACTCACCCGGCTCAGACAGTCACATGTCCTGGAGATCGTGCTGATTGGACTCCAGTGAAAACAGCTGCTTGGTGAGTGAGTGTAAATGTTCCGATCTCCCTCTCCTGCTAGCACTAATGAGAGGGAGACAGTACAAGCCTTTCTGAGCGCTGTAACTGCAGATTACAGCGCTCACAACACATGCTCTGGAGACTATGCTGATTTGTCTCCAGTGTAAACAGCTGCTGGGGGATCGCTGGTGGAGTATGAATGTACCGATCTCCCTCTCCTGCCAGCGCTACAGAGAGGGAGATGGTACAAGCATTTCAGAGCGCTGTAACTGTAAATTACAGGGCTCGCATGCCCTGGAGACCATGCTGATCGGTCTCCAGGGCTTACAGTTAAGAATTACGATCGCGATGCCTAGTTTAAATACCGATCTCCCTCTCTGACTGGCAGTAATAAGAGGGAGATGGTAAATGCATTTGTGATCGCTCTGACTGCTTGTCAGAGCGATCAAAAGCCTGGAGACCAGGAAAAAAGGTCTCAGGGTAAAGATCCATGTTCTTGGCTGTCAGGAGGGAGCTTAGTCACGGAGTTTCTATGTACAGGGGCGGAGCACAGGGGGGAAAGCTGCAGGACGTTTTAAAATGTGCTTTCAGAAATAGAGATCCACCTCCTGGACGTTTATAGTCAATGGGCAGACGGGAGGTGGTTAAATAACCGTCGCCAGGAGTCCTCTGATAAGTCACCATTTTTTGGTGCATATGGGTTTCATCCGCAGTTTGGGACATTCTCTGGAGAGGGGTCTTCTGGTTTACCTGATGAGGAGAGATTTTCCTCGTCTTTGTCATTTATTTGGCAAAAGATTCAGGGTAATCTGAAGAGGATGAGTGAGAGATATAAGCGTGTGGCGGATAAGAGACGTGTGCCTGGTCCGGACCTGAATGTGGGTGATCTGGTGTGGTTGTCTACAAAGAATATAAAACTGAAGGTTCCCTCCTGGAAGTTGGATCCTAAGTTTATTGGGCCTTACAAGATCTTGTCCGTCATCAATCCTGTTGCCTTCCGTCTTGATCTTCCTCAGACTTGGAAGATCCATAATGTTTTTCACAGGTCCCTATTAAAACCTTATGTCCAACCCACTGTACCTTCCTCTTTGCCTCCTCCTCTGATTGTTGTTGATGGTAATCTTGAATTTCAGGTCTCTAGGATTGTGGATTCTCGCATGGGATAGGCATAAGGCCATCCTTCATATAAGATAGGGGGTATTCATAGTATTCAGTATATTGGGCAGACTAGATGGGCCAAATGGTTCTTATCTGCCGACACATTCTATGTTTCTATGTCTCTGGGATAGGAGCCTGACCGCTCGCAACACCAGCTGCCACGCCACTCTCCTCATCACTACTTGCCCACCTACCGGAGGAAGCAGGCTATGTCTCCTGCAGATCTTGGCTGAGCAGTAGCTGCTGACTGTCCTCTATTACCTCGTCCTCGCTGTATAGTGGAGCTAAGCCCACAGAATACAATATTTCTGTGGTTCTGGAAACAGAAAAGGACAATGACAGGTAGAGGACAGGTGATGGCGCAAGGCCTGCTCCAGGGCCATGCCAACTAAGGATTGTGTCTGACGAACCCACTGACTCTTGGCTAGGGGTGTCTGATTTCACTTGCGACGAAGTCGAAGATAGAGTCAACCACTCAAGAACCGCAGGTTTGCTAGTCACGACATGACCACTAGCTGAGACTGGGAGCTCTGGCCTCTCGAAGTGACCCCTGCTGCCAAGGCCCCTTACTCTGCTGCGACCTCTGCCTGCACCAGAAACATTTAGGCCTCTGCTACTCCCCTGTGCAAGGCTTGGCACTTCTCTGTATGACATACTGTTAGATCAAATAAATAAAAAAGGAAATTAAAACACCCCACAAAAGCCTTTACAACAGATTACTGCCCTGCAGAGCAGCAAATGCAGTTTTTCTTTTTCCTCCAAAACACCAAACAAAAGCCTTTACTAAAGATTACTGCACCGCTGTCATGGCACAGCATGGGGATAACATTCCACAATGAACACAGGAGGGAGGGGGAAAGGTACTAGGCCTGGAAGCTAGGGATAGGGGGGATGGTCATCACTTAGTGTGTCCCTAATTCGTGCCTGACTACTAATAGTATGAACAGACCTCGATGGTAGGAATGTTCATACGCTGGAACCTAGGCCCTATCTCACCCTAACAGGGCCCTGGAGATACTGTCATGACAACAGGTGGCCTGTTCCTTCCAAGCTGAAGGAACAGGGGACCACCTCAGGCCTAAAACCAAAAGGAAGGGGGAAAGAAATAATAAAAAATAAATAAAAAACACAAACAATACGAAACAGAGACACTTAACGCCGGATGAGCAGGTACTCAGAGGAGAATGAACACCAGCGCTTCCACAGCAAAAGGAGCTATCAACCACATAGCTTGATGGGTGAGGTCAGACTAAATAGAGGAGTAGGAATTACCACTTAAGCTACTCCTGAGACCAGAGATGAAGTCATACCCAGCAACAACACAGAAGAGTGAAACCAGGGAGGCTGTCAGCTCACATCACGTGCAGCCAGTCTCCTAGATCTTCTGACTCCTGTCCCAGTAGAGACCGTGACAATAGCAAAGCCGCAAATGTATTTTTTCCTTTCCCGCTAAAACACCCCACAAAAGCCTTTTCTACAGATTGCTGCACCGCAGAGCGGCAAATGTAGTTTTTTATTTTTCTGCTAAATAACCCCACAAAAGCCTTTAAAACAGATTACTATACCACAGAGCGGCAAATATATATATATATTTTTTTGCTAATACACGTCACAAAAGACTTAACAGTAAATAACTGCACCGCAGTGCAGCAAATGTATTTTTTCTTTTTGTGCTAATACACATTACAAAAGACCTTACAAGAAATAACTGCACTGTGAGTGGCAAATATATTTTAAATTGTTCCGCTAAAACATTCCACAAAAGCCTTTACTACAGATTACTGCACTGCAAAGCGGCAAATATATATTTTTTTATTTTTGCTCTAATACACGTTACAAAAGGCTTTACAAGAAATAACTGCACCGCTGGGCGTCAAATCTATATATTCTTTTGCGCTAATACACATCACAAAAAGCTTTACAAGAAATAACTGCACTGCTGAGCAGCAAATATATATTTTCTTTTTCCGCTAAAACACCCCACAAAAGCCTATACAGCAGATTACTGCACCGTTGAGCGTCAAATGTATATTTTCTTTTTGCTCTAATACACATCACAAAAGGGCTGTACGACGGTAACCTGCAGATTACTGCAGCCCTCAAAAGCAAGTTGGGTGTGTCGGTTCCAAAACCTAAATTAGATAGTGGGGCGGGTGATCAGTCTAAGGCCTTTTAAGCAGCAGCATAATGATAAAAATGAGTGGCAAGATGACATACAGTAGTGTGGAAATGGCTGCATGAGGAGGCCATAGTAGCATTGTGACATAGTGTTGACAGCAACAGCATGATACCACAGAGTGTCTGGTGGCATGGTGACATGGTGTGGAGATGGATGATCTAATCTCCTTCATCAGGCATCGGTGGGTGGAAATCCTTGTCGATCCACGCCTGATTCATTTTGACAAAAGTAAGTCTCTACACATTTGTGGTGGACAGGCAAGTTCTTCTTGGGGTAACTATGGCCCCCGCCGCACTAAACACCTGCTCTGATGCCACACTGGCTGGGCAGGACAGCTTTTCCAGGACAAACTCTGCCAGTTGCGGCCACAAATCCAGTTTGGCTGCCCAGTAGTCCAGCGGATCTTCAATGTGGGGTGGCAGGATGCTGTCCAAGTATGCCACCACCTGCTGGTTTAGGTCCTGCTCCAGGTCTACCTGCTGCTGCTGCTTAGTAGTTTCTTCACTATGCGGGTGAAGAAAGCTGCTCATCATGGAATCTAGCTGCTGCTGATGGAACTGCTAGTGTTCCTGCCACCGCACCCCTCCCCAGCAGCCATGGCAGTGTAATGTGAGCGCGGAGGGCCCTGCGAGAGGATGGACGATGGTGCAGATAGGCAGAGACCAACTGACTACATAGCATGTCTCTGTAGTACTTGTTTGTCCTCCCTCTCAGTGGGTCTAAAAAAGGCCCCCATTTTGGAATGGTAGCGAGGGTCCAACATGGTGGAGAGCCAGAAGCAGTCCCTCTGCTGAATGCTCACAATTTTGCTGTCGCTACGCAAACAAGTGAGCATGCAGCGGGCCATTTGTGCAAGTGACTCTGAGGGATTCCCTGCATCCATCTCCACTGCACACTGCCACGGTGTGTCTGGGTCCTCTGTCTCGTCTTCCTCATCACCCTCTTGCTCCTCCGGCTGCTCCTGCTCCTCCTCTCCTGTCACCGCAGTAGAAAAACCACTCAATTGGTTACATATTGCTTGTTCTCCAATGTCCTCCTCCCCCTCCTCCTCTTCCAGTTCAGCCCCCACAGAGCTAACGTGGCTGTGAGATCTAGGCGCCACGTCTCCAGTCACTTGACAAGCCATATTCACCAGCATCTGTTCCAGGACATGAAGCAGTGTAATCACGGCGTTCATCCCATAGTCCTGGTGACTTACAAATAAATTGGCATCCTCAAAGGGCCTGAGCAAATGGCAGGTGTCACGCATGAGCTGCCACTGGCTGACATCAAAGTTACAAAGGGGAGTATTCCTATCCACTTGGATCATCAATAAATCGTTGATGGCCTTTCTCTGTTCCTTCAGTTGGTCCAACATATGGAGGGTGGAATTCCAATGGGTTGAAATGTTGCATATCAGCCTATGTTAGGGGATGCCGTTCTGCCGCTGCAGCTCAAGGAGGGTGTGCTTTGCGATGTATGAGTGGCTGAAGTGCATGCAAAGTTTCCTGGCCATTTTTAAGATGTCTTGCAGATGGGTGGAAGACTTCAGGAACCGCTTGAAAACCAGATTGAACACGTGTGCCATACAGGGCGCATAGCTCAGCCTTCCTTGATGCAGCGCCGACAACATGCTCTTCCCATTGTCGGTCACCATGGTTCCGATTTTCAGTTGTTGCGGTGAAAGCCAGCAGTCGATTTCTTTCTTAAGGACATGGAGCAGTTCCTCCCCTGTGTGACTACGTTCGCCCAGGCAAACCAGGTGCAGAACCGCATGACACCGCTGTGCTCTGCACATGTGGAATGCTGGGGGGCACTGCGACTTGTCCCTGCAGTGGAGGCTGAGGACATGGTGGAGGATGAGGAGGCAGAGGCAGACATTGTCACAGGACAAATGGTTTGACAATGTGGAGGCGGAAGTCGCTTGTGTGGCTGTGCAGGAACTACATTTACCCAGTGGTCCATAAAGGACATATATTGTCCCTGACTGTAATTACAGCTCCACACATCGGCGCTACCGTGCACTTTGGAAAACACAGACAGGCTCAAGGACTGGCTCACCTTCTGTTCTACATACGTGTATAGGGCTGGTACTGCCTTTTGTGAAAAGAAATGACAACTTGGGACTCTCCATCTCGGCTCGGCACAAGACATCAGTTCTATGAAAGGTGCAGAGCCCACCACTTGGAAAGGGAGGGACTGCAGCACCAGAAACTTGGACATGAGCACGTTCAGCTTCTGCGCCCTAGGATGCGTGCATACATACTGTTGTCTCTTGGCAATCGCTTCAGTGTTTGCTGGCGGAATGACTCTCGAGGAGTAGAAGGAGGAGGAGCAGACAGACAGCTCCCTTCTGCTGAGCCGGTGGGGCCTTTACTGCCTGCAATGGGGTACTTGCTACTAGGTGATGCAGTGGTGGCTGCGTCAGGCTGGACCACCACATCAGAGACACGATTGTCCCAAGCCACTTTATGGTTTCGCTGCATATGTTGTCACAGGGCAGGGGTGCCAACATTGGCCCCCTGGCCACGCCTCACCTTCTGCCCACAGATTCGACATATGGCTATGTTCACCTCCTCCGGAGTCTTGGCAAAAAACTGCTACACCGCCGAGTAGCTAATTTCCCTCCCCCAACACTCCACACTGACTGCTAGTGCAGCTGCTTGCGTGAACCCGTGCACCACTCCTTTCCGGGCAGCTAGGCTACTGCGAAGCGGGTGGTCTACCCCGGGCCCATTTGGTTGCCGATCTCCCACTGCTGCCATCATGCTGACTCGCAGCCATGCTACCACATTGCTGGCTCAGCCGTTACCTCGTGGGCAAGCTGCCGCCCTCTTCTCCCGATGATAATGAAGCCCCTTCGTCACCCGGCTCCCAAGTGCAATCGGCTTCATCATCATCGAGTAGTGTCTGCAAGTCATTGGTGTCCTCAACGTTCTCTGGGTCAGGAGCCTGACTGCTCTCAACACCACCTCCCACGCCACTCTCCTCATTACTACATGCCCACCTAGTGGAGGAAGCTGCGAATGTCTCCTCCAAATATTAGCTGGTCATTAGCTGCTGACTGTCCACGAGTAGCTCGTCCTTGCTGAATCGTAGAGCTGAGCCCACAGCAGATACAGTGGGATGCGAAAGTTTGGGCAACCTTGTTAATCGTCGTGATTTTCCTGTATAAATCGTTGGTTGTTACGATACAAAATGTCAGCTAAATATATCATATAGGAGACACACGCAGTGATATTTGAGAAGTGAAATGAAGTTTATTGGATTTACAGAAAGTGTGCTATAATTGTTTAAACAAAATTAGGCAGGTGCATAAAATTGGGCACCACAAAAAAGAAATTAAATCAATATTTAGTAGATCCTCCTTTTGCAGAAATTACCGCCTCTAAACGCTTCCTGTAGGTTCCAATGAGAGTCTGGATTCTGGTTGAAGGTATTTTGGACCATTCCTCTTTACAAAACATCTTTAGTTCATTCAGGTTTGATGGCTTCCGAGCATGAACAGCTCTCTTTAAGTCACACCACTGATTTTCAATTATATTCAGGTCTGGGGACTGAGATGGCCATTCCAGAACGTTGTACTTGTTCCTCTGCATAAATGCCTTAGTGGATTTTGAGCAGTTTTTAGGGTCGTTGTCTTGTTGAAAGTTCCAGCCCCGGCGCAGCTTCAGCTTTGTCACTGATTCCTGGACATTGGTCTCCAGAATCTGCTGATACTGAGTAGAATCCATGCGTCCCTCAACTTTGACAAGATTCCCAGTCCCTGCACTGGCCACACAGCCGCACAGCATGATGGAACCACCACCATATTTTACTGTAGGTAGCAGGTGTTTTTCTTGGAATGCTGTGTTCTTTTTCCTCCATGCATAACGCCCCCTGTTAAGGCCAAATAACTCAATTTTAGTTTCATCAGTCCACAGCACCTTATTCCAAAATGAAGCTGGCTTGTCCAAATGTGCTTTAGCCCACCTCAAGCGCCACTTTTTGTGCTGTGGGCGGAGAAAAGGCTTCCTCTGCATCACTCTCGCATACAGCATCTCCTTGTGTAAAGTGCGCCGAATGGTTGAACGATGCACAGTGACTCCATCTGCAGCAAGGTGATGTTGTAGGTCTTTGGTGCTGGTCTGTGGGTTGACTCTAACTGTTCTCACAATTCGTCGCTTCTGTCTATCCGAGATTTTTCTTGGTCTGCCACTTCGAGCCTTAACTTGAACTGAGCCTGTGGTCTTCCATTTCCTCAATAAGTTCCTAACTGTGGAAACAGACGGCTGAAATCTCTGAGATAGCTTTCTGTATCCTTCCCCTAAACCATGATGGTGAACAATCTTTGTCTTCAGGTCATTTGAGAGTTGTTTTGAGACCCCCATGTTGCTACTCTTCAGAGAAAATTAAAAGAGGAGGGAAACTTACAATTGACCCCCTTAAATACCCTTTCTCATAATTGGATTCACCTGTGTATGTAGGTCAGGGGTCACTGAGCTTACCAAGTCAATTTGAGTTCCAATAATTAGTTATAAAGGTTTTGGAATCAATAAAATGACAACAGTGCCCAAATTTATGCACCTGCCTAATTTTGTTTAAACAATTATAGCACACTTTCTGTAAATTCAATAAACTTCATTTCACTTCTCGAATATCACTGTGTGTGTCTCCTATATGATATATTTAACTGACATTTTTTATCATAACAACCAACGATTTATACAGGAAAATCATGACGATTAACAAGGTTGCCCAAACTTTTGCATCCCACTGTAGTACTTCTGTGGCAGAGGGAACAGCAAAGGACAGAGGCAGGTTGAGGACAGGTGAGGGCACAGGGCCTGATCCCGGGCCATGCCAAGTAAAGGTTGTGTCTGATGAACCCACCGACGGTTGGCTGGGGGTGTCCGATGTCACTTGGGATGAATTGGATGACAGAGTTAACCAATCAATAACCACTGGGTTGTTGGTCAAGACACGACCAGTAGATGATACCGGGAGCTCAGGCCTCTCGCTGCGACTCCTGCTGCCATGGCCCTTATTCTGCTGCAACCTCTGCCTGCGCCAGAAACATTTATGCCTCTGCCACTCCTCTGTGCATGTCCTGGCGTTTCTCGGTCTGACATACTTTTAGCTGAACTAAAATAATTAAAATCAAATTAAAACAACTCTTAAAGCCCAGAATATATATTTCTTTTTTTGGACAGAAATAGGCCACTAACCACTTTTAGAACAAATACAAGTAAACGTGAACGGTCTGTATATTTCTAGTTTTGGACTGAAATAGGCCACTAAATTATTATAGCGGAAATAAAAACAAATGTGACCTGCGTATATATTTCTCGTATTCGACTGAAAAAGGCCAATAAATGATTTTAGCGTAAATAACAGGAAAAGTTAACTGCGTATATTTTTCTCTTATTATACTGAACTGGCAATAAATGATTTGAACGCAAATAACACCAAATGTCAACTGTGTGTATGAATTAACTGCAGAAGTGACCTGAGTAAATATGTTTCTTGTTGAACTGAAATAGGCCACTATACGCTTTCACCAGAAATTACTGAAACAGTGCAGTGGGTATATATTTTTCTTGTATTACTGAAATACATGTCATTGTCTATACACTTTCAATGGTAATTACTGCAACAGTGCAGTGGGTATATATTTTTCTTGTATTACTGAAATAAGGCCACTATACACTTTCTCCAGAAATAACTGTGGAAGTGACCTGAGAAAATATATTTCTTGTTGGACTGAATTAGGCCACTATACGCTTTCACCAGCAGTGCGTATATATATATATATATATATTTTTAATGAAATAAGCCAGTATACCCTTTCACCAGAAATGAATGCAACCATGCAGTGTGTCTGTGAAGGTTCTCATAACCATGCAGTGTGTCTGTGAAGGTTCTCATAACCATGCAGTGTGTTTAAATGTTTTGTGAATTACTGAAATCCCGCCTATACTCTTCACCAAAAATGACTGCAAATGATTTTAGCGCAAACAACAAAATTGACCTGTGTATAGAATTCTTGTGGTGCTGGCTACGGTGGGAACAGAGTGGACAAATCAGGTTAGGAAAAGTGACTTGACTGTCAGCTATCAATGGCTGAGGTGTGCCGGAAGCCATGGCCGTGTGCGAGCTAAATGAGGGGCATGCCTTGATTGTAAGAGAGGTAAAGAGGGGAAGGGTGGGAGGGGTAAGAGCGAGGCGTCCATGATGCTAAGCGGGGCGGTGCTATATAGGCCTCCTTCGACCCTCCCACAAACGCAGGCTGAGCTTCAGCCTTAACCACTTGTCGTCCTGGCTATGGTGGGAACAGAGTGGACAAACCAGGTTAGGAAAAGTGACTGACTGTCAGCTATTAATGGCTGAGGTGTGCCGGAAGCCATGGCCGTGTGAGAGCTAAATGAGGGGCAAAAATCTATCAGGTAGGAAATGGCTAGTTACTGAACTCAGAGAGCTAAACTGGTAAAGGCTTTGGCAATTTCAACCTGCGGGTTTGGAACGTAGTGCGTAAAACAAGAAGATTGCCATCTGCCCATTTTTTGTATGATATGCGCTGGGACTCCATGACTTGATGCTGCTGATTCTGCCCCTATGCGAAACGAATGTCCCGAAATGGCCTTGGCTTTGAAATCTAGTCCGGAAGCTAAGATTCTGATGTGGTGAACGAACTGTGATGCTGTGAGATGTTTGGAATTGAAAGGGAAAAGAGGGCTGCATGGCGAAGGATTTTTTAAGGTGGCGAATAGCTGTTTGAACACGGCAACTGGGCACCAGTCATTGAAGGTCTGGAAATAGCGGATTTAGTGGAGTGATAGGGTGCAATGCGTCTGCTGCCAGGCTAATTGATATATGGTGGGGCCTGCGTGTCCAGGAGAGCTGGTGAATTCCCCAGGCCGTAAGAACCCGTAAAAACAGAGGTACATGGCTGCTTTGATCACTATGCTTTTGTATGGCCCGAAAGGATCATTGTCTAGGGAGGTGGAAAAGGCCCTGAACATTGCCCCGGTGACTGGTTTCCTACGAGACTCTGGCTTATTGCTGTTCTTTTGGATTCCTCTCAGAGTGGATTTAATGGCTTGAGAAGAAAATATGGACTGGCTGGCTGGATGATCTAAAGTGAAAAAATGTTGTACCCCTGCCAAGTATAACTTGATGGTATTGAATGATAGGTGAAGTTCTGTGTGCTAATAAGCCAGGAATGCCATGACGTAAGTTGTTCGGTCCAATTGTTCTTGTGGATGTCTGAGGGAGAATTGCCTGAAGGTTTCCCACCCGGTTTTGTAATTCCTGGCTGTATTGAGGGACAAGGAATTATGGATGAGTGAATTTGCCGTTCTGACGTGCTTGCTTAGTCCATCGTCAGTGTCTTGAGGGTGGGTGGAGGAACCCCTGATGGATCGGCATCTGGCATTACCTGGAAGAAAACAGGGAAGTTGAAACGAGAGAGGGCATCAGCCGCCGTGTTTGCTGAACCCTCTATGAACCTACATGAGAAATGAAAATTGAACTGTAAAGCACACTAGTCTACGGACAAAAGGCATGATTTGTGGAGAAGAAGAACGGCCTTTGCTGAGGATTTCTACGACTGCCTGATTGTCTGTGACGAAGATGACTGGCTTATTCCTCCAAAGCTCGCCCCAGATCTGGGCAGCTGCGACAATAGGATAGATTTCTAGAAGTGGAGAGGATTTGATGGAAATCTGAAGCGGCCAAGGACCTGCGAATCAGTGACTGTTAAAAATGGCTACAAACCCTTTTGAAGCTGCTGCGTCGGAAAAGACTGTGGGTGAGTTGTGGTCCCAAGAAGGGACGAAGAGGGAGATGCCATTCCAGTTTGAAAGGAAATGGTGCCACATGTGTAAATCGGCCGTCGCAGCGGTATCGAGATGGATCAAGGCGTCCTGATCCGAGGCAGCAGGTAAAAGTTGCAGCAATCTGGAAATGAAAGCTCGACCCTGGGGCATGATCTTTGAAGCAAAGTTTAACATTCCCAGAAGTGACTGGAGTTTGACCTTGGCGAGTGTCCTGGCCGTGACTGATTTCCTGATTGAATCTTGGATTTTTTTGAGCTTGTCGTCGGGCAGTCTGGCTTCCATCTTACCAGTGTCCAAAATGATACCCAGGAAGGTTATGATTGAAGATGGACCTTCAACTTTTGCCGGGGCAACTGGGACGTTTAGTTTTGAAAATATGTCAAGAAGTACCTGGAGCTAATTGGGTGCTTGATCTGAGGTTTCGATCAGCAGGAAGTCATCCAGGTAGTGAATTACCCTGGAACATCCGCCATGATTGACCAAGACCCAGTGGAGAGCTTGGGCGAATTGATCAAACAGCCAGGGGCTGCTTTTTGATCCAAACGTCAATCTGTCTGAAAAATAGTACAGGTCCCTCCACTTGATGCCATAAAACTTCCATAATTGAGGTGAAACTGGAAGTAATTTAAAGGCATCAGCAATATCTGCCTTGGAAAGCCAGCTGGAGAATCAACCGAACGGCTTCGTCCAAGGAAGAGTACTGCCTGGAAAAATCTTCCGAAGGAATTAGAGATTTTAAACTAGGTGTGCTGGAAGCATGAGGAGCAGAGAGGTCAAATATCAGCCTTTTTTTATTTGAAAACTTTTTTGTGACCAGACCAATGGGATTGACCCTCCAGATGTCAAAGGGGGGGACTGCAAATGGACCCAGGAGAAAACCCTTGCTGATTTCGGACTGGATGAGGGAGTCAACTGACTCTGGATCTGCCAAGGCGGAACGGAGATTGGAGCCTTCCCAGGTTGTCGGCGGGGAGGAAACTAGGCCTGTGTGGAACCCCTGTGAAAACCCAGAAATCAAAAACTGCACGAATGTGGAGTCGTGATGATGCTGAAGGAGGGCAGCTAATAGATCGATATTGACTCCAGCTAGTCATAGATTTTTGGACGATCTTTGCGGACAAGACGACTGGGAATGAGCCCTGAAACAAATGGAGCAAACGTGCAAGGCCTTGCATTTTGAAAAATAACAGTCTGACCAGTTGAAATTATTGCAGACCTGACTCCTGCCCAGAAACACTATGGGCTTGCCCCATTTGTCAACGTTCTGCCCTGAACTTGAGGAACCGGAAGGAATGGCAGGGGGTCTACCTTGGGCCAGAGATCCTGAATTGGGACATCAGTTGGAGGAATGCGAGATGAATTGACAGGTGGCACAGGTGGGCGCTTTAAGACCCGCAAAATGCCTGCAGAACAGCTCCATGTCTAGTGTGGACCAATCCGTGATGTGCTGGAATTGGGACAGAGCAGCAGCGGCTTTGGCTGAGAACGAGCGATGATAGTCATAAAAAGCATGACCTCCATACTTGTGACCCAAATCAGTAACCCTGTACAGGTAGGTGTCTAGTTCCTCCCTACGGTGTGGTTGGGCAGAGCATATAATATCCCGGAATAAGCTGAAAGCCAGCACAAATTCCGGAATGGAGAGTTTTTTGTGCAAGAGGGCATCTTTGGACTTAAGAACCACTGACACGTCTCCACATGCAATGGTCTTGTTTTCATTGGAGTTGTGAGTGGAAATGAGCATAGAAGCCAGGTTTATGTCTTTACCTGCCAAAATATCCTTCCGGATGTTGTCAGGAACGAAGTGTGACGGGGCAATGGTAAAGGAGCTGGGAGCCCTACCTGGGGTTGGGGCATGAGTGGTGGAGGGGCCTGGAACCGGAGAGGTAGGTATGTCCGGTATTGACGGCCTGGTCTCCACAGCCAGCAGCCTGGTCTGGATGTCAGACACTGAACTGGCAAGAGTGTTGATGGTTGAGTGAAGCTGGGCCAGCGATGTCTGGATTGTAGACAGGGACACTTGTTCTTCCGCAGCTAAGATAGGCTCAGCAGCTAGCAGTCTGTACAAATCTGCTTTGCGAGCTGAGGCAGGATAGCGGATGCCTCTCCTAGTTAATTCGGTCATTAGCTTTGGAATGGTCCACTGCCTGAAGGAAAGATTGCTTCCATGAGCCGTGCCGGGTGATTTCGGAATGGAGCGAGTCTCGGCGATATCGGAAGCGTGGGACATCGTGCTGTGAAACAAATGATGGGAAAATGAAAAATGTAAGCGAAGAGGTTGGTAGAGCCACCTGACGCCCTTGAGTGAACCTGCGGAACCCTCTGAATACAACACCGAAGTGTGACAGAAAAAAGCCGTCACCAAGAAGAGGGGTAAGAGGCTGACCCACCTGATGAGCTGGCCTAGATTACCTAAGAAAAAAGGCGACATACATGATTCCGGCAGGATCTTGAAGGACGAAATAGTGAAACATCGAAACTTACCTGGATTGGGCGAATGATACCGTAGAACTTGAATGATCTGGATGACCAAGGACATAAGACTGATACCTGGAGGAAACCACCTAAACGGAAACCGAACCAGACAGACCTCTAGGATGACCCTGGAAAACATGGAGTGTGGTTTGAGCGATGCTGGAGACAACATGGAACCTGACGTGGATCAGGGAGCTGGAAGCCTGGATGGAGAGAAACCGAACCGTGCCTGATACATGTGAGGTGAAAGAGCGTGGGTTGGAGTCAGAATTGAAAGACCTATACATGGCAGGTGAACAAGAACACGTGTGCTGGCTGCGTGGCCAGTGGCAAGCTGCGCCTGATGCGCATCTGGGCAAAACGATCAAATGAACCGATTGAACATGCCTGATGCGTGTCAGACGACCCGATATGCCTGCCGCGTGGCAGGACCGTGAAACAGAAACAGACAAGACCATGTTGAAACAATCATGTGCCTGATGCATGTCAGGGTGGCAGATGAACCTGATGCGTTTAAGAACCTTGAAAATGACATGAATCTGCTATGTGGCAGATACCTGACTGGAGGACCCTGATGCGTATCAGGAAAAAATGAAAATGACATGAATCTGCTGTGTGGCAGGTACCTGGCTGGATGAACCTGATGCGTATCAGAAAAATAAAATGACATGAATCTGCTGCGTGACAGATACTGAACCAGACAAACCTGATGCGTGTCAGGAAAATAACAATGACATGAATCTGCTGCGTGACAGATACGGGACCAAACGAACCTGATGCGTGTCAGGAAAGTAATAATGACATTAATCTGCTACGTGACAGATACCAGACCAGACGAACCTGATGCGTGTCAGGAAAATAATAATGACATGAATCTGCTGCATTACAGATACCGGACCAGACGAACCTGATGCGTGTCAGGAAAATAATAATGACATGAATCTGCTGCGTGACAGATGCCGGACTAGACGAACCTGATGCGTGTCAGGAAAATAATAATGACATGAATCTGCTGCGTGACAGATGCCGGACCAGACGAACCTGATGCGTGTCATTTTTATTTATTTTTATTTTTTTTAATCTGATGCGTGTCAGAAAATGGAACCTAACATGTGCCTGATGCGTGTCAGGCAACTCAGCATGGACATTAGCGTACGGCAAAGTTGAGTCGGCGCTCAGAATGTGATGTGGATTAAATGTGACTGCGAGGTAAAAGCAAGGGAATTGCGTGTACCTGGTATGTGTAATGCGTTAACTCAATTATGCGTGAACTGGTACAAAATATGGTTGATGAAATGAATGGTGGTACATGTGTAACCTGATGGACCCTTTGGAGTTTTTTGTTTTTTTGGGGGGGGCTGGGGCTGCTACTGGGTCTTTCTGCAATGGTTTGTGATGTTTCAGTTTGTAATGAGAAGTGAGCACTAATGATGTATGTAGGCTGTGGTTTATTAGAATAACACTGTTCAACAATCGTCTGTGCTGCCGACCTGCAGGAAAAGAATCTGAGCTAACCGGAAGACGCGGCCGGCGTTGCCCAGGAGACCAAGCGGGAGGCGGGGGCCAAGTATCGCGAGAGGACGGTGATCCGAATACACTGGATGAAACGGGCGCCGAGGCTCCCAGAACGGGGAGCAGCTCAAGGTGCCACGAGCTTACCGGATGGGCGAGAAGATGGTAGCGGCAGTGCGAATCAGGCGGCAGTGTGAACCGGGGTGGCAGCGAATTTCAGGCGGAAGCGAGGTCGGGCGAGCGGCGGCATGCACAGGAGACCCGGACTCAGAAGGGACGTCACATAAGAGCGCGGCGTCCATGATGCTAAGCGGGGCGGTGCTATATAGGCCTCCTTCGCCCCTCCCACAAGCACAGGCTGAGCTTCAGCCTTAACCACTTGTATTGTATTGAAATAGGCCACTAAATGATATCAGCGCAGTTAACAGCAAAAGCGTCTTTTTCCACAGCTAAAAGCCACTAAAGGCTTTTCAACATAGCACTTGCACCCCAATAACTAATTGCTGGATTAACAGAGAGGCATTATGAGATTATCTGGATCTCCATGTAATGTTTCCCTGCACTTGTTAATCGATTGTTTTCACAATGAGGATTTTAAGATAACTCTCCCTACTAGCATCTGCACATGCCTCTCCCTGCCTAGGAAATGATTCCTCTCACTGCACTAGTAAATCGCTTCATTTTTTTATTTTTTTTTAACAATTCAAAATTTTCTTTCACTCTCCCTAGCGCCTGCATACACATCTGTCCCTGACCAATGTATGATGGTGAATGACAGCATCTAAGATGGCCGCCGTATTTATAGGTCTGTGAAACAACCGGGCTGGCTGGCTGCTGATTGGCTGCATGCATGGCATTATGGGTCATCCCGCCTTCCTAGAGTTCCTTGATCCATGTCCTCACACGTGTAGCCGCCATTTTAGCCACCCGAAATTGTAGGAAATAATGCGATTTGTTACCACGAAGTGTGAGGAAATTTGCATTCGTTCAGAATCAAATTTTTCCTGGAATTCGGAACGAATTCGACTTAGTCAGAAAGGATTCGCTCATCTCTACAAGAAATAACTGCACCGCAGAGTGGCAAATGCATTTTTTCTTTTTCCGCTAATACACGTCACAGAAGGCATAACAAGAAATAACTACACTGCTGAGCGTTAGATATATTTTTGCCTTTTCCGCTAAAACAGCCCACAAAAGCCTTTACTATAGATTACTGCACCGCAGAGCGGCAGATATATATTTCTTTTTTTACTCTAATACTCCTCACAAAAGGCTTTACAAAAAATAACTGCACCGCTAATAGGCAAATATATTTATTTATTTAATACTTTACTACACGCCACAAAATGCTATACAAGAAATAACTGCACTGCTGAGCGGCAAATATATATTTTCTTTTTCCGCTAAAACACCCCATAAAAGCATTTATAACAGATTACTGCACTGCAGAGCAGCAAAAGTGTTATTTTACTTACTGTAAATTCCCTTTCCTTTAGTCCACAGCAGCAGTAACAATTGGGGATTCCTGATCCTCCTGAAAGATACGGATAGGAGATGTCAAATAACTTATTAACTTTTTTCCTAAAAAAAAAAACTAATACATCCTAGCTCATTGTGTATTTATAACATCAAATAGAAAGAATTACACTTCAAGGTCTGTTTTTCAAGCAGAGGCAATTTTATTGGGTGGGAAATATGTGCTGCTTCTTTAGACTAAAGCTTCATGCACACGGACGTTGTTTTAGTCCGCATCTTAGCCGCAGTTTTGGCGGCTCGGATGCGGACCCATTCACTTCAATGGGGCCGCAAAAGATGACAGCACTCCGTGTGCTGTCCGCATCCGTTGCTCCGTTCCGTGGCCCCGCAAAAAAATATAGCATGTCCTATTCTTGTCCGCGCTTTGCGGACAAGAATAGGCAGTTATATTAAAGGCTGTCCATGCCGTTCCGCAAATTGCGGAACGGGCACAGACGCCACTGTCATGTGCATGTAGCCTAAAGGAAAGAGAATTTACAAGTAAGCCAAATTACACTTTCCTTGTCGTCCTACAGCAGCAGCAGTATCAATGGGGATTTATCAATTAATCCTTTCTGGGGAGGGTATCTATATTACGGACTGTATCACCTCTCTGCCGAAAGCTGCCTCTCCTGTTTCTCGCATGTCGAGCCTATAGTGTTGTACAAACGTATTGGATGAGCTACAGGATGCTGTTTTACAGATGTGTTCTATAGGAATGCAACTTTTTTCAGCCCATGGTGTGGACATAGCCCTGGTTGAATGCGCTTTAATAGGTCCTGGAACCTCCCGACCTTCCTGTTCATAAGAGCATGTAATTGCTTCTCTTATCCATCTGGACAAAGTTGCCTTTGTTATTTTATTTCCTTTGGATATTCCAGAATAGGATAAAAACAGATGGTCTGTTTTTCTGAACTGTTTTGTACATTCAATGTATATTTTCAAAGCTCTACCCACATCTAAAGAATGGAGTTTCTCGTCTTCCTCAGAGGAAGGATCTGGGTAGAAGGCTGGAAGCTCAATCTATTGATTTAAATTAGTGAATTAAGGCACCTTAGGTTGAAAATATGGTAACGTTCTCAGTACTACTTCGTCTTGAAGGAAGATTATATAGGGTTCAATACATGATAGCGCTTGTATTTCACTGACCCGTTTTGCCGAAGTAATAGCCACCAGGAAACAGACCTTGAGAGAGAAATTTGATGGACTCAAAGGGGTCTTTGCATAAATGGCCTAGTACAATTGAAAGGTCCCATTTGGAAACTGGTTGTATGATCTGTGGTCTGATCTTTAGTATCGCTTTCACAAATCTTTGCACTAGCGGTTCATGTGCCAATTTTTTATTCAGTATAGCTGACAAGGCTGAGATCTGTACTAGTGATGATAGAGCACCAAAGTATTCAGGTGTTCGGCCCGAACACATTGCTATATTGGTGTGCTCGGCCAAGCACCCGAGTATAATGGAAGTCAATGGGAGACAACCAGGCACCCCTTGCTCTGAAGAGAAGAGGGTGTCTGGTTCATAAAAAAAGGTTAGAAATTGAAGGAAACCCCATCAAAATGGTTTGGAAACAGCATTAAGAGGATAGCTGGATGCATCTTAGACTCCTATTATGTATGACATACAATAGACAAGCACACAAAGGCTATATGCAAGCCATAAATCTATCCATGAGATAGATAACAGCCAGCATACCTTACAAAGGCAGCCTTGTGTACCATGAGATATTGCAAACCAGCTCTCATCTGACTGAGAACCAGTAAACCTCAAAGTTATTTTGCATCTGTTGGATGGCTTGGATGGACCTGCACACCTAGATCAACATCATCAGGGCGACAACGTTTTCTGATTGTCCTAAAATAATATTCAATAACCTTTTTTTTGTAATGTAAAAACTCATTTGCATAAACATGGGCATATGGGAAAGACATGCAAATGAGCAGAATCTGCCTTGTTTTTCAGCTGTCATAAGACTATGAAAACCAATAGATGGTGCTATTGAGTTATGAACAGTGCCCTCTATTGGTTTCACCGTCTTATGACAAAACAAATTTTCTTGTCAGAAGACTAGGAAACCAATAGAGGGTGCTGTTCATGACTCAATAGCGAGGTTTGCCATTTTTTTTGCGCCAGCCACCAGCTCAAGGACTACTTTGTCTCTTGAGAAATTAGTGTTGTCTCGTCCAGGGAGTTGAAGTCTTGATTCCATTTCTGCCCTCAGTTCCCACTGCAGATGTCTCATATGCCATCTCCCCCATGGTACCGCTTGACAGGCGGCTGTCATGATACCTAATGTCTTCATCACCTGACGAAGTGACACCGGCTTTGCCTGTTTCAAGATCAGTATGTTCTGTAGTAATACCTTCACCCTCTGAAGGAAGAAAAACAGACATTGTCTCCATGTCTAGGATAAAACCTAGAAACTGTTTTTGTCGAGCCGGCTTTATATTGGATTTTTGCAAATTTTTGATCCAACCCAGTGATTGTAGTCTCTGGAACACTATCTGCAAATATGTCTTGAGATTGTTTTTGCTGTCTGCCTTTACCAGCCAATCATCCAAATACAGGACTATCGACACTCCTAGTTCTCTCAGACCTGCTGCCACCACCTTCGTGAATGTAAACGGGGCAGATGAGATCCCGAAAGGTAGAGCCGTGAACTGGAGATGATGTTCTCTTTTTTATACAGTGCTATGCACTGGAATTTCCTGTGTTTCATATGGATGGGGATGTGTAGATATGCATCTTTTAAGTCAATTGTGGCAAGATAATCTCTCGACTCTAATATGTTGAGTACGGACTGTACTGTTTCTATGTGAAACCTCTTTCTTTATGTACCGATTTAGGAATCTTAGATCTATGATGGTCCTCCACCTCATCTGAGGATTTGGAACTAAAAACACTCTGGAGTAAACACCTTGTTCTGTCTCCAACTAAGGGACCACCTCTAGTGCATTCATCTGAACAAACTCTATTTTTGCCTGCTCTAACAGGAGCTGTCTTTGTGTGGCCAACATTGATGTTATAATGTACCTGTCTGGGGGATGAGCAAAACACATACGGTCGTGTGAATGTTGCCTTATCAGGAGTTTTTCACTTATTAGTCATCAATTTCTTCACCATACTGTCGACCCTAAAGGTTCTGGACTTCTTATGCACTCCATCTTCTCCTATTATTTCCTCCTGTACTATCCCATCTGGCTGTAACATCTAAAAAGTTTAGACATCTTTTGGAGCCGAAAGATTTAACTCTTGATAACTCTTCAGATGAAGACAGTGGCGACTCTAGGAACAATATATAGGGGGGCGCATAAGATACCACAGTCAAAAATGGGGGGGGGGCACTAACAATTTTCACCACTTAATCATATTACGGAGAAAAAAAACAAAATAAGTATATATAAATAAGATTACAAAATACGAGAGTATTGCGGTATGCAGGGATATATACAGTCCTGATCAAAAGTTTAAGACCACTTGAAAAATGGCAAAAAAACATATTTAGCATGACTGGATCTTAACAAGGTTCCAAGTAGAACTTTAACATGCAACAAGAAGAAATGGGAGTGAGACAAAACATTTTTTGAGCATTCAATTTAATAAAAACAGCTAATAAACTGAAACAGGCTGTTTTTCAGCTGATCAAAAGTTTAGGACCACACCCAAAACAGAAATCCAACTTCCAAACATGAACTCAGTAATAAGTAGCTCCGCCGTTATTGTTTATCACTTCAATTCATTTCGGCATGCTTGATGCAAGCGTTTCCATGAGGTGAGTGGGAACATTTCTCCAAGTGGTGAAGAACGGCCGCACGAAGGCCATCTACTGTCTGGAACTGTTGTCCATTTTTGTAAACTTCCCTTGCCATTCATACCCAAAGGTTCTCAATTGGATTTAGATCAGGGGAACACGCAGGATGGGCCAAAAGAGTGATGTTATCCTCCTGGAAGAAGTCCCTTGTCCTGCGGGCATTGTGTACTGTAGCGTTGTCCTGCTGAAAAACCCAGTCGTTACCACACAGACGAGGGCCCTCAGTCATGAGGAATGCTCTCTGCAACATCTGGACATCTGGAAAAAGCACCCCAGACCATTATGGCCCCCCCTCCACTGTGGCGCGTAGAAAACATCTCAGGTGGGATCTGCTTGTCATGCCAGTAACGTTGGAAACCATCAGGACCATCAAGGTTAAATTTTTTCAATAAAACTTTCTTCCACCTTTGAATGTCCCATGTTTGGAGCTCTCTTGCAAAGTACAAATGAGCAGTTCTGTGGCGTTCAAGGAGACGAGGTCTTTAAAGAAGTTTTTTGTTTTTGAAGCCCTTCAATCTCAGATGCCGTCTGATGGTTATGGGGCTGCAGTCAGCACCAGTAAGGGCCTTAATTTTGGTCGAGGATCGTCCAGTGTCTTGACGGACAGCCAATTGGATCCTCCGGCTCAGTGCTGATGAAATTTTTTGGGGTCTTTTACTTGACTTTTTGTTCCATAACCCTCAGGATCATTTAAGAATTTAAGAAATTCCAAATGACTGTCTTACTGCGTCCCACCTCAGCAGCGATGGCGCGCTGTGAGAAACCCTGCTTATGCAGTTCAACAACCCGACCACGTTCAAAAAGGGAGAGTTTTTTTGCCTTTGCCATCACAATATGAGGCTACCTGACAGAAAATGACAATGAATCCACATCTTTGCACAGATTTGGCCTTTTAAAGGCATGTGGTCCTAAACTTTTGATCAGCTGAAAAACAGCCTGTTTCAGTTTATTTGTTGTTTTCATTAAATGGAATGCTCAAAATTTTTTTTGTCTCACTCTCATTTCTTCTTGTTGCATTTTGAAGCTCTACTTGGAACCTTGTTAAGATCCAGCCATGCTGAATATGATTTTTTGCCATTTTTCAAGTGGTCTTAAACTTTTGATCAGGACTGTAATAAAACAATTTACTTACAAAAGAAGCTATTCAGTCGTCTGCTGTGCCGTCTTCTGCTTGCTTCCGCGGATTCTTTCCCCTCCTTTCTGACTCTCCTCAGTGCGCAGGCGCACTGTTATGGGGGGGGATCTGTGGATGACACACCGTTATGGGGGGGCATCTGTGGATGATACACCGATATGGGGGGGCATCTGTGGATGACACACCGATATGGGGGGGCATCTGTGGATGACACACCGTTATGGGGGGGCATCTGTGGATGACACACCGTTATGGGGGGCATCTGTGGATGACACACCGATATGGGGGGGGGCATCTGTGGATGAGACCGTTATGGGGCATCTGTGGATGACAGTGTGTCATCCACAGATACCCCCCATAACAGTGTGTCATCCACAGATGCCCCATAACAGTGTGTCATCCACAGATGCCCCATAACAGTGTGTCATCCACAGATGCCCCATAACAGTGTGTCATCCACAGATGCCCCATAACAGGTGCAAAGCGATCTCCTATTTGTACCCTCCCCCCCCAGCTCTGCACAGTAACCCCTCTGTATGAGCCAGTGCAGTCGCTGTGCGGCTTGTGCGGCTGACTCTGACTGTCACTAATCAGTTTTTCTTTTCCCCTTCCCTTATCAGCAGTCAGCAATCAGTAGCCAGGAGCAGCCTTAAAGGGCTTCTGTCACCCCCCTAAAGTAATTTTTTTGTTTTTTGGCTCCTTAAAATCCTTATGCTGCAATTTATCAATATATAGGGCTCTTACTCATTTTCGTTCAGTAGTTTCTTAAAAAAACTGACTTTTATAATATGTAAATGATCTCTCTACCAGCAAGTAGGGCGGCTACTTGCTGGTAGCAGCCGCATCCTCCTTTCATAATGACGCCCCCTCCTCATGTTGATTGACAGGGCCAGAGAATGCGCTCGTCCTCTGGCTGGCCCTGTCTGCGTTCAAAATCTCGCGCCTGCGCCGTACCGGGCTTCAGTCGGCACAGGCGCACTGAGAGGAGGATGCTCGCTCGGCTGCTCCTTCCTCAATGTGCCTGCGCCGATGACGTCACATCTACACCCGGCGCAGGCGCACTGAGGAAGGAGCGGCCGAGCGAGCGTCCTCCTATCAGTGCGCCTGCGTCGACTGAAGAACGGTATGGCGAAGGCGCGAGATTTAAAACGCAGACAGGGCCAGCCAGAGGACGAGAGCGCTCGCTGGCCCTGTGAATCAACATGAGGAGGGGGCGTCATTATGAAAGGAGGATGCGGCTGCAACTAGCAAGTAGCCGCCCTACTTGCTGGTAGAGAGGTAATTTATATTATTTAAGTCCGTTTTTTGAAGAAACTACTGAACGAAAATGAGTAAGAGCCCTATATATTGATAAATCGCAGCATAAGGATTTTAAGGAGCCAAAAATAATAATATGACTTTAGGGGGGTGACAGAAGCCCTTTAAGTTACCTCAGCACAGCTGTCGCGCTGCGACTCCGAGCCCTGCTGCACTGTTCCTCCTAGTCCTGGCTGCCGCACCTCCTGCAAACCAGAAATAACTGCTGGGCAGCATGTGCGTGTGAGGTCACGCCAGGTGGGTCAGTGTGTGATTCGGATCGGAGGCGGGCGGCCCATGTGGCTGCCACTGACTAGCGCTGCATTACATTTTAAAGGGAAAGAAGGGAAATCAGTGGGGGGAGGCAAGGAATAAACTGGGGGGGTGGGGGCAATTACCCCCCTTTAGCGACGCCTATGGATGAAGATGTCTCGACTTCATCAATAATTCTATATTCTTCTAATAAGTCTGACTCTCTGGGAGACGTATACACCTCCTCTCTGTTAGCAGGTTGTGAGATTTCAGTCCCACTATTGACTGACTGTTTAAATTGCGCAAAAGTGTCATGCACAAAATCCTTCATCCAAAGCAGCATATATTTGTTAGAAATGGGTTGGTCTTCTACCGGAAAATCTTTTTCCCTGTAGCCTGAGTAAAAATAATAATGAATTATGTCGTCTGAAATATGTGCACTACAGGATCTGCAGGCTACATGCTTCCTTTTCTTGGAAGATTTTCCCCCAGGAACATTATGATCTCCAGAGCACTGGGACATTTGTAATAAAGCAGAGTATATCTAGTTACAGATGGAAGAGCTCTGCAGATCTAGGAATAGGTATAATAGAAAACCCCCAGCATGACTGTCTCTGAGCAGCCTGTATACATAAGCAGTAGACCTCTGCAGCTCTAGGTAAACAAATCGAATCACAAATACACAGAAAACCTGCCTCTGCACTTACGCCGACTATGGTAAACAACTGATCGAACTACAAGTATCCGCAGTCTCCAATACAAGCCACAGATTATCACATGGTACCAAGTTATACTATCTAACTCTCCATGCCAGGAAGGGTTTACTCTGCAGACCTATATAAAGGCAGGTAGCTAAAACATGCAAACAGACAAACAAACAACAGATAATACCTTGGTGGAGGGGCAGCAAAGCATGGAAGAGTGGCGCTCCATGAGGGCGCCACCATGTTTAAATAGTGCCTCCCCTTCCTCCGTCGTATCTGCGCATGTGCAAGAGTCTGTGCACACCGAAGATTGCAGGTAGAAGGGTGAAACCTCTAGAGGCACGTAAGAACTGCCAAACTAAGCTGACTTTACCTTAAAGTTATTATTTTAAGAAATTAAACTACTTCACAACATCTCCTGTAGTCTTTCTGATCCAGGGAGGCGGTCTTCCAAAAGGACAGAAAAAAAACACAATGAGCTAGGTTGTATTAGGGGTTCTTATAGGACAAAAGTTAATCAATTAATTGCCATCTCTGTCCGTATCTTTCAGGAGGTTCAGGAATCCCCCATTGGTATTGCTGCTGCTGTAGGAAGACAAGAAATTTATTTTTTCTCTTTCCGCTAAAACACCCCACAAAATCCTTTACTACAGATGATTGCACCGCAGTGCAGCGAATGTATTTTTTTCTTTTTGTGCTAACACACGTCACAAAAAGGCTTTAAAGAGATAACTGCACCACAGAGCGGAAAATATATATTTTCTTTTTACGCTAATACACCCCACAAAAGCCTTTACAACAGATTACTGCACCGCAGAGCAGCAAATGTATTTTTGTTTTCCGCTAAAACACCCAACAAAAGCCCTTACAACAGATACTGCAATGCAGAGCTACAAATGCATTGCACAGCAGTGCGGCAAATGTATATATATATATTTTTTTGAGCTAACACACGTCACAAAAAGCTTTAAGGAAATAACTGCACCGCAGAGCACCAAACATATATTTTCTTTTTACGCTAATACACATCACAAAAGGCTTAACAAAAAATAACTGCACCGCTGAGCGTCAAATGTATTTTTTATTTTTCCGCTAAAACACCCCACAAAAGCCTTTACAACAGAATACTGCACCGCAGAGCAGCAAATGTATTTTTTCCTTTTGCGTTAACACACGTCACAAAAAGCTTTAATATAAATAACTGCACCGTAGAGCGGCAAATATATATTTTCTTTTTACGCTAATACACGTCACAAAAGGCTTAATAAGAACTGCACCGCAAAGCGGCAAATTATTTTTTTCTTTTTCTGCTAAAACACCCCACAAAATCCTTTAATACAGATAAATGCACCGCAGAGCGGCAAATGCATTTTTTCTTTTTGCACTAACACACATCACAACAAGCTTTAAAAGAAATAACTGCACCGCAGAGCGGCAAAAATATATTTTCTTTTTACGCCAATATACGTCCCAAAAGGCTTTACAAGAAATAACTGCACCGCTGAGCGTCAAATGTATAGATTTTTTTGCGCTAATACATGTCACAGAAGACTTAACAAGAAATAAATGCACCGCTGATCGTCAAATATATATTTTCTTTTTCCGCTAAAATACCTCTTTACTACAGATTATAGCACCGCAGAGCAGTAAAAGTTGGGTTCGAGTTCGGTGTTTGGCTAGTGCAGCATGTGACCCAGCCTCTATATAAGCTGGAGTCACGGAGCACTGCACAACACTCTGCTCTTACTAGTGTAGGGATAGGATGCTGCTGCTGTGAGGGAGATAATAGGAAATAATCTGTTATCAGAAGTGCTTGTTAAAAGGGTTGAGCGAACCCGAACTGTAAAGGATTTTTGGACAGCGGACCCGAACATTTCAGTAAAAGTTCGGGTTCAGTGTTAGGCGATTTCTTAGCGCTTTTTGAAAGGCTGCAGAGCAGCCAATCAACAAGCGTTTAACTGTGCGACCTTAAAAGCCATCACAGCCATGCCTACGAATGGCATGGCTGTGATTGGCCAGTGCAGCATGTGACCCAGCCTCTATATAAGCTTGAGTCACATAGCGCTGCACGTCACTCTGCTGTGCTTAGTGTAGGGAGAGGATGCTGCTGCTGTGTGGGAGAGAATAGGACAGAATCTTTAATCAGAACTCCAATTGAACTCAGCGATCTACATAGATTTAGTTGTGTGGGTGCAGTGCACAATCTTTTTACCCTGCCCTGAGCCCAGTGACAGAGAAAAAGAACTTTTATCCGTCTGTTAGTTTTACGCAAGCTCAGTGCACCAGCACTGCATCTGTGCTTTTGTGACATTCAAATCCAAGCTTAAAATACTGCAATAATAATCTGGTTTTAAAAAAACACCCTTTTTTGGCAATATCCTATATCTGGTGCCTTTGCAGCATTAGTCAGTGTGCAATTTAAGCTAGAAATATAGCTATAATTTTCTGGGTTTTAAAAAACACCCTTTTTGGACAAAATACACAATTTTACAGCCCTTGCTGCATCTGCACGTGTGAAATTCAAGCGTTATATACAGCTGTCATATTCTGTTAGTAAAAAAACACTCTTTTTGGCCAAAATACTTATTATTGCAGCCCTTTCTGCATCTGTTATTATTAAAAACAAGTTTGAAATACTTCAATAATTTTGTTGCTTTAAAAAAACACCCATTTTTGGCAATAACCTTCATTTTGGGCCTCTGACGCATTAGTCAGTTTGCAATTTAAGCTAGAAATACAGCTATAATTTTCAGGGTTTTAAAAAACACCATTTTTAGGCAAAATACTAAATTTTGCAGCCTTTGCTGCATATGTCATTGTGAGATACACCCTGTAGATACTGTGGTTCTATTCTGCTATTAATAAAACACCCTTTTGGCAAAAATCTTTAATTGCGGCCTAGTCTGCATCTGTACGTGTGAGATACACACTTTAGATACTGTGGTTCTATTCTGCTATTAATAAAACACCCTTTTTGGGCAAAAATCTTTAAGTTTTGGCCTAGTCGGGATCTGTACGTGTGAGATACACCCTTTACATACTGTGGTTCTATTCTGCTATTAATAAAACACCCATTTTGGGCAAAAATCTTTAATTGCGGACTAGTCTGCATCTGTACGTGTGAGATACACACTTTAGATACTGTGGTTCTTTTCTGCTATTAATAAAACACCCTTTTTGGGCAAAAAACTAAATTTTGCAGCCTTTGTTGCAAATGCTATTGTGAGATACACACTTTAGATACTGTGGTTCTATTCTGCTATTAATAAAACACCCCTTTAAGTAAAAATCTTTAATTTCAGCCTAGTCTGGATTTGTACGTGTGAGATACACCCTTTAGATACTGTGATTCTATTCTGCTATTAAAAAAAAACACCCATTTCGGGCAAGAAAACTTTAATTGCGGCCTAGTCTGCATCTGTAAGTGTCAGATACACACTTTAGATACTGTGGTTCTATTCTGCTTTTAATAAAATACCCATTTTAGGCAAAAATCATTAATTTCGGCCTATTTTGCATCTGTACGTGTGATATACACCCTTTAGATACTGTGGTTCTATTCTGCTATTAATAAATCACCCATTTTGGGCAAAAATCTTTAATTGCGGACTAGTCTGGATCTGTACGCGTGAGATACACCCTTTACATACTGTCGTTCTATTCTGCTATTAATAAAACACCCATTTTGGGCAAAAATCTTTAATTTCGGCCTAATTTGCATCTGTACGTGTGATATACACCCTTTAGATTCTGTGGTTCTATTCTGCTATTAATAAATCACCCATTTTGGGCAAAAATCTTTAATTTCGGCCTAGTCTGGATCTGTATGTGTGAGATGCACCCTTTACATACTGTCGTTCTATTCTGCTAATTATAAAACACTGCTGTTATATTCTGGTTTTAGACACCCATTTTGAGCAAGACACTACATTTGGGACCTTTGCTAAATTTGTGACAGTCCAATACAAGCGATAAGTACTGCTGTGATATTCTGGTTTTAAAAAAAACACCCATTTTGTGCAAGATACTACATTTGCGGCCTTTGCTGCATTTGTGACATTCCAATACAAGCGTTAAATTCCTCTGTTATACTCTGTTTAAAAAAATAAATAAAAAACATTTTGTTAAAAACACTACATTTGGGGCCTTTGCTGCATTTGTGACAGTCCAATACAAGCGTTAAATATCGCTGTTATATTCTAGTTTTTAAAAAAAACACCCATTTTGTTAAAGACACTAAATTTGCGCCCTTTGCTGCATCTGTCACAGTCCAATATTAACTTTACATACTGCTGCTATATTCTGGTTTTAGAAAAACACCCATTTTGTGCAAGACACTACATTTGGGGCCTTTGCTGCATTTGTGACAGTCCAATATAAGCATTAAATAACGCTATTATATTCTAGTTTGTTTTTTTTTAAACACCCATTTTGTGCAAGACACTCCATTTGGGGCCTTTGCAAAATTTGTGACAGTCCAAAACAAGCGATAAGTACTGCTGTGATATTCTGGTTTTAAAAATAACATCCATTTTGTGCAAGATACTACATTTGCGGCCATTTCTGCATTTGTCACATTCCAATACAAGCGTTAAATTCCTCTGTTATACTCTGTTTTTAAAAAAAACACCCATTTTGTTAAAGACACTACATTTGCGGCCTTTGTGAGATACACACTTTAGATACTGTGGTTCTATTCTACTATTAATAAAACACCCATTTAGTGCAAGATACTAAATTTGAGAAATATGAGGAGAGCGCAAATAAGGGACGTGGCCCAGGTAGTGCTTCTGCTGGTGGGGCTCTTGTTGCAGGGAGAGAAAGTGGTCGATCTGTGCCAGCTACACGCACAAGTGAAACCCCTTCCTCAGGTGTGAGTAGGCGACAGAACCTGCAGCGGTATTTGGTCGGGCCTAATGCGGCTCTACGAATGGTGAGGCCAGAACAAGTACAGGCTATAGTAGATTAGGTTGCTGACAGTGCCTCCAGTTCCTTCACATTGTCTCCCACCCAGTCTCCTGCTGAAAGAAAACAGATGGCATCTGCAGCTGATGTCCATCAGTATTTCACGTCACCCCTTTGCAAATCAGCCAAGCATTCTGAGCCCCAAGTCATGCAGCAGTCTCTTCTGCTTTTAGATGACTCTGTTAGCAGGGTTTTCCAGGGCCATCCACCTATCCCTGCCCAAAAGTGGAAGAGATTGAGTGCACCGATGCCCAACCACTTATGTTTCAAGATAAGTACATGGGAGGACAATCGCAGCACGTCTCGGATGATGACGAAACACAGGTGCCAACTGCTGTGGCTTTCGAAAGTGTGCAGACCGACAAGGAGGGTAGGGGTGAAGACTGGGTGGAAGATGATGTGGAAGACGATGAGGTCCTCGACCCCACATGGAATCAAGGTCATGCGAGTGACCTGTGTAGTTCGGAGGAAGAGGCGGTGGTCGCACAGAGCCACCAGCACAGCAGAAGAGGGAGCAGGGTGCAAAAGCAGAGCGTCTGTCCCCTAGACAGTACGCCTGCTACTGCCCACCGCAGCAAGGGACCGAGCACACCAAAACCAGCTCCAAGGAGTTCCCTGGCGTGGCAGTTCTTCAGACAAAGTGCTGACGACAAGACACGAGTGGTTTGCATGCTGTGCAATAAGAGCCTGAAGCGAGGCATAAACGTTCTCAACCTGAGCACAACCTGCATGACCAGGCATCTAAGTGCAAAGCACGAGCTGCAGTGAAGTAGACACCTCAAAAACCAAGAAAGGTCTCTGGCTCCTCCTGCTTCCTCTTCTGCTGCAGTCTTGGCCTCTTCATCCACCTCTGGAGTGACAGTGCCATCTGCCACCCCACAAACAGAGGATCTGCCAGCAACACCACCATCTGGGTCACAAGCATCTCCACAAAATCCCACGGAAGAGTTCAGCTCTCCATCTCCCAAACACTGGAGCGGAAGAGGAAGTACCCCCTTACCCACCCGCGATCCCTGGCCCTGAATACCAGAATTTCAACATTACTGGCCTTTGAAATGCTGTTATTCCGTCTGATGGAGACAGAAAGTTTTAAAGGCCTTATAGCGGTAGCTGTCCCACAGTACGTTGTGCCCAGCCACCACTACTTTTCCAGGCGAGCCATCCCTTCCCTGCACAACCAAGTGGGGGAAAAATCAGGTGTTCACTGTGCAACGCCATCTGTGGCAAAGTGCACCTCACTATGGATACGTGGACCAGTAAGCACAGTCAGGGACGTTATATCTCCATAACAGCACACTGGGTAAATGCAGTGGATAGCAGTTTGCCGCATGTCCTTCCACCACCGAGGATTGCAGGGCGCTTCAGTTTGCCTCCTGTTGCTTCTCCCTCCTACTCCGCTTCCTCATCCTCTACCGCCTCCTTATCCAGTCAGCGTAACACCTTCACCACCAACTTCAGCACAGCCAGGTGTAAACGACAGCAGGCAGTTTTAAAACGTATCTGTTTGGGGGACAAACCTCGCACCGCGCAGATGCTGTGGACGGGCCTAGAAACAACAGACCGATAAGTACTTGGGGCCAGTGAGCCTCAAGCCCGGCCTGGTGGTGTGCGATAATTGGCGAAATCTCGTAGCAGCTCTGGGACTAGCCTGTTAGACGCACATCCCTTGCCTGGTGCATGTGCTGAATTTGGTGGTGCAGAGATTCCTTAAAAATTACCCCGATATGTCAGAGCTGCTGCATAAAGTGCGGGCCGTCTGTGCGTGCTTTCGGCGTTCTCACCCTGCTGCTGCTCGCCTGTCTGCGCTGCAGCGTCACTTCGGCCTTCCCGCTCGCTGCCTCATATGCGACGTGCCCACAAGGTGGGACTCCACCTTGCATATGCTGGCCAGACTGTGCGAGAAGCAGCAGGCGATAGTGGAGTTTCAGCTGCAGCACGCATGGGTGAGTCGCTTTGCGGATCAGCACCACTTCACTACCAATGACTGGGCCTCCATGCGAGACCTGTGTTCCTTGTTGCGCTGTTTCGAGTTCTCCACCAACATAACCAGTGAGAATAACGCCGTTCTCAGCGTTACTATCCCACTTCTATGCCTCCTTGAAAAAACGCTGCTGGCGATGATGGAAGAGGATGTGGCACAGGAGGAGGAGGAGGAGGAAGAGGGATGATTTCGTAGGGTTTCCAGCCAGTCATCCACAAGTGGCTCCAAGGGTGGGTTCCTGCACCCACAAACGCCAGGTACACAATTGTCCAGCCAGGGCACAATTCTGGAGGATGACGAGGTGGAGGATGAGGAGGAGGAGATGGAGGAGGAGGAACCTTGTTCACAGCAGGGTGGCACCCAGACCAGCTCATGGTCATCACTGGTGCGTGGCTGGGAGGATACAGAGGACACAGACGATACACCTCCCACAAATGACAGCTTTTCGTTGCCTCTGGGCAGCCTGGCACACATGAGCGATTACATGCTGCAGTGTTTCCGCAATTACCACCGAGTTGCCCACATTCTAACTTGTGCTGATGACTGGGTGGCCATGCTGCTGGATCCCTGTTACAAGGACAACGTACTGTCCTTAATTCCGTCACTGGAGCGTGATTGTAAGACGCGCGAGTACAAGCGCACGCTGGTAGACGTGCTGCTGGTGACATTCGCACCTGACAGCGGGGGCACAGTGGAAGCACAAGGCAAAGGCAGATGAGGAGGAAGAGGTCGCCAACGCAGCTGGGGCACCGCCAGCACCTCAGAAGGCAGGGTTAGCATGGCTCTTTCTTCACCAATACCTTATGTTGAATAAAGCATTTTGGAATTTCAAGATATCCAGACTTTGGACTTCTGTCTTTCCAGGAAAATCTTTCAAGCGAACCAGGCGCAGGAGGTAGTGGAAGAGGGTGTTATGTGCTTATCCCTCTTCTCTCCTCCTGGGTGAAGTGAGTAAATCTGATTTTATCCAGATTTTTAGTTCACTATTAGTTTATTTTCTGACTCAGGTGGCGCCTTCTAAGTGGTAAAAACTTTTTTGCTCTTTTCCAATTTTAACACTGTCCTATCCGCCTGGAGCCTCCAGCCGGATACTTTACCACTGGCAGCCTCTGTATTCTCATCCTACAGTGTCTTTTCTCTTCTCTACCACTCAAACCTTTGGCGCCGTGCTATATTAGTCCGGAGCTACCCATCACGGTAGCAGAGTGACTAACCCTCTTTTTTTTCTCTACGTCTCTGACCTCGCACCTCAGAAGGCAGGGTTAGCATGGCCGAAATGTGGAAAATCTTTGTCAGCATGCCACAACAACCAGCACCACCAGCTGATATGGAACATCTTAGCAGGAGGCAGCATTTCACCAACATGGTGGAGCAGTATGTGTGCACACGCCTACTCGTACGGAATTATGGGTCTGCCCCCTTCAACTTCTGGGTCTCCAAATTGGGCACATGGCCTGAGCTTGCCCTGTACGCCTTGGAGGTGCTGGCCTGCCCTGCTCCATATGGACCTCCACCTCATAAATCAAGTTTTTTTTATTTATTTGTATGTATTTTAATTTATGTCATTTCACTAATTTTCGGGTAAAATTAACCACTTTTTGGGTGTGATATACCACTGCTATACCTAGTAGACAGGTAAAAAAATTCACTAATTTGTCTGTTACATTTTCAGGTGAAATTAACCAATTTTTGGCTATGATATACCCCTACTCTATCTAGTTGACAGCTTAATAAATTTCACAAATTTTTCTTTTACATTTTCGGGTGACATTAAACAATTTTTGGCTGTGATAGACCCTTGCTCTACCTAGTAGACAGGTTATTACATTTCACTAATTTTTCTGTTACATTCTCGGGTTGACATTTTAAAATTTTTGACGTGAATAAACCCCTGCTCTGCATAGTTGACAGGGACCAAAATTTTTTAAAATAATCTGTTTTATTGGTGGGTGACTTTAACCCATTTCTGGCGATGAAAAACCCCTACTCTGCATAGGTGACAGGGACTTAAATTTCTAAAAGTCATCTTTAATTAGCCCTTTCCTTCGATCCTTCTGCTTTAATAAATTTTCCCATATTTCCGCTCGATCAAAATTAAATTTCCTCCACTGATCTCCCTTGAATGTGGTCTCTCTTTCTCACGCTCCCTCTCCAGCGTGGAACCCTGAATCGGCGCTAACCGTGATCAACATGTTAGGCGCAAAAAAGAACAGAAAGTTGATAGAGCAGATATTCAATTGGATCGTGAACATCACGGGGACGTGCGACATGGTGGGGCAGTATGTTTGCATATGAACTACACGAACTGACTGATGGTTCTGCAACTTCTGGGTCTCCAAATTGGGCACATGGCCTGAGCTTTCCCTTTACGCCTTGGATGTGCTGATCTGCCCTGCAGCCAGTGTATTGTCTGAACGTGTGCTTAGCATGACTGGAGGGGGTTATCACAGGTTATATTTCCCAATGTTTTGGGGTGTACCTGTCACCGCCAGCTCTCTGAGAAGGTCTGGCAGACGTTCTTCTGTACCTCTTGCATGATGTTCTTTGTTTTGGTTTCACTTTTCATCTCCTTTCCTTCTCCCAGCTATCACCTATTTACACTAATTGCCTCCCTTTATATTCCCTCCCATACTGCCTCACTTTGCGGTTTATACTTCTTCCTGGATGAGTTGTCACTGCTGGATGCTGCTTCTCCTGATTCCTCAGATAAGTCTGTTTCCTTTATTTGTGATTCCTTCCTGGCTTGATTGTAGGTGACCCTGACTCCGTCCGTATTAAGTGCAGGGAGCCGGTGGTCGTGTCCCCTCACTATTATAGGGTTTTCAGGTGTCACATAGCATAAGGTACGTGGACATGCAATAGTCTACCATAAAGACCTTTGCATCGGCATAGCAGTCAGGGAGAGCTCTAGGGGTTTTATAGGGCTTACCCATAGGCTCCTTAATTTGGGATCAAGCCAGTCGGATGTTTATTTATAAGTTCCAGCACTCTGCAACACCATCCGTGACAGTACCCTAATTTAATTTTTTTTAAATAAGTTTAAAACCAAAAAGCAGTGTAGGCTACCTCCTTCTCATCCACCACCGCTTCCACCTAAACCGCCACATCCACCGCCTCCTCAACCTCCTACTCCATATGGACCTCGTCCTCCTAGATCAAGATTATTATTTTTTATGTATTTTATGTTATTTTAAGTCATTTCCATATCCAATTTTGTTTGCAGAGCATTTGCCATGCTCTTAACCACATTTTGTGATGTTCGGCCGAACCCGTCGAACCCGAACATCCAGGTGTCCGCTCAACTCTACTTGTTAACTCTGCGATCAACAGCGATTTTGTTTTGTGGTTGCAGTGCACCATTTTTTTCCTTGCCCTGAGCCCAGTGACACAGAAAACTAACTTTTATCCGTCTGTTAGGTGGGCGTCGGCGGCCATTTTGAGCAAGTTCGGTGCATCAGCACAGCATATGTGCATTTGTGACAGTCAAATACAAGGTTTAAATACTGCAGTTATATTCAGGGTTTAAAAAAACACCCATTTTTGCAAGATAATACATTTTGGGTCCTTTGCTGAATTTATCACAGTGAAATACATAGAAACATAGAAACATAGAAACATAGAATGTGCCGGCAGATAAGAACCATTTGGCCCATCTAGTCTGCCCAATATACTGAATACTATGGATAGCCCCCGGCCCTTATCTTATATGAAGGATGGCCTTATGCCTATCCCATGCATGCTTAAACCCCTTCACTGTATTTGCAGCTACCACTTCTGCAGGAAGGCTATTCCATGCATCCACTACTCTCTCAGTAAAGTAATACTTCCTTATATTACTTTTAAACCTTTGCCCCTCTAATTTAAAACTGTGTCCTCTTGTGGTAGTTTTTCTTCTTTTAAATATGCTCTCCTCCTTTACCGAGTTGATTCCCTTTATGTATTTAAAAGTTTCTATCATATCCCCTCTGTCTCTTCTTTCTTCCAAGCTATACATTTAACCTTTCCTGGTAAGTTTTATCCTGCAATCCATGTACTAGTTTAGTAGCTCTTCTCTGAACTCTCTCTATAGTATCTATATCCTTCTGGAGATATGGCCTCCAGTACTGCGCACAATACTCCAAGTGAGGTCTCACCAGTGTTCTGTACAGCGGCATAAGCACTTCACTCTTTCTACTGCTTATACCTCTCCCTATACATCCAAGCATTCTGCTGGCATTTCGTGCTGCTCTATTACATTGTCTTCCCACCTTTAAGTCTTCTGAAATAATTACTCCTAAATCCCTTTCCTCAGATACTGAGGTCAGGACTGTGTCAAATATTCTATATTCTGCCCTTGGGTTTTTACGCCCCAGGTGCATTATCTTGCACTTATCCACATTAAATTTCAGTTTCCAGAGTTCTGACCATTCTTCTAGTTTTCCTAAATCCTTTTCCATTTGGCGTTTCCCTCCAGGAACATCAACCCTGTTACATATCTTTGTGTCATCAGCAAAAAGACAAACCTTACCATCGAGGCCTTTTGCAATATCACTTATGAAGATATTAAACAAAATCGGTCCCAGTACAGATCCCTGTGGAACCCCACTGGTAACATGACCTTGTTTTGAATGTTCTCCATTGACTACAACCCTCTGTTGTCTGTCACTCAGCCACTGCCTAATCCACTCAACAATATGGGAGTCCATGCTCAATGACTGCAGTTTATTGATAAGTCTTCTATGTGGGACAGTGTCAAAAGCCTTACTAAAATCTAGATATGCGATGTCTACTGCACCTCCACCGTCTATTATTTTATGCACCCAGTCAAAAAAATCTATAAGATTTGTTTGACATGATCTCCCTGAAGTAAACCCATGTTGTTTTTCATCTTGCAATCCATGGGATTTTAGATGTTCCACAATCCTATCTTTTAATAGGGTTTCCATTAATTTGCCTACTATTGATGTCAGACTTACTGGTCTATAGTTGCTCGATTCCTCCCTACTACCTTTCTTGTGAATGGGCACGACATTTGCCAATTTCCAATCTTCCGGGACGACTCCTGTTACTAATGATTGGTTAAATAAATCTGTTAACGGTTTTGCCAGCTCACCACTAAGCTCTTTTAATAATTTTGGGTGTATCTCATCAGGCCCCTGTGACTTATTTGTCTTCACCTTAGACAGCAAACTTAGAACATCTTCCTCTGTAAAGATACATGCATCAAACGATTTATTAGTCATTCTTTCTAGTGGAGGTCCTTCTCCTTTTTCTTTTGTAAAAACTGAACAGAAGTATTCATTAAGGCAGTCGGCTAGCCCTTTATTCTCTTCTACATACCTTCCGTCCTTTGTTTTTAATTTAGTTATTCCTTGTTTTAATTTCCTTTTTTCATTTATATATCTGAAGAATGTCTTATCCCCTTTTTTCATAGACTGAGCTAGTTTTACTTCTGCCTGCGCTTTAGAAGTTCTTATAACTTGCTTGGCCTCTCTCTGCCTAATCTTGTAGATTTCCTTATCTTCATTGCTCTGGTTTTTTTTATAATTACAAAATGCTAGCTTTTTATTTTTAATGATTTGGGCCACTTCTGCTGAGTACCACAGTGGTCTCCTCCTTTTTTTGCTTTTACTGACAAGTCTAATGCAATTTTCTGTTGCCTTCAATAATGCACCTTTTAAGTAGTCCCATTTCTCCTGGACTCCATGTAATCCGTTCCAGTCTGATAAGGACTCATTTATGACTAATTTCATTTTTGAAAAGTCTGTTTTTCTAAAATCTAATACTTTTGTTTTTGTGTGGTGGGACTCTTTCACAGTTCTTATATTAAACCACACTGACTGGTGATCACTAGATCCCAAGGTTTCGCCTACAATGACATCATATACCGAATCCCCATTTGTGAATACCAAATCCAAAATGGCCTCCCTCCGGGTTGGCTCCTCAACCACTTGTTGTAGAGATAACCCCTGTAGGGAATTTAGAATATCTGTACTCCTGGTAGAACTTGCTATTTTGGTTTTCCAGTTTATATCTGGAAGATTGAAATCTCCCATAATGATAACTTCTCCTTTCATTGTCATTTTAGCTATTTCTTCAACTAGTAGATCATCTAGTTCTTTAACTTGACCAGGTGGTCTATATATCACACCTACACGAGTTACTGCATGGTTAGCAAACTGCAACGTAACCCAAACTGACTCTATGTTGGCCTCACCAACTTGTATTAGGTTAGATTTAATGCTATCTTTCACATACAGGGCCACTCCTCCTCCTTTCTTGCCTTCTCTGTCTCTTCTGTATAAAGAGTACCCTGGTATGGTTATGTCCCAGTCATTTCTTTCATTAAACCATGTCTCCGTAACAGCCACTAAATCTACATTCTCAGATGCCATTATGACCCAAGTTCATTGATTTTTTTACCTAAACTGCGAGCATTTGTAGACAGGACTCTGAGCTTATCATTTCTTAACCTCTGTGCTTCTGACCTGTTCTGGCATTGTTTCGGGGGGCAATTGGACTCTTTTATTTTCACACTTTTGCCCCCCTTCCTTCCTAGTTTAAATACTCTTTCGCAAATTCTTGGAGTTGTTCACTAAGTACATTTGTTCCTTTGAGAGAAAGATGCAAACCATCTTTTTTGTACAGTTCCTTTCTATTCCAAGTAGAGCTATCATGAGAAACAAAGCCAAATCCTTGCTCTTGACACCATTTACCAAGCCATATGTTGAACTCCTTTATGCGCCTCTGCCAATCATTCTGAACATTATGCACAGGCAGAACTTCAGAAAATGAAATGGTGGATGCAAAATCCTGTACGTCATTACCAAGTGTGATAAAAGATTTTTTCACCTCTGACACTTCATTGCAAGCCAGGTCATTTGTCCCTAGATGGACAAGAACATCCACGTCCCCTTCCTGCTTTGCTTGCTTAACAATATTAATAATACATCTTCTATCTCTTCTAGCAGTAGCCCCAGGGAGACATCTCACAAAACCATTTTCTTTAAGCTCCACACTTCTTATGATTGAATCACCCAGCAACAGCTGCTTCCTTTGAGACTTCACTTTATCTTTTTTGTTGCATACATTAGACATAGGAGTTTATGGTTTCTCACCCTCTGTGCTTGAGTCCATATCCATGTTGTCCTTACATTCTGAGAGTGCTGCAAATGAATTATGGAGAACCACCGACTGTGGGACATGTCTTCTATCCACCACTCTAAGACTTCCAGAACCTACAGTAACCCATCTGCCATTTCTGGGGGTCCTCTGTGGCAGTGGCATTGCAGCAGTCCTAGCTGGAGTTTGTTTAACAGATAATTTAAATATTTCAGCTTTCAAAAATGCAATTTCCTGCTGCAGTAAGGAGAACTGTCTACAGATCTGACAGCATCCGAATCTCCAAAGAGTGGAACATGAAATAAATGCACAACAATTCCTGCACTGAACCAAGTCTGCCATTTTAAAGAGGAGAAAAAAATAAATAAAAATAAATTTGTAACTTTAAATCAAACAAATCAAACAAATCTTACCTTTTTGTTTTGTATTGTTTCCACCTTCCAGCCTACCTCCTGACTATCTCCTGCAATATCTCTTTACTAGTACTTAATGTAGTACTTGAAGGTAGTACTTGCAGCTAATGAATTAGGCCAGCTAATGAGTCTGTCTCTATATATACACACACTCCTTCCCAAACTCCTCCTCCAGCAACAAATGTAACACAAATACAAGCTTTAAATACTGCTATTATACTCTGAGTTTAAAAAAACACAATTTTTTTGCAAGATAATAAATTTTGAGTCCTTTGCTGAATTTGTGACAGTCAAATACAAACTTTAAATACTGCAGTTATATTCTGGGCTTAAAAAAACACCCATTTTTTGCAAGACCCTACATCTCGGGCCTTTGCTGCATTTGTGACAGTCAAATACAAACTTTAAATTCTGCAGTTATATTCTAGGTTTAAAAAAAACACCAATTTTTTGCAAGATAATACATTTTGGGCCCTTTGCTCCATTTCTGACAGTCCAATACAAGCGTTAAATACTGCTGTTATATTCTGGAATTAAAAAACACCCATTTTGAGCAAGATAATACATTTGTGGCATTTGTTTCATTTGTGACAGTCAAATACAAACTTTAAATAATGCAGTTATATTCTGGGTTTAAAAAAACACCCATTTTTTGCAAGACCTTACATCTGGGGCCTTTGCTGCATTTGTCAAAGACAAATACAAGCGTTAGATAATGATGTTATATTCTGGTTTTAAAAAAACACCCATTTTGGGCAAGATAATAAATTTGCGGCCTTTGCTGCATTTCTGACATGCCAGTACAAGCGTTAGATACTGCTGTTATATTCTGGTATTAAAAAAACACCCATTTTGGGCAAGATAATACATTTGCAGCCTTTGTTGCATTTGTGACAGTCAAATACAAACTTTAAATACAGCAAATACGGATGGAGTAGAGTTAACACTCCTGTTTTCTGAGATTTCTGAGTTGTGTTATCTAATCTAAGCAAACACCTTAAATTGTTTTTCAATGGCTTTTGTCTCAAGATAACGCGATAAGTTAAGAAATTTGAGTTAAGAGCTGGAGTGCTAACCCTGCTACATCTGTATATTCTGGGTTTAAAAAAACACCCATTTTGTGTGGGCTAACACACGTCACTAAAAACTAAAAGGAATAACTGCACTGCAGAGCGGCAAACATATATTTTCTTTTTACGCTAATGCACGTCACAAAAAGCTTAACAAGAAATAACTGCATCGCAGAGCGGCAAATGTATTTTTTCTTATTCCGCTAAAACACCCCACAAAAGCCTTTACTACAGATAAATGCACCGCAGATCGGCAAATGTATATATTTTTTGTGCTCATACACGTCACAAAAGGCTTAACAAGAAATAACTGCACCGCTGAGCGTCAAATATATTTTTTCCTTTTTCTGCTAAAACACCCCACAAAAGCCTTTACTGCAGATTACTACACCGCATAGCGGCAAATGTATTTTTCTTTTTCCGCTAAAACACCCCATGAAAGTCTTTACCACAGATTACTGCACCTCAGAGCTGCAAATGTATTTATTATTTTTGGGCTAACACACGTCACAAAAAAACTCTAAAAGAAATAACTGCACTGCAGATCGGCAAATGTATTTTTTCTTTTTGTGCTAATACACGTCACAAAAGGCTTTACAAGAATAACTGCACCGCTGAGCAGCAAATGTATTTTTTTCCTTTTGTGCTAATACACGTCACAGAAGACTTTACAAGAAATAACTGCACCGCTGAGCGTCAAATATATTTTTTCTTTTTCCGCTAAAACATCCCACAAAAGCCTTTACTACAAATTGCTGCACCGCAGAGCGGCAAATGTATATTTTCTTTTTCCTGCTAAAACACCCCACAAAAGCCTTTACAACAGATTATTGCACCACAGAGCAGCAAATATATTTTTTATTTTTTTGTTAATACACGTCACAAAAGGCTTAACAAGAAATAACTGCACCGTAAAGCAGCAATTTTTTTTCTTTTTCCGCTAAAACACCCCACAAAAGCCTTTACTACAGATTACTGCACCGTAAAGCGGAAAATGTTTATTTTTTTTCCCGCTAAAACACCCCACAAAAGCCTTTACTATAGATTAGTGCACCACATAGCGGCAAATGTATTTTTCTTTTTCTGTTAGAACACCCCACAAAATCCATTTCTACTGATTACTGCACCTCAGAGCATCAAATATATATTTTTTCTCTTTGTCACAAAAGACTTTAAAAGAAATAACTGCATAGCTGAGCGGCAGATTTATTTTTTATTTTTACTCTAATACTTGTCACAAAAGGCTTTACAAGAAATACGTAACTGCACCGATAAGATGCAATTTATTTTTCTTTTTTCCCTAAAACACCCCACAAAAGCCTTTACAGCAGAATACTGCACTGCAGAGCGGCAAATGTATTTTTTCTTTTTGTGCTAATACACGTCACAAAAGGTTTATTAAGATATAACTGCACCACAGAGCAGCAAATATATTTTTTCTTTTTCCTCTAAAACACCCCACAAAATCCTTTGCTACAGATTACTGCACAGCAAAGCGGCAAATTATTATTATCATTTTTTTACACTAACACACGTCACAAAAAGCTTTAAAAGAAATAACTGCACTGCAGAGCGTCAAATATATTTTTTCTTTTTACTCTAATACACCTCGCAAAAGCCCTTACTGCAGATAACTGCACTGTTGAGCAGCAATTATAGATTTTTTTGCGCTAACACACATCACAAAAGACTTTAAAATAAATAACTGCACCGCTGAGTGTGAGATATGTTTTTATTCTTACGCTAATACATATCACAAAAGGCTTTACAAGAATTAACTGCTTCGCTGAGCGGCAAATATATATATATTTTTTTCGCTGAGCACCCCACAGAAGCCTTTACTACAGATTATTGCACTGCAGAGTGGCAAATGTATTTTTTCTTTTTGCGCTTATAGATGTCACAAAAGACTTAACAAGAAATAACTGCACCTCTGAGCGGCAAATATATTTTTGCTTTTTGCGCTAACACACATCACAAAAGGCTTTAAAAAAATAACTGCACCGCTGATTGGCAAATATATTTTTTATTTTTCTGCTAAAACACCCCACAAAAGCCTTTACAACAGATAAGTGCACCACACAAGCGCAAATAAGACATAGAAATATTGCCTTGTAATAAATCTTGTTGATGCCTGTATCAAACAGCACTTGCACCCTAATAAGAGCGGTTTGCAGGAATTACAGAGCTGTATAATGGCAATTTGGATCCCCAGTCAGTGCAGCAAGATGTAATCGGATTGTTCCTATTACCTAGTTATTCACCTCCCCGACTGAACACTGTTCAACAGAAATGAAGTGGAATGATTCCTCCCTCTCCTTTCCCTACACCTTGAATAATCTTTCCTGGACTTGTAAATCATTTTTTTTTTTAGCACAATGGCGTTTTTTCTATCACTGTCCCTAGCGCCTGCAGACACATCTCTCTCTGGACTAAGTGCGCTGGTGAATGGCAGAATCTAAGATGGCTGCCATATTTATAGGGCTGCGACATCTCAGGGCTGGCTGGCTGCTGATTGGCTGCATGCATGTCAGTATGGTTGATCCTGTTTTCCCAGAGTTCCTTTCTCCATGTATTCACATGTGCAGCAGCCATTTTTGGAAAAATGCGATTCGTTACTACGAAGAGCAAGGAAATTCACATTTGGTGCAAATGAAATTTTTCCTGCAATTCGTAACTAATTCCACTTCGTCAGCTTCGATTCGCTCATCTCTACAGATAACTGCACAGCTGAACAGCAAATAGATTTTTATTTCTCCACTATACAGACCGCAAAAGGCTTTAGAACATATACTGCATCGCTGAACGGCAAATATATTTTACTTTTGCCACTAATTCACACCACAAAAGGCTTTAGAACATATCATTGCACCACTGAACGGCAAATATATTTTACTTTTGCCACTAATTCACACCACAAAAGGCTTTAGAACATATCATTGCACCGCTGAACGGCAAATATATTTAACCTTTGCCACTAATACAGACCACAAAAGGCTTTAGAACATATAATTGTACCTCTGAACAGCAAATATATTTTTCTTTTGCCACTAATACACACCACAAAAGGCTTTAGAACATATAACTGCACCGCTGAACGGCAAATATATTTTTATTTAGCCACTAGTACACAACAAAAAGGGCTTTAGAACATATTACTGCACCGCTGAGCGGCAAATACATTTTACTTTTGCTACTAATACACACCACAAAAGGCTTTAGAACATATAACTGCTCCGCTAAAAGGCAAATATATTTTTTTGCCACTAATACATGCCACAAAAGGCTTTAGAACATATAAGTGCACCGCTGAACGACAAATATATTTATTTTTTACCAATAATACACAACAAAAAGGACTGTTATTTTTGCACTTCACCACACAACGGCTAGTAAGCCCTTTATTTTTCACTAATACAAGCCAAAAAATGCTTTAGAACATATAACTGCACCGCACAAGGGCAAATAAAACATAGAAATATTTCCTTGTAATAAACCCCGCTATGGCTGTATCAAACAACACTTGCACCCCAATAATAAGAACGGTTTGCTGGAATTACAGACCTGTATAATGGCAATATGGATCCCCAGTCAGTGCAGCAAGGTGTAATCGGATTGTTCCTATTACCCAAAACAATTTTTTCTTTTTCTACTAATACACGCCACAAAAGGCTTTAGAACAAATAACTGCACCGCAAATCGGCAAAACTATTTCTTCTTTTTCCACTAATACACGCCACAAAAGGCTTTAGAACAGATAACTGCACCGCTGAACAACAAATAAATATATTGTTTTCCACTAATACACGCCACAAAAGACTTTTTTCCATCAAATATATTTTTTCTTTCTCCAATAATAAATGCCACAAAATGCTTTAGAACAGATAACTGCACTGTTGATGGGCAAATATATTTTTCTGTTTTCACTAATACACACCACAAAAGGCTTTAGAACATATAACGACACCGATGACCAGCAAATATATTTTTTATTTTTCCACTAATACACGCCACAAAAGGCTTTAGAACATATAACTGCACCGCTGAACGGCAAATATATATTTTTATTATTTCACTAATACACTCCACAAAAGGCCTTAGAACGTATAACTGCACCACTGACAGGCACATATATATTTATTTTTAACTAATACATGACAAAAAGGGCTTTAGAACATATAACTGCACCTCTGAACAGCAAATATATTTTAGTTTTGCCACTAATACACATCAAAAAGGTCTGTAATTTTAGCACTTCACCACACAACAGCTAATAAGACCTTTTTCCCCACTTATACAAGCCCAAAAATGCTTTAGAACATATAACTGCACTGTACAAAGGCAAATAAGACGTAGAAATATTTCCATGCAATAAATCCTGTTAATGCCTGTTTCAAACAGCACTTGCACCCTAGTAAGAACGGTTTACTGGAATTACAGAGCTGTATAATGGCAATTCGGATCCCCAGTCAGTGCAGGAAGGTGCAATAGGATTGTTCCTATTACCCAGGCTGTAACCTCCCCTACTGAACCCTGTTCAACATAAATGCTGTGGAATGATTCCTCCCTATCCTTTCCCTACACCTTGAATAATCTTGCCCTGTACTTGTAAATCGTTTTTTTAACACAATGAAGTTTTTTATAACACTGTCCCTAGCGCCTGCTGACGTCTCTCCCTGCACTAAGTACACTGGAAAATATAGGGCTGATTGGCTGCATGAATGGCATTATGGGTGATCCCGCCTTTCCAGAGTTACTTGCTTCATGTCCTCACATGTGCAGCAACCATTTTAGGAAAAAATCTGATTTGTTACCATGAAGCGTGAGGTAATTCGGATTCGGTGTGAATCGAATTTGTTCTGAAATTCGAATCAAATTCCACTTCATCAACTTTGATTCGCTCATGTCTTATTATTATTACTATTATTATTATTATTATTATTATTACACTCACCTAAAGAATTATTAGGAACTCCATACTAATACGGTGTTGGACCCCCTTTTGCCTTCAGAACTGCCTTAATTCTACGTGGCATTGATTCAACAAGGTGCTGATAGCATTCTTTAGAAATGTTGGCCCATATTGATAGGATAGCCTCTTGCAGTTGATGGAGATGTGAGGGATGCACATCCAGGGCACAAAACTCCCGTTCCACCACATCCCAAAGATGCTCTATTGGGTTGAGATCTGGTGACTGTGGGGGCCATTTTAGTACAGTGAACTAATTGTCATGTTCAAGAAACCAATTTGAAATGATTCGAGCTTCGTGACATGGTGCATTATCCTGCTGGAAGTAGCCATCAGAGGATGGATACATGTTCTCATTCTGTTTATGCCAAATTCGGACTCTACCATTTGAATGTCTCAACAGAAATCGAGACTCATCAGACCAGGCAACATTTTTCCAGTCTTCAACAGTCCAATTTTGGTGAGCTAGTGCAAATTGAAGCCTCTTTTTCCTATTTGTAGTGGAGATGAGTGGTACCCGGTGGGGTCTTCTGCTGTTGTAGCCCATCCGCCTCAAGGTTGTGCGTGTTGTGGCTTCACAAATGCTTTGCTGCATACCTCAGTTGTAACGAGTGGTTATTTCAGTCAACGTTGCTCTTCTATCAGCTTGAATCAGTTGGCCCATTCTCCTCTGACCTCTAGCATCCACAAGGCATTTTTGCCCACAGGACTGCCGCATACTGGATATTTTTCCCTTTTCACACCATTCTTTGTAAACCCTAGAAATGATTGTGTGTGAAAATCCCAGTAACTGAGCAGATTGTGAAATACTCAGACCGGCCCGCCTGGCACCAACAACCATGCCACGCTCAAAATTGCTTAAATCACCTTTCTTTCCCATTCTGACATTCAGTTTGGAGTTCAGGAGATTGTCTTGACCAGGACCACCCCCCTAAATGCATTGAAGCAACTGCCATGTGATTGGTTGACTAGATAATTGCATTAATGAGAAATAGAACAGGTGTTCCTAATAATTTTTTAGGTGAGTGTATATGGCTGTCTGGAAATTATATTTTGTAATTAGCACTGTTAATTTACAGAAAGATTATCAATGGGATTTGTAAATATTATAAATGTCTCAAAAGAGAAATTGTAACCAAATAATTCTCTTTTAAACTGATCAGTCCATTGGACTTGTTTCTAAAATGTAAGGCTTTTTTGGTTTCTGAATTTTCTGGTGAGGACACAGGAGAGGTTTTCTTCTGATGACTCTTTCATGTTTGTTCAGGTGTCACTGAACAGTACTACAATGTACCACAACTCTAGAGATTGCTAACATTCCTTGAATGTCTTTCACAGTCAAGTGGGATTCTGATTTGCCTTTCTAGCAATCCTACAAACATTTGTATCTGAAATTTTTATTGGTCTTCCAGATCTTTATTTGACCTCCGCTATTCCTGTTAACTGCCATTTAAAATTTCAAACTGAGGAAACAGTAATCTGAAAAGGCTTTGCTATCTTCTTATAGCCTTCTCCTACTTTGTGGGAGTCAACCATGTTTATTTAAGAGTGTTAGGCAGCTGTTTTTTGAGATAAGGTGAGAGGAGTTTGGATAGGTGATCTGGGTAAGGTGAATAAAAGTTTATTATTTTATGTGAAGGAGCAATGGGGTACTGTAAAGGTGGAGGGGACACTATTAAAGGAGAGTGGTCATTGTAAAAGGAGAAATGGGCATTATTAGGTGAAGGTGCACTATTAATGGAGATGGAGCACTATAAAAGGTGAGGGCACACTATAAAAGGTGAAAGGACACCATAAACAGTAAGGAATGCTATTAATGAGAGGGGACACTATTAATGATAATGGAGCACAATAACTCATAAGGGGCACAATAACTCCAAAGGGGAAACTGTAACCTATGAAGGGGCACTGTAAAATGTCATGTTAACAATGACACTCCATTTATACCCTAAAACATTAATAACAGCTTTCTTTCTGCTCCACACAATAAAATGTTTTGAAGTCCAGTATTTACAGGCACAGTGCATCACTGAACGGCAAGTGTACAGTTATAAAGGCAAATGGAACTATTGTAAGAAATGGCAGTGACAGCAGTATAGCAATTTTGTGTAGGTTGAAAAAAGGTAGTGAGGATGCTGTAAAACAAAGAACCAAAGATATCTGTGCTGAAAACTCTTCAGATGTGAGTTGAGGTTGGAAGAAATTGTCATGATCACCTGGACCAAAAGGAAAAGAAAAGAAAGAGAATGAATCAACTTAGAGGAAACATCTCATATAAGGCTTGAAATTTTAATATTGTATTAATATTGTACCAATGACTGTAACAAGAGATGAGTGAATCGAAGCTGACCAAGTCAAATTCGTTCCGAATTTCCGGAAAAATTGTATTCTGAACGAATGCAAATTTCTTTGCGCTTCGTGGTAACGAATCACAATTTCTCCTAACATGGCGGTTAGCCGGCTACAATGGCGGCTAAAATGGCGGCTACACGTGTGACGACATGGGGCAAAGAACTCTGGGAAGGCGGGATGACCCATAATGCCATGCATGCAGCCAAAGAGCAGCCAGCCCAGTGATGTCACAGCCCTATAAATACAGCGGCCATCTTAGGCCCCTTTCACACGGGCAAGTTTTCCATGTGGGTGCAATGCATGTCGTGAACGCATTGCAGCTGCACTGAATCCTGACCCATTCATTTCAATGGGGCTGTGTACATGAGCGATGTTTTTCACGCATCACTTGTGCGTTGCATAAAAATCGCAGCATGTTCTATATTCTGCTTTTTTTCACACAACGCAGGCCCCATAGAAGTGAATGGGGCTGCGTGAAAAGTGCGGATGCAATGCGATTTTCATGGATGGTTGCTAAGGAGATGATAATAAATAGGGATGAAGACCATTCACTTTATTATTTTCCATTATAACATGGTTATAATGGAAAATAATAGCATTCTTTAATAAAGAATGCTAAGTAAAATATCCCTTGAGGGATAAAAAATAATTAAAAAAATGACTCACCTCATCCACCGTATATATTTATCTTTTTCAAAAAATTACTCACTTCATCCACTTGATTGAGCAGCAGTTATCGTCTTCTTCCTTCTTCTTGCAGGACCTACAAAAGGACCTGTGCTGACGTCATCACGCTCACCACATGGTGAGCGTGATGACATCAGCGCAGGTCCTTTTGCATGTTCTGCAAGAAGAAGAAAGAAGATTATAACGGCTGCTCAATCAAGTGGATGAAGTGAGTAATTTTTTGAAAAAGATAAATATATACGCAGGTCACTTTTGTTGTTATTTGCGCTAAAAAAGCTTATTGACATATTTCTAGAGAAAAATATAAAAGTAGACTAAGTTCATATTGGCTGTTATTTGCGCTAAAAGCATTTCTTGTCATATTTCACTACAATACGAGAAAAATAGACGCAGATCACATTTGGTGTTATTTGCGCTAAAAGCGTTTATTGTCATATTTCACTACAATACGAGAAAAATAGACACAGTTCACATTTGGTGTTATTTGTGCTAAAAGTGTTTATTGCCATATTTCTCTAGAAAAAGTGAAAAATTGTCTAAGTTCATATTTGATGTTATTTGCACTAAAAGCATTTCTTATCATATTTCACTACAATACGAGAAAAATAGACGCAGTTCAAATTTTGTGTTATTTGCGCTAAAAGCATTTATTGCCATATTTCTAGAGATAAAGAGAAAATAGACTAAGTTCATATTTGCTGTTATTTGTACTAAAAGCATTTCTTATCGCATTTGACTACAATATGAGAAAAGTAGACGCAGTTCAAATTTGGTGTTATTTGCGCTAAAAGCGTTTATTGCCATATTTCTAGATAAAAAGAAAAATAGACTAAGTTCATATTTGGAGTTATTTGCGCTGAAAGCGTTTCTTGCCATATTTCTCTACAATCCGAGAAAAATAGACACAGTTCACATTTGGTGTAAATTGCACTAAAAGCGTTTATTTTCATACTTCACTACAATACGAGAAAAATAGACGCAGTTCACATTTGGTGTTATTTGCGGTAAAAGCATTTATTGTCATATTTCTAGAGAAAAAGAAAAATATTAGCAGTTCACTTTTTCTGCTATTTACTTAGAAATCGTTTAGTGGCCTATTTTAGTCCAATACGAGAAATATATACGCAGTTCACTATTGCTGTTATTAACGCTGAAATCGTTTCGTGGCCAATTTAAAATCTTTTAGTTGCCTATCTCAGTAAAAAGAGAAAAATATATTTGGCGCTTTTAGGGGTGTTTTAATTTGCTTTTAATTTATTTAGTTCAGCTAAAAGTATGTCAGAGAGAGAAGTGCCAGGCCCTGCACAGGGGAGTGTTAGAGGCGTAAATGATTCTGGCGCAGGCACAGGTCGCAGCAGAGTAAGGGTGCGTGGCAGTAGGGGTTTCTTCCCGAGGCCTCAGGTCCACATGTCAGATAGCGGTCGTGTCTTGACCAGCAAACCAGCTGTTCTTGATTGGTTGACTGGATCTTCGACTTCGTCACAAGTGACAGCAGCACCAGTAGCCTGAGTCTAGAGTCACTGATGAGCAGCTTTCTTCACCCACATAGTGAAGAGACTACTCACCAGCAGCAGCAGGTAGACCTGGAGCAGGACCTGAACCAGCAGGTGGTGGCATAATTTGACAACATCCTGCCAGCCGTCCTGCCTGGCAGTGGTGTGGCATCAGAGTGGGTGTTTAGTGCGGCGGGGACCATAGTTACCCCAAGAAGAACTCGCCTGTCCACCCAAAATGTGTAGAGACTTACTTTTGTCAAGATGAATCAGGCGTGGATCAGCCAGGATTTCCACCCACCAATGCCTGATGAAGGAGATTAGATCATCCATCTCCACACTATGTCACTGTGACACTCTGTGGTATCATGCTGCTGCTGTTTTTGCTGCCATCTCCACACTATGTCACTGTGCCACTTTGTGGCCTCCTGATGCTGCCATGTCCACACTATGTCACCTTGCCACTCTGTGGTATCATGCTGCTGCTGCTGCTGTTGCTGCTGTTGCTGCCATGTCCACACTATGTCACCTTACCACTCTGTGGCCTCCTGATGCTGCCATGTCTACACTATGTCACCTTGCCACTCTGTGGTATCATGTTGCTGTTGCTGCCATCTCCACACTATGTCACCTTGCTACTCCTGATGCTGCCATCTCCACACTATGTCACTGTGCCACTCTGTGTCCTAATCATACTGCCACTGTCACCTCCACACATTGTCATTGTGCCACTCTGTGGCCTCCTGATGCTGTTGCCACCTCTAGACCTGTCATTGTGCCACTTAGTGGTCTCCTCATGCTGCTTCCACCTCACTACTATGTCATGGGGCCACTCTGTGGAGTTCTCAAGCTGTTACCACCCTCCCCTCTCTATGACAGGGTCGCTATTGTCCTTGTTTGGGCTTCTTGAAATCACCATTTATTTGACCTTTCTTCTGATCAGTCAGAAGGAAGGAAAAATGAGACGCACAACGGATCTTGTGTGTGCAGCAGCTGTAAGGCCTGTATGGTCGCATCAGAATTGGCTTATGATTTGGTAGCCAAAAGCAGGAGTGGGTACAAAACACAGAAGACATGCAAATATTACCTTCACGTGTCATCTCTGTTTTAGATCCACTCCTGTTTTTTTTTGCATTACCAATACTCATGAATTACTGAACAAATACTGACTGAGTGAAGGCGTATGCTTCCCAGACAGGATCCGTTTTTTGTGGGTTATTGTTCTGACGGATCAGAGGAAGGGCAAAATAATCACCCTCTCCACTTTGTTGGGGGGGCACTACTTGTATAAGCGTTTAATAGAACAGGTTCTGTAGACATCTATCTGGAATCAGCTGACGAGGGTGTAAAAGGAGTGTGCTTCTTCTTGACGCTAACATGGACCTGTAAGGCTGAGTTAATACTTGAGTTATTTGGTCAGTTTTGGCCCCGTGACTGCCCAAATAAGTGAAGTGTGCAGTGATTCTAACAGTGACGCCTGTCATCTGCATGTCATACTGACTGACAGTATTATTTCACTACCCCAGCACACATCCTATGCAAGGCCCATGTTTTACGCCCATATAAAGGCTCTATGCAGCCCGTAAATAGCCATTTTTTATCGCGATTCGTCACAAATATATTCGGATCAAAGCACATTTTTTCGGAAAATTAGGAAAAACGGCCAAATCTAATTTTGTAGAGATGCGCTCATCTCTATCTGTAACTGATTAGTGCTGTAGTCACTTTAAAGGTCGAATGCTGAGTAGTAGGATTCTTGTTTGTTAAACAACAACTCTCACCATTGTTAAGGTCATACTGAGAGGTGTAGTTTCCCATGGTACAAACTTATATAGCAGTGGGTTGACCTCACTTTGTAATTGATTTCTGCACTGTATACGCATAATTGACCTCTGGGCTGTATTTCTGTTATGTGTTTAGTTCTTGTGCTGTATTTATGATATGAGTTTGGTTCTGGTGCTGTATATATAGCATGAGCTTTGGTCCATTGTCTGTATTTGTGTATTATGGTTAGTTAGAGTTTTTGAATTTATGTCATAATCTTAGTTCCGGCATTGTATTTGTTTGTTAAACTTGGATCCGATACTATATATGAACACTTAACAGTAAACCTAGATTATATTTAGGGGGTGTAAAAATACCACAAACTTGCTCTGCACACCATACATCTCCTTCTTTCTGTTTGCAGTTCTAAGTGAATGACTTGTCTGCACCTATGATGCACATGTAGGTCGATAAGTAAGTAATAGATGAGTGTAACGTAGTAACAGATTGTGAGTAGGTATGAATGTAGAGTCATTGAATGAGTCTAACTAAACATGTGGTGAAGGAGGGACTTGCATTAGTTAGGGGTCCCCAATAAATGGACTGCTCCATAACCCTTAATCTGGGCCTGTATGAGGGGTCCACAGGTATAGAAACCAGTGTCATGAGACTGATAGAGATCCACTATCATTTCAAGATTAAAAACGCACAGGATTTATTATACTCAAGAAATAAAACCAATATGCATTTCAGATTAAAAATAGCAGCCTTGAAGGAAACATTATTCAAGTTGAGAGGTTCTCAAAACATGAGAGTTGAATGTTCTTTTTACCTGAAACAAGTGTGTATATGATTATTTTTTTTTATTTCAAAGGAAATGTGTCACCAATTAAAACCAGATAGCAAACGAAACCTTTTTTTCTAATCTCTTTTTATTTTCTGATTGCAGGTTATTTTATTTCATTTCTTAAACATGATTATGGGTGCTGCCATCTTGCCTAAAGTGTTTTTAAGCAAACATTAAGAAGATTGCTTTACGGCAGGCATGCTCAACCTGCGGCCCTCCAGCTGTTGTAAAACTACAATTCCCACAATGCCCTGCTGTAGGCTGTTCGGGCATGCTGGGAGTGTAGTTTTGCAACAGCTGGAGGGCCACAGGTTGAGCATGCCTGCTTTACGGCAATCCCATGGTACATAGACACAATGGAATCGAGGGGACTCTATTGACTTCTATGGAAGAGTTTTCTAGGCATGCTCTGTGACCTGTGCACAGGTCATTGGACAAGGAAAGAAAATATTAACTTTGACAATCACCTATTATGAATGGTGGATCCTGTCTTATCCATACACCAAGGTAATATCATTATAGGCAGGATGAGAATGACAGATAATCAGGTAACTGCAGTAAAGTGATCTGTACAGATAAAGAAGTCTATTATTAGGCTTAGTGGCCAGTGCGAATACTGTAGCATTTGATGTTTTTTTTTTTATATAGATATTGACATGGAAATTTAAAGTAGCCAAATCAAAAATTATAAAAAAAATATGTTAAACATAAAACCATCATTTAAACATTAGGTCATTTTCTGATGATACCTTCCCTTTAAGCAATTGTAAGGGTCCCGCAGATGGGTAGAGGAATGTTAATTCCAGATAGCAAGGGAACAACAGTTTGGCTGAATAAGCCACAAAGGACAAATATCAATATGACTGTGCAACTTGCACATGCTGGCGAATGCTCCAGCCAGCATCTACAGGATGGAGTCAGCTGGCAGAAGGTAAGTTTATGAAAGAATATTTTAAAATCTCAACAAAAGATCACCTCTTTTAGAAAACTACCCCTTAAGTAGTCCAGCCATATGACAGAATTTTAGTTCTACAATGTATTATGTATATTGGCCATCTTTTAACCCCTTAAGGACACGGACATATTTCACCTTAAAGAGGACCTTTCACCTATTCTTACCCTATGAACTAAGTATACAGCCATGTGGAGCGGCGCCCGGGGATCTCACTGCACTTACTATTATCCCCGGGCGCCGCTCCGTTCTGCCGCTATGCCCTCCGGTATCTCCGTTCCCTAAGTTATAGTAGGCGGAGATACCAGTCCCTAAGTTATGGTAGGCGGAGTCTGCCCTAGCGCTGGCCAATCGCAGCGCAGAGCTCACAGCCTGTGAGGTTATTTTCTCCCAGGCTGTGAGCTCTGCAATGCGATTGGCCAGCGCTAGGGCAGACTCCGCCTACCATAACTTAGGGAACGGAGATACCGGAGGGCATAGCAGGAGAACGGAGCGGCGCCTGGGGATAATAGTAAGTGCAGTGAGATCCCCGGGCGCCGCTCCACATGGCTGTATACTTAGTTCATAGAGTAAGAATAGGTGAAAGGTCCTCTTTAAGGACCAGGCCATTTTTTACAAATCTGACCAGTGTCACTTTAAGTGGTGATAACTTTAAAACGCTTTGACTTATCCAGGCCATTCTGAGATTTTTTTTTCATCACGTATGGTACTTCATGACACTGGTAAAATGAAGTAAAAAAAAAATCATTTTTATTTATAAAAAAAAAAATATTTACCAAACTTTTTTTTAAAATTGTACATTTCCAAGTTTCAATTTCTCTACTTTTATAATACATAGTAATACCTCCAAAAATAGTTATTAGTTTACATTCCCCATATGTCTACTTCATGTTTGGATCATTTTGGGAATGATATTTTATAGTTATTTTATAGTTATTTTATAGTTATTTTATAGTTACAAGGCTTAGAAGCTTAGAAGCAAATCTTGAAATTTTTCAGAAATTTTCAAAAACCCAATTTTTAGGGACCAGTTCAGGTCTGAAGTCACTTTGCGAGGCTTACATTATAGAAATCACCCAAAAAATGACCCCATTCTAGAAACTACACCCCTCATGGAATTAAAAACGAATTTTACAAACGTTGTTAACCCTTTAGGTGCTCCACAAGAGTTATTGGCAAATGGAGATGAAATTTCAGAATTTCATTTTTTTGCCAAATTTTAAATTTTAATTTATTTTTTCCACTAACAAAGCAAAGGTTAACAGCCAAACAAGACTGTATCTTTATTGCCCTGACTCTGCTGTTTACAGAAACACCCCATATGTGGTCGTACACTACTGTACGGCCACACGGCGGGGCGTAGAGGGAAAACAGCGTAGTGTGGTTTTTGGAGGGCTGATTTTTATGGACCGTTTATTTACACTGTGTCCTGTTTCAAGCCCCCTTGATGCACCCCTGGAGTAGAAACTCCCTAAAAGTGACCCCATCTAAGGAACTACACCCTTCAAGGTATTCAGAACTGATCTTACAAGCTATGTTAACCCTTTAGGTGCTCCACAAGAGTTATTGGCAAATGGATATGAAATTTCAGATTTTTTTTTTTTGCCAAATTTTCCATTTTAACCCATTTTTTCCACAAACAAAGCAAGGGTTAACAGCCAAACAAGACTGTATCTTTATTTCCCTGACTCTGCAGTTTACAGAAACACCCCAAATGTGGTCGTACACTACTGTACGGCCACACAGTGGGGCGTAGAGGGAAAGGAGAGCCGTGTGGTTTTTAGAGGGCTGATTTTTATGAACCGGTTTATTTAAACCGTGTCGTGTTTCAAGCCCCCCTGATGCACCCCTGGAGTAGAAACTCCCTAAAAGTGACCCCATTTTGGAAACTACAGGATAAGATGGCGGTTTTGTTGGAACTATTTTTAGGGTACATATGATTTTTGGTTGCTCTATATTACATTTTTGTGAGGAAAGGTTACCAAAAATTTAAATTCTGAAATTTCATCTCCATTTGCCATTAACTGTTGAGGAACACCTAAAGGGTTAATAAAGTTTTTAAAATCTGTTTTGAATACCTTGAGGGGTGTCGTTTCTTAGATTGCATCACTTTTAGGGAGTTTCTACTCTAGGGGTGCATCAGGGGGCTTCAAAAGGGACATGGTGTCAATAAAAAAAGCCATCAAAATCGGCCTTCCAGAAACCATGTCTGTCCTTTCCTTTTGCGCTCTGCCTTTTAGTGATACAGCCGTTTATGACCAAAAATGTGGCGTTTTTGTAAACTGCAGTATTAGGGTAATAAATATAAAGTTTTGTTTGGTTGTTAACCCTTGCTTCGTTACCGTAAAAAAACGTATTAAAATGGAAAAGTGCCAAAAATAGCTGTTTTGGCACCGTTTTGAATTTTTTTTGGACCGTGTTAATCTGATGGGTTAGGTCGTGGGGTATTTTTATAGAGGAGATTCTTACGGACGCGGCAATACCTAATAAGTCTACTTTTTTACAATTATTTAGGTTTTAGACTATATTATCCTTTTTGATATGAAAAAAAATGTTTTGTATCTCTAAAGTCTAAGAGTCATTTTTTTTTGTTTTTTAGCCGATTGTATTAGGTAGGGGCTCATTTTTTGCGGGATGAGGGGACGGTTTTAATGATTTACCAGTTGGTCACTGAAAAAATGACTAAAATAGTCGTATTCAGTGAAGCCCACTGTGTAAATCTGGATTCTTGGTTGTCCAACAAAATCAGGAATCACGGGCTCAAATCGCTCTGGGGTACACCAGTCAAGTTCACCTGCAGGGGGCTCAGGTGGACTGACCTGGTGGGTCGGAAAACTAGTACGAGCCCCAGAGCTGCTCGTACTAGGGTGGGCCACAGGGTCCCTGACATGGGGGGTCCCCTCGATACGCCTGCCGTATGGGGGGTCCCCTCGATATCGCTTGATGATGAGGAGGATGTGGATGACAAAAGGAACTTGGGGTCATCCTCATCCTCTCTGGGGCTCTCGGACTCGGAGGCAAGGAGGGCGTATGCCTCCTCGGCCGATAACATCCAGCGGGCCATAGGGGAGTGTGGTCTGCGTGTGTGTGTGTGCGTGTAAATATTTATTAGGTGTGTGTGTGGGGGGGGGGGCACGGGTGTTCCCAGACTTTTCCCTAAACCTAACAGGGGAAAAAAAAAAAGAGCCCAAAAAAATGTGAAAAAGAAATAAATATTCAAACTCGCTGATCAGCCGTCCGAAGCTGATCAGCGGTGGGGTGGGCGATGCACTAACAGTGGCCGGACGCTAAAGAGTGCCAGCCACTGTCAGCGTACGAAAAAAAAAAAAAAAAGCTTGCGCCCCCCGCGCGGCGGTGATCGGAACTACACAGGACGTACGGGTGTGCCCTGTGTCCTTAAGTACCAGGACATCAGGGCGTACCTGTGACGAACTGCGACCGCCGCGGCCACAATACGTCACAAAACCGTCACAGCGCCCCTAGTGGTCAATCCTCAAACAGACCTCCCAGCCACTTTCAGCACACCGACAGTCTAACTTGAGTCCGTACAGTCGATAGGCTGAAAGCGTGGGGATTGGACCGCAGATTGACCACAAGTAAGCGTGTGAGCGCCCCGACCGGAACCACACACAGGGTAGTTTAACTACCACCACCTTGCAATTTATGGGAACAAGGAACCCACTATCTGGATAACAGAACCGAGTAGCTTTCTCTTCAGAGAGGCTAGGGTAAGTTTTTGCAGTGTTTGAAAGCAGGCATATGGCTAGAGAAATGACTTGGAGGTCATTTATTATATATATACAATACAACTTCTCAATATGTGCAGTGATTAAGGAAAGTATAGTTCAATAAACAAAAAGGGAGAAAAGAAAGAAAATACTTATTTTCCGCAGAAAAGATGTCCGTTGGTGAAATAGTCCGTTGCAGGGATAAAGTCCAAGAAACCTTTGTCCAGAGTGTAATAATCCAAATATGCCTACAGCCCACGGGTTCTCTGGCTGAGGCCCTCTTCAGGTGTTGTTAAAAGTGGAGAACTCCTTTAGCAGATTCTACGCCCTTGTTATAAGGATCCCAGAATCAAGGCGGGGAATTGAGAGTCCGCCTGCTGGGGCAGGCTGTATTTCTTAGATGAATGCCAGTTCTGAAATATGGTATGTGCCATATCTCGGGATGTCTCCGCTGTACATAAGTAACGAGCTCAGATTCACATTCCACACAAAATATGGAGTTCAGGGATATCAAATATGACTATTATAACCTGTTTTATGATGGAGTAACGCCATAACTTTACCTGGGCATCTCCTAGAGTTATGTTTGTCATATGTAAATGTCCAATAAATTCTGAGGGACAAGATGACGTAATTTTTATGTCCGTAAGATGCATGGTCTCTCTTAAAAAGGGTAAAAATCATATCTCAGATCGCGGTGCCTGACTGTCTATAGTTTCACCCAGGTTACTTCCTTTTCAGGAAAATGACTTTACACTTCTTATTTACCAGGGATGCAGACGAATAGCCACAGTCTGATCAGTTAATTGTAGAGGACACCGTAATGAAGTTAGCATTCGGTCCATTTCCACTTTTAGCTGTGACAGACAGGCTGTAGGAAGTCTGAAGCATGCTGGCCTCTATTGACTGACTTCAACAAAAGGACCCTTTTGTTCTCTGGGTACATAGAAGGAGATGCTCTGAGTAATCAGATTGTAAGCTCTGGGGCCCCTATGGAAATACGGACTGTTTAATAGGCCCATTGATCGGTAAGGGATAGTAATATTGATAATATTGTGAGGATGGTTCAATATTCTCGTGGATCATCCGTGACAGTACCTGTATGCCCTGTGTCCTTAAGAGGTTAAAAGAGGACCATCCCTCTAGAAGACCATTTTCATTGAAAATTTGGATGGTTATCTCAAAGATGCTTTACTGGACTTCTATGTTCTAATGTTACAGTATCTATAACAACTGTGAGCCAAATTTCATATCAAATATTCATTATTTTGTAGTACTTCAAATATAAATACTCATGTAGCAGAATGCTGAAAATTTTTCATTTGTGCAGTGAAAATGTATGCAATATGTATAATTATAACACTTTTATATGTGCTTCAATGTTTCCCAGATTTCATTGTTTAGAAAATGTAACATTGGAAATTGTTGGTCAAATCTCAAAAGTCATATAGCTACATATATCTTTAGATAAATAATAAATATATATTGTTATTTCCACAATAATGAATTTACATAGACCCAACATATTACATAGCAGTTCACAATACGGGAATGCAAAGTAGTTACACAGACATTTACACGCAGGCACACACACATACCTTATGAGCTTCTGTATATTCAATAGATATTCAAGGTATACATGAAAACCCTTTGCTGTATAAAGTATGGTTGGAATGTTTTGCCCTCTGGGAGTTTTAATACCATGTAACTAGCAGTCCCCGCACTTCAGACATATCAGCGATTTTCTTCACTCCAAAGACTGCCTTAATCAATTTTTAGCATGAAAGACAACATTTTATCAGGATGCTAATAGAATTTTTCAATACACTTAAATTTTTTATGAAATATACTGGCACATGTAAAATTTTATTACGATAAATTAAACCTATCTGAACAGCAGGCACTTGCATAATTTTTGCTGTTGGAATGGACAAAGAAATTTTCTCAGGAATTTTGTTCTGTAGTAACTTGGAGCTTTTGTGTTTCTTTCATTGTGCCCCTCTGTGACACTTCTACCACTATTTACACCACTATTATGGAAAACAGAACAATTAATGCAAATAATCACACTTTATAGACTACCTAATGACCTGCTGAAATTTGAAATGTATCTAGTTTGAAATGATTTCCACTGTTATTAGTTGACAAGAATTAACTTAGTACATTATTTTATTATGTATTATATTTAGGGATGAGCGAACTCGAACTGAAAAGTTCGGGTTCGCACCAAACTTTAGGATTTTTGGACCCCGGACCCGAACATTTCAGTAAAAGTTTGGGTTCTGGTTCGGTTTTCAGCGATTTCTTGGCGCTTTCTGAAAGCCTGCAGAGCAGCCAATCAACAAGCGTTTAACTGTGTGACCTTAGAAGCCATCACAGCCATGGCTACTAATGGCATGGCTGTGATTGGCCAGTGCAGCATGTGACCCAGCCTCTATATAAGCTGGAGTCACATAGCGCTGCACGTCACTCTGCTGTCCTTAATGTAGGGAGAGGATGCTGCTGCTGTGAGGGAGAGAATAGGACAGAATCTTTAATCAGAACTCCAATTGAACTCAACGATCTACATAGATTTAGCTGTGTGGGTGCAGTGCACAATCTTTTTACCCTGCCCTGAGCCCAGTGACAGAGAAAAAGAACTTTTATCCGTCTGTCATTTTCTGTGTTTTTAAAAACACCCTTTTTGGCAAAATACACAATTTTACAGCCCTTGCTGCATCTGCATATGTAAAATTCTAGCGTTATATACAGCTTTCATATTCTGTTAGTAAAAAAACACCCTTTTTTTGCAAAATACTTATATTGCAGCCCTTGCTGCATCTGTGATTGTTAAAAACAAGTTTTAAAAAAATCTATAATTTTCTGGCTTTGAAAAAACACCCATTTTTGGCAATATCCAACATCTGGTGCCTTTGCAGGATTAGTCAGTGTGCAATTTAAGCAAAAAATACAGTCATAATTTTCTTGGTTTTTAAAAACACCCTTTTTTGTGCAAAATACACAATTTTACAGCCCTTGCTGCATCTGCACGTGTGAAATTCAAGCGCTATATACAGCTTTCATATTCTGTTAGTAAAAAAAACACCAATTTTGGACAAAAAACGTAATTTTGCAGCCTTTGCTGCATATGTCATTGTGAGATACACCCTTTAGATACTGTGGTTCTATTCTGCTATTATTAAAGCACCCATTTTGGGCAAAAATCTTTAATTTCGGCCTATTTTGCATCTGTACATGTGAGATACACCCTTTACATACTGTTGTTCTATTCTGCTATTAATAAAACAACCAATTAGGGCAAAAATATTTAATTGTGGCCTAGTCTACATCTGTACGTGTGAGATGCACACTTTAAATACTGTGGTTCTATTCGGTTATTTGAAAAACAACAATTTTAGGCAAAAAATGTAAATTGCGGCCTAGTCTGGATCTGTACGTGTGAGATACACCCTTTATATACTGTCATTCTATTCTGCTATTAGAAAAACAGCTATTAATAAAACACGCTTTTTGGGCAAAAGACACAATTTTACAGCCCTTGCTGCATCTGCACGTGAGAAATTCAAGCATTATATACAGCTTTTATATTCTGTTAGTAAAAAAAACTTTTTTTGCAAAATACTTAATATTACAGTTCTTGCTGCATCTGTGATTATTAAAAACAAGTTTTAAAAACTTAAATTTTTTTCTGGCTTACAAAAAAAACATTTTTGCCAATAACCTTCATTTTGAGCCTCTGCTGCATTAGTCAGTGTGCAATTTAAGCTAGAAATACAGCAATAATTTTCTGGGTTTTAAAAAACACCCTTTTTGTGCAAAATACACAATTTTAAAGCCCTTGCTGCATCTGCACGTGTGAAATTCAAGCGTTATATACTGCTGCCATATTCTGTTATTAAAAAAACACACCAATTTTGGACAAAAAACTTAATATTGCAGCCTTTGCTGCATATGTCATTGTGAGCTACACCCTTTAGATACTGTGGTTTCATTCTGCTAGTAATAAAACAACCATTTTGGCCAAAAATATTTAATTGCGGCCTAGTCTGGATCTGTATGTGTGAGATACACCCTTTACATACTGTGGTTCTATTCTGCTATTAATAAAACAACCAATTTATGCAAAAATCTTTAATTGCGGCCTAGTCTGGATCTGTACGTGTGAGATACACCCTTTACATACTGTGGTTCTATTCTGCTATTAATAAAACAACCAATTTATGCAAAAATCTTTAATTGCGGCCTAGTCTGCATTTGTACGTATGAGATACAACCTTTACATACTGTGGTTCTATTCTGCTATTAATAAAACACCCATTTTGGGCAAAAATCTTTAATTGCGTCCTAGTTTGCATCTGTACATGTTAAATACACAGTTTAGATACTGTGTTTCTATTCTGTTATTTGAAAAACACCCATTTTGTGAAAAAATCTTTAATTGCGTCCTAGTCTGCATCTGTACGTGTGAGATACACCCTTTACATACAGTGGTTCTATTCTGCTATTAATAAAACACCCATTTAGGGCAAGATCCTAAATTTGAGAAATATGAGAAGAGCGTCAAATAAGGGACGTGGCCCAGGTCGTGGTGTTGCTGGCGGAGCTCCTGTTGCAAGGAGATTTGGTCGATCTCTGCCAGCTACACGCACAAGTGAACCTCTTCCTCAGGTGCGAGTAGGCGACAGAACCTGCAGTGTTATTTGGTCGGGCCTAATGCGGCTCTACGAATGGTGAGGCCAGAACAAGTACAGGCGATAGTAGATTGGGTTGCTGACAGTGCCTCCAGTTCCTTCACATTGTCTCCCACCCAGTCTCCTGAAAGATCAGAGTTGGTACCTGCAGCCAATGTCCATCAGTCTTTCACCTCACCCCCTTGCAAATCAGCCAAGCAGTCTGAGCCCCAAGTCATGCAGCAGTCTCTTCTGCTTTTTGACAACTCTGTTAGCAGGGTTTCCCAGGGCCATCCACCTTTTTCTGCCCCAGAAGTGGAAGAGATTGAGTGCACTGATGCCCAACCACTTATGTTTCAAGATGAGTACATGGGAGTACAATCGCAGCACGTCTCGGATGATGACGAAACACAGGTGCCAACTGCTGGAGCTTTTGAAAGTGTGCAGACCGACAAGGAGGGCAGGGGTGAAGACTGGGTGGAAGATGATGTGGAGGACGATGAGGTCCTCGACCCCACATGGAATCAAGGTCATGCAAGTGATCTGTGTAGTTCGGAGGAAGAGGCGGTGGTCGCACAGAGACACCAGCACAGCAGAAGAGGGATCAAGGTGCAAAAGCCGAGCGGCTGTCTCCTAGACAGTACGCCTGCTACTGCCCACCGCAGCAAGGAACCGAGCACACCAAAGCCAGCTCCAAGAAGTTCCCTGGCGTGGCAGTTCTTCAGACAATGTGCTGAGGACAAGACACGAGTGGTTTGCACGCTGTGCAATCAGAGCCTGAAGCGAGGCATAATTGTTCTCAACCTGAGCACAACCTGCATGACCAGGCATCTAAGTGAAAAGCATGAGCTGCAGTGAAGTAGACACCTCAAAAACCAAGAAAGGTCTCTGGCTCCTCCTGCTTCCTCTTCTGCTGCAATCTTGGCCTCTTCATCCACCTCTGGAGTGACAGTGCCACCTGCCACCCCGCAAACAAAGGATCTGCCAGCAACACCACCATCTGGGTCACCAAGCAGCTCCATAATGTCCCACAGAAAGAAGCGTTCAGTTCTCCATCTCCCAAACACTGGAGCGGAAGAGGAAGTACCCCCCTACCCACCTGCAATCCCTGGCCCTGAATGCCAGCATTTCAAAATTACTGGCCTTTGAAATGCTGTCATTCCGTCTAGTGTAGACGGAGAGTTTTAAATGCCTTATGGTGGTGGCTGTCCTACAGTACGTCGTGCCCAGCCGCCACTACTTTTCCAGGCGAGCCATCCCTTCCCTGCACAACCAAGTGGGGGACAAAATCAGGTGTGCACTGCGGATACGTGGACCAGTAAGCACGGTCAGGGACGTTATATCTCCATAAGAGCACACTGGGTAAATGCAGTGGTGGCTGGGCCTGAGGCAGATAGCACTTTGCCACATGTTCTTCCATCACCGAGGATTGCAGGGCGCTTCAGTTTGCCTCCTGTTGCTTCCTCCTCCTACTCCGCTTCCTCATCCTCTACTGCCTCCTCATCCAGTCAGCGTAACACCTTCACCACCAACTTCAGCACAGCCAGGGACAAACGACAGCAGGCAGTTTTAAAACTTATCTGTTTGGGGGACAAACCCCACACCGCGCAGGAGCTGTGGATGGGCCTTGAACAACAGACCGATGAGTGGTTGGTGTCAGTGAGCCTCAAGCCCGGCCTGGTGGTGTGCGAAAATGGACAAAATCTCGTAGCAGCTCTGGGACTAGCCGGTTTGACGCACATCCCTTGGCTGGCGCATGTGCTGAATTTGGTGGTGCAGAGATTCCTTAAAAATTACCCCGATATGTCAGAGCTGCTGCATAAAGTGCGGGCCGTCTGTGCGCGCTTTCGGCATTCCAACCCTGCTGTTGCTCGCCTGTCTGCGCTGCAGCGTAACTTCGGCCTTCCCGCTCACCGCCTCATATGCGACATGCCCACAAGGGTGAACTCCACCTTGCAGATGCTGGCCAGACTGTGCGAGCAGCAGCAGGCAATAGTGGAGTTTCAGCTGCAGCACACACGGGTAAGTCGCTCTGCGGAACGTCTAAACTTCACAACCAATGACTGGGCTTCCATGCGAGACCTGTGTTCCTTGTTGCGCTGTTTCGAGTACTCCACCAACATGGCTAGTGCCGATAACACCGTTCTCAGCGTTACTATCCCACTTCTATGCCTCCTTGAAAAAACGCTGCTGGCGATGATGGAAGAGGATGTGGCACAGGAGGAGGAGGAGGAAGAGGAGGAAGAGGGATCATTTCGTAGGGTTTCCGGCCAGTCATTCACAAGTGGGTCCGAGGGTGGGTTCCTGCACCCACAAACCCAAGGTACACAATTGTCCAGCCAGGACACAGTTCTGGAGGATGACGAGGTGGAGGATGAGGATATGGAGGAGGAGGAACCTTGTTCACGGCAGGGTGGCACCCAAACTAGCTCATGGCCATTACTGGTGTGTGGCTGGGGGGATACAGAGGATACAGACGATACACCTGCCACAGAGGACAGCTTTTCGTTGCCTCTGGGCAGCCTGGCACACATGAGCGATTACATGCTGCAGTGTCTCCACAACGACCACCGAGTTGCCCACATTATAACTTGTGTTGATTACTGGGTGGCCACGCTGCTGGATCCCCGTTACAAGGAACCTACCATCCTTAATTCCATCACTGGAGCGTGATTGTAAGATGCGTGAGGATCAGGGGGCGTGGCCGGATGCCGTACAAGAAGGCTGTGTGAGTCTCTCTCCCGCTCCTAGCCTACACCATAAGCGGCTCAAAGCGAGGATTTTAAGAAATTAAAGCGGTCCCACCTGTATCCCCAAAGCTGGCTTACCTCCACCAAACGGCTGACATGGTGAGAGGTCGACAGAGAAAAGCGGAGCCAGCGAAAATGACCTCCTTCTTCCAGCCAGCAGGAGCGTCCCAAGATGGCGCCCGCAGTTCACAAGAAGCCGACGATATAGTAAGCCATGGAGGAGAGGAGCGTGGCGCACCAACCATGAGCGCAGTAAGCCCCACTCACAATTTGACCCAGGGCTCACCTAAATTAAGCCCCCAAGGGTTCCCCAACACAGCTAAGCTGAACCCCTTATGTAACCCAGAGGCTGATAAGCACGGCAAGGGACAGCAGCTAACTACTGAAGGAGCAGTTATAACAGAATCCAGTATGAGAACCATGCTCCAGGAGCTACGCAGCTCCATTCAAACTGATTTCCAGAAAGCCATACAAAATATGTGTAAGGAAATAAAAGAAATAGGGGATAGAACTGCCCACCTTGAAACCAAAATGGATGATTTTTCTACTGCTCACAACTCTTTAGTTGATGCTCAAAACTAGCTTTTTGATGACATGGGAGCAGTCAAACTCAAGCTGGCAGACCTGGAGGACAGAAGCCGCAGAAATAATATCAGATTTAGAGGGATCCCAGAAACAATCCAAACGGAGCAATTAAGGGACTTCCTAATAGATTATTTCGCCATTCTTTCTCCAGAATCTGAACAGAGAGATATGATCATTGATAGGGTCCACAGAACCCTAAAATCCAAGAAACGCCTCAATCTGCACCCAGAGACGTTTTAGCCAGACTACATTTTTTTTACTTTAAAGAGAAAATAATGACCGCTGCTAGAAATAACAATAATCTGCCAGAAAAATACGCCAACATATTATTGTATACAGACCTTTCAGTTGCCACTCTCAACAGAAGAAGGGAGTTCACTGAGGTCACGAAAATCCTTAGGGATAAAGGGATCCAATATAGATGGGGATACCCAGTAAAGCTAATAATTTACAGAAATCTCGTCTCACATCTCTTACTCTCCACAAGCAGCAGCCAAGTTGGTGAACAAATGGTTCCAGGAATCTACATTGAGGAGCAACCCATCATCGCCAGCCAAGAAATCGCCAACCCTGTCGAAAGAATGGACCACTGTGGGCCCAACAAAATCTTCTAACCATTCTCCTGGATAAAGAACTAGGAACCAAAGCGAGAGAAGATTATAACTCCAATTTCAGCGAATGAAGACACCCGCAAGAGATACCAATCTTCAGAAACATTGGGACTACCAGCTAAGTCACCCTAAAACGTGTCTTGTTCCTTTAATATAGAAAAAAAATATTTCTTAACTTTTCCTCCTTCAAGTAAATCATAGTAGGCTAGATGGGGTCCCTGGACGAGAAAGTTCAGAGACACTCTCACATCCCTGTCTTATCTCCGGATAAACAGATTTGTCAGAGAGGTCTGACAGGATTATGTACTTATTAAGTTACTTGTTCATTACTAGCTTAAGTTTTTTGCATGTAATGTTACCTGCAAGTTATGTTGGTCTAATTTACTTTGCTCTCCTCACCATTAAAGGGTACACAAGATTCACTAACACTCAACTAGGCACAGATAGTATTCTAAAGCCATCCGACACTTTTTCTAAAAATGGTGCTCACAATTTCCTCATTAAATGCTAAAGGGTTAAATAGCCCAATTAAAAGATCCTTCTTATGGAAAGAAGCCATAATACTTTAATGTGATGTATTATGTGTTCAAGAGACTCATTTACACCAGAATGACTCCCACAGACTTAAAAATAAAAATTTTCCATATATCTACACCACTCCCAACATATGCAAGAGAAAAGGGGTGCTAATAGCCATAAAAAACTCCATAGCTTTTTCTCCAGTCAGCATCAACTATGACAAAAATGGGCGCTATATCATGCTGAATTGTGTAATTAACAATCTACCTTATTGCATTGTCTCTTTATATGCCCCGAACAAAAAGCAAAATAAATTTTACAGATGTCTTTTAAATAAGATCAGGAGAGAGGGGAAGGGAGCTTTAGGGCCCCCTGCACACGATCCGGATTCATGTGCGGAGAATCCGCACTGAAATTCGCAGGTGTTCGCAGGCAAATCTGTGCGGTCAATCCGCATTAATTGGTGCGGATTTGCATACGGATTTGCGTGCGGATTTGGTGCGGATTCGGTGCGGATTTTCCGCATGCGGATTTCACTAAGTGAATGAAGAAAATCCGGTCCGGACAAAAAAAATTAATTGACATGTCGCGGATTTTAAAATCCGCACCGCAGGTCAAAATCCGCGCGGAAAAAATCTGCATCGTGTGCATTGAGAATTTCAAATTCTCATAGAATACAATGGACATGACCTACGGTGCGGATTTTCCGCACGCAAATCCGCGCGGAAAATCCGCACGCAATCCGGATCGTGTGCAGGGGGCATAATACTTATAGGAGACTTCAATAAAGTATTGATTTCCACATTAGACAAGTCTCATACTAAAACTGACGAAAAAAATACTGATTTATATTTTCTGCTCAATAAAGAGGATCTCTACGACGCGTGGAGAATTCTACACGCATCTGAAAGAGACTTCACCTTTTTCTCTTACCCCCATAATGTTTATTCAAGAATAGATATGGCTATAGTGGACAAAAAAACTATTACAAAGAGTATCCAACTCAACTATAGGGAGCATAACCTGGTCAGACCACGCCCCTATATCAATCTCAATAGATGAGCACTTTAACTCCCTTCCCCAAACTCCATGGAGAATCAATAACTCATTGTTGTCAGACAATGACTCTTGCATAACTCTGGAAAAAGAAACAGCCGAGTTCTTTCTCTTTAACCACCATGAAGATACTTCAGCCCAGACAAACTGGTGTGCCTATAAGGCAGTTATAAGAGGCAAATGCATTCAATTAGCATCCATTAAGAAAAGAAAAAAAGAAAAAAATTGAAGAAATTAAAAAGCCTTGAATCTAAAAACAAAACCATACATCTTCCCGGCAAACAGCAGAACTTAAGGATATACGAACATAACTATATAGACTATATCATGAACATTTTGAATTTTTTTTATAGAAGAAATAAAGCATTATTCTATGCTCAGGGAAATAAAGCGGGAAAACTTTTGTCCAACAAATTTAAAAACAAAATGGCAAAATCAAAGATTCCATATTTACTTGACAAAAAAAGGCAATACAATTCTTAACCCCAAAGGAATAACTAATGCATTTGCAGAATACTACTCTGATCTCTATAATCTTAAACATGACTCACATACTCCACAACCGAATGCTGACTCCATTGCAAATTTCCTGAAACCCTTGAAATTGCCATCACTTACTAAAGAGGACAAAGAGCTCCTTAATGCCCCCATACAAGCAGCAGAAATTAGATTAGTCATTAAAAAACTTAAATTAAACAAATCTCCAGGGCCTGATGGTCTTTCCAATGAATTCTATAAAAAAATGAGACACCTATTATCCTCTCACTTGCAATTGATATTTCAAACCGTAATGAACACTGGTAGCATTCTACGAGAAATGCTTCATGCCCTTATTGTCATTTTACCTGAACCGGGAAAAACTCTAGGCAAAGCAGAAATCTTTCGACCAATATCCCTCTTGAATGGAGACCTAAAAATTTTCTCAAAAATTCTGGCTAACAGATTAATCGACATTCTCCCTAGACTAATAAAAGAAGACCAGGTGGGTTTCATCAAACACAGACAAACCACTGATGGCACCAGGAGATTCATAAACCTGATTCATCATGTGGAGCGAACCAAAACGCCTTCTCTGCTTCTTTCCCTTGATGCAGAGAAGGCGTTTGACAGAGTTCACTAGGGCTACTTGCAAAAGACATTATGTACTTTCGGGTTTGATGGTCCCTTCTTATCAGCAATAATGTCGCTATACTCTACCCCATCAGCATCTGTACTCTCATCAGGTTTCCTTTCCCAACGCTTTGAGATCACAAACGGCACTCGACAGGGCTGTCCCCTTTCTCCAATGATATTTGCCCTTGTTATCAAACCACTAGCCGAAATAATTAGGAATGACCCCCAAATTCATGGTATCCAAATTGGTCAAACTTCCCACAAAATTGGACTTTTTGCAGATTATATTTTACTCATATGCAAAGATCCAATGGATTCTCTCCCAGCGATAAATAAGGTTCTCGACAACTTCAGCAATGTGTCATATTATAAAATGAACCAATCCAAATCATCCATTCTCAATATGGGCCTTCCACTTAATATTCAATCACAACTGAAAACTGTTTACCCCTTTAAATGGGAAACCACAACCATTTCATATCTGGGAATAAAACTTTGCTATCCAGTACATAAACTTTTTGATTTCAATTACTCCCATCTTAGTTCAGAAATTGAAAAGGAACTGCGAGAATTTAGAACTGGAGGGGTTTCATGGTTTGGCAAAATAGCAGCTATCAAAATGTTGATTATCCCAAAAGTACTTTATTTATTCAGAAACGTCCCGATTTATCTGCCGATCACTTTAAAAAAAAAGATCCAATCTGCCTTAATGAAATTCATATGGAATAACAAAACACCAAGAGTTAGAACAGAGATTCTCTATAAAGAAAAAAAAATGGGCGGTACGGGCTGTCCCTCTACAGGGAGTGCAGAATTATTAGGCAAGTTGTATTTTTGAGGATTAATTTTATTATTGAACAACAACCATGTTCTCAATGAACCCAAAAAACTCATTAATATCAAAGCTGAATATTTTTGGAAGTAGTTTTTAGTTTGTTTTTAGTTTTAGCTATTTTAGGGGGATATCTGTGTGTGCAGGTGACAATTACTGTGCATAATTATTAGGCAACGTAACAAAAAACAAATATATACCCATTTCAATTATTTATTTTTACCAGTGCAACCAATATAACATCTCAACATTCACAAATATACATTTCTGACATTCAAAAACAAAACAAAAACAAATCAGTGACCAATATAGCCACCTTTCTTTGCAAGGACACTCAAAAGCCTGCCATCCATGGATTCTGTCAGTGTTTTGATCTGTTCACCATCAACATTGCGTGCAGCAGCAACCACAGCCTCCCAGACACTGTTCAGAGAGGTGTACTGTTTTCCCTCCTTGTAAATCTCACATTTGATGATGGACCACAGGTTCTCAATGGGGTTCAGATCAGGTGAACAAGGAGGCCATGTCATTAGATTTTCTTCTTTTATACCCTTTCTTGCCAGCCACGCTGTGGAGTACTTGGACGCGTGTGATGGAGCATTGTCCTGCATGAAAATCATGTTTTTCTTGAAGGATGCAGACTTCTTCCTGTACCACTGCTTGAAGAAGGTGTCTTCCAGAAACTGGCAGTAGGACTGGGAGTTGAGCTTGACTCCATCCTCAATCCGAAAAGGCCCCACAAGCTCATCTTTGATGATACCAGCCCAAACCAGTACTCCACCTCCACCTTGCTGGCGTCTGAGTCGGACTGGAGCTCTCTGCCCTTTACCAATCCAGCCACGGGCCCATCCATCTGGCCCATCAAGACTCACTCTCATTTCATCAGTCCATAAAACCTTAGAAAAATCAGTCTTGAGATATTTCTCGGCCCAGTCTTGACGTTTCAGCTTGTGTGTCTTGTTCAGTGGTGGTCGTCTTTCAGCCTTTCTTACCTTGGCCATGTCTCTGAGTATTGCACACCTTGTGCTTTTGGGCACTCCAGTGATGTTGCAGCTCTGAAATATGGCCAAACTGGTGGCAAGTGGCATCTTGGCAGCTGCACGCTTGACTTTTCTCAGTTCATGGGCAGTTATTTTGCGCCTTGGTTTTTTCACACGCTTCTTGCGACCCTGTTGACTATTTTGAATGAAACGCTTGATTGTTCGATGATCACGCTTCAGAAGCTTTGCAATTTTAAGAGTGCTGCATCCCTCTGCAAGATATCTCACTATTTTTGACTTTTCTGAGCCTGTCAAGTCCTTCTTTTGACCCATTTTGCCAAAGGAAAGGAAGTTGCCTAATAATTATGCACACCTAATATAGGGTGTTGATGTCATTAGACCACACCCCTTCTCATTACAGAGATGCACATCACATAATATGCTTAATTGGTAGTAGGCTTTCGAGCCTATACAGCTTGGAGTAAGACAACATGCATAAAGAGGATGATGTGGTCAAAATACTCATTTGCCTAATAATTCTGCACGCAGTGTATAAGCTACTATTATCATGCCGTCATACTAGATCAACTAAAACCCCTTTGGCTCAGAAATACCAATAAGCATTGGGTTAATATAGAAACATTCCTGCTGGGCAAGGATAGAATATCCTCATTACTTAAAGCATCCTCATTATTTCATACACCACTAACTTTTTCTCATCCAACCATAGGAGCGATCGTGGACTCATGGTGGAAAATAGTGGACTTACGCAATTTATTCCCCATGATCATATCAAATGAGGAAATAGACCTATTTGAAGCTCATATACCGAACAGTAACCTAACCATATGGAAAGCTAAGGGAATCAAAAACATTTCTGACCTAGTTATGAATAATAGATGTACTAGCTTTGAAAACCTACAAAATAAATTTACCTTACCCCAATCAGAGGTTGGGGTAAGGTAAAACATGTTGGGTGGGGTAGTGACAATCTACAATTTTTAGACAGGTTACAGTATAGGGCAAGATCCACAACCAGTAGGGTCGCAATCATTGTCCAGCTCAATACATAGTGTGGAAATGTTCGGAGGCAAGCTGCCTGATCTCCCAGTGTGCGAGTTGTGTGAATAAATGATGGATGTTTGTCGCATAGGGATATAGGAATACATCTCATCTATGTACAATAGAAACTCCTATACTTAGGACCTATAGGGACACCAAATAATTTACCATTGAAAACACACCTGCTAACCTGTGGTGATACATGGCCACAGAGTATCCATGAGTAGGGATGAGAGAACCCGAACTGTACAGTTCGGGTTCGTACCAAATTTTGGGGTGTCCGTGACACGGACCCGAACCCGAACATTTTAGTAAAAGTCCGGGTTCGGGTTCGGTGTTCGTTGATTTCTTGGCGCTTTTTGAATGGCTGCAAAGCAGCCAATCAACAAGCGTCATACTACTTGCCCCACGAGGCCATCACAGCCATGCCTACTATTGGCATGGCTGTGATTGGCCAGTGCAGCATGTGACCCAGCCTCTATTTAAGCTGGAGTCACGTAGCGCCGCCCGTCACTCTGCTGTGCTTAGTGTAGGGAGAGGTTGCAGCTGCGACATTAGGGCGAGATTAGGCAGTGATTAACTCCTCCAAAACACTTAAGTCAGTGATCGATCTACAGCTGTGGATCATTGAACTGCTGCTATTCAATTGCTCACTGTTTTTAGGCTGCCCAGAGCGTTTTTCAGTCACTTTTTTCTGGGGTGATCGGCAAACAATTTGTGGCTTGTGGTGCTCCAGCACAAGCTGCCACCAAGTCCATTTAACCATCAATAGTGTGGTTATTTTTTTGCTATATCCTACATAAGGGGCAAGCTGTCACCAAGTCCATTTAACCATAAATAGTGTGGTTATTTTTTTGCTATATCCTACATCAGGGGCAAGCTGCCACCAAGTCCATTTAACCATCAATAGTGTGGTTATTTTTTGGCTATATCCTACATCAGGGGCACGCTGGCACCAAGTCCTTTTAACCATCAATAGTGTGGTTATTTTTTTGCTATATCCTACATCAGGGGCAAGCTGTCACCAAGTCCTTTTAACCATCAATAGTGTGGTTATTTTTTGGCTATATCCTACATCAGGGGCAAGCTGCCACCAAGTCCATTTAACCATCAATAGTGTGGTTATTTTTTTGCTATATCCTACATCAGGGGCAAGCTGTCACCAAGTCCATTTAACCATCAATAGTGTGGTTATTTTTTGGCTATATCCTACATCAGGGGCAAGCTGCCACCAAGTCCATTTAACTATCAATAGTGTGGTTATTTTTTTTGCTATATCCTACATCAGGGGAAAACTGTCACCAAGTCCATTTAACCATCAATAGTGTGGTTATTTTTTGGCTATATCCTACATCAGGGGCAAGCTGCCACCAAGTCCATTTAACCATCAATAGTGTGGTTATTTTTTTGCTATATCCTACATCAGGGGCAAGCTGTCACCAAGTCCATTTAACCATCAATAGTGTGGTTATTTTTTGGCTATATCCTACATCAGGGGCAAGCTGCCACCAAGTCCATTTAACCATCAATAGTGTGGTTATTTTTTGGCTATATCCTACATCAGGGGCAAGCTGCCACCAAGTCCATTTAACCATCAATAGTGTGGTTATTTTTTTGCTATATCCTACATCAGGGCAAGCTGTCACCAAGTCCATTTAACCATCAATAGTGTGGTTATTCTTTGGCTATATCCTACATCAGGGGCAAGCTGCCACCAAGTCCATTTAACCATCAATAGTGTGGTTATTTTTTTTGCTATATCCTACATCAGGGGCAAGTTGCCACCAAGTCCATTTAACCATCAATAGTGTGGTTATTTTTTGGCTATATCCTACATCAGGGGCAAGCTGCCACCAAGTCCATTTAACCATCAATAGTGTGGTTATTTTTTGGCTATATCCTACATCAGGGGCAAGCTGCCACCAAGTCCATTTAACCATCAATAGTGTGGTTATTTTTTTGCTATATCCTACATCAGGGGCAAGCTGTCACCAAGTCCATTTAACCATCAATAGTGTGGTTATTTTTTGGCTATATCCTACATCAGGGGCAAGCTGCCACCAAGTCCATTTAACCATCAATAGTGTGGTTATTTTTTTGCTATATCCTACATCAGGGGCAAGCTGCCACCAAGTCCATTTAACCATCAATAGTGTGGTTATTTCTTTTGCTATATCCTACATCAGGGGCTTGGCTGTGCTTGCTATTTTATTGAGGGGTGAAATACAATTGCCAAGATAGCAGTACCCTAAATCTGGTGTTTTAGCTGTGGCCAGCCAATTGTAATACTGTCTGCTGTCTGGCAAAGGATATATTTTTGTTCTGGGTTGAAATACAATTCCCAACTTAGCAATTTCCTAAATTAGTGGTTTCTGCTGTATCAGGGCTACTTTAAAACTATTCATTAAAAGGGTATATTAGATTCAAGGTGCTGATAGGGTCATTCTCAATAACTTCACACACACGCTACTGTGCATTTCCAAGTCTAATTCTGTCTGTAAACGTATACCTGTCACCCAGCGCCTAAATAATAGGCCTCAAATTTATATTCAGCTAAATCTGTGGTTATTGCTGTAGCTGGTCAAGTTATATTGTGTCCGTCAAAGCACAGTTTTTGTTCTGGGTTGAAATACAATTCCCAACCTAGCAATTTCCTAAATTAGTGGTTTCTGCTGTATCAGGCCTACTTTAAATCTATCCATAAAAGGGTATATTAGATTCAAGGTGCTGATAGGGTCATTCTCACTAACTTCACACACACGCTACTGTGCATATCCAAGTCTAATTCTGTCCGTAAACGTATACCTGTCACCCAGCGCCTAAATAATAGGCCTCAAATTTATATTCAGCTAAATCTGTGGTTATTGCTGTAGCTGGTCAAGTTATTTTGTGTCCGTCAAAGCACGGTTTTTGTTCTGGGTTGAAATACAATTCCCAACCTAGCAATTTCCTAAATTAGTGGTTTCTGCTGTATCAGGCCTACTTTAAATCTATCCCTAAAAGGGTATATTAGATTCAAGGTGCTGATAGGGTCATTCTCACTAACTTCACACACACGCTACTGTGCATATCCAAGTCTAATTCTGTCCGTAAACGTATACCTGTCACCCAGCGCCTAAATAATAGGCCTCAAATTTATATTCAGCTAAATCTGTGGTTATTGCTGTAGCTGGTCAAGTTATTTTGTGTCCGTCAAAGCACAGTTTTTGTTCTGGGTTGAAATACAATTCCCAACTTAGCAATTTCCTAAATTAGTGGTTTCTGCTGTATCAGGCCTACTTTAAATCTATCCCTAAAAGGGTATATTAGATTCAAGCTGCTGATAGGGTCATTCTCAATAACTTCACACACACGCTACTGTGCATATCCAAGTCTAATTCTGTCCGTAAACGTATACCTGTCACCCAGCGCCTAAATAATAGGCCTCAAATTTATATTCAGCTAAATCTGTGGTTATTGCTGTAGCTGGTCAAGTTATTTTGTGTCCGTCAAAGCACAATTTTTGTTCTGGGTTGAAATACAATTCCCAACCTAGCAATTTCCTAAATTAGTGGTTTCTGCTGTATCAGGCCTACTTTAAATCTATCCCTAAAAGGGTATACTAGATTCAAGGTGTTGATAGGGTCATTCTCAATAACTTCACACACACGCTACTGTGCATATCCAAGTCTAATTCTGTCCGTAAACGTATACCTGTCACCCAGCGCCTAAATAATAGGCCTCAAATTTATATTCAGCTAAATCTGTGGTTATTGCTGTAGCTGGTCAAGTTATTTTGTGTCCGTCAAAGCACAGTTTTTGTTCTGGGTTGAAATACAATTTCCAACCTAGCAATTTCCTAAATTAGTGGTTTCTGCTGTATCAGGCCTACTTTAAATGTATCCATAAAAGGGTATATTAGATTCAAGGTGCTGATAGGGTCATTCTCAATAACTTCACACACACGCTACTGTGCATATCCAAGTCTAATTCTGTCCGTAAACTTATACCTGTCACCCAGCGCCTAAATAATAGGCCTCAAATTTATATTCAGCTAAATCTGTCATTACTGCTGTGCCTGTATTAGTGTAATACGGTACCTAAATAGATAGCCAGATAGTGTTAGGTGTCTGTAAAAAAAGGCCTGAATTTGAATAAAATACATTCGGCCAAATAATATTTTTCTTATTGTGGTGAACGGTAACAATGAGGAAAACATCTAGTAAGGGACGCGGACGCGGACATGGTCGTGGTGGTGTTAGTGGACCCTCTGGTGCTGGGAGAGGACGTGGCCATTCTGCCACAGCCACACGTCCTATTGTACCAACTACCTCAGGTCCCAGTAGCCGCCAGAATTTACAGGGATATTTGGTGGGGCCCAATGCCGTTCTAAGGATGGTAAGGCCTGAGCAGGTACAGGCATTAGTCAATTGGGTGGCCGACAGTGGATCCAGCACGTTCACATTATCTCCTACCCAGTCTTCTGCAGAAAGCGCACAGATGGCGTCTGAAAACTTAGCCCATCAGTCTGTCACATCACCCCCATGCATACCAGGGAAACTGTCTGAGCCTCAAGTTATGCAGCAGTCTCTTATGCTGTTTGAAGACTCTGCTGGCAGGGTTTCCCAAGGGCATCCACCTAGCCCTTCCCCAGCGGTGGAAGACATAGAATGCACTAACGCACAACTAGTTATGTTTCCTGATGATGAGGACATGGGAATACCACCTCAGCACGTCTCTGATGATGACGAAACACAGGTGCCAACTGCTGCGTCTTTCTGCAGTGTGCAGACTGAACAGGAGATCAGGGGTCAAGACTGGGTGGAAGACGATGCAGGGGACGATGAGGTCCTAGACCCCACATGGAATGAAGGTCGTGCCACTGACTTTCACAGTTTGGAGGAAGAGGCAGTGGTGAGACCGAGCCAACAGCGTAACAAAAGAGGGAGCAGTGGGCAAAAGCAGAACACCCGCCGCCAAGAGACTCCGCCTGCTACTCACCGCCGCCATCTGGGACCGAGCACCCCAAAGGCAGCTTCAAGGAGTTCCCTGGCATGGCACTTCTTCAAACAATGTGCTGATGACATGACCCAAGTGGTTTGCATGCTGTGCCATCAGAGCCTGAAGCGAGGCATTAACCTTCTGAACCTTAGCACAACCTGCATGACCAGGCACCTGCATGCAAAGCATAAACTGCAGTGGAGTAAATACCTTAAAAACAAGGAAGTCACTCAGGCTCCCCCTGCTACCTCTTCTGCTGCTGCTGCCTCGGCCTCTTCCTCCGCCTCTGGAGGAACATTGGCACCTGCCGCCCAGCAAACATGGAATGTACCACCAACACCACCACCTGCGTCGCCAAGCATCTCAACCATGTCACACGGCAGCGTTCAGCTCTCCATCTCACAAACATTTGAGAGAAAGCGTAAATTCCCACCTAGCCACCCTCGATCCCTGGCCTTGAATGCCAGCATTTCTAAACTACTGGCCTATGAAATGCTGTCATTTAGGCTGGTGGACACAGACAGCTTCAAACAGCTCATGTCGCTTGCTGTCCCACAGTATGTTGTTCCCAGCCGGCACTACTTCTCCAAGAGAGCCGTGCCTTCCCTGCACAACCAAGTATCCGATAAAATCAAGTGTGCACTGTGCAACGCCATCTGTGGCAAGGTCCACCTAACCACAGGTACGTGGACCAGTAAGCACGGCCAGGGACGCTATATCTCCCTAACTGCACACTGGGTAAATGTAGTGGCGGCTGGGCTCCAGGCGGAGAGCTGTTTGGCGCACGTCCTTCCGCCGCCAAGGATCGCAGGGCAACATTCTTTGCCTCCTGTCTCCTCCTCCTCCTACTCAGCTTCCTCCTCCTCTTCTTCCACCTGCTCATCCAGTCAGCCACACACCTTCACCACTAACTTCAGCACAGCCCGGGGTAAACGTCAGCAGGCCATTCTGAAACTCATATGTTTGGGGGACAGGCCCCACACCGCACAGGAGTTGTGGCGGGGTATAGAACAACAGACCGACGAGTGGTTGCTGCCGGTGAGCCTCAAGCCCGGCCTGGTGGTGTGCGATAATGGGCGAAATCTCGTTGCAGCTCTGGGACTAGCCGGTTTGACGCACATCTTTCGCCTGGCGCATGTGCTGAATTTGGTGGTGCAGAAGTTCATTCACAACTACCCCGACATGTCAGAGCTGCTGCATAAAGTGTGGGCAGTCTGTTCGCGCTTCCGGCGTTCACATCTCGCCTGTCTGCGCTACAGCGTAACTTCGGCCTTCCCGCTCACCGCCTCATATGCGACGTGCCCACCAGGTGGAACTCCACCTTGCACATGCTGGACAGACTGTGCGAGCAGCAGCAGGCCATAGTGGAGTTTCAGCTGCAGCACGCACGGGTCAGTCGCACTGCGGAACAGCACCACTTTACCACCAATGACTGGGCCTCCATGCGAGACCTGTGTGCCCTGTTGCGCTGTTTCGAGTACTCCACCAACATGGCCAGTGGCGATGACGCCGTTATAAGCGTTACAATACCACTTCTATGTCTCCTTGAGAAAACACTTAGGGCGATGATGGAAGAGGAGGTAGCCCAGGAGGAGGAGGAAGAGGGGTCATTTTTAGCACTTTCAGGCCAGTCTCTTCGAAGTGACTCAGAGGGAGGTTTTTTGCAACAGCAGAGGCCAGGTACAAATGTGGCCAGACAGGGCCCACTACTGGAGGACGAGGAGGGTGAGGATGAGGAGGAGGTGGAGGAGGATGAGGATGAAGCATGTACACAGCGGGGTGGCACCCAACGCAGCTCGGGCCCATCACTGGTGCGTGGCTGGGGGGAAACGCAGGACGATGACGATACGCCTCCCACAGAGGACAGCTTGTCCTTACCTCTGGGCAGCCTGGCACACATGCTGCAGTGCCTGTGCAACGACAGCAGAGTTGCCCACATTTTAACGTGTGCGGACTACTGGGTTTCCACCCTGCTGGATCCACGGTACGAAGACAATGTGCCCACCTTACTTCCTGCACTGGAGGGTAATAGGAAGATGCGCGAGTACAAGCGCACATTGGTAGACTGAGAGCATTCCCAAATGTCACAGGGGAACAAGTGGAAGCCCAAGGCGAAGGCAGAGGAGGAGCAAGAGGTCGCCAACGCAGCTGTGTCACGGCCAGCTCTTAGCATGGCAGAGATGTGGAAAAGTTGGCATGGCAGGGCAGGGTTAGCATGGCAGAGATGTGGAAAAGTTTTGTCACCACGCCACAGCTAACTGCACCACCACCTGATACGGAACGTGTTAGCAGGAGGCAACATTTCACTAACATGGTGGAACAGTACGTGTGCACACCCCTCCACGTACTGACTGATGGTTCGGCCCCATTCAACTTCTGGGTCTCCAAATTGTCCACGTAGCCAGAGCTAGCCTTTTATGCCTTGGAGGTGCTGGCCTGCCCGGCGGCCAGCGTTTTGTCTGAACGTGTATTCAGCACGGCAGGGGGCGTCATTACAGACAAACGCAGCCGCCTGTCTACAGCCAATGTGGACAAGCTGACGTTCATAAAAATGAACCAGGCATGGATCCCACAGGACCTGTCCATCCCTTGTGCAGATTAGATATTAACTACCTCCCCTTAACCATATATTATTGTACTCCAGGGCACTTTCTCATTCAATCCTATTTTTATTTTCATTTTACCATTATATTGCGGGGCAACCCAAAGTTGAATGAACCTCTCCTCTGTCTGGGTGCCGGGGCCTAAAAATATCTGACAGTGGCCTGTTCCAGTGGTGGGTGACATGAAGCCTGATTCTCTGCTATGACATGAAGACAGATTCTCTGCTGAGTGGCTGACATGAAGCCTGAATCTCTGTTATGGGACCTCTCTACTCTGTCTGGGTGCCGGGGCCTAAATTATATGACAATGGACTGTTCCAATGTTGGGTGACGTGAAGCATGATTCTCTGCTATGACATGAAGACTGATTCTCTGCTGACATGAAGCCTGAATCTCTGTTATGGGACCTCTCTCCTCTGCCTGGGTGCTGGGGCCTAAATATCTGACAATGGACTGTTCCAGTGTTGGGTGACGTGAAGCCTGATTCTCTGCTATGACATGAAGACTGATTCTCTGCTGACATGAAGCCAGATTCTCTGCTATGGGACCTCTCTCCTCTGCCTGGGTGCCTGGGCCTAAATATCTGACAATGGACTGTTCCAGTGGTGCGTGACGTGAAGCATGATTCTCTGCTATGACATGAAGACTGATTCTATGCTATGGGACCTCTCTCCTCTGCCTGGGTGCCGGGGCCTAAATATCTGACAATGGACTGTTACAGTGGTGGGTGACGTGAAGCCTGATTCTCTGCTATGACATGAAGACTGATTCTCTGCTGACATGAAGCCAGATTCTCTGTTATGGGACCTCTCTCCTCTGCCTGGGTGCCGGGGCCTAAATATCTGACAATGGACTGTTACAGTGGTGGGTGACGTGAAGCCTGATTCTCTTCTATGACATGAAGACTGATTCTCTGCTGACATGAAGCCAGATTCTCTGTTATGGGAACTCTTTTTTATTATAAAATTACAAAACGTTACATAAATAATTACAAGTATAGACATACAAAACTTAAACATAGACAGCATTCCAGCTGCCCCAGCCACATTCACACACACATTCATACCTACACATAAAACTACAAACCTACAATCTACAATAAATAACCTAAAATAAATAAAACTTACCCAGCCGGTTCGGCCGAAATAACCTAACCCAAAGAAATTGAAATAAAACACAGAATAAAACCAAACTCAAACGAAAATATGGCTACTTCGCCGTAACTCAAATCCAGGCAACTTGCCCCTAAGCAAAAAAATAAAAAAATAATATATATATTTTTTATTATTATTATTATAATTTTTTTTTTTTTTTAATATATATATATATATATATAAACAACACTACAAACTACAAAACTACAAACTTACCCTCCCTGTCCCTAGCCATTCCCTATCCTAAACTAAAACTAAAACCCCCAGGACTGACCTCCGCCTCATGTCCTCTGCATGTCCGCATAGTCCGAGGCCAGCCCTACCTCCACCACCCACATCCAGCCCTCGCCCCATGTCCTCCCATGTCCGCGTAGTCCAGGACTGGATGTAGGCCTCCCCACACTTTGTAAGTGTCCCCCCCCCTCACCCTAACCCACCCAACCTAACTAACTAACCCCCGCTTACCCTATCCTTCAACATAATATACACAATATATACAATATACCATACAATAAACATTACTATAACCACACATAACCACTCCCGAAGGACCAAGTTCAGCCTTTGCAAGCCTTTCAAAAACCATACACTTTATCCAAAACAAAAATCTAGGGTGAGAGTATCAGCCCACCACCAGGAAGAGTACTACTAGGCTATGGTACACTAAAAGCAAAACCTCTCCAGAGGAGAGAGGCCCTGCTGGTACCCAGTCTTTCGTACTCGAGAGAACGTACCTTCACCAGGTCTCCCAGAATGTTCCTACACACCTCATCCACTGGGAGGACTTTCTGCCTTGTTGAAACTAAACACCGTGCATTCCACGTGTAGTACCTAACCACTATGCTAACTAAAAAACATGTGCACAGGTCCCTTCTGCCCAGGTCTCTGAGCACTCCATAGGCCCACTCCGCATAGGAGAGGCTGGCTAGCCTAGGCCAGCCAATGGAAGCTCCCACCCGTTTGTACACCTCTGTATTAAAGGGACACTGGAGCAGGAAGTGCTCCATACTTTCCAGTATGGAGCCGCACTCCTCCCGGGGACAACCCCTTTCATCAGAGTTCCTGTACTTCAGATTGTCCCTTACATACAGCCTCCCGTGAAAGCAGCGCCAAGCCAAGTCCCAAAACTTCAAGGGGATCCTTGCAGAATTTAGCAACTGTAACCCCTTGTCTAGATCCCGGCTTGGGCAATCCTTGAGGGCCAGGGGCTTCTGGAAGTGGGACAACAAGACCCTCTCGTCAAGGGACCTCCTTGACAGAGTACTGATTTCCCCTACCTCCAAACCCCACCGGCGGATTACCTTCAGAATCGGGGTGACGTAAGCCGGAAGATATCCGTGAGGCGTACGCAAGTCCTTCACTTGCCCTCCTGTCTCCCATTCCTGGAAGAAAGGCCGAAACCACCCCCGGCAGGAGACTACCCACGGAGAAGCCCTCTCCATCCAGAGGTTCGCCAGATTTACTTTAACAAATGTGTTTACAAGAAACACCACGGGGTTGACCATAGATAACCCCCCTAATCTCCTCGTGCGGTAAGTCACCTCCCTCTTGATCAGGTTCAGTCTATTCCCCCATAAGAGCTGGAAGAACAGACTGTAAACCCGAGTCCAGAGAGGCTCTGGCAAGATACACACACTGCCCAAATAGATAAGCAGAGGGAGCAGGAAAGCCTTGATCAGGTGCACCCTTTCCCTGAGGGTCAAAGACCAGCCCTTCCACTGGTCGACCTTCTGAGCGGCGATCTTAAGCCTGTCGTCCCAATTTTGAGTGGGATAATCCCCATGACCGAAATGGATGCCTAGGACTTTGGCTGACGACTGGGGCCCTGGGAGGGTGTCCGGGAGATCAAAAGCTGGATCACTCCCTCCCAGCCAGAGAATCTCACACTTATCCCGGTTGATCATGGACCCGGATGCTTCCGAGTAGCGATCCACCTCAGACATCACATATTCCGCCTCCCCTTTCGAGGACACGAAAATGGTGACATCGTCGGCGTACGCTACTGACCTCAGAGTGGCTTCCGGCGCCGCCGGATCCATCCCGACTCCCGCCAACGGTCCACGATTGACCCTCTTAAGAAAGGGATCAATCGCGAACACGTATAAAAGCGGGCTCAAAGGACAACCCTGGCGAACGCCGGACCCAACCTCAAAAGGGCAGCCAGACCAACCGTTCACAAGCGGGAAACTCTCCGCCCCCGCATACAAGATCTTTAACCAATCGACAAACCCCCCCGGCAGGCCATACTTCAGAAGGACCGACCAGAGGTACTCATGGTTCACCCGATCAAATGCCTTTGCTTGATCTAAGGACAGCATGTACCCCCTCCAGTGGCCTGCTCTACTCTGTTCCACTGCCTCTCGGACACCGAGCACAGCACTAAAAGTGCTGCGGCCTGGAACCGAGCAATGCTGAGCCACCGAAAGGAGTTGAGGCGCAAATTTCACCAGCCTGTTAAACAGTATCTTGGCCAGAATCTTTCTGTCCGTATTGAGAAGTGCTATGGGACGCCAGTTCTCAATACGGCTCGGATCTTTACCTTTTGATAGGAGGATCAGGGCTGACCTCCTCATTGACTGAGGCAGAGTGCCCGAGGATAGACACTCATTGAATACCTCAGTCAAGAGGGGACATAAAGAGTCCTTAAAGGTCTTATAAAACTCGGATGTTAAGCCATCCGGGCCTGGCGACTTCTTCAGAGCTAACCCTTCCACCGCCAGGATAACTTCCTCCTTCCTGATCTCTTCTACCAAACCGTCAAAAGAGAGGTGAGCTTCTGACTCAGGGGTGATTTCAGCCAGGAAATCCGACATCTTGTCCCGATCCAGATCCCTCTTTCCCAAGAGGCACGATTAAAAGGATCTGACGACTTCCAGGATCCCTGATCTGGACCTGTTCAGGGAACCCGTACTGTCAACCAGTCCTGTCACTAACTTACTCTTCACTGACATCTTACAATTTCTGTAGGGGTCGGGCGAGCGGTACTTCCCGAAGTCCCTCTCAAAAACTAAAGATGTGTGCCTATCATACTGGCACCTCTTGAGCAAAGATTTCACCCTGGAGATATCCTCGCGGCTACCTCCAGTCGAGACCAGATCTTCGAGTTTCCTCCTCAGACCCTGATACAGGCGGTACCTGTCCAGGGACCTGAGGCTCGAGAGCTGGCGGAAGAACTTTGCGGCCCGGTCTTTGAATACCTCCCACCACTCTGACTTAGTGTCACAGAGATCCAGCAAAGCTACCTGACTCTGAAGAAAGTCCTCAAAGGATTGTCTTACCTCTGCTTCCTCCAGGACTCCCGCATTCAGCTTCCAGTAACCTCTTCCCATTTGGGGGGATTCTGAAATATTCAGAGAGAACATAATCAGACAGTGGTCAGAGAATTCTACCTCCACAACCCTTAAGGGCGAGAAAGTAGCCTCCTCCTTCAAAAAAAACCTGTCTATTCTAGACCTAATCCTATCTCCTCTATAGAAAGTGAAACCCCCGTGGTCTGGGGTGTGCCTAATGTGGACATCCACCAGACAAGCCTCACTAGCTATGCTATTTAAAGCTATACTATCATAAGCCAGCGGGTTTCTGGTGCCTCCCCTATCTTGGGACCTTATGATGGTGTTAAAGTCCCCACCAAAGACCACTTGCCGGCTTGTAAAAAGGAAAGGCTTGATCCTCATAAAGAGACATTTCCTGTCCCACCTGGACTGGGGCCCATAGATATTGATCAGGCGCAGTTCCTGTCCCCTCATGAGGATATCCAAGATCAAACACCTCCCCATTTCCAGCTCAACCACCCGTCGGCATTCTACCGGTACGGTGAAAAGAACCGCCACTCCGCTATACGACTCAGCCGCAAGAGACCAGAAGGAGGGCCCAGATCTCCACTCCCTCTTCGCCTTGTGGACTTCTGCCAAGTTTGACAGTCTGGTCTCCTGCAAAAATAAAACATCAGCTTCAACTCGGCTGAAAAAATCAAAGGCTGTGTAGCGAGCCGCATCAGATTTAATGCTGGCGATATTAATGGTCGCCAGTGTCAGCTGAGTGGGTACCGCCATACTTGGTGTTTAAGCTGAATGTCCTCCTTCCTTCCCGACCCTCTTACCCCTCCCGGGGCTATCCTCTAAGGCGGCGCGTCCTCTTTTGAGAGAGACGGTGGTGTCCATTCCATCTGTCACCACCGCTCTCTCTTGCGTACCGCCCCTGTCTTTCTCAGTTCCAGGAATCAGATTTGCCTCCTCTTCTGGGGACCTTACATCCACACCAGAGAGGGGCACGGGGCCTCCTGGAAGCCCTCCCACCTTCGCCCCCGGTACCCCACTTCTTACCTCCTCCCCAGATGAAGAGGAGGCGGAGATCTCATCCAAAGTGAGATACCGGTTGGAGAGCTCAAGAGGGGAGCCAGTTACGCCTTCCCTGGCTACTTTGGTCGGGCTCTTTTTTTTTGAGAACCGTTTCCGTCTATTGATATTAGACCCAGTCTCACTACCCTCTGCACTTTCGTAGTGTGAAGACTGGGTCTCATCGGCCCGGTCTAGTCTCCTGATCTCCGCACTTAGCTCCCTGTCCTCTAGGGTCTCCGAACTACGGGAGCCCGCCACTTGGGGAGGGGCAGACATCACCCCATTTTGGTGGGGCTCCTTCTGTTCCCTCTCCGCCTGGCGCCTCTCCCTCCGCCTCTGCCGGGACGGACCGCTCTTGGTCTTCACCGACCCCTTAACTCGACTGTCTCCGCCAGCACCCGCCTCAGCCGAAGAGACCTCCCGGCCCACTCCTGCGTGAGCTCGGGCCGCATTGACCTCTGAGAGGGGACAGCGACTAAATGGGTGTCCGAGCACACCACACAAGTTGCACCTAATCTCCACACAAGATGCGGCAAGGTGACCTGTCCCTCCACACAACGCGCACTTCTGCACTTGGCAGCTGGCGCTGAAGTGTGAAGGGCTGCCACACTTGTGACAGAGCTTAGGCTGCCCCCTGTAGAAAATGAGGATCCTATCCCGGCCGATGAAGGCAGAGGATGGAATGTGGGAAACCGTGCTTCCTAGACATTTCAACTTCACATTGAAAGTCCAGGCTCCCGACCAAATGCCAAATTCGTCCAGGTTTTTGGATGGTACACCCTGGACGTCCCCATACCTACTTAGCCACGTCAGAATATCAACGCAAGAAAGTGATTCGTTACGGGTTAAAACGGTCACCTTCTTGACGTTGTTCTGCCGGGTTATCGCCTGAGCGAAAAAACCCTTCCAATCCGGTAAGTTCTTCACCAGCTCATATCCAGACCAGAAAAGCTCTAGGCCCTCCGGCCGGGCAAAGCTGATGTCGAACTCCCTGGAACCATAGGGATGTATCAGGGCGAAGATGTCAGCCACCCTGAAACCCATCTCAAGCAGGAGCTCCACCACCCTCTTTCTCGTAGGGCAGGCATCATTGCTTCTCCACTTGAGACAGACTACATTCCGTCTGGTCCCAGGGCCGGTTGTGGGCAGGGACCAGGTGGTCTCGCCCCCCCTTTCCTCTCGGAAAGCTCGCAGGCCATGCCTGTTTATCCATAAGGATAGGTCCACCTTCTCACCCTCTACTGTCATTGAGCTCTCCCCCTTTTTGAGGGCCTCCAGGAGCCGCCGCTGTAAGTCACCAACCGCGACTCCTGGGAATGAGGAAGCCAACGAGGATAGCCCCTCCCCCCCCACGGCCGCAGCCACACTGGCATAACTTCTGCCAGGTGTTACGGCCGCAGGAGGGGCAACCGAACCGGCCCCCCCCACTACACTAGTACCAGATGCCACGCCGGACCCCTCCGGAGGGCGGACACCAGGAGCCGCAGCCGCCGCTTTCTCAGCGACGGTCCGATGTCTCCCAGCATCCACCCCACCTTTGGGACCCGATGCGGCACCCCCACCAACACCCCTACCAGCACCCTGCTTACACACACCCTGTCTCCCTGCTGGGACAGCTGGTGCAACTGGTGTCGCCATATCACTTCTAGAATCATTAACTTTATTAGCCCTATTATTATTTACACTGCCACTGCCACTGGCCAAGCCACTCCCCTCCCCTGCTGCCCTTAGGATCTGGGCATGAGCAACCGCACTCCTCCCCTCCCCAGCACTTAATTCAGCGCTGGAGGAGGAGGCAGAGACAGGGGGGGCATGCCCAGTGGCAATGTACATGGCCATATACTCTGGCGCAATGTACCCCTCTTTCACTTTCCTTACAGAGGACCGGAGCGCTGCAGGCTGATCCTTTCCAGCAGCTCCGGCCCCTGGTTCCTCAATGCGCAGGCGCTTGTTTACTGCGCCTGCGCAATTACTCACAGCTCCGGGCGCGCATCCGGAAGCCCGGCCGGGCACCCCCCCAGCCACGCCCACATGCGTGCCGATAGGAGGACGCCCAGACACACCCCCGGACACACCCCCGGCCACGCCTCCAGCCGCGCTCTCCGCTGCATCCCCTGATCCCCGCAGCACTTTTGCAGGTGCAGGCGGAGACTCAGGGCTATTACCACTTTGAGTGGGAGGGACGGCGATCCCGTCACACCGCCCCAGCACCACCCCACATACCGGAACGGCAGGCAGAGCAGTAGCCAGAGCGGTGGGCGGGGCCACCTCTTTCACAGGAGCTGACTCCGGCGCCGGACCACCCCCCCCTCCCACTGGGGAGTGGCCATCAGTACCGGAGGCTCCCACTTGAGCTAAGATTTTGCCGCTTCCTCCATCACCCATGTCAGCAATCGGCGCCATCTTGGAATGGATGTTACTTGCTACAGGCAGTGAATTGGGGACACTAACCTGCGGAGCACCTGGCACAGACTTTTCAGCCTGCACCAAGCGCTCCGCAGGAACATAGATGAAATGTGTCTCCACTGCCTGCTGTTTTTCCTTCTTTTTGTTTTTCTTCTTTTTTTTTTTTTCCTTGCCGGTTTCTTCCAACAGCTCATCGCCGAAAACAAAGTTCTGCAACTGGACAGGGGATTCCAGCCGACGAATCTCCTCCATCAGCCCTCCTCCTCCGCCCTCCTCTTCACTGAAGGCCTCTGCGGCCGACGATAATTCTCCCTCGGACGAGGGCAACCCTGCTTGTTGTGCCGGGATACTGCAATCACCTGGCACAGACCACTGCGAGTCAGGAGGGGCTGGCGCGGGCTCCGGCCGGACCGACCGACGAGTGACAGACGCGGACACCACGCCAGGTATGCGGCTATCCTTGTCTTCACTGTCGCTGTTTGCGCTCTGCTCTCTCCTTTTCTCCTCCATCTCCAGGAATCTCTCCTCATTTAGGAGTTTTTCCCTAAAAGGTCCACTTTCATTCAGAAGCCTTTCCCTTCTTTCCTGTGCCTCTTTTACCTCCTTCTTGAGCACCTTAATTTTTTCAGAAATAGGAGCCCTTTTCTTACTATTCGTGACATTAGCCTTTGCCCTAAGCATTTTCAGCTCCTGGCTCAGGCTCTTGAGGTGCCGCCCCAGCTCCTTGAATTCATGGAGGTGGTACGCCACGCGGGAGCTGTAGGTTTGGGTAGCCTCTTTCTCCCTCCGGGACCCCCAACCTACCTGGGACGACACCTCCTGATCCTCTGCTTGTGACTTCAGGTCTTCAGGGGGGACTCGGCTGCCACTACCGCGTCCTGATGTGGTTGCCCCCTCGCTGCCATCACTCCTGGCCGGTCTCTGTAGCTCCTTACTCCCCTCCGACCCAAGCCGGGGAGCAGGAGTGTTCCTCTGGGAAGCCATGGCCTCAGGACCCCACCAGCTCCCTAGGGAGAGGCAGGGCCTGGGCTGGGGAGAGATGTTGAGGAACTCCCCGCAAGTCTGGAACTCCTCCTGGGGAGCAGGTGTTAAGAAACTCCCCAGAGAGGCCTGTGCTTGGAAGTTGTGGAGAGCTCTGAATCACACAACCTCTTACAGCAGCTGCAGACACCAGACACACCCAAGCCTGAATCTCTGCTATGGGACCTCTCTCCTCTGCCTGGGTGCCGGGGCCTAAATATATGACAATGGACTGTTCCAGTGGTGGGTGACGTGAAGCATGATTCTCTGCTATGACATGAAGACTGATTCTCTGCTGACATGAAGCCTGAATCTCTGTTATGGGACCTCTCTCTTCTGCCTGGGTGCCGGGGCCTAAATATATGACAATGGACTGTTCAAGTGTTGGGTGACGTGAAGCCTGATTCTCTGCTATGACATGAAGACTGATTCTCTGCTGACATGAAGCCAGATTCTATGTTATGGGACCTCTCTCCTCTGCCTGGGTGCCGGGGCCTAAATATCTGACAATGGACTGTAACAGTGGTGGGTGACGTGAAGCCTGATTCTCTGCTATGACATGAAGACTGATTCTCTGCTGACATGAAGCCAGATTTTCTGCTATGGGACCTCTCTCCTCTGCCTGGGTGCCTGGGCCTAAATATCTGACAATCGACTGTTCCAGTGTTGGGTGACGTGAAGCCTTATTCTCTGCTATGACATGAAGACTGATTCTCTACTAACATGAAGCCAGATTCTATGTTATGGGACCTCTCTCCTCTGCCTGGGTGCTGGGGCCTAAATATCTGACAATGGACTGTTACAGTGGTGGGTGACGTGAAGCCTGATTCTCTGCTATGACATGAAGACTGATTCTCTGCTGACATGAAGCCAGATTCTCTGTTATGGGACCTCTCTCCTCTGCCTGGGTGCCGGGGCCTAAATATCTGTCAATGGACTGTTCCAGTGTTGGGTGACGTGAAGCCTGATTCTCTGCTATGACATGAAGACTGATTCTCTGCTGACATGAAGCCAGATTCTATGTTATGGGACCTCTCTCCTCTGCCTGGGTGCCAGGGCCTAAATATCTGACAATGGACTGTTACAGTGGTGGGTGACGTGAATCCTGATTCTCTGCTATGACATGAAGACTGATTCTCTGCTGACATGAAGCCAGATTCTCTGCTATGGGACCTCTGTCCAATTGATATTGGTTAATTTTTATCTATTTTATTTTTATTCATTTTCCTATCCACATTTGTTTGCAGGGGATTTAACTACATTTTGCTGCCTTTTGCAGCCCTCTAGCCCTTTCCTGGGCTGTTTTACAGCCTTTTTAGTGCCGAAAAGTTCGTGTCCCCATTGACTTCAATGGGGTTCGGGTTCGGGACGAAGTTCGGGTCGGGTTCGGATCCCGAACCCGAACATTTCCGGGAAGTTCGGCCAAACTTCTCAAACCCGAACATCCAGGTGTTCGCTCAACTCTATCCATGAGGTTAACCACCTCTTAAATAGAATGTAGAGAGAGCGACAGCAGCCCAAGACATAAATTAACTGACTTAGCCCGAAACTGCAACCTGATATTTTTAAATCACCTTGTAGTATTGGTTTCTTTGAGTATTTTTGTTTTAAAAGTAAATAATAAAGGTTAAAGTTTTAACATATAAATAGGACCCCTAAAAGGAGTTTTTAGTCAGATGACCGTGGTTTGATTTTTGTTGCAATCTCCTGAGGGCCCTATAGGGACAAAAATCTGGTAAGATAATAAATGAATTCTTAATGCACCAGATGGACAGGTCTACTCTCTGTGTGTAACTTCCATTTTAGACAGTGACAGCTCCTGCGTGACACATGCCATTTGTTCATACCCATTGAGGAGGCTACTTTATTTGTCAGTTGGCAGAACTATGGGATGAATGATGTCATTCCACTTCTTCAAGTCTTGGAGGGAATGCTGAGAAATCTGATTAGTGAGAGGAAAGAAGAAGTGGTGCCTATATCTCATGGCCACCTTAGCCCTGAGAAAAATGAACTGGCAGAGGAGGAGGATGAGAAGGAGGACATAAATGCTCAGGAAGTTTATACACAACTAGGTGGTTTATCTGCCCAAGTGACAGGAGAGAAGCAGGAGGAGCATGAGGAGCTGGAGGGCAACGACGAAGACGACGTAAATGACCCCGACAGACTATGACAGCATGCAGTGGAGATAGAGGCAAGGAGGTCCTCCGAATCCCTTGCATGAATGGCTAATGCATGCAGTCATGTTTGTGTAGTGACAGCCACATTGTCAGGATTCGGCAGAGGGATAACTACTGGCTATCCACATTGTTAGATCCTCACTACCAGTAAAAAATGGGTGCTTTTTTATACTTTCTGAGAGGTATGCAAAAATGGACTACTATAGAGACATGCTGTGTAGTCGATTGGTCGCTGCCTATGAGCGCCATCGCCCATCCTCGGGAAGGTCTGACCGGGCGGACCTTCTATGCTCATGCTCCACTGCTATGACTGGTGGGTGGGGGCAGGAGCAGTACCAGTTTGGAGTCTCTGATGAACAGTTTCCTTAAGCTACCTTCTGAAGAAACCACCCAGCAGCAGCAGGACATGCAACCAAACCTCAACCAGCAGGTGATGGCATACTTGGACTGCATCCTGATCCTAATCTAAGATCCCTTTTTTTTTGTTTTCTGTTCTTCTGATGGATCAGATGAATGGAAAAATAAACAGTGATGTGAACACAGCCTTACTGCCACTGATGCTACTCCCTTCTCCACTCTGTCATGGGGCCACTATTGTCACTGTTACTGTCACTGCTGCCACCGTACCCACTCTGTCATGGGGCCACTATTAAATCCACATAATCCACTCAGTTGTATTAGTCTTATTCAAAAGGTTATTCGTGAGGTATAAATAATACTCACTCTTTTGAAGCATTGCTTGTATTTTTCAGTCCTTTTATTTTTCATATACATAAATCGCTATAATGCATAGTAATCCTGAGAGCGCTGAACTGGTTGCTATCCCATGCTGTGTGATGTTTCGGGGGTCACGCCCCCTTAATCATGTGTGCCTGTGGGTTGTAACCATGCGCTTTGAAAGCAATCCCTTTCCATCATCATCATTTCACATTAACATATATTCATTAACAGCTTCAGTTTTCACAGATGTACATAAACTATTTACACTGCCTGTCCAAAAGAAAAGTCGACACCAAAAAAAAAAAGGTCACACACTCTAATATTTCGTTGGACGGCCTTTAGCTTTGATTACGGCATGCATTCGCTATGGCATTGTTTCGATAAGCTTCTGCAATGTCACAAGATTTATTTCCAACCAGTGTTGCATTCATTTTTCACTAAGATCTTGCATTGATGATGGTAGAGTCTGACTGCTGCACAAAGCCTTCTCCAGCACATCCCAAAGATTATCAATGGGGTTAAGGTCTGGACTCTGTTGTGACCAATTCATGTGTGAAAATGATGTCTCATGCTCCCTGAACCACTCTTTCACAATTTGAGCCCGATGAATCCTGGCACTGTCATCTTGGAATATGCCCGTGCCATCAGGGAAGAAAAAATCCATTGATGGAATAACCTGGTCATTCAGTATGTTCAGGTAGTCAGCTGACCTCATTCTTGGAGCACATACTGTTGCTGAACCTAGACCTGGTGATGGATCATGCGACAGACCATGTGATGAGCGCAGTGACGTCACCACAGGTCTTTTTCCTCCTGGGCATCAAAGAAGAGAGAAGAGAAGCCGGGCTGCGCGAACAAGTGGATGAGGTCAGTTAAATAATTTTTTATTTTTTATTAACCCCTCCATCTCTATTTTACTAAGCATTCTGTATTAAGAATGCTATTAAAATAATAAAATCTACACAACACTTAACCCAAACCCGAACTTCTGTGAAGAAGTCCGGGTTCGGGTCTGGGTACAAAACATGACAATTTTTCTCCCACGCGTGCAAAACGCATTAAAACGCTTTGCATTTGCGCGGAAAAATCACGCATTTTCCGCATCTTATATGGCCCTCACACGCGACGCCTGTGTGAAAGAGGCCTAAGAAATGAGAAGCAACTCATTGTTGCCAGCTGAAAGCTAATCGCCCATGCAGTAATTATCCAATAGGAGGCTCATAACTATTTGCTTAGTTAAATCCAGGTGGCGACTTTTTTTTGGGACAGACAGTGTATGTTGCATTTAAAACCAGTTACAGAGATACTGATCATAGAAATACTTTAAAGTTGCAAATTTCATTCAACCCTTTAGGATATAGTGTCTCCATTTTCCTTATCTATCTAGTCTCGTATTGTAGCAATCTCTGTTTATTTTCTGCCAGAGTAGTACCTTCATTAATGCAATTCAGCACTAGCCATTTTAAATCATGCCATTTATGTTTCATTTCATAACAGTGTTGCAACAATGTAGTTTCGCTATACTTGTTTTCCATTTCTCACCTGCATTCACCTACTGCATTTCCATATATCATCTAATATTAGATTTATGTTCGTTTATGTTCGTACATCTGTGAAAACTGAAGCTGTTAATGAATATATGTAAATGTGAAATGATGATGATGGAAAGAGATTGTATTTAAAGCGCATGGTTACAACCCACAGGCACACATGATTAAGAGGGAGTGACCCCCGAAACATCGCACAGCATGGGGTAGCAATAAGTTCAGAGCACTCAGGATTACTATGCATTATAGCATTTTATTTATAGGAAAAATAAAAAGACTGAAAAATACAAGCAAAGCTTCAAAAGAGTAAATATTATTTATACCTCACTAATAACCTTTTGAATAAGACTTATACGACTGAGTGAATTATGTATGTGGATTTAATTGTGGAGCCTGAGTGTAGGTTCTGAATCAGTTCGTGGTATACTACAGCCGGAGCAACAGTTGATAATTGAGATGGGGCCACTATTGTCATTGTTATTGCTGCCACCCTCCCTACTCTGTCATGGGGCCACTATTGTTAATGTTACTACCACTGCCACCATCCCCACTCTGTCATGGAGCCACTACATGAATCTTGAGGCACTGAACGATTAAATTAGACCTGATGCTAACATTGACTTATAATACTGATGCACAGTAAATCTACAGCTAACAGAAGGGATTAAAAAGCATGTGTTTGGACTGCCACAACATGTATTATATTTTTTTCTCCACTAATTTATTGGCGCTGCCTTCATTTCTTTATTTTGTTCTATTAAGGAGATGTTTGGACCCAGATCCTATCAGGACATGCACAGGGTTTTTGCTTTACTTAAGGGTGATGTATGTTTTTCTTTTTGTTTAGCAGAAGGGATTAGCTATGAATCTTTTTTTTTTATATTGACGATTTTTATTGTTTTTCTTTATCATACGTTTGTAAATTGCCAGAGACAGTATGAAATGACATTACAGGTGAAATATCAAAATGTAACAGTCACAAATACAAATAGTACTTGCTTGAACAAAGCATGGCCGACAATGCCCAGTAAGGACAGGTATCAGATAAGAGTGAACAGTTATACAGGCTTGAAACAACAGTATGACATAAGTAGCCAGGCACAGTTAGTGTGTTATGGGGTAGGGACTATCCAGTGCAGAAACAACTTAAGGTTGGATTGTGGCCTATATAGCTAGTAAGGGGGTGAAAGCTAGGAGAATTTTCTATAGGACCTCCAGGGAGACCAAATTTGGAGAAAGGTGGATCTGGAGCGTGACTCCCAGTGAGAGATTTCTTCTAGCCTGTATATCTGGTCTACTTTGTTAACCCAGTGTTCCATATTGGGAATCTCGGGGGACAACCAATGAGTCGGTAGGAGTAATCTGGCAGCTGCTACCAAAAGAGAGAAAAGTGATGATCTGTGGGGGCCCGCTCCCTCAACTCCCAGGGATAGTAAAGTTAATTCGGGGGTGCAGGGGAAGGAGGTCTGGCAGATCTGATTGCTCAGCTTAATTATGTTGTGCCACCAGGTATTGATTAGCTCACATGACCACCAGATGTGGATAAAGGAGCCTTTATTTTTGTGACATCACCAGCAGACATCAGAGGCTTTTGGTTTGTACAGACATGTCTTATCTGGAGTCTTGTACCATCGTGAAAGGATTTTGTAGCTGTTCTCTTGAATACGGATACATCTGGAGATTTTGTGAGGAGAGATTAGTACTTTAGCTATCTCAGAGGGTGTCAGAGTCCGCTGTAGGTCTTTTTCCCAGAGACCGATTAGATCAGGCTTGGGTAGAGAAGGAGGTGACTACAAATGTTTGTATATTATAGAAATGATTTTGGGGGGGTACTTCTTATTACCTATTAATTCTTCAAACCAGCTAGGTTCATTTGAAGGGGGAGTTTTCCTAGTAAGAAGGAGTGATTCTGATCTAAGGAAGTGCATAAGGACCGGGTTACGAATCAGAGTTTTAAGCATTTCACAGATTTCAAGGTCTGGGAGTATGCAACTATCCTGATCTAGGATTTGTGAAATGGCAACTTCCGAAGACCTCAAGGAGGATGGGCAGCTCTCTCTGTTCTTTGGGTGCCAAGTCAATGACATCTTTTATAAGCATAAAAGGGGAGGGAAGTGGTAAGGCCCTAGAGCTGGTCGAGAACCACCTCCAGACCTTTAGAGTATTACGGATAAGGGGATTAGCTATTTTAGCTATTGAGCATGGTACTAGAGGTGGCCTGTCAGCCAGAAAAGGGGCCCGAATAGGGGAGGGTAGCAAGGCATTTTCCAGTATGAGCCAGGACTTGTGAATTGGGCCTCTCACCCAATCTACGACTCTTGAAAGCTGGATAGCCTTCATGTACATCTCAGGGTCAGGAAGTCCAATACCCCCTGTAGCCTTAGGTTTGGTCAGTGTGTCAAAGGAGATACGTGGGTTTTTACCTTGCCATATGAACTTGCGGATGTGTTTATTTAGGGAAACAAAGTAAGATTTAGGGATCTTAATAGGGAGCACTTGCATCAGATATGTGAGTCTCGGTATAACCAAAGACATAAGGACGTTCTTTCTCCCGAACCAGGAGACGTAGGGAAAGTCCAATGAGTCCAGCTGGGCCTGCATGGATAATAGTAGGAGTTTATAGTTCAGTTGAAATAGATCTGGCAGGTGGGGGGAAATCTTTACTCCTAGGTATGTTAATTGTTGGGTTTGCCAATTAAATGGAGAACTTGTTTGGAGGGATGAAAGACTAGGGGGAGAGAGGCCAACATGGAGAATTTGAGACTTGGAGGGGTTGACTTTAAAATTGGACAGGGAACCGAAGAGGCTAAGTTTTGATAATATTATAGGCATGGATTCGTGTGGATTTGTAGTAAGGATCAATAAGTCATCTGCAAAGGCCGCCAGTTTAAATTCACGGCCCCCAACCCTCAGGCCTCTGATCTCATTATCTTGTCTAAGTGCTTGTAGGAGTGATTCCATCACCAAGACAAATATAAGGGGTGAGAGTGGACAGCCCTGTCTCATTCCGTTTCTAATTGGAAAGAGGGAGGATAGGATCCCGTTGACTGACACAGACGCCGAAGAGCTGGAGTACATAGCGAACACAGCATTAATGTACTGGTCTGGTATTTGAAATTTAGAGAGGGTCAACCTAATATATGTCCAGTCAACTCTGTCAAATGCTTTTTCGGCATCCGTGCCAATCAGGACCAGAGGGGTGGATTTGTGTGAGGCATAATATAGAGCGTCTAATATCTTGGTGGTATTATCTTTCCCTTCACGCCCTTTGACAAATCCCACCTGGTCTGGGTGGATTAGGTCAGGTAGTAAATTTTGTAATCTTGAGGCTAGCATCTTGGCTAAAAGTTTGAGGTCAACATTGAGTAAAGAGATAGGGCGGTAGTTGGAGCAGGCCGTGGGATCTTTTCCCTCCTTGGGGATAATTGTGATAGTGGCTTTTGTCATATCTGAGGAAAGTGGGTGGTTGGTCATAGCGAGATTACAAATTGGGAGCATAAAGGGCAATAGTATATCTCTGAAGGCCGAGTAATAGGATATGGGGAGACCATCACGACCTGGGCATTTTCCTTTAGGAGTTGACTTGATAGCTGTTGTTAGTTCCAAGATAGTAAATGGCTTACTCAGGGATTTCCGCTGTAAAGGAGTAAGAGACGGAAGATTGATAGTGTCTAGGAAGGATTCGATGTTGGCCTCTCTTCCCAGAGAAGGGTTTGGAAGATCAGGGGAGGGGAGATTGTAAAGAGACTTATAGAATAGTCTAAATTGTTCAGCAATCTCTTCTGCTTTGAATAATTGGGTGCCTTGAGGGGATTTAATGCTCTGAACATATCGGGCATTTCTTCTCTGTTTTATTCTCTGCATCAAATCTTTCGAGGCCTTGTTGCATTGAGCTAAAAAATTTTGTTGAGCAGACAAGAAAAACTTGGCTGAGCGCTCATTCAGAAGGTTTTTTAGCTGAGTTCTGAGAGAAGAAAGTTCCGAGAGTTGCTGGGCAAGAAGTGATTGCTTATGAGCTTTTTCTGCCATGTGTATTTTTGACAGTATTGTAGTTAGTTTTTTTTCTCTGACTCTTTCCTAAGAAAGGAGCAGAGACTAATTAATCTGCCTCTAATGTAGGCCTTATGGGCGTCCCAAAGGACCTGGGGGGATATCTCTGGAGTGTTATTAGTTAAGAAATACTCCTCCAGGAAGGAAGATATTTGTGATTTGTGTTTGGCATTGCCCAGCAAAGACTCATTAAACCTCCAACTTGTGTGTCTATTAGACTTGACCTCTGGACGTATATTACAATATACAGGGGAGTGGTCAGACAGGGTTGTGTCGCCTATCCAAGAGGATGAGCAGAATTGTAGCTTCTCTTTTGGAATTAGAATGTAATCAATTCTGCTATATGAGTTATTCGCTGGGGAGTAGAAGGAGTAATATAATGTCTCAGGGTTAAGGCAGCGCCAAATATCTATAAGACCCAAATTATATAATTTTGTATGTAGCAATTTAAGAGCCCTCGCCGAAACAGGGGATTTTTTTGAGGAGGTGTCAATGAGTGGGCTGAAAGCTAGGTTAAAGTCTCCAGCTATAACCAGGAATCCTTCCCTATGGGCTTCCACTAGTGAAAGGATAGTGATGAGCCAGTTAATTTGATCTGTATTAGGGGCGTAAATGTTCACAAATGTGAACAGTGTTAGTCCCACCTGACCTTTGAGGATGAGGTATCTACCTTCTGGATCCTGGATGTGGGATTTATATTGAAATGGTAGGCCTCTATGGAAGCCTATGCTAACTCCTCTCGAGGCGGCACCCCCAGCCCTGCAATGGTACCAGCTGGGAAATTTAGAGTAAGAGAGGTTGGGATATTTATCATGTTTGAAATGTGTTTCCTGAAGGTAAATTATTGAACATTTCTCTTTGTTTAGAAGAGAGAAAATTTGGCATCTCTTGGAGGGGGATCTCAACCCCTTGACATTGTATGATACTAGTCTGATATCAGACATATTCGGGTATGTAGAGGGGTATGTGGGGGGGGGCTATGAATAGCTTGTAAAAAGGTAATGACCAACCAGCATTAGAAGGAGAGAGAGGGTGCCACCTCGAAAAGAGCACATCATCAGCCACCCCTTCAGACAGCAACAGTTCTGAACTTTCTTTCTCTGGACAACCCCAAAGTCATACACATAGGTGAGTAGTAAAACTATTCGTGGGTACCTGTCAAAACAACAAGGGCATAAAACATAAAATGAAACAAGGAATAAGAACCAAAACTGGCTGCTTATTCGCCATTCAGGAGAGGACTTGACATCTGCACCTCTCTGGTTAGGCAACATAGGGGGGAAAAGGTAAAATACCTAGAGACATTTCCCTCTTTGGAATCATTATTACTGGAGGTTACTATTATTAGTGGACCAGTGGGTTTACACAAATCTGGTGAACAACCATTTATGAGGCTGTACCAACTAAGAGTGGAGGAGGGGGAGGGGATTAGCCTTTTCTGATCTAACTAGGGAAAGGAGCTTAGTGGGTTGCTGAAGGTAAGAAGGGTACAGGGGTGAGAGCTCCAATTGTTGTGTCTTATGGGATACAGGATATCATGGTACGGGAGGTATCATATATATCACAAAGATTACATTTTGGTTATATAACTATCCTAGCCTGGGGACAGATGGGAAAAAATCCCTACTGTCTCGTTGTCCAATATTGGGTGGAGATAGGGTATAGCTGGGTAGAGTAAGAGTATGAGTACCTGTATCTCCACTCAGTAGAGAGAGCAAGGTTATATGGAGAGTATTATAATAATAGGTTAGTAGCAGAAAGTCCCGTAGCATATATCATATAACTCTCTTTTCAAAATGGGGAAGGCTGGAAGCTGGTTACTTATCCGCTAGAGCTAGACGTTTAGGGGTGGATGAAAAGTTTCCTCTTCTGAGCCTTTGGAGCTTTGGGGTGCGGAAAGGCTCCCAGGGTGTCACAGTAGGCAAGTCCGGTAAGGTGGTCAGGTTTTGGACCATTTCCCAGTTTTCTATGGGCAAGTTGAAGGAGATCATATGCCTTATCCAGGTCACTATAGGAAGAGATGTGGATGCGACGACCATCATGGAGGAATGAGAGCCCAAATGGAAATGTCCATCTGTAGATGATTTTGCGATGACATAGCCAGTCCGTGAGTGGTTTCATGGCCTTGCGCTTTCTAAGCGTGGATTGGGCTAGATCCTAGAAAATGGTGATGGCATTATCTTCCCACTCTACTGAGTTGGAATTTCTGGAGCTTGCCAGTATAGCTTCTTTAACTGGGAAGTGCAAAAACTTGCAAATCACATCCCTGGGGGGTTCATTGGCTTGAGTCTTAGGTCAAAGTGCCCTGTGAGCCCTCTCAATTAAGACCTCATGAGCAGAGTCCGGACCCAGTAGTTTAAGGCAGATCTGGATCACCGTTTCAGGTATGTCCACTGCTGGAATCGTTTCAGGAAGGCCTCTGAAGCGTAGGTTGTTACGCCTACTCCTGTTCTCTTGATCCTCCATAGCAGTGTACAAGGAGTTAATGTGATTTTGAGCTAAGGTTAAGCTGGAGGTCACCTCGGTCTGGTGAAGCAGGATTGCAGCCTGGGTTTCTTCTAAAGTTTCTACCCTCCGGCCTATATGGCGGACATCTTCCTTAATTGAGGAAAGATCCAGGCTAAGGGGTCCCAGGGTGTCTGCCAGAGCTTCTTTAAGGTAAGCTCTAGAGGTAGTTAGGCAGTCTATTTCATTGGGATCTTCCCCTACCTTATCGCTGCTTGCCGCCGCTGCTTGCCGCCGCTGCTTGCCGCCGCTGCTTGCTTGTAGCTTGTGCGAGGTGTTTCGGGTGCCATCTTGGGCTCCTTGCTCAATGCTGCAGCTGCCGCCTTTTTTATAAATTTCTCCATTTCGCCGGATTGGCTCAGAGAGCGACTGTGTCCCATCTGGTCAGCAGACTTCTGGCCACCAATCTTGACCATTTTGAGGTCCAGTAGGCTGAAAATAAGGAGCTATGAGGGATATGCTGGCAGGAGAGCTGCACTTCACACAACCATTCGACTCCAGTGCAGGCTCCGCCCCCCCCCTCCCCGGGATTAGCTATGAATCTTGGTGTACACTGTTACTGCCACTGCTGTTGATGACTTGAATCTTGGTGCACTGCACAGTTAAGTCCACAGTAATAAAACAGATCTGACGGTAACATTGACCTGTAATATTGACGCACAGTAAATCTACAGCTAACAGAAGGGATTACAAAGCATGTGTTTGGACTACCACGACATGATTAAAAAGAACCTTTTTTTCAACAATACTTTATTGGTGCTGCCTCTATTTCTTAATTTTGTTCCACTAAGGAGCCATTTGACACAACTACTGCAGGGGTGCACATGTTATTTTTTGCTTTTTGTTTAACAGAAGGGATTAGCTATGAATCTTGGTGCACTGCACAGTGATATAGAGGACGATAAATTACACCTGCCTGTAATACTGATGGCACAGTACCTCTAGTATGGATTAACTATGAATGCGGGTGAACTAGAACATAATGCACATGGCAATACCCTCTCCCTGCACTATCCCTGCAGTTTAACTTCCAAGCCTCCACACTAAGATTGGACCACCAAGTGGGATGACTATGATTAGGCAGAGTGACCTGGGTATACCTGATTTATTGTGATGAATTAATTCAGAACATATCAAATTTCTTGTCAAAGTTTGGCGAATCCAATTAAAATTTTAAAAAACTTCTCTCATCTATAGTCTTGATGTTCCTGTGAATTGATGACCTGGGAGAAAGTCATGATGTGCTCATAAGAACTTTTCCTAGGTCCATCACTTGTAGGAGGAAGAAGTCTCCAGGGAAAGGAGCTTCTTGTATGCATTTATGTATTTGGGATTATTCTACATTGGGGTTTTGTTTACCATGATTTGCACCAAAACCCTAATGTACAATATAAATCACAGAGACAAATGTATGCAGGGCAGGAGGCTGCTGATTACTGGAGTTGTCGCATGTTCTCAGCATACAGTGTTTAACACCTGCCAAATGTGAACAAAGGAAGAAAGTGAACAGGAGACAGCTAATTGATGCCAATGTAGAAAGAAACATAGAAACATAGAAACATAGAATGTGTCGGCAGATAAGAACCATTTGGCCCATCTAGTCTGCCCAATATACTGAATACTAGGGATAGCCCCTGGCCCTATCTTATATGAAGGTTGCCTTATGCCTATCCCATGCATGCTTAAACTCCTTCACTGTATTTGCAGCTACCACTTCTGCAGGAAGGCTATTCCATGCATCCACTACTCTCTCAATAAAGTAATACTTCCTGATATTACTTTTAAACCTTTGCCCCTCTAATTTAAAACTATGTCCTCTTGTAGCAGTTTTTCTTCTTTTAAATATTCTCTCCTCTTTTACCTTGTTGATTCCCTTTATGTATTTAAAAGTTTCTATCATATCTCCTCTGTCTCGTCTTTCTTCCAAGCTATACATGTTAAGGTCCTTTAATCTTTCCTGGTAAGTTTTATCCTGCAATCCATGTACTAGTTTAGTAGCTCTTCTCTGAACTCTCTCCAAAGTATCAATATCCTTCTGGAGATATGGTCTCCAGTACTGAGCACAATACTCCAATTGAGGTCTCACTAGTGCTCTGTAGAGCGGCATGAGCACCTCCCTCTTTCTACTAGTAATGCCTCTCCCTATACACCCAAGCATTCTGCTAGCATTTCCTGCTGCTCTATGACATTGTCTGCCTACCTTTAAGTCTTCTGAAATAATGACCCCTAAATCCCTTTCCTCAGATACTGAGGTTAGGACTGTATCACTGATTTTATATTCTGCAAGACTAGCCCATCTGGTCTGATTCCATAGAAGAACCACTGTAGCAAAAAGGACCATGGATCAATAAGGAAAGGTGACATGTTCTGATAAATAAAATTTTGACACCTATCACCTGTCTAAACAATGTTGGAGGGGAAGTGTGTCCCTTGAGGACAATGGTATCCCTTAATGGCAGAAGCCTCTTTCAGAAGAACAGTGAAACCCTGTAACATTGCAAACATTGTTCAGGAGTGATCTGAATAAGTCTCCACATTCCACAGATCTCAATCTGATCAAGTTGTTTAAGAGCAATAGGGGGCCTACACGATATTAGACAGGCAGTTATAATGTAATGGTTAATCAGTGTATACTCCTATGTCATTACAGCATTTTCTCATGTACAGTTTGTGCTACAAGAGTATGATTTAAACTCTTGCTTTTCTGTAGCAGAAGAAAGTGAAACTTCTGAGCAAAGTTTCTTTGCCGAGGTCAACAGTCCTTTATAACATTTTCCCTGCATTCCAATTAATACTGAATACACAGAAGCAAAGCAAAGGAATATTTAACTTTCAGCACAGAGCAGTCATAAAAACAACATCTCTCATTTGTTCTCTGCTCTAGCATTTGTTGTGGCGTCTCTAGTGGGATTTGGTTTCTTTGTTTGCTTTTCCGTTGAAGGTCTTATTTAAAATGTATTGAAGTAAAAAAAAAAGCCTAGTTTAATCATTTCTATACTTTCGACTTAGTCAGCACAAATATTTTTTTTTCATCGTCTTATGAATATAGCTTAATGAAAGAAAAAACATACTATACTTTCAGGAAAGAAAATACGGTACCGATGTGTGATTGATGCATTTCTAACCTTGGTGTAAAAAATGCAAGTAAGACCTCATGCACACCACCGTTGTGTGCATCCGCGGCCGTTGATCCGTTTTTCAGGTTTTTTTTCGCAGACCCATTGACTTTCAATGGGTCCGTGGAAAAATCGGAAAATGCACCGTTTTGCAGCTGTGATCCGTGTTTCCTGTCCGTCCAAAAAATATGACCTGTCCTATTTTTTTGACGGACAACGGTTCACGGACCCATTCAAGTCAATGGGTCCGTGAAAAAACACTGATGCACACAAGATTGCCATCCGCGTCCGTCATCCTTGTCCGTAGGCTACTTTCACACAGATGGATCCGCTGATCCGTCTGCATAAAAGATTTTTAGATCTGATTTTTCACTTCGTGAAAACTCAGATCCGACAGTATATTCTAACACAGAGGCGTTCCCATGGTGATGGGGACGCTTCAGGTTAGAATATACTAAAATAACTGTGTACATGACTGCCCCCTGTTGCCTGACAGGTGCTGCCAGGCAGCAGGGGGCAGACCCCCCCCCCTCCCTCCCCCCCTGTATTTAACACATTGGTGGCCAGTGCAGCCGGCCCCCCCTCCCTTCCTCCCTTGTATTTAACACATTGGTGGCCAGTGCGGCTGGCCCCCCCTCTCTCCCTCCCTTGTATTTAACACATTGGTGGCCCCCCTCCCTCCCTTGTATTTAACACATTGGTGGCCAGTGCGGCCGCCCCCCCCCCCTAATTAAAATGACCGACCCCCCATCATTGGTGGCAGCGGAGAGTTCCAATCGGAGTCCCAGTCTAATCTCTGGGGCTCCGATCGGTTACCATGGCAGCCAAGACGCTACTGCAGTCCTGGCTGCCATGGTTACTTAGCAATTTTAGAAGCATTATACTTACCTGCGATGTCTGTGACCGGCCGGGCGCTCCTCCTACTGGTAAGTGAAAGGTCTGTGCGGCGCATTGCTTATAGCACAGACCTTTCACTTACCAGTAGGAGGAGCGCCCGGCCGGTCACAGACATCGCAGGTAAGTATAATGCTTCTAAAATTGCTAAGTAACCATGGCAACCAGGACTGCAGTAGCGTCCTGGTTGCCATGGTTACCGATCGGAGTCCCAGCGATTAAACTGGGACTCCGATCGGAACTCTCGGTCATTTTAATTAGGGGGGGAGGGGGGCGGCCGCACTGGCCACCAATGTGTTAAATACAAGGGAGGGAGGGGGGGCCGGCCGCACTGGCCAGCAATGTGTTAAATACGAGGGAGGAAGGGGGGGCGGCCGCACTGGCCACAAATGAGTTAAATACAGGGGATGGAGGGGGGGCCACACTGGCCACCAATGAATTAAATACAGGGGGGTGAGGGAGGGGGGGTCTGCCCCCTGCTGCCTGGCAGCACCTGCCAGGCAGCAGGGGGCAGTCATGTACACAGTTCTTTTAGTATATTCTAACCTGAAGCGTCCCCATCACCATGGAAACGCCTCTGTGTATACTGTCGGATCTGAGTTTCACGATCTAACTCAAATCCGATGGTATATTCTAACATAGAGGCGTTCCCATGGTGATGGGGACGCTTCAAGTTAAAATATACCATCGGATTGGAGAAAACTCTGATCCGATGGTATAATAGGGACTCCTGACTTTACATTGAAAGTCAATGGGGACGGATCCGTTTGCAATTGCACCATATTGTGTCAATGTGAAACGGATCTGTCCCCATTGACTTGCATTGTAAGTCAGGACTGATCCGTTTGGCTCCGCACGGCCAGGTGGACACCAAAACGTGGATCCTCCAAAAATCAAGGAAGACCCACGGACGAAAAAACGGTCATGGATCACGGAACAACGGAAATCTGTTTTGAGGACCGCAAAAAAAAACATCCGTGTGCATGAGGCCTAATTCAAATTAATTTCTAGGGGTCAGGGAATGGTCTATGTTTAACAAAATCTAGATAATATATTTATCTACAGGTTATCAAAGCTTGTTAAGTTAGATGTGACCTACAGTACAAAAAGAAATGTAAAAAAGGCCCTATAGTGTATTTTAATATGTGTCTTTAGTATCTTATTTCTCGGCTGAGAAATGCTCATTTGAAATTACAGGCCCAAAGCCTAAGGCCCCTTTCACATGGGCGAGTATTCCACATGGGTGCAATGCGTGAGTTGAACGCATTGCACCCGTACTGAATCCTCACCCATTCATTTCTATGGCGCTGTGCACATGAGCTGTGATTTTCACGCATCACTTGTGCGTTACGTGAAAATCACAGCAAGCTCTATATTCTGCGTTTTTCACGCAACGCAGGCCCCATAGAAGTGAATGGGGCCGCATGAAAATTGCAAGCATCCGCTAGCAAGTGCGGATGCGGTGCGATTTTCACGCATGGTTGCTAGGTGACGATCGGGATGGGGACCCGATCTGTATTATTTTCCCTTATAACAGGGTTATAAGGGAAAAAAATAGCATTCTGAATACAGAATGCAATGTAAAATAGTGATGGAGGAGTTAAAAATTAAAAAAAATTAACTCACCAAGTCCACTTGATCGCGTAGTTGCGGATCTCTGTCTTCTTCTGTAATGTTGAGCTGCCGGGTAAGGACCTGTGGTGACGTCTAGAGTTGAGCGAACACCTGGATGTTCGGGTTCGAAAAGTTCGGCCGATCTTCCCGGAAATGTTCGGGTTCGGGATCCGGACCCGAACTTCGTCCCGAACCCGAACCCCATTGAAGTCAATGGGGACCCGAACTTTTGGGCACTAAAAAGGCTGTAAAACAGCCCAGGAAAGAGCTAGAGGGCTGCAAAAGGCAGCAACATGTAGGTAAATCCCCTGCAAACAAATGTGGATAGGGAAATGAATTTAAAAAAAAAATTAAAAAAATTAAAATGACCCAATATCAATTGGACAGAGGTCCCATAGCAGAGAATCTGGCTTCACGTCAGCAGAGAATCAGTCTCTTCATGCCATAGCAAAGAATCTGGCTTCATGTCAGCACAGAATCAGTCTCTTCATGCCATAGCAGAGAATCTGGCTTCATGTCAGCACAGAATCAGTCTTCATGTCATAGCAGAGAATCAGGCTTCACGTCACCCACCACTGGAACAGGCCACTGTCACACATTTAGGCCCAGGCACCCAGGCAGAGGAGAGAGGTCCCGTAGCAGAGAATCTGGCCTTATGTCAGCGCAGAATCAGTCTTCATGTCATAGCAGAGAATCAGGCTTCACGTCACCCACCACTGGAACAGGCCACTGTCACACATTTAGGCCCAGGCAGAGGAGAGAGGTCCCGTAACAGAGAATCTGGCCTTATGTCAGCACAGAATCTGTCTTCATGTCATAGCAGAGAATCAGGCATCACGTCACCCACCACTGGAACAGGCCACTGTCACACATTTAGGCCCCGGCACCCAGACAGAGGAGAGAGGTCCTGTAACAGAGAATCTGGCCTTATGTCAGCACAGAATCTGTCTTCATGTCATAGCAGAGAATCAGGCATCACGTCACCCACCACTGGAACAGGCCACTGTCACAAATTTAGGCCCAGGCACCCAGGCAGAGGAGAGAGGTCCTGTAACAGAGAATCTGGCCTTATGTCAGCGCAAAATCAGTCTTCATGTCATAACAGAGAATCAGGCTTCACGTCACCCACCATTGGAACAGGCCACTGTCACACATTTTGGCCCAGGCAGAGGAGAGAGGTCCCGTAACAGAGAATCTGGCCTTATGTCAGCACAGAATCTGTCTTCATGTCATAGCAGAGAATCAGGCATCACGTCACCCACCACTGGAACAGGCCACTGTCACACATTTAGGCCCCGGCACCCAGACAGAGGAGAGAGGTCCCGTAACAGAGAATCTGGCCTTATGTCAGCGCAGAATCAGTCTTCATGTCATAGCAGAGAATCAGGCATCACGTCACCCACCACTGGAACAGGCCACTGTCACACATTTAGGCCCAGGCACCCAGGCAGAGGAGAGAGGTCCCGTAACAGAGAATCTGGCCTTATGTCAGCGCAGAATCAGTCTTCATGTCATAGCAGAGAATCAGGCATCACGTCACCCACCACTGGAACAGGCCACTGTCACACATTTAGGCCCAGGGCACCCAGGCAGAGGAGAGAGGTCCCGTAACAGAGAATCTGGCCTTATGTCAGCGCAGAATCAGTCTTCATGTCATAGCAGAGAATCAGGCTTCACGTCACCCACCACTGGAACAGGCCACTGTCACACATTTCGGCCCAGGCACCCAGGCAGAGGAGAGAGGTCCCGTAACAGAGAATCTGGCCTTATGTCAGCGCAGAATCAGTCTTCATGTCATAGCAGAGAATCAGGCTTCACGTCACCCACCACTGGAACAGGCCACTGTCACACATTTAGGCCCAGGCAGAGGAGAGAGGTCCCGTAACAGAGAATCTGGCCTTATGTCAGCACAGAATCTGTCTTCATGTCATAGCAGAGAATCAGGCATCACGTCACCCACCACTGGAACAGGCCCCTGTCACACATTTAGGCCCCGGCACCCAGACAGAGGAGAGAGGTCCTGTAACAGAGAATCTGGCCTTATGTCAGCACAGAATCTGTCTTCATGTCATAGCAGAGAATCAGGCATCACGTCACCCACCACTGGAACAGGCCACTGTCACACATTTAGGCCCAGGGCACCTAGGCAGAGGAGAGAGGTCCCGTAACAGAGAATCTGGCCTTATGTCAGCGCAGAATCAGTCTTCATGTCATAGCAGAGAATCAGGCTTCACGTCACCCACCACTGGAACAGGCCACTGTCACACATTTAGGCCCAGGCAGAGGAGAGAGGTCCCGTAACAGAGAATCTGGCCTTATGTCAGCACAGAATCTGTCTTCATGTCATAGCAGAGAATCAGGCATCACGTCACCCACCACTAGAACAGGCCACTGTCACACATTTAGGCCCCGGCACCCAGACAGAGGAGAGAGGTCCTGTAACAGAGAATCTGGCCTTATGTCAGCACAGAATCTGTCTTCATGTTATAGCAGAGAATCAGGCATCACGTCACCCACCACTGGAACAGGCCACTGTCACACATTTAGGCCCAGGCACCCAGGCAGAGGAGAGAGGTCCCGTAACAGAGAATCTGGCCTTATGTCAGCGCAGAATCAGTCTTCATGTCATAGCAGAGAATCAGGCTTCACGTCACCCACCACTGGAACAGGCCACTGTCACACATTTAGGCACAGGCAGAGGAGAGAGGTCCCGTAACAGAGAATCTGGCCTTATGTCAGCACAGAATCTGTCTTCATGTCATAGCAGAGAATCAGGCATCACGTCACCCACCACTGGAACAGGCCACTGTCACACATTTAGGCCCCGGCACCCAGACAGAGGAGAGAAGTCCCGTAACAGAGAATCTGGCCTTATGTCAGCACAGAATCTGTCTTCATGTCATAGCAGAGAATCAGGCATCACGTTACCCACCACTGGAACAGGCCACTGTAACACATTTAGGCCCAGGCACCCAGACAGAGGAGAGAGGTCCTGTAACAGAGAATCTGGCCTTATGTCAGCACAGAATCAGTCTTCATGTCATAGCAGGGAATCAGGCTTCACGTCACCCACCACTGGAACAGGCCACTGTCACACATTTCGGCCCAGGCACCCAGGCAGAGGAGAGAGGTCCCGTAACAGAGAATCTGGCCTTATGTCAGCGCAGAATCAGTCTTCATGCATAGCAGAGAATCAGGCTTCACGTCACCCACCACTGGAACAGGCCACTGTCACACATTTAGGCCCAGGCAGAGGAGAGAGGTCACGTAACAGAGAATCTGGCCTTATGTCAGCACAGAATCTGTCTTCATGTCATAGCAGAGAATCAGGCATCACGTCACCCACCACTGGAACAGGCCACTGTCACACATTTAGGCCCCGGCACCCAGACAGAGGAGAGAGGTCCTGTAACAGAGAATCTGGCCTTATGTCAGCACAGAATCTGTCTTCATGTCATAGCAGAGAATCAGGCATCACGTCACCCACCACTGGAACAGGCCACTGTCACACATTTAGGCCCAGGCACCTAGGCAGAGGAGAGAGGTCCCGTAACAGAGAATCTGGCCTTATGTCAGCGCAGAATCAGTCTTCATGTCATAGCAGAGAATCAGGCTTCACGTCACCCACCACTGGAACAGGCCACTTTCACACATTTAGGCCCAGGCAGAGGAGAGAGGTCCCGTAACAGAGAATCTGGCCTTATGTCAGCACAGAATCTGTCTTCATGTCATAGCAGAGAATCAGGCATCACGTCACCCACCACTGGAACAGGCCACTGTCACACATTTAGGCCCCGGCACCCAGACAGAGGAGAGAGGTCCTGTAACAGAGAATCTGGCCTTATGTCAGCACAGAATCTGTCTTCATGTCATAGCAGAGAATCAGGCATCACGTCACCCACCACTGGAACAGGCCACTGTCACACATTTAGGCCCAGGCACCTAGGCAGAGGAGAGAGGTCCCGTAACAGAGAATCTGGCCTTATGTCAGCGCAGAATCAGTCTTCATGTCATAGCCGAGAATCAGGCTTCACGTCACCCACCACTGGAACAGGCCACTGTCACACATTTAGGCCCAGGCAGAGGAGAGAGGTCACGTAACAGTGAATCTGGCCTTATGTCAGCACAGAATCTGTCTTCATGTCATAGCAGAGAATCAGGCATCACGTCACCCACCACTGGAACAGGCCACTGTCACACATTTAGGCCCCGGCACCCAGACAGAGGAGAGAGGTCCTGTAACAGAGAATCTGGCCTTATGTCAGCACAGAATCTGTCTTCATGTCATAGCAGAGAATCAGGCATCACGTCACCCACCACTGGAACAGGCCACTGTCACACATTTAGGCCCAGGCACCTAGGCAGAGGAGAGAGGTCCCGTAACAGAGAATCTGGCCTTATGTCAGCACAGAATCTGTCTTCATGTCATAGCAGAGAATCAGGCATCACGTCACCCACCACTGGAACAGGCCACTGTCACACATTTAGGCCCCGGCACCCAGACAGAGGAGAGAGGTCCTGTAACAGAGAATCTGGCCTTATGTCAGCACAGAATCTGTCTTCATGTCATAGCAGAGAATCAGGCATCACGTCACCCACCACTGGAACAGGCCACTGTCACAAATTTAGGCCCAGGCACCCAGGCAGAGGAGAGAGGTCCTGTAACAGAGAATCTGGCCTTATGTCAGCGCAAAATCAGTCTTCATGTCATAACAGAGAATCAGGCTTCACGTCACCCACCATTGGAACAGGCCACTGTCACACATTTTGGCCCAGGCAGAGGAGAGAGGTCCCGTAACAGAGAATCTGGCCTTATGTCAGCACAGAATCTGTCTTCATGTCATAGCAGAGAATCAGGCATCACGTCACCCACCACTGGAACAGGCCACTGTCACACATTTAGGCCCCGGCACCCAGACAGAGGAGAGAGGTCCCGTAACAGAGAATCTGGCCTTATGTCAGCGCAGAATCAGTCTTCATGTCATAGCAGAGAATCAGGCATCACGTCACCCACCACTGGAACAGGCCACTGTCACACATTTAGGCCCAGGCACCCAGGCAGAGGAGAGAGGTCCCGTAACAGAGAATCTGGCCTTATGTCAGCGCAGAATCAGTCTTCATGTCATAGCAGAGAATCAGGCATCACGTCACCCACCACTGGAACAGGCCACTGTCACACATTTAGGCCCAGGGCACCCAGGCAGAGGAGAGAGGTCCCGTAACAGAGAATCTGGCCTTATGTCAGCGCAGAATCAGTCTTCATGTCATAGCAGAGAATCAGGCTTCACGTCACCCACCACTGGAACAGGCCACTGTCACACATTTCGGCCCAGGCACCCAGGCAGAGGAGAGAGGTCCCGTAACAGAGAATCTGGCCTTATGTCAGCGCAGAATCAGTCTTCATGTCATAGCAGAGAATCAGGCATCACGTCACCCACCACTGGAACAGGCCACTGTCACACATTTAGGCCCCGGCACCCAGACAGAGGAGAGAGGTCCTGTAACAGAGAATCTGGCCTTATGTCAGCACAGAATCTGTCTTCATGTTATAGCAGAGAATCAGGCATCACGTCACCCACCACTGGAACAGGCCACTGTCACACATTTAGGCCCAGGCAGAGGAGAGAGGTCCCGTAACAGAGAATCTGGCCTTATGTCAGCACAGAATCTGTCTTCATGTCATAGCAGAGAATCAGGCATCACGTCACCCACCACTGGAACAGGCCACTGTCACACATTTAGGCCCCGGCACCCAGACAGAGGAGAGAGGTCCTGTAACAGAGAATCTGGCCTTATGTCAGCACAGAATCTGTCTTCATGTTATAGCAGAGAATCAGGCATCACGTCACCCACCACTGGAACAGGCCACTGTCACACATTTAGGCCCAGGCACCCAGGCAGAGGAGAGAGGTCCCGTAACAGAGAATCTGGCCTTATGTCAGCGCAGAATCAGTCTTCATGTCATAGCAGAGAATCAGGCTTCACGTCACCCACCACTGGAACAGGCCACTGTCACACATTTAGGCACAGGCAGAGGAGAGAGGTCCCGTAACAGAGAATCTGGCCTTATGTCAGCACAGAATCTGTCTTCATGTCATAGCAGAGAATCAGGCATCACGTCACCCACCACTGGAACAGGCCACTGTCACACATTTAGGCCCCGGCACCCAGACAGAGGAGAGAGGTCCTGTAACAGAGAATCTGGCCTTATGTCAGCACAGAATCTGTCTTCATGTTATAGCAGAGAATCAGGCATCACGTCACCCACCACTGGAACAGGCCACTGTCACACATTTAGGCCCAGGCACCCAGGCAGAGGAGAGAGGTCCCGTAACAGAGAATCTGGCCTTATGTCAGCGCAGAATCAGTCTTCATGTCATAGCAGAGAATCAGGCTTCACGTCACCCACCACTGGAACAGGCCACTGTCACACATTTAGGCACAGGCAGAGGAGAGAGGTCCCGTAACAGAGAATCTGGCCTTATGTCAGCACAGAATCTGTCTTCATGTCATAGCAGAGAATCAGGCATCACGTCACCCACCACTGGAACAGGCCACTGTCACACATTTAGGCCCCGGCACCCAGACAGAGGAGAGAAGTCCCGTAACAGAGAATCTGGCCTTATGTCAGCACAGAATCTGTCTTCATGTCATAGCAGAGAATCAGGCATCACGTTACCCACCACTGGAACAGGCCACTGTAACACATTTAGGCCCAGGCACCCAGACAGAGGAGAGAGGTCCTGTAACAGAGAATCTGGCCTTATGTCAGCACAGAATCAGTCTTCATGTCTTAGCAGGGAATCAGGCTTCACGTCACCCACCACTGGAACAGGCCACTGTCACACATTTCGGCCCAGGCACCCAGGCAGAGGAGAGAGGTCCCGTAACAGAGAATCTGGCCTTATGTCAGCGCAGAATCAGTCTTCATGCATAGCAGAGAATCAGGCTTCACGTCACCCACCACTGGAACAGGCCACTGTCACACATTTAGGCCCAGGCAGAGGAGAGAGGTCCCGTAACAGAGAATCTGGCCTTATGTCAGCACAGAATCTGTCTTCATGTCATAGCAGAGAATCAGGCATCACGTCACCCACCACTGGAACAGGCCACTGTCACACATTTAGGCCCCGGCACCCAGACAGAGGAGAGAGGTCCTGTAACAGAGAATCTGGCCTTATGTCAGCACAGAATCTGTCTTCATGTCATAGCAGAGAATCAGGCATCACGTCACCCACCACTGGAACAGGCCACTGTCACACATTTAGGCCCAGGCACCTAGGCAGAGGAGAGAGGACCCGTAACAGAGAATCTGGCCTTATGTCAGCGCAGAATCTGTCTTCATGTCATAGCAGAGAATCAGGCTTCACGTCACCCACCACTGGAACAGGCCACTTTCACACATTTAGGCCCAGGCAGAGGAGAGAGGTCCCGTAACAGAGAATCTGGCCTTATGTCAGCACAGAATCTGTCTTCATGTCATAGCAGAGAATCAGGCATCACGTCACCCACCACTGGAACAGGCCACTGTCACACATTTAGGCCCCGGCACCCAGACAGAGGAGAGAGGTCCTGTAACAGAGAATCTGGCCTTATGTCAGCACAGAATCTGTCTTCATGTCATAGCAGAGAATCAGGCATCACGTCACCCACCACTGGAACAGGCCACTGTCACACATTTAGGCCCAGGCACCTAGGCAGAGGAGAGAGGTCCCGTAACAGAGAATCTGGCCTTATGTCAGCGCAGAATCAGTCTTCATGTCATAGCCGAGAATCAGGCTTCACGTCACCCACCACTGGAACAGGCCACTGTCACACATTTAGGCCCAGGCAGAGGAGAGAGGTCCCGTAACAGTGAATCTGGCCTTATGTCAGCACAGAATCTGTCTTCATGTCATAGCAGAGAATCAGGCATCACGTCACCCACCACTGGAACAGGCCACTGTCACACATTTAGGCCCCGGCACCCAGACAGAGGAGAGAGGTCCTGTAACAGAGAATCTGGCCTTATGTCAGCACAGAATCTGTCTTCATGTCATAGCAGAGAATCAGGCATCACGTCACCCACCACTGGAACAGGCCACTGTCACACATTTAGGCCCAGGCACCTAGGCAGAGGAGAGAGGTCCCGTAACAGAGAATCTGGCCTTATGTCAGCGCAGAATCAGTCTTCATGTCATAGCAGAGAATCAGGCTTCACGTCACCCACCACTGGAACAGGCCACTGTCACACATTTAGGCCCAGGCACCTAGGCAGAGGAGAGAGGTCCCGTAACAGAGAATCTGGCCTTATGTCAGCGCAGAATCAGTCTTCATGTCATAGCAGAGAATCAGGCTTCACGTCACCCACCACTGGAACAGGCCACTTTCACACATTTAGGCCCAGGCAGAGGAGAGAGGTCCCGTAACAGAGAATCTGGCCTTATGTCAGCACAGAATCTGTCTTCATGTCATAGCAGAGAATCAGGCATCACGTCACCCACCACTGGAACAGGCCACTGTCACACATTTAGGCCCCGGCACCCAGACAGAGGAGAGAGGTCCTGTAACAGAGAATCTGGCCTTATGTCAGCACAGAATCTGTCTTCATGTCATAGCAGAGAATCAGGCATCACGTCACCCACCACTGGAACAGGCCACTGTCACACATTTAGGCCCAGGGCACCTAGGCAGAGGAGAGAGGTCCCGTAACAGAGAATCTGGCCTTATGTCAGCGCAGAATCAGTCTTCATGTCATAGCAGAGAATCAGGCTTCACGTCACCCACCACTGGAACAGGCCACTGTCACACATTTAGGCCCAGGCAGAGGAGAGAGGTCCCGTAACAGAGAATCTGGCCTTATGTCAGCACAGAATCTGTCTTCATGTCATAGCAGAGAATCAGGCATCACGTCACCCACCACTGGAACAGGCCACTGTCACACATTTAGGCCCCGGCACCCAGACAGAGGAGAGAGGTCCTGTAACAGAGAATCTGGCCTTATGTCAGCACAGAATCTGTCTTCATGTTATAGCAGAGAATCAGGCATCACGTCACCCACCACTGGAACAGGCCACTGTCACACATTTAGGCCCAGGCACCCAGGCAGAGGAGAGAGGTCCCGTAACAGAGAATCTGGCCTTATGTCAGCGCAGAATCAGTCTTCATGTCATAGCAGAGAATCAGGCTTCACGTCACCCACCACTGGAACAGGCCACTGTCACACATTTAGGCACAGGCAGAGGAGAGAGGTCCCGTAACAGAGAATCTGGCCTTATGTCAGCACAGAATCTGTCTTCATGTCATAGCAGAGAATAAGGCATCACGTCACCCACCACTGGAACAGGCCACTGTCACACATTTAGGCCCCGGCACCCAGACAGAGGAGAGAAGTCCCGTAACAGAGAATCTGGCCTTATGTCAGCACAGAATCTGTCTTCATGTCATAGCAGAGAATCAGGCATCACGTTACCCACCACTGGAACAGGCCACTGTAACACATTTAGGCCCAGGCACCCAGACAGAGGAGAGAGGTCCTGTAACAGAGAATCTGGCCTTATGTCAGCACAGAATCAGTCTTCATGTCATAGCAGGGAATCAGGCTTCACGTCACCCACCACTGGAACAGGCCACTGTCACACATTTCGGCCCAGGCACCCAGGCAGAGGAGAGAGGTCCCGTAACAGAGAATCTGGCCTTATGTCAGCGCAGAATCAGTCTTCATGCATAGCAGAGAATCAGGCTTCACGTCACCCACCACTGGAACAGGCCACTGTCACACATTTAGGCCCAGGCAGAGGAGAGAGGTCCCGTAACAGAGAATCTGGCCTTATGTCAGCACAGAATCTGTCTTCATGTCATAGCAGAGAATCAGGCATCACGTTACCCACCACTGGAACAGGCCACTGTCACACATTTAGGCCCCGGCACCCAGACAGAGGAGAGAGGTCCTGTAACAGAGAATCTGGCCTTATGTCAGCACAGAATCTGTCTTCATGTCATAGCAGAGAATCAGGCATCACGTCACCCACCACTGGAACAGGCCACTGTCACACATTTAGGCCCAGGCACCTAGGCAGAGGAGAGAGGTCCCGTAACAGAGAATCTGGCCTTATGTCAGCGCAGAATCAGTCTTCATGTCATAGCAGAGAATCAGGCTTCACGTCACCCACCACTGGAACAGGCCACTTTCACACATTTAGGCCCAGGCAGAGGAGAGAGGTCCCGTAACAGAGAATCTGGCCTTATGTCAGCACAGAATCTGTCTTCATGTCATAGCAGAGAATCAGGCATCACGTCACCCACCACTGGAACAGGCCACTGTCACACATTTAGGCCCCGGCACCCAGACAGAGGAGAGAGGTCCTGTAACAGAGAATCTGGCCTTATGTCAGCACAGAATCTGTCTTCATGTCATAGCAGAGAATCAGGCATCACGTCACCCACCACTGGAACAGGCCACTGTCACACATTTAGGCCCAGGCACCTAGGCAGAGGAGAGAGGTCCCGTAACAGAGAATCTGGCCTTATGTCAGCGCAGAATCAGTCTTCATGTCATAGCAGAGAATCAGGCTTCACGTCACACACCACTGGAACAGGCCACTGTCACACATTTAGGCCCAGGCAGAGGAGAGAGGTCCCGTAACAGTGAATCTAGCCTTATGTCAGCACAGAATCTGTCTTCATGTCATAGCAGAGAATCAGGCATCACGTCACCCACCACTGGAACAGGCCACTGTCACACATTTAGGCCCCGGCACCCAGACAGAGGAGAGAGGTCCTGTAACAGAGAATCTGGCCTTATGTCAGCACAGAATCTGTCTTCATGTCATAGCAGAGAATCAGGCATCACGTCACCCACCACTGGAACAAGCCACTGTCACACATTTAGGCCCAGGCACCCAGGCAGAGGAGAGAGGTCCCGTAACAGAGAATCTGGCCTTATGTCAGCGCAGAATCAGTCTTCATGTCATAGCAGAGAATCAGGCTTCACGTCACCCACCACTGGAACAGGCCACTGTCACACATTTAGGCCCAGGCAGAGGAGAGAGGTCCCGTAACAGAGAATCTGCCTTATGTCAGCACAGAATCTGTCTTCATGTCATAGCAGAGAATCAGGCATCACGTCACCCACCACTGGAACAGGCCACTGTCACACATTTAGGCCCCGGCACCCAGACAGAGGAGAGAGGTCCTGTAACAGAGAATCTGGCCTTATGTCAGCACAGAATCTGTCTTCATGTTATAGCAGAGAATCAGGCATCACGTCACCCACCACTGGAACAGGTCACTGTCACACATTTAGGCCCAGGCACCCAGGCAGAGGAGAGAGGTCCCGTAACAGAGAATCTGGCCTTATGTCAGCGCAGAATCAGTCTTCATGTCATAGCAGAGAATCAGGCTTCACGTCACCCACCACTGGAACAGGCCACTGTCACACATTTAGGCCCAGGCAGAGGAGAGAGGTCCCGTAACAGAGAATCTGGCCTTATGTCAGCACAGAATCTGTCTTCATGTCATAGCAGAGAATCAGGCATCACGTCACCCACCACTGGAACAGGCCACTGTCACACATTTAGGCCCCGGCACCCAGACAGAGGAGAGAGGTCCCGTAACAGAGAATCTGGCCTTATGTCAGCACAGAATCAGTCTTCATGTCATAGCAGGGAATCAGGCTTCACGTCACCCACCACTGGAACAGGCTACTGTCACACATTTAGGCCCAGGCACCCAGGCAGAGGAGAGAGGTCCCGTAGCAGAGAATCTGACCTTATGTCAGCGCAGAATCTTTCTTCATGTCATAGCAGAGAATCAGGCATCACGTCACCCACCACTGGAACAGGCCACTGTCACATATTTAGGCCCAGGCACCAAGTCAGTGGTGTAAGTACAGTCGATATGAACCACATGATGTTTCACCAAATATCCAGTCTGCAGGTTTGCAATAGGGTCATACCAATATACAGGAGCTGCAGCAATGATCACTTGTTAAATATAGTTCCATATATTCATAAGCTGTTAGCAGACAGTCAGGACATGCTAAATAAACCTCTTCAAATGTGCTATTAGATAACTGAGGAAAGTTTTAACAGACAGAGTCTTTACAGTGGACTCTTCCAGAAAGCCCCCTGTGTATTCTGCTACTTGGTTTGGTCTCCTCAGTGCAGACATTTTCTTTGAAGGAGGTAGGATCTCTGTCTAAGTTCTCTAAAGCTAAAGTTAATTTATCTATTGTAAAAAGTTATAATATATACCCATAATAGTTCTGTAGAATGTAAAGAGGTGACTGTATGTTTTTTAGCAGCCTTTAAACCCTGCAGCACATGCTAGGCTGAGTAGATGATGTACAGTTAGAGAGCCATGTGTTCTTCCTAAAATGGCTGCAAGACATGCTGTATTCCAGGTCACCCTGCTGCAATATCTTTGTAAATGATTTTCTCTTGTTCATTTTTCTGTATGCTTTGTTATATCCTGTAACATGTATGTGGGAATGTAATATAATGACTGCTTGTTATGATATAGGTGGGCTGGTGACCTGGCTGTATACCACATAGTGGCAGTGTTTCCCTGTTGTATTACAGGCTCCAGCCAAGTGCACTCCACCTCAATAAAGCTTTAAACCACAGAAAACCTGAGTGTCGTCCCTTAGAGTCCACTTAGAGTTTATGCCTGGAGGAGCTGGTGACCGAGTGAGTGTGAAAGCTGGAGGTGTCGCAGATGGTGCAAGGAAAAGAGGGTTACATTTGGTGCCGTGACTCGGATGTCATCATTCTGCTCAAAGTGACCAGTGAAGATACCTAAAGTCACCAGTGTGCGAGTTCTGAGGTGATTGTGCCACGGCGGAGCTGCTAGGCGGCAAATTGACCTTATTAGCGGTTTATATCCTCTCAGGAATAGAAGATGAGTGGACAAGCCAGAGCCCGCGGTAGAGCACGTGCCAGGGGGCAGCCCAGCGAAGGACAGCCTGGACAGGAGCAAGAGGCTCAAGAACCTAGACGCATTGAAAGGATTCCAGCAGCCACCAGCCGAGCCTTTGCTTGTGGAAAGAGGGTGCCAGAGAGGCCCGCCAGTTGTGGAGAGACCTCCGACTGATGTTCTGCAGCTTTCAGCTGGATTTCAGGACATATCCCTCGGAGAACGGGGTGGCCACAGGCGTGACTTTCATGACCTTGGAGTGAACACCCGGCAGACCATTGAATAGAAATGTGAGACCTGTTTTTTTTTTGCACTGTGTGACAGGTTAAGGTTTAATCACAGAATCAGACTTCTATCTGCACGGTAGCGTGTGTCTTAGGTTTTTCTGAATGACACTATCAGTACCTTCAATGTAAGATATCCTTTTTGGGATAGATTTCAAGTAGGCCTCCAATACCAGAAACTAGTTATTTTGAGAATGGCAAATTTGGGAATAGTTTTTCAACCCAGAAAAAAAAGTGTGCTTTTACGGTCACTACAAATAACTTGACCAGCTAAAACAGTACAGATTTGCTTGAATAGAAATGTGAGACCTGTTTTTTTTTGCACTGTGTGACAGGTTAAGGTTTAATCTCAGAATCAGACTTCTATCTGCACGGTAGCGTGTGTCTTAGGTTTTTCTGAATGACACTATCAGTACCTTCAATGTAAGATATCCTTTTTGGGATAGATTTCAAGTAGGCCTCCAATACCAGAAACTAGTTATTTTGAGAATGGCAAATTTGGGAATAGTTTTTCAACCCAGAAAAAAAAGTGTGCTTTTACGGTCACTACAAATAACTTGACCAGCTAAAACAGTACAGATTTGCTTGAATAGAAATGTGAGACCTGTTTTTTTTTGCACTGTGTGACAGGTTAAGGTTTAATCTCAGAATCAGACTTCTATCTGCACGGTAGCGTGTGTCTTAGGTTTTTCTGAATGACACTATCAGTACCTTCAATGTAAGATATCCTTTTTGGGATAGATTTCAAGTAGGCCTCCAATACCAGAAACTAGTTATTTTGAGAATGGCAAATTTGGGAATAGTTTTTCAACCCAGAAAAAAAAGTGTGCTTTTACGGTCACTACAAATAACTTGACCAGCTAAAACAGTACAGATTTGCTTGAATAGAAATGTGAGACCTGTTTTTTTTTGCACTGTGTGACAGGTTAAGGTTTAATCTCAGAATCAGACTTCTATCTGCACGGTAGCGTGTGTCTTAGGTTTTTCTGAATGACACTATCAGTACCTTCAATGTAAGATATCCTTTTTGGGATAGATTTCAAGTAGGCCTCCAATACCAGAAACTAGTTATTTTGAGAATGGCAAATTTGGGAATAGTTTTTCAACCCAGAAAAAAAAGTGTGCTTTTACGGTCACTACAAATAACTTGACCAGCTAAAACAGTACAGATTTGCTTGAATAGAAATGTGAGACCTGTTTTTTTTTGCACTGTGTGACAGGTTAAGGTTTAATCTCAGAATCAGACTTCTATCTGCACGGTAGCGTGTGTCTTAGGTTTTTCTGAATGACACTATCAGTACCTTCAATGTAAGATATCCTTTTTGGGATAGATTTCAAGTAGGCCTCCAATACCAGAAACTAGTTATTTTGAGAATGGCAAATTTGGGAATAGTTTTTCAACCCAGAAAAAAAAGTGTGCTTTTACGGTCACTACAAATAACTTGACCAGCTAAAACAGTACAGATTTGCTTGAATAGAAATGTGAGACCTGTTTTTTTTTGCACTGTGTGACAGGTTAAGGTTTAATCTCAGAATCAGACTTCTATCTGCACGGTAGCGTGTGTCTTAGGTTTTTCTGAATGACACTATCAGTACCTTCAATGTAAGATATCCTTTTTGGGATAGATTTCAAGTAGGCCTCCAATACCAGAAACTAGTTATTTTGAGAATGGCAAATTTGGGAATAGTTTTTCAACCCAGAAAAAAAAGTGTGCTTTTACGGTCACTACAAATAACTTGACCAGCTAAAACAGTACAGATTTGCTTGAATAGAAATGTGAGACCTGTTTTTTTTTGCACTGTGTGACAGGTTAAGGTTTAATCTCAGAATCAGACTTCTATCTGCACGGTAGCGTGTGTCTTAGGTTTTTCTGAATGACACTATCAGTACCTTCAATGTAAGATATCCTTTTTGGGATAGATTTCAAGTAGGCCTCCAATACCAGAAACTAGTTATTTTGAGAATGGCAAATTTGGGAATAGTTTTTCAACCCAGAAAAAAAAGTGTGCTTTTACGGTCACTACAAATAACTTGACCAGCTAAAACAGTACAGATTTGCTTGAATAGAAATGTGAGACCTGTTTTTTTTTGCACTGTGTGACAGGTTAAGGTTTAATCTCAGAATCAGACTTCTATCTGCACGGTAGCGTGTGTCTTAGGTTTTTCTGAATGACACTATCAGTACCTTCAATGTAAGATATCCTTTTTGGGATAGATTTCAAGTAGGCCTCCAATACCAGAAACTAGTTATTTTGAGAATGGCAAATTTGGGAATAGTTTTTCAACCCAGAAAAAAAAGTGTGCTTTTACGGTCACTACAAATAACTTGACCAGCTAAAACAGTACAGATTTGCTTGAATAGAAATGTGAGACCTGTTTTTTTTTGCACTGTGTGACAGGTTAAGGTTTAATCTCAGAATCAGACTTCTATCTGCACGGTAGCGTGTGTCTTAGGTTTTTCTGAATGACACTATCAGTACCTTCAATGTAAGATATCCTTTTTGGGATAGATTTCAAGTAGGCCTCAAATACCAGAAACTAGTTATTTTGAGAATGGCAAATTTGGGAATAGTTTTTCAACCCAGAAAAAAAAAAGGGCTTTTACGGTTGCTACAAATAACTTGACCAGCTAAAACAGTACAGATTTGGTTGAATAGAAATGTCAGATCTATTTTTTAGGCGCTGGGTGACAGGCTCAACTTGCCCCTGATGTAGTATATGGCCAAAAAATAACCACACTGTTGATGGTTAAATGCACTTGGGTGACACAGGCTCAGCCTGCACCAGATGTAGTATATGGCCAAAAAATAATCAGACTGTTGATGGTTAAATGCACTTCGGTGACACAGGCTCAGCCTGCAGCTGATGTAGTATATGGCCAAAAAATAACCAGACTGTTGATGGTTAAATGCACTTGGGTGACACAGGCTCAGCCTGCACCAGATGTAGTATATGGCCAAAATATAATCAGACTGTCGATGGTTAAATGCACTTCGGTGACACAGGCTCAGCCTGCAGCTGATGTAGTATATGGCCAAAAAATAACCAGACTGTTGATGGTTAAATGCACTTCGGTGACACAGGCTCAGCCTGCAGCTGATGTAGGATATAGCACAAAATAACCACACTATTGATGGTTAAATACACTTGGTGATAGCTTGTGCTGGCGCACCACAAGTCACAAAATGGCCGCCGATCACCCCAGAAAAAAAGTGATCTAAAAACGCTCTGGGCTGCCTCAAAAATGTGAGCAAGTCAATACTAGCTCTTCAATGATCCACAGCTGCAGATCGATCACAGAATGAAGTCTTTTGGAGGAGTTAATCACTGCCTAATCTCGCCCTAACGTCGCAGCTGCAACCTCTCCCTATGCTTGAATCAGCAGAGTGACGTGCAGCGCAACGTGACCCAAGCTTATATAGAGGCTGGGTCACATGCTGCACTGGCCAATCACAGCCATGCCAATAGTAGGCAAGGCTGTGATGGCCTCTTGGGGAAAGTAGTATGATGCTTGTTGATTGGCTGCTTTGCAGCCTTTCAAAAAGCGCCAAGAAAGCGCCGAACACCGAACCCGAACACAGACTTTTACGAAAATGTTCGGGTTCGGGTCCGTGTCACGGACACCCCAAAATTCGGTACGAACCCGAACTATACAGTTCGGGTTCGCTCATCCCTAGTGACGTCACATCACATGATCCAATCACATGGCCCCTCACCATGGTGATGAACCATGTGATGAGCACAGTGACGTCATCAAAGATCCTATTCCTGTGCACAGCAAAGAAGAAGACAGAAGAGATGCCGGCTACGCGATCAAGTGGATTAAGGTGAGTTAAATTATTTTTAAAAAAAATTTAACCCCTCCAGCCCTATTTTACTAAGCATTCTGTATTAAGAATGCTATTATTTTCCATTGTAACCATGTTATAAGGGGAAATAATACAATCTACAGTACACCTAACCCAAACCCGAACTTCTGTGAAGAAGTTCGGGTTTGGGTACCAAACATGCCGATTTTTCTCACACGCGTGCAAAATGCATTACAATGTTTTGCTCTCGCGCGGAAAAATCGTGCATTTTCCCGCAACGCACCTGCATCTTATCCGGGCAAAAAAAATGACGCCCGTGTGAAAGAGGTCTAAGGCTGCACTACAAAGAAATTCTGATGACAAAATGTACCATTCTGAGTTCTGTCAGCTGCGGAGCATAAAGGAATTTAACCACGTGTAAAAGTAAAGTTATAGGAGAGTCTACATACAGTCAATTTTGAAAAGCCTGAGACTGGTCTATATCTTTTTATATATCTTTTAGAACTGTTAAAGGGATTGTCCAATGAAAACTTTCATACCGTCTTCAAACCAGCACCTGAATCTGAACACTTTTGTAATTACATGTAATAAAAAATTTGGTAAAGCCACTGAGTTATTCAATAAAATATATCTGTATAGCGCCATATGCTTTTTGTTTTTTTCTTATTCATTTATCCTACTTACTGAGATGGCAGCACATGCTTAGTTTCATCCTTCAACTGCCTCCTGAGCTGCAGCAGAAATGACACGCCCCCTGAGCTCCAGCAGAAAGGACACACCCCTTGAGATGAAAGCTTGATATACAGTAAATCTAGCAGAGCAATTGGATCAAAGGTACAGAGCTGGTTCTAGCTTTGTTAGGAAGAGCTTTTCATGCACTATATGATGTCTGATTTTCATTTTTTACATTAATCATAGAGTAACCAGTTTAAGTAAATGTAATGTATTTTATTGTTTATTTCTATAGGTAAAAGATTGAAAAGAGGGGTGCTTTGAAGTTCTACAATTTTTTTAATTTTTTTATTCTTTCATTGTAATTTTTTGTTCCCTTAGGGGATTTGTACATATACTATTGCTGTCTATGGGATTCTGACAGACTGCCTTTCAAGCTGTGCCTTGGGCAAGACTTTGTAGGCAGCATGTTTTTACACATCTGGATGCCTCCACAAGGCTCCAGGCTCTCATAGTTCCTGATTGGAGTCCCTCTGTCTTAATACTCAGATTCCACGGTCTCTATCGACTGCACCATCTGAGGAGTAACATGGCCGGGATTATCTCTGATCTGAGTCATTAAAGCCAGATGCCAGCTGTAATACACAGCCAGTACCCACTGCATATGAAGCAGGATCAGCTGATGATCCCACTTCATTTACCTCTCACACACCTTCGACATATGGGATACAAAGGGGTTAATATACCATCATTTTTTTATTTATTCCTAAAACCATTTATGGATTAAAATAATATTTTATTTTAAGACTACAGTTGCAAGAAAAAGTATGTGAACCCTTTGGAATGATATGGATTTCTGCACAAATTGGTCATAAAATGTGATCTGATCTTCATCTAAGTCACAACAATAGACAATCACAGTCTGCTTAAACTAATAACACACAAAAAATTAAATGTTACCATGTTTTTATTGAACACACCATGTAAACATTCACAGTGCAGGTGGAAAAAGTATGTGAACCCTTGGCTAATGACATCTCTAAGAGCTAATTGGAGTGAGGTGTCAGCCAACTGGAGTCCAATCAATGAGATGAGATTGGAGGTTTGGTTACAGCTGCCCTGCCCTATAAAAAACACACACCAGTTCTGGGTTTGCTTTTCACAAGAAGCATTGTCTGATGTGAATGATGCCTCGCACAAAAGAGCTCTCAGAAGACCTACGATTAAGAATTGTTGACTTGCATAAAGCTGGAAAGGGTTATAAAAGTATCTCCAAAAGCATTGCTGTTTATCAGTCCACGGTAAGACAAATTGTCTGTAAATGGAGAAAGTTCAGCACTGCTGCTACTCTCCCTAGGAGTGACCGTCCTGTAAAGATGAGTGCAAGAGCACAGCACAGACTGCTCAATGAGGTGATGAAGAATCCGAGAGCGTCAGCTAAAGACTTACAAAAGTCTCTGGCATATGCTAACATCCCTGTTAGCGAATCTGCGATAGGTAAAACACTAAACAAGAATGAATTTCATGGGAGGATACCACAGAGGAAGCCACTGCTGTCCAAGAAAAACATTGCTGCACGTTTACAGTTTGCACAAGAGCACCTGGATGTTCCACAGCAGTACTGGCAAAATATTCTGTGGACAGATAAAACCAAAGTTGAGTTGTTTGGAAGAAACACACAACACTATGTATGGAGAAAAAGAGGCACAGCACACCAACATCAAAACCTCATCCCAACTGTGAAGTATGGTGGTGGGTGTAGCATGGTTTGGGGCTGCTTTGCTGCATCAGGGCCTGGACAGATTTCTATCATCGAAGGAAAAATGAATTCCCAAGTTTATCAAGACATTTTGCAGGAGAACTTAAGGCCATCTGTCCACCAGCTGAAGCTCAACAGAAGATGGGTGTTGCAACAGGACAACGACCCAAAGCATAGAAGTAAATCAACAACAGAATGGCTTAAACAGAAGAATATACACCTTCTGGAGTGGCCCAGTCAGAGTCCTGACCTCAACCCGATTGAGATGCTGTGGCGTGACCTCAAGAAAGCGATTCACACCAGACATCGCAAGAATATTGCCGAACTGAAACAGTTCTGTAAAGAGGAATGGTCAAGAATTACTCCTGACCGTTGTGCACGTCTGATCTGCAACTACAGGAAACGTTTGGTTGAAGTTATTGCTGCCAAAAGAGGTTCAACCAGTTATTAAATCCAAGGGTTCACATACCTTTTCCACCTGCACTGTGAATGTTTACAATGTGTGTTCAATAAAAACATGGTAACATTAAATTCTTTGTGTGTTATTAGTTTAAGCAGACTGTGATTGTCTATTGTTGTGACTTAGATGAAGATCAGATCACATTTTATGGCCAATTTGTGCAGAAATCCATATCATTCCAAAGGGTTCACATACTTTTTCTTGCAACTGTATAAAGTTGGCATGTTAAAGGCCTTTTTTAGATCCACACATGAGATTATACAGTGGTCCTTAAAGTTACAATACAAATTTCTTCCCTGGTGACCATCGTATGTTGAAACCATTGTAACTTGAGTCTATAACTCTATGGGAAATTAGTTATTGGTTCCAAGCCCCAAAATAGCATCTCAAAATAAGAAAATATGAAGATTTAAGAAAAAAGTCAGATAACTGAGGGTACTTTCACACTTGTGGCAGAGGATTCCGGCAGGCAGTTCTGTCGCCGGCACTCCGGACGCAAACGGATGGTATTTGTCAGACGGAATCGGTCAAATGCATTGAAATACCTTATCCGTCTTTCCGGTGTCATCAGGAAAAACGGATCCGGTATTTTTTTAAATAAATTTAAAGGTCTGCGCATGCACGCACTGGAAGAACGGATCCGTCAATGCGGCAATTTTAATGCGGATCCGGAATTTCGGCAAGTGTTCAGGATTTTTGGCCGGAGAGAAAAATACAGCATGCTGCGGTATTTTCTCCGGCCAAAAAACGTAAGAGGGACTGAACTGATGCATTAGGATAAAACTGATCCGTTTTTTTCTGGTATTGAGCCCCTGTGACGGAGCTTAATATCGGAAAAGAAAAACGCTAGTGTGAAAGTACTCTAAGACTGAAAAAACTAATCCTTATATATAACAGTCAGGAATAGATCATGGAAGCTATAAATCACATTTTGTAATGAGGACAGAAGCTCTTTCAGCGTCTTATAGCACACACATTACACAAAAAAAATAACATGGAGCCATCCTGACCTAACATCTAAAGTAGGAGCTCATCCTGGCATAGACAGAGGGCACTACAGGAGATGTAGTACCGCAATGTACTGTATAGAGGAACTAATATACAACCAAAGGCAATGTTGTTTGGTTGGATCTGAATCTGAGACATTGTATGTTGAGTCTACAGTAGTTTCAAATTACAATGTCCTAGGAAATTCCATTTATGCTGAAAATATTGTATCCTGAGACTGTTTTATCTCGAGGGACTACTGTATAATGTCAGAAGTGGTAATAAAAAGGTTTAAAACTACTGCTATACTGCTGTTTATTGGTCTAAGGAGCATTATCCAAGATTCTGTTCACAGGTGTTGCAGTATTTTTTTTTATGGATTTGACTAGCTGTAATGGCTCCTTTATGAATGGTGGAGTGGTGAACAAACACTTAGATGTATTGAATGAGTTATGAGTAAAGATGAGTGAAGTTTTCAAACATTCGCCAAATTTTTCAATTTTTTTTTGCTTCATTACGAATTAATTAATCAATCACAAAGCACATTAAATCAGGTCTATCATGGCCTGAAGTTAAACTTTAAGTGGAATTTGTCCTGGTAAACATCACTGTCCAGTGCAGCAACATGCATAGCTAGTCCTTTATGGTACCGAAACAGGTACAGTGTGTCAGAATGACAGGCAAGTCACATACAGTATATGAATGTGCACATCATTGTACAAGCCACCAACATTCCTACTGTAGCTAACCCCCAGCTAAGCAAGAAAAAAAGCACACAACATCCTTCAGTAAAGCAAAAAAACTTAAAAAAACAAAAATAAAACGCTGCAGGTGTCCCAATGACTCTTTAGTGCAGAGATGCCCAACTTGTGGCTCTCCAGCTGTTGCAAAACTACAACTCCTAGCATGCCTGGATAGACTACAGCTATCAGCCTACAGCAGGGCATAGTGGGAGTTGTAGTTTTAAAACAGCTGGAGAGCTGCAGGTTTAGCATCCCAGCTTTAGTGGAACTAAATCGACATGGAGGAAGAGCCAAAAAAGTAGTGGAGAAAAAAATCCATGTTTTAATCTATGTTATGACAGTGTAAACACATGCCTTTGAATCCCTTCTGTTAGCTGTAGAATGTCTGTACATCACTATTAAGCTTAGTTCACACATATTTGGTCATTTATTCTCATCGGCTAATGTCAACCCAAAGCAGGTGTGGCTGGAAGACACAGAACAGGTGCAGATCTATTCATAATACCTAATCCGAGAGTAGGCTTGGCTCCTGAACTTGTCTCACAATTAGTGCTCATGCACACAACCATATGTATTTTGCGGTCCGCAAAATACGGATCCGCTAAAAATATGGATGATGTCGTTGTGCGTTCCGTATTTTGCGGAATGGAACAGCTGGCCCCTAATAGAACAGTACTATCCTTGTTCGTAATACGGACAATAATAGGACATGTTCTATTTTTTTGCGGAACGGAATTACGTACATACAGAAACGGAATGCACACGGAGTAACTTCAGTTTTTTTTGCGGACCCATTGAAATGAATAGTTCCGCATACGGTCCGCAAAAAAACCCGGAACGGACACGGAAAGAAAATACTTTCATGTGCATAAGCCCTAAGTGATGGAAATAACTGACCAAATAACAGAAGTGTAAACTTAGCCTTACAGTTCAATATTAGGATCAGCTCTAATTTATCTGCATGGACTTAACCGTGCAGTACCCCAAGATTCAAGTAGTGGCCCCATGACAGTGTGGAGGGTGTCAGCAGTAAGGCTGTGTTCACATCACTGTTTCTTTTTCCATTCTTCTGATCCATCAGAAGAACAGCCCAAAAATCCTGTAGTTTCAGCATCTGCCTTCAAACTATCAGTATTTGGTCAGCATTGTATTACTATTGTCAAGGCAAAAACAGGAGTGGGTCCAAAACAGAGATAATATGTGATGGAAATATTTGCATGTCTTCTGCGTTTTGGACCCATTCCTTCTTTTAGCTTCCAAATCATGATCCAATCCTGATGCAAGATACTGACCATGTGATAGAGGCCTTATTGTCACTCAAAAGACAAGACCCTTTTTTCCTGTTCTTCTGATGGATCAGAAGAATGAAAAAATAAACGGTGATGTCAATATGGCTATACAGGGACATTAGTAGCCCTGTAACAAACTGGTGAGGGTGACAACATTATGAAGAGTCAGAATAGTGGCACTGTAACAAAGTGGTGAGGGTGGCAATAGTATGAAAAGTGATAATTAGAGATATAAGTAAAGTTTTCAAAAATTCTGTTTGGTTGCATGGCTGAATTAGCTTAGTGACAAACTAATTCTTTGTAAGGAGCGGGCGCAATGAAGGGGAATGACGATTGTTTAATACTACTGTTATTGTGGTGCCCACATTGTTTTATAAATAATTAATTCTATAATGCCATGATCCTGTATTTGGGGTTAAAAAGCGCTCTATTTTTACAGTTATTTGGTTTTCCACCTTGTTTTATAGATAAGTAATTCCATTAGGCCTTGAGTCTGTAATTGGGGTGAAAAAGTGGTCTAATACTGATGCTATTGGGGTGTCCATTGTTTTATACATAAGTAATTCTATAACACCTTGATTCTGTATTTGGGGTGAAAAAAATGCTCTATTTTTACAGTTATTTGTTTTTTCACCGTGTTTTATAGATAAATAATTCCATTAGGCCTTGATTCTGTAATTGAGGTTAAAACGTGGTCTAATACTACTGCTATTTTACACTTACTGTTACTGTACAGTATGTCTGATAGACAGGTGTCAGGGTCTTCTAAGTGAACGGGCAGTGCCAAAAATGTTTATGGAGCTGGCAGAAGTAGCAGCAGAAGAAAGGGGTGGTAGTAGCAGTCTTAGTAACAGTCCAGAGCTACCAGTGTCATCCAGCTGTCGTGTTTTGACCAGCAACCCAGCTGTCCTTGAATGTTGACTCAGTCTTCAATATCATCTCAACTGACATCAGACACCCACAGGCAGGAGTCAGTAGGCTCCTCTGACACTACACTTAGTTGGCATGGCCCAGGAACAAGCTCAGTGTCCCCACCGGTCCTGAACCTGCTTCTTTCTCATTCAGCTTGGGAAGTATTGTATGCTGTCAGCTCTGCTCCAATTTTCAGCGAGGAGGAGCTTACTGAGGACATTCACCAGCTAATGCCCAGCCCAGATTAGGAGGAAAGATCTGCTGCTTCCTCCTGTAGATGGGCAAGTAGTGACGATGAGAGTAGTGTGGAGGCAGGTGTTGCAAGTAGTCAGGGACGCGGCCATGAGACTGGTAAGGGTGAGTCACATCAGTAACATGCAGACACTGGTGGATGATGCAGAAAAAACTTTATCCAGCTCACCTTCCTGGTTGTGCAATAGTCCCGACTCCAGAAACCTTAGGGGAGTGTCCCCACTGCAGGCTGCAAATAATTAGGAAGGAAAGGTCTCGGAAGCATTGGAAATCCTCTTAAAAGCTTCTTCTTTTATTGAACATACAAAACAGCAGACATAGCCACTTGGTACACGGAATGCAAAACGTTGACGCGTTTCGGGTGCTAGACCCTTAGTCGTAACGGTGCTTCATAGTGTGACCCCTCTATTTAAAGGAGTGTGATGTCCAACCCTCCAAAATTCTGAGAGACAAGGTGCCAACTCCATTGGTTGTCCCACTATGTATCACACCTTTCTTACAACCTGCTGATCACATATTAAATGAGTTACACACTGTGCGAGAGTGTTCCTTCTAAGTTAACCCTTATGGAACCAAATCCCATGTTCCAAACCCATGCAGGGAAAGGACAAAAACCGCACAGTGTGAACAGCATACTCCATATAACAACTTGTAAAAACATATAAATAACAAAACCAATATGGCACAATACACTGCCGTGGAATGCAGATCCTGAAGATTACATGAATATACAGTTTATTACGCAAGAAAATGAAGATAATTTGTCTGGGTAATTTAGTTTACATGGTTGGTGAATGTGTATTAGTTGAATGCATGCCTGGTTTATTATACACACTGCGGGAGCTCCATCGAAATGAAGTCCTTGGGAACCGTGATCCCGGCTTCCCAGGCTAATGCAGAAAAGACAGAGTAACCGCACAGTGTAAATGAAGCACTACGCGTTAGCACTAGAAGCATGCATATAAATAAAACAATATATATTAAATGAGAAAACTACTAAATGGCAAAACCAGAATGGTCACATCGCTCCCCAGGAACTGCATGTAAAAGGGGATGGCATATATTAAATAGCAGAGTATTACTGCAATAGCAGCATTGGTCATTCTGGTTTTGGCATCTATCATAATTACTGATATACATACATTAGTTCTCTTTTCAGATTCAAACCATTTGGCACTCTGGTATTTAGTCTGAAAATCCAGAAAGCTTCTCGTAGGCGAAGTTTTTTACAATGATCCCCCCCCCCTCCTAGGTGCAAAGACCCTCTCAATTGCAAAGGCTTTGAATGTTTTAACCTGACGTCCATGTATTTGTATAAAATGTCTCGCTGCATTGGAGATATTTAGGGCATTCGGGTTTTGGATGTAATTGAGATGTTCCAGGAGTCGATTCCTAAATTTGCGGATCGTACTCCCGACATACATCAAGTCACAGTCAGTGCACCTTATGATATAGACCACTCCCTCAGTGTTGCAATTAATGTAACTTTGGATGGGAAAACTGCAGGAATGGTCGGATTTATCAAATGACTGTAAGGGGATCACGAAGTTGCAACTTTTACAGGGGTGGCCCCCACATCTGGAGAAACCCTTGTAAATAAGCCAACTAGATTTAATGTTGGCTTCCTTTCTGTTGGAAGTGAAGAGGGATGGAGACAGTGAGCAGGACAACGTAGTAGCCCTCCTAGAAACAATTCTACCGCCTGATTTTAAAGCTTTATATAGAATCTCATCATCATATAAGATGGGGAGGCATCGTTTGATTGTGGAACTGATTTGATTGAATTCTCTACTATATGTCAGAGATAAAGTAGGGGTGTTGTCCTGGTCACTGTCTCCATGCACCCTCACCCTCCCCGCAGAAATATTGGATTCTTTGCAATCCTTTGATTTTCCGATAAGCATTTCTTGTCTATTTTTGCGTAGTGCAATATTTTGGCCTCTTTGTAACATCCAGTCAGGATAGTTTCTAGCTTTGAGCCTTTTATCTACCCTGCTGAATTCCTCTGCTAATAGCTCTGGTGAACTGCAATTTCTTGCAGTCCGAATGTATTCCCCCACGGGAATCGCCCTGATGGTATGTAGGGGGTGATGACTTGTAGCATTCAGGATCGAGTTTCCAGCTACATCTTTTCAGTAAGTTCGCGTGTGCACCACCTCCCCTGGACTACCGTGGAGTGTCAAGTCAAGAAAGTTAATACAGGATTCATTCACAGTACACGTGAAGCGTAGATTATAATCATTACCATTAAGATAGGCCTGGAGGTCTGGGACGGCAGACACATCGCCCGCCCTAATCATGAGCAGGTCATCGATGTATCTGCCGTACCAGACCAATCCAGGCCCAAACGGATTATCCAGACTGTAAATGTATTTCTCTTCCCAGTATGCCATGGTCAAATTCGCCAATGAAGGCGAGAATTTGGCCCCCATTGACACTCCACGGGTCTGCAAGTAATGCACACCATCGAACATAAAATAATTGTGGGTCAATAAATAAGCAGTGACCTCACAAGCATAATCAATATAGCTGGAACTAAATCCTGTGTGCCTATAGAGATGATATTCCATAGCCAGCAGGGCGACCCCATGGGGGATAGAAGGATACAATGCAATGACGTCTGCCGCAATCCATTTAAAATTAATGTCCCATTTGAAGCTGAACATGGCGCGCAGAACGTCCGTTGTATCCTTGAGGAACCCCGGTGTGCGCCTGACTAGTGGCTGGAGGATGTTGTCCAGCCAACTACCCAGGCGTTCAGTGAGGGACCCTATACCAGAGACTATGGAGCGGAGGGGGGGGGGTGGACGCCCTTATGGATTTTGGGTAAGGCATGCATAATAGGGGTGACAGGCGCATCCACACACAGGTATCTATATTCCGTTTCATTAAATATACCCATATCTCTACCTTTTTGTATTAATGACATATAGCCATCTTTATATTCCCTCAATGGGTCTCTCTGTAGTCTCCTGTATGTGGATGCGTCGGCCAACATATCTCGCATCTGGTTACCATATGCCTCCTTATCCATGATGACCACCACCCTCCCCCCCCTTGTCCGCCATTTTGATGATAATTTTGTCGCACTGGTGTAGCTCCTGGAGGGCCCGGACCTGAGAGTGGGTAAGATTGTCAGGACTTCTGGCGTCCTTGCTATCCTTTAGAATTCTCCCCAACTCCTTTTCCAGGACCTCCTGGAATACATCCATGCTGCTAGTGCGCAACATCACAGGGTAAAATCTCGCATTACGTGTATGAAATTTTGTCCCAGGTTGGACTGCCTCCACGATTCCTTGCTCCTCCTGAAGCCCCGCCAGGCAGCATAAAGACACTTGTTCTTTGAACAGTAAATCCTTGTAAATATTTTCGTTATAGGTCTGTGGCTGATTCTGCGGGGGATCAGGAGGAGCAGGGACATCATGGAAATGCCGAGATACCGTGATGTTGCGCACAAATTTGTTGATGTCCAACAGATTTGAAAATATATCAAAATGTGTAGAGGGCGCAAAATTTAGGCCAAGGGACAATACATATTCTTGGTCTTTGCTCAACATAATACTAGATAAATTCACAACATTTAGCTGATCACTACTTACTTCTGTTTTGTCTGAAGCCGAGTGGATCTTGGATGTTGCTGTCTGCTGCCTCCGTCCAGCCCTGGCTCTGCGTTTTTTGTAATATTAGACGCATCTCTCCTGTCCTTCTCAGATTTGGATTTCTTATAGTAGGAGGCTTTGATTCCCCCATCTTCAGGTGAGAGAGGCAGAACGGAAGCACCAGACCCCAGCTCCAAAGTCCCGGCTGTATGTGAATAATCAGACACCTCTGTATCAGAGGAAAAGCTAACCCTAGATACTCTTTTATGCAATTTCGCTTTCTTGCGGTTTTTAAGGATTGACTTCGGCGTGGAATAAATATTATCCCGTCTCCCCCATTCATAAACCTGGTTGTTAGTATAATCATGCAGGTCACGCTGGTAATTTACATGTTTATACTCCATAATAGTGTCCTCTAATTTGTCGATAGAAGCCTTCATTTGTTCCTCCATGGATACAAAATCTGTGTTTGTACTAAACTTTACCAGCGATTCTTTGCAAAGTAAAATGTCCTGCTGCAGACCAAATAATTTGTCATTTTCAGAATCAATAATAAGTTTCATTAATTTCAGTGAACAGTCAGACAGGATACTATTCCATTTGCAAACAAAGTCCTCTGAAAAAACTGTAGTAGGTATCTTCTTGATCCGCAGTCCACGTGGAATCATATTATTTTCCAAATATTTGGTAAGTGTGGTGCAATCCCACCAGACGCGAGTTTCCTGGCCCAAAAGCCGTTCCAGACTATTCATTTTGCTTTTTAGATCCAGGTCACTGGCACCAGCTAAATCCTCAGCTGAGAAAACTGAGTCTGCCTTTGACTGACGATCCGGCAGGGTAAGGAAGGCCATAATTGGACAGGTGTGTCCGTGTACCACTCTGTGGCAGTCCGCAAAATAAGTATTCAGATGAAGAGCCAGAGGTAATATTATCTCATCGGGAACCAGGGGTACCGCACGGAAACACCACTTGATACAATGCAGAAAAAACTTTATCCAGCTCACCTTCCTGATTGTGCAATAGTCCCGACTCCAGAAACCTTAGGGGAGTGTCCCCACTGCAGGCTGCAAGTAATTAGGAAGGAAAGGTCTCGGAAGCATTGGAAATCCTCTTAAAAGCTTCTTCTTTTATTGAACATACAAAACAGCAGACATAGCCACTTGGTACACGGAATGCAAAACGTTGACGCGTTTCGGGTGCTAGACCCTTAGTCGTAACGGTGCTTCATAGTGTGACCCCACTATTTAAAGGAGTGTGATGTCCAACCCTCCAAAATTCTGAGAGACAAGGTACCAACTCCATTGGATGTCCCACTATGTATCACACCTTTCTTACAACCTGCTAATCACATATTAAATGAGTTACACACTGTGCGGGAGTGTTCCTTCTAAGTTAACCCTTATGGTGGATGATGATATAGCCGATTGCACGTGGGAGTCGGGTGGAGAGGGGGCTCATCATCATCAGGGGGTGAGTTGGCAGCTTTCCCATGATATAGCAGCAGGGTGGCAGCGTGCGGCTGAGCCAGCAAGGTGTAAGCGTGACTGTGAGCCAACAGAGTGGAAGCAGTGTGAAGTCTGGAGCCAAACATGGCTGGGTTAGAACGTCTGCTACTCTGGATACTACCTGTCCGGAAACAACTAACAAGGCACGGCTTCATAGAGGCAGTGCCAGGCAATCAGCACAGAGTGGAAATTTTTCATCAAGTCGCTGCAGGACATCACCGTGGCGGTATGTAGAATCTGTGGGCAGAGGGTGAAGCGTGGCCAGGGTATCAATGTTGGCACCAATGTTGAGCTTTGTTTTCTTCCGATCATCTACTGGGCCTGATGCTCCTCCTCCTCGTCACTCATTTCGCCAGCAATTGATCACCGAGGCCATTGAAAAAAGACACGAGTATGCGTGCAATCATCCAACGGTGCAGAAGTAGACAGTGCTCCTGGCCAAGTTCCTGGTACTTCAGTCCCTCTCTTTACATGTGGTTGACTCTGCACCTTTCAGACAACTGATGGCTTGTGCTGAGCCAAGGTGGAGAGTCCCAAGCCATCATTACTTCTCCAGAACGGCTGTACTAGCCCTGCACACGTATGTTGAGCAGAAGGTGGGCCAGTCCTTGAGCCTGTCGGTGTCTGGTACAGATCACGGCAGCGCCCATGTGTGCACTTGTAACTATGGTCACGGCCTATTGTTTTGCCTGATAAAAGTGTTGCTAACACTACTACGGAGTGCTCAATAGCACACAGACTAGGACCTTAAGTGAGTTAAAGCACAACAATTACTTTATTTATGACAAATAATAATAAAATTATGGTTGACAATAAGAGTTATCGTAATTATAAAACTACAGTTATCTTGACTATCAGGAGTAAGTAAAGAATCAATACATCACCAGATATTGTAGCATCACCCAGTGCCCACAGATTGGGGGAATCCAACAATCAGCAAGGGGAAGAATCTGGGAACAGGCACGTCTACCACATCTTCAATGAATCCCAAAAATCCCTGTGGAAACCCCTTATTTTATACCATGTATAGTTAGATGAGGCCGTGAACTAGGCGTGTCAGTGCGTGATCATATTTACTTGTTCGCGCGCAGGAAAGAAATACTTGCAAAATAGCAGATGGATACTTCATATGGCTATGAGCAGTTACTTATTTTTTTTTTCAGAACATCTTGTAACAATGCATCATAATTCCTGTTCTGTCCGGATCTATGTTGTTTTTCAGAACTCTAGTACCCTAGGCACTTTTTCACTAATACATGGCTATACTAGCTAGGATTTCATGTCTATTTCAGTGTCAATCACCATTATCCCACTCACTCTTATACATTCACATCACATTTGTATCACACATATTGGGTAAATGTAGTTCCTGCCCAGCCACACCAGCAACTTGGCCAGGTGACAGCCTCCGTGTCCTGAAGCAGTGATTCCTGTGCCAATGTCCTCCTCTGTCTCCTCATCCTCAACCTTGTCATCAGCCTCCATTGTAGGCACAGTTCTAAGTGGTCCTCCAGCGTACCACCTATGCACAGCACGGCAGTGTCACACTGTTCTGCACCTAGCTTGCCTGGGCGAACTTTGTTACACTGGGAAGAAACTACTCTGCCTCATTCAACAAGAAATCAAATACTGGCTATCTCTTCGGCGACTGAAGATCGGAACCATGGTAACTGACAATGGGAAAAACATTCTGTCGGTGCTGCATAAAGGAGAGCTGACCCATGGGCCCTGCATGGTGCACGTCTTTAATCTGGTTGTAAAGCAGTTCCTGTTCCACCCAATTGCAAGACAGGAAACTGTGCATGCACTTCAGCTACCATTACCCTGCAAAACATGCCCTCCTTGAAATTCTAAATCAGAATAGCTTTCCCCAACATCACCTCATATGCAATGTTTCCACACGTTGGAAGTCCACCCTCCACATGTTGGACCGAGTATATGAGCTGATGAAGGCCGTGAACGATTTCTTGATGATGCAGGTGAACAGGAATATTCCCCTGTGTAACTTCAACATTAGCCAGTGGCAGCTCATGCGTGACACTTGCTGTTTGTTCAGGCCCTTTGAGGAGACACTTTATTTGTCAGTCGCCAGGACTACAGGATACATTATATAATTACACTCCTTTACATCCTGGAGCAGATGCTAATAAATATGGCTGGTCAGGGGACAGGAGACGTGGCGCCTACATCTCATGGTCACCTGATCCCTTTGGGGGCTGAACTGGCAAAGGATGAGGACGAGGACATTCACGCACAAGCAATGTATATAGAAAAAGGTGGTTTATCTGCGCAAGTGAAAGGAAAGGAGCAGGGAGAGCATGAGGAGCTGGAGGGCGATGAGGAATACCAGGGAGATGACCGCGACAGTATGCAGTGGAGATGGAGGCAGGAAATCCCTCTGATTCTCTTGTGCATATGGCCAGATGCATGCTGAGTTGCTTGCGTAGTGACAGCCACATTATCACCATTCAGCAGAGGGATAACTACTGGCTCTTCACCATGTTAGACCCTCGTTACCGGGCCAAAATGGGGGCATTTTTTTACACTTACAGAGAGAAAGTATAAACTCAACTACTATCTAGACATCCTATGTAGTCAGTTGATCGCTGCCTATGTGTGCCATTGTCGATTATAACAAAGGTCTCTTTAGAGGGGCCCTCTGCACTCACGCTCCACTGCCATTACTGCTGGAGGGAGAAGCAGGAGCAGCACCAGCTCTGTCAGCAGTAACTTCAGTCTCCAGTCTCTGATGAGCACTTTTCTTCACCTGCTTACTGAAGAAGCCAGCAGCAGGACATGGAGCAGAACCTAAATCAGCAGGTGGGGGCGTACTTTGACTGCATCCTGTCTGCATCAAAGATCCCCTGGACTACTGGGCTGACAAACTTGAATTGTGGCCGCAATTGCCAAGTTTGCCCTGGACAAGCTTTCCTGCCCGGCCAGTAGTGTGGCATCAGAGCGGGTGTTTAGTGTGGCGGAGGGCATAGTTACCCCAAAGAGAACTCGAATTTCAACACAAAATGTTGAGAGACTAACCTTTGTAAATATGAATCAAGCATGGATCAGTCAGGATGTCCACACTCTAGTGCCTGATGCATCAGACTAAATCATTCTGGCAGTAAAGTTCTGACCGCAGCGTGCTGCCACACCAAAGCATTATAAAAAATGGCCCCTTACTCCTGGTCATGTGCTTCATTTTTTTGATGCTGCCACATACCTGATGCCTCACACCTGCTGCCTCTGCTGCCATCTTCTCCTACTGCCACCATCTTGTTCTTTTACTGCCACTGCTGTTGCCCCCTATTTCCCGCTCTGTGACTGGACGACTATCATGACTCCTCATGCTGTTGCCACCCTCACCACTCTGTGACTGGGCCACTATGATGACTTCTCATGCTGTTACGACCCTCACCACTCTGTGACTGGACCACTGTGTTGACGCCTCTTGCTGTTGCCACCCTCAACACTCTGTGACGGGGCCACTAGTGTTCCTGTTTGGCTTTGTTGACATCACAGTTTATTTTCCGTTCTTCTAATCCGTCAGAAGAACTGAAAAATGAAAACCACAACGGATCCTATCTTTGGAGTATCCATAAGTCCTCTATCACACAGTTAGTGTTTTGCATCAGCATTTGCTCATGATTTGGATGCCAAAAGGAAGAGTGGGTACAAAACACAGAAGACATGCAAATACTTCCTTCACGTGTCATCTCTGTTTTGGACCCACTCCTGTTTTTTTTGGCCCTACCAATACTGATCAATTACTGACCAAATACTGAGTGTGTGAAGGCGGATGCTCACAAGACAGGATCCGTTTCTTTATTATTTTTTTTTGGCTTGTTCTTCTGACAGATCAGAAGAACGGAAAAATAAACAGTGACATCAACTTACTGCTGACACCCTCTCCACTCTGTCAATGGGCAATACTTGTATCAGTGTTCTCAAAAAGTCTAAGTGGAAACAGGAGATGGTGTTAAATGGACAGCTCTTTCACTCTACAGTGGAGTTTGAGTGGGTAACATATTAGCTTATCTATCAACCAATGTGGACACCCCAACAACAGTGAAATGAGACCGCTCATTCCCAATTTAGTAGAATCAGTGTGTAACACATTAGGTTCTCTATCAATCTACAGTATGTGGAAACAGGAAAGAAAGAGACCGTTCTATAGTAGAATCTTGGGCCACTTCACAGTTAAGTCCATTATTCCGGACGAAAACATTGACCTGTAGGGCTGAATTCACACATCAGGTATTTGGTCAGTAAATTCCAGCAGTAACTGTATGGTGAGCAAAACTCAGGAGCCAATCTTACTCTCAAATAAGGTATCATGAAAAGATCTGCCCCGGTTCTCTGTTTTTGACCCATAACTGACCAAATTAGGGACGGATTAACTGAGCCTAATAGTGATGCATGCCAATGTGTGAATATATATACTGTATGTGACCTGCCTATCATACTGACGCACAGTAAGTGTTTCACTAACAGAAAGGACTAGCTATGCATGTTGCTGCAATGCACAGTGATGTATATCAAGATACATTCTCCCTGCAAGCCGAGATATAGATGATTTAACACACTTTGTGACAAATTAATTTGGAACAAAGCTAATTTTTGGGGAAAATCAATTAAAGCGTCCGAATAGAGTTTTTGAAAACTTCACTCATGTTTAGCTTACACCAACCCCACTGTCATAGGGCCACTGCTCAGTTAAGTACACTTTGAGTATATCTTCACATTAGTTCTTCACCATTACTATCTTCACGATACACCCTGGTCGTTCAAGCCACCAATAGGGCCACTTCCCCTGTCCTGACAGGGTTACCTAGGGTCATTCATTTAGGGTTAGGCTCCGGACGGGGCCACCCCTTGCGGGGATATGACCCAGTGATAGGAGGTTACCTTAGGGCACAACAGGCCAAGTAGGGCATTAACAGGAACAGACTTTCCCTGTGGCCCTCCTGCACCAGGTTACAACCCACTAGAGGACGTATTCAAGCGTGAGAATATCCTCCCCTTTGGGTACTGGACTAGACGTTCCTGACGTCCACCACCGGTAAGATCCACCCTTTCTCTTTTGCCTATTGGCATGTTTTTAGACCTCTGGCACACCGCCGTGGTCTCAACACTGTGTTTGTTTATTGGTCTTACAGTCCCACTCCTGCCGCACCTTGAGGCCTCAATGTGGACTTGACCATTAGGTGACCTGTTAACCCAGGTTCCCTGCCGTTGTTTGTACTGTTTGTCTGGTAGGGGTTTCCTCTTCCCAATCCTGGAATCTTAATTATCCTAATAAACGTTAGGTTTTAATACGTTACTGCCCCTTTGTTTCACTTATCAGTTAAGTACACGCAGGTAATTTAGAGCTGTTATTTCTATCACTTATGGTGAGGCAAATTCAGGAACCAAGCTTATTCTCGGATTAGGTATCATGAATAGATCTGCACCTGTTCTGTGGTTTTGACCCACACCTGTTGATAATAACTGATGAGAATAACCGACTAAATAAGTAAAGTGTGAACTAAGCCTAATAGTGATGCACAGTCATTCTACAGCTAACAGAATAGATTCAAACGCATGTGTTTGCACTGCACAACATGGATAAAAAAAAAATAAAAAATTCTCCACCACTTAATTGGTGCTGCCTCCATGTCCTTATTTTAATCCACTAAAGAATCTATGGGACACCTGCAATTGCACGCAGCGTTTTTATTTATTTTTTTCTTTACTGAAGGATTCTGTCTGCTGTCCACAGTTGAGAAACTGGAAGAGACAGAGGCCCCTAATTTCATGCTGATCTTTGTGAATGTAATGCAAGCTTACCATAGCGTCAGAGGGTCTTCTATTCCAAATGCAGATTCTTCAGTAGATACAGAAATTGAGGGAACCACTGATGACTGACATCAACCCAACTGTGAAGAACAGTAGAACTAATTTTATTGGGAAAGCAACTTCAACAATCAGTTGGTAAACCAACCGGTTTGACTTTGGGCTAATCCTAAGGGTTATATCCAGATGGTTCCCTAATTTTCCCCCTGTACAGGGATCTGGATTTAACTGTAAGGCAGCCACCAATCTGCTACCTCCTGGAGTTGTCCCAGTGTGGTTGACAGCTGACCCACAGGGGGTTATAGATAATGGTGAAAAACAACAAAGGATCATACTAGAGATGAGCAAACTATACAAGGCTAGTTTCGTTTGAAGTTCTGCAAAAATTCAGTTCGGGGACAGAAAGTGAGAGAGAGGCAGAGAGAGAGAGAGACAGAGAGTGAAAGCGAGCCTATGGTATGCAAAGTACGCATCCACAGTATTGAAGACCAGGCAGTGCCCCTACTATGCCAAGTAGGTATGTGCAGTATTGTAGTCCTGGTGATGTCCTGGTACGCCGAATACATGTGGGCAGCATTGTAGGCCAGCTGATGCCCCTCTGGGTTGCTTGGAAAGATATTCAAATTAGCTTTCCTAAACCTATCTGATTTTGGCAGATAATTTGCATTTATATTTACCCAGAAATTCAGAAAAGCATTGTCTAGACTACAATATTCACCATGTATATTAACTGGTCTCCATAATATAAATATTTTTAGAGTGAGTCAGTACAAGAAGTGTCAGGATGGACAAGTGGAAGATGCTGGGAATGAAGAGAGATATAGGCCGACAGATCTTATTTGGCAGATGACTTTGAAGGGTCTCAGCAACCGAGGCGTAACTAGAAGGATGGAACCTTCAGGCAAATATTTTTGAAAAGAACCAGTCCCTATCTCTAAGAAAAACAGATGGAGAAGCTCTTTGTCTCTTATCTGCAATATTTTTCATAGATGCTGAAGCCCAAGTCAGGAAAGCATTGGTCTTCTGCCAGATCTGTAAAAGGTTTTTGCTGCAGGCACATCAGTGGATGAAAAAATAGGAACAGGCAGATGAGGGTGCTTTCTATAAACAACAAAGAATGGTATTTTGTTAGTAGACTACCTGGAGTGATTGTTGTAGAAGAACTCAGCCCAAGGGAGCAGTCTCTCCACTTGCCCATTTGATTCATGGTAAGCAAAGGAGAAGTCCAGGTTAGCCTCTAACAATCTACAAAGGGACTTCCAGAACTTCAAGGCAAATTATACTCCCCTGTCCAAAACAATATATAGAGGAAGACCATGTAAACTAAAGATGCACTCAACAAACAAATGGGCCATTTGTATGGCAGAAGGCAGTCAAGGCAGGGGGATAATATTTGCCAATTTCGAGAACTGATCCACCTCCACCGAAATTAATGTACATCCAGAGGAGGGTGGAAGATCATTTATGAAGTCCATCCTGATGTATAGGTATCGGCAAAGCAAGAGGCAGACAAGCAGACTTCTGTCTGGGAGACTTATTCTGAATATGATAAGCACATTATGAGTCAAATAGGGTAATTGATTAAGACCGGCATTTTAGATGCCCGTCTAATCTCCCTGCACCAGCCTCTACATAAAGTGCCGGCCTCTACATAACTTGACGCATCTCCACCGGCATATAACAGCCTTAAATCTACGCCAGCTCCATTGCTGGTGTAGATTTAGATAATATTTTACTTGAAGAACTGGTATCAAAAATGATGAATTAGACTGGCCTGCCGGATGTAGATGTAGTTGGCTGGATGATAATGCAGAACGAAATCAAACCGAGCGATGAACAGTGATCATCGATCTTGATGCAGGTTAACTCGCTGGGCTGACTGTATGTATGCAGACCTCCCAAGTGTCTCTAATTTGGAGGAGCAGTTACTCTTTTTGACCCAAATCCCTCTGTCCCTCTTTGCTCCATGCATGTCCCACTTTTTGATCTGCGGTATAGATTTTTATTAGTGCATTTACAATATTGATCCAGAAAGTGTTTTGCTGGTTCCCATGTGCATATTAGAGCATATCTTGTATATTATTTCATTATTTGATGCTTTTTAAATCTTAGAAATGTCTATATTCAGATGATTTGCACTATTTTGTAAGAGAAAATATTGAAGTGTAAAAAATATGCAGGAAAAATGTATCTTTCACACAATAAACCATAAGTGCCCCTTTTTGAATCTCCAAAAATTATATATATATGTTAAAATCTTCTGGTCAGTGCAAACCACAGCTGGATGACTGATCTCAGAAGGGTAACCTACTCTTCAAGTGTCATCTAAATGGTCAAAAGCTCCATGTCAACAATAGAGTAGTTACGTTCAGCTAGGAATAGGCTTTAAAAGAGAAGCCACAGGTATACACTTTGCCTGAATCCCCTTTTTGGGTGAATACAACTCTGGCCCCTTAAGAGGATTTGTCCACCTACACAAAGAATTGCCTGGAGACAGCTGGCCAATGAAGAATAGAGGCAGGGGCGAAGGCCTGTTTAAGGGCCTGGAAGGCTAACTCAGCCCCAGAAGTCCACTTCTTAGCATTCTCTCCCTTCCATAAGAGAGCAGTGATGGGAGCAGTCAAGGAGGAAAAGTGTGGTATAAACTGTCTGTAATAATTTGCAAACCAGAAGAATTGCTGAATAACTTCCAGACTAGTAAAATGGGGCCAGTCCAAAACCTTTGACAACATCTCAGGATCCCTAGAAATACCTTTATCTGAAATAATATATCCCAGGACCGGTAAGAAAGTCATCTCTGTCACGCCGGTGACAGGTTTGAGAAGGTCTGAAAGAATATCTGCACATTAGTTATCTGACAGCCTCTTTTGGTTTCACTTTGTCTGTGTGTTGCTGGTATGTCCACACCCCCTGTTCAGGTGTGGATCATGTGACCTTCACCTCCCCCTATTTAGTCTGACTTTACCCATCACTCCTTGCTCTGGATAGCTTCATTTGGTTTTTGGAAGAGCTGCAGTGTGGTTCATGGTGAAGTCCTGTTTGTCCATCATCCATCAGCCTCAGAAGTTAAGTGTTCCGCTTGTTGTGTTTTGTATTCCCCCCCACCTTTGTTGTTTACTAGGCCTCAGCGAGACGCTGGTTCCTTCACCAGGGAAGGAGCGGCTTGTCTCTGCCCGGTCATTACTATTAGGGCATCTGAGGGCCACCAGGGTTTTCTAGGTTCCTGTGTATGGGCATCTTTACCATCGAGAGGTGCCCATACGGATAGGAGTTAGGGTCAGGAGCAGGGTTTTATAGGTGGTGACCCTTTTCCTTCCCTAGCGGTGAGGCCTAGTGTCTTTTCCCTTCCTTCTTGTTGTCCTTTGGTGTTCTCCCCTACAACATCCGTGACACTCTAAGAAACATTTTTCAAATCTGGCATATTGCTAGTTCTCACAAAGATACTGGAAGACTATGTGGATGTGTCTGTGATGGATAGTCAGATTGGGGTAGAAGACCTCGATGTCATCCAAGTAGACCACTAGACAAATGCAAATTAATTTTGGAAGACATTGGGATGCTTACACAGACAGAAGAATATAATGAGATTTTCATAGTGGCTATCATGGCTGTTAAACACCATTTTCCTTTTGTCCCCATCATGTGTCCAGATAAAATTATAAGCCCCACGGAGATGTAGCTTTGTGAAGATTTTGGCCTCACAGACCATGTCAAACAGCACAGAGATCAATGGCAGGGGATTCCTGTTCTTGACGATTATTTTATTCAAGCCACAGTGTTCAATAAATGGGCGAAGTGAGCCACCATTTTTGACCGTAGAACCTGGCTCCAGTAGAGAAACCCTTTTTAAAGTCCCTTTCTAAGTTATTCTTGATATATTCAGACATAACCACGATCTCAAGCAGAGATAATGGATAGACCCGACCGTGAGGAGAGGTTGTTCCTGGAAACAGATCAATGGGGCAATGTGGAGGCAATCTCTGACCCCTTCTTAACTATGATGTCAACGTAAAGAACACAAATGCAATAGCACTCTGCAACCAGCACTCCGCCCTGCCTCCATGCTGGATGTTGAATGAGGCATTTGTGTACATTTTGGCCAATGCATAATAAGCCACTCACCACGTCAAGGTCGCCTCTATGAGTGGTCCCTAACACTAGTTCCTACCTGTTTATGGGCCCTGACAGCCACACAAAGTCCAGGGAGCGCAGGTACAGCATGAACGCCAGGCACACTCTGCTTTTAACCCCGTCCGGTGCCGTTACAGCTTTCATCGGATCCAGGGATGCAAGTACCAACATGCATGCTGAGCCCACTATATACTTCTCCTGGAGCCAAATGGTTACTGGTAGGCCCTGTAGAAGTAGACTCAGTTTTATACTGACTTTAAAACCAGCCTCCAGGGCAGACTAGCTGGTAAAGTGTGCATGACTGCATGGAGATCGCCACGCCTCCAATATATACTACAAAGAAAAAATGTGGGGGATTCAGTCAGCACAACCCTATATGCAGGTGCACATCGCTATGGCGAAATACATATACAAAGAAAAGAACACAAATGCAATAGCACTCTGCAACCCGCACTCCGTCCTGCCTCCATGCTGTATGTTGAATGAGGCATTGGTGTACATTTTGGCCAAAGCGTAATAAGCCACTCACCACGTCGAGGTCGCCTCTATAAGTGGTCCCTAACACTAGTTCCTACCTGTCAATGATGTCAATGTGTCTAGCATAAGCAGAAGACAACCTTTGCAGATTTTGGGGAATAGGCTGAGCACGAACAGGCTGTAGAGGTGTCAGGAAATGAGACTGACAGGCAGATTCCAACAAAGGATCTGCCCCAAGTTCCAATCTAGGACAGGGCAGTGCAGATGAAGCCATGGCAGACCCAGGTGAAGAGGACTGGTAGACATAGACAGGACATAATAAGAAATCTTCTCTGTGTGATTTGCATACCACTTGAAGATCCATGGGCATGGTGATGTACAGGATGGTTTCTGGAAACATCATCCTATTGACTCCTGTCACCACCAACAATTTCTCAAGATGGGTAGAGCTGGGTAGGTATGCCGTACTGGTTCACCTAGGTCTGATGCAGGAAGTTTCCTGCCAAACCAGAATCCAGGAAGACCTGAACAGTAGTGTTAAGCGAGCATGCTTGGCCGAACACCAGTTCGGCTCTTCACATCGCAATGCTCTTCACATGGCAGTGTTCAGCAGAATACCTTGTGTGCTTGAGCGCGATGCTTGATTCAGTGTAAATCTAATTTAGCCTCTATATCTGAAAAGTTTCTGTTAGGATTTGAACTCATGACATTCTACATTAGAGACAAGGATTTTAACCACTCGGCTATAAAGCTAAATGATAAACTGTCAGAAAAACCTCATAGCAACTGATCAACACTACTGAAGAGTAAACCAAGAACCTTCAGAAAGAAACAACCTTGGAGAGAGTGTATCTTCACCTGGGGTCATCTCTCCTACTGACTCTAGGATCTCATGTTTCCTGCCTTTTTAGGACAGGAACAGACATAGTGATCCTTGTTTCTGCAGCAAAAGCACAGGTCACTGGTACTCCTCTGCTGACGCTCCACTTCTGTCAGCCTTCATGGGTTTCAGAAAAAGAGGAGTAAGTGGTCTCTGGTGCTAGTCTTGGAGGTCTCCTCTCACATCAACATTGGTAGCAAAAGAAATCAGGTTCTCCAATGGGGAAGGTATATCTCGACTTGCCAATCCATCTTTAATTCTCTCAGACAGACCTACTCAGAAAGTCGCTAACAGGGCCTTGTTGTTCTAGGCTAGTTTAGAATCATGACTGAGAACTATATGATCTACTGGCCATCTCTGAGGTTGCTCTGGCTGAAATACAGAAGGGAAGAAGTGGCAGATGTAATTCAACCAGGTTCCTCAAAACTCTACAGAAGGTGGTTAGAAATTCCTGCAGATTGCTAGACAGAGGATCGCTACTCTCCCAGAGTGGGGTAGCCTAGATGAGATCATCTCCTGTCAGAAGTGAGGCCAGGAAAGCTACTTTAACCTGGTTGGTGGGGAACTGATGTGGCTGCAGCTGAAAATGAATGACACACTGGTTGATGAACCCTTGGAATAACTTGAGGTCCTTTTCATAATGAAGAGGAAGTGGTAGAACTGCTGAAAGTTGAGGCTAATGAAGGTGTAGGTGCAGATACTGCTGCTGAAGGTTGCAGTACTGCATTGGCAGTGGTCATGGTGTCTTAGTGGGCAGAAATATTGTACATGTATGAGAGTAGTTGTACCTGGTGACCACGCTGGTGATCCATTTCCTTGAACACCTCAGAGAGACGCATCTGGGGTGGAACAGCGGATTCCATGGCCTGATCAAACTGTAATAATCAGTGGATGTAGAACCACTGTGTCAACTAACCGGTTTGACGTTGGCCTAATCCTAAGGGCGTTATCCTGGCATTCCATGGTTTTTAGCCTTTAACCCATATACAGGGATTTAGACTTCACTACAGGGGAGCCACCAAGCCATTACCTTCTGTAGTGGTCCCAGTCTGGTTAACAGCTAAACCTATTGCTCAGGCAATGAGTGAGCCCAAGAGCATATCATATACACCAGAGCTTATTAACACATTAAAAATGGTTGCACACAGAAACAAAGGAGGGTTAATCCTTGCAATACTGCAGAATGAGGTGCAATGAAAAATACATCTAACAGAGACACAGGCACCTGAGCCAACTGCCGGAGCACTGGAACTGGACACAGGGTTAGTGGAGTGGTATCCATGCCCACCTGAAGTAGCAGGGCAGCAGTTGGCATAGGCAACAATGTAACACTGCTATTCCAGTAGAGAGACTAGTTGGTCCTCCTCATAGGTTTACTGAACAAGTGAAGCTACTAGATGAAAGGAGTTCTCAATGGCAGATTTTACTCCCAGAGAAGAAGGTGAGAACAACTGTTATATGAATTAATGAATTTTTTTTTTGACATTTTGGGATTGTTAAGGTATTCAACTAACTACATAGATTTTATTACCCTCAACTACAAAAGGTGATGTAACTTATCTGCTGAAACTGAAGAAACCAATATGTAGTTAGAACAGGAGCATAGAAGTATCTGGCAGGCATCATCCAGACTTCTTATCTCTTGTAATTAGTGTTGATGAACTATCTCATATGGAGGGGTTTCTACAAGGCCATACATACTTGCTAGCTATTTGTAGACAAAGTTCACAGTAGATGTGCCTATTTGAGACCATAAGGCAGAGTTAGTTGCGCCTTGTGAAAGTGTTTCATATTGGCTTATGAATGCCCTGCCCAGTTGCTTCTGATCAATGAGCCTGTGATTGACAGAGTGATTAACGAGATGTGCTGGATATATTGAATAAGGAAACAATCACTACCCTTTACCATCCCCAGGGAAATGTATGCTTTAATCTGACATTGCTGAAGAGCTGTTGCTGCTGAGAAGCCTAGAAGGAGGTGGCCAGACAGCACTTTTCAAGTGGTGTGAGTGTACAATAACAGTGCATGCTTCCATGGGCTTCTCAGTTTTCTTGTTAATGTATGAAAGGAATAGACAATGGCCCCTCAGAATGATGATGCCAGTCTGTCTCAAGAATAGACACCCCAGACCTGAATGGATGAAAATTTTAGGAAGGTATAGAAATGTATGACCTTATGAGAAGTGGCTGGGCCCTTGCACCTTTGAAAGTCAAACAAACAGTGATGACAATTAAAAGTCTGTCTTTTAGAAAAGGAGTTACAAGTTTTTTATTTTCCATCAATGGAAAACATCGTATTGTCCATTATCGTATTGTCCATTATGAACTGTAGTCCAAACATTCTAAAGTCTCCTTGGAGGTTTGAAATTTAATTTGGCTCTCTTAGGCTACTTTCACACTAGAGTTAATATTTTCTGATATTGAGATCCGTCATAGGGTCTCAATACCAGAAAAAAACGCTTTCGTTCTGTCCCCATTCATTGTCAATGGGAACAAAACGTAACTGAACAGAACGGAATGCTCCAAAATGCATTCCATTCTCATATTGGACAGCATGCTGCGGTTTGCTTTCTGTCTTTGGATGCGGAGCAAGACGGATCCGTCATGACCAACAATGCAAGTCAATGGAGATGGATCCGGTTTCTCTGACACAATAGAAAACGGATCCTTCCCCCATTGACTTTCAATGAAGTTCATGACTGATCTGTCTTGGCTATGTTATAGATAATACAACCGAAACCGGATGAAGATAGTTGTATTATGAGTAACGGAAGCGTTTTTGCTGAACTCTAGTGGGAAAGTAGCCTTAAAACTAAAGTGGTGGTGGGTAAGGGGTCACCTGGGATTTGCTTGGTCTGCTATTAAAATTGACTTTAGTACTTTTATTTTTTAATAAATGTAGAAGTTGTAAGGCTAATGGGGCTTACTAAAGTCACTTTTAGGCACTAAATGGTCTTTTTGCTTACACACTTTTAGAGATTTTATATGAAGCTTTAATATGAAACAATTTTTTTTTTTAAACTACTAAGTTAATATGTTAACCTACTTGATGGGATACATCCTTTAGCATTATTGTATTAAAACTGAATATTTTATTATTTGCAATTTGATGAAGCTGTTAAACAATAGGCCGATACATATATAAAGTATAATGCTGCATTAACTAAATGGATATTACATATGATTGTGGAATAAAGTGAGTCTCTTATTGAGATTCATATAAAAATTATGTCTGCATATAAAAGACAAGCAAAAGATATCTTTGAAGGTTTTCATCTAAAGCAGCTCCACTTCCTTGATTGTCTGGGGATTTCTGTTATTAATTGAAGTTAATTTTCTAGGATATCAGTTTGCCATGCACGTGGGTAAGATTGATAGCCTCTATGATTCTCAAGAGTTTTGAAAATGACACTGTTCCATCACCAGGCGCCTTCACTTTTATCATCACAAATCAAATTATAAACATAGGGGCAACCTTGCTGGAATCTGGCTTCAGGAGATTTCCATAAGATTAATTAGGCGGCCACGGCAAAGATGGTAAAATAGAGAAAAGGAGGAGGGGGTTAAGAAAGAGCCATTCATTGCTTGTGAAATGGGAAGTCAATTCAACAATGGGTAATTAGCGTGGGCCATGGATTCTCAAAGGCACTGAGGACACTGGACTTTTTCTGTCACTCTGATGTTTAGTGCTGTATTGTGGACCCCTCATTTAATTAGTGCACTTTGATACCCACAGGACTAGCTTAAAGCTCCAGGGCATGCTAAACATGGACTGACACCAGCAAGCTTCTGCCTCCTTCCACTCTAATTAGAGACACAATGAGCTGCAAAGACAATGTTTTAAATCACTGTGTGTTTTTTTTTTTTTCAGATACCCCTGGCAGGAAAAAATTGTTTGTTTTGTGACTAAAGTATGTTAGTATTCAGATTAAATTGTTAGGATGTAGTGCATATGCTAGGGGCATATATATTCAGCAGCTATGCCAAGCAGGGTTCACCATTTAGGCATTGATAATGCAGGTCGTAAAGATAGCAAATGGAATTTCTAACATCTAAAAGTGATTCAATTTTACACAATTCACAAATGTGTATTACACCTGTATTTGGAAAATATTTGCATATATTGTAGCACTGGAATCACTATTCCTCTGTAACATATACATTTCAAATGTTTTCTGTAAGAACCTTAAAAATTGAATAGGAAATATACTTATATGTTATTGTAATAAATGCAGTTATAAGATTATAGTGATTTGAAACATTGTAGGAAACATTTCAGCTGCACAATTGTACTTCAATTATATAAAAGGTAAAAAGTATAAATCTGAAGGTGTCAGCCCTTTTACAGAGTAATGGTGGTGGGGGGGGGGGGGGGGGTTTGCAGACAGCGGTGAGGAGAAAGCAAAGCTATTCATTTTTTCCCCCACTGCATTCACTGAAGAAAATAAACTATCAGATGGAATACAGAATGCAACAGTACATTCCCCATTAAAAGTGCCCTGTTTGACCCAGGAAGAAGTACAGCAGTGTCTTAAAAAGATTAAAATAGACAAATCGCAGGCACCAGATGGCATACACCCCCGTATCCTAAGAGAATTAAGTAATGTCATAGCCAGACCCTTATTTCTGATATTTAAGGACTCTATACTGACAGGGGGTGTTCCACAGGATTGGCGCATAGCAAATGTGGTGCCAATAATCAAAAATGGTCAAAAACAGAGCCCAGAAACTATAGGCCAGTAAGTTTAACATCTGTCATAGGTAAACTGTTTGAAGGTTTTCTAGGAGATGCTATCTTGGAGATGCTTATTGAGTAGATCAATGAAAATTAGCAAATAATGCCAGCAGTATGGCTTCATGAGGGATCAGTCATGTCAAAATGTATACAGTTCTGGGATCCTGGGAACATGGCAGACATAGCAGAGATGGAGAGGGTTCAGAGGAGGGCAACTAAAGTAATAACTGTAATGGGTGGACTGCAGTACCCTAAAAGATTATCAAAATTAAGGTTATTCACTTTATATATGTATAAATATATCAGGGGTCAGTACAGAGATCGCTACCATCATTTATTTATCCCTAGGACTGTGACTGTGATGAGGAGACATACTCTGCATCTGGAGGAAAGAAGGTTTGTACACACATAGAAGAGGATTCTTTACAGTAAGAGCAGTGAGACTATGAAACTCTCTGCTTGAGGAGGTAGTGATGGTGAGTTCACTAACAGAGTTCAAGAGGGGCCTGGATTAGTGTTGATCGAGCACCAAAGTGCTCAGGTGCTCGAGTAGTACACCTTGGGATGCTCAGGTACTCTACGGAGCACCCGAGCACAATGGAAGTTAATGGGAGAACCCGAGCATTAAACCAGGCACCCACTGCTCTGAAGAAGGGAGGGTGTCTGGTTCATAGTTAAAGGTCAGAAATTGATGGAAACACCACTGAAATGGTTCAGGAACAGTATGTTCAATGTGACATTGCAATAGGGTCCAACAGGTGCACTTTTTTTTACATACAGTTGCAAGAAAAAGCATATGAACCCTTTGGAATGAGGAGTAATTCTTGACCATTCCTCTTTATAGAACTGTTTCAGTTCAGCAATATTCTTGGAATGTCTGGTGTGAATCGCTTTCTTGAGGTCATGCCACAGCATCTCAATCGGGTTGAGGTCAGGACTCTGAATGGGCCACTCCAGAAGGCGTATTTTCTTCTGTTTAAGCCATTCTGTTGTTGATTTACTTCTATGCTTTGGGTCATTGTCCTGTTGCAACACCCATCTTCTGTTGAGCTTCAGCTGGTGGACAGATGGCCTTAAGTTCTCCTGCAAAATGTCTTGATAAACTTAGAAATTCATTTTTCCTTCGATGATAGCAATCCGTCCAGGCCCTGACGCAGCAAAGCAGCCCCAAACCATGATGCCCCCACTATCATACTTCACAGTTAAAGGAGGTTTTGATGTTGGTGTGTTGTGCCTCTTTTTCCCCACACATAGTGTTGTATGTTTCTTCTAAACAACTCAACTTTGGTTTCATCTGTCCACAGAATATTTTTCCAGTACTGCTGTGGAACATCCAGGTGCTTTTGTGCAAACTGTAAACGTGCAGCAATGTTTTTTTTGGACAGCAGTGGCATCCTCTGTGGTATCCTCCCATGAAATCCATTCTTGTTTAGTGTTTTACATATCGTAGATTCGCTAACAGGGATGTTAGCATATGCCAGACACTTTTATAAGTCTTTAGCTGACACTCTAGGATTCTTCTTCACCTCATTGAGCAGTCTGCGCTGTGCTCTTGCAATCATCTTTACAGGACGGCCACTCTTAGGGAGAGTAGCGGTAGTGCTGAACTTTCTCCATTTATAGACAATTTGTCTTACCGTGGACTGATGAACAGCAAGGCTTTTGGAGATACTTTTATAACCCTTTCCAGCTTTATGCAAGTCAACAATTCTTAATCGTAGGTCTTCTGAGAGCTCTTTTGTGCGAGGCATCATTCACATCAGGCAATGCTTCTTGCGAAAAGCAAACCGAAAACTACATGGTGTGTTCAATAAAAACATGGTAACATTTAATTCTTTGTGTGTTATTAGTTTAAGCAGACTGTGATTGTCTATTGTTGTGACTTAGATGAAGATCAGATCACATTTTATGACCAATTTGTGCAGAAATCCATATCATTCCAAAGGGTTCACATACTTTTTATTGCAACTGTATTATGTGTGTATGGTTTTACATATTGTGTGTGTATGTTTTTATGTGAATATTTTATGTGCAATAAATAGTTTTACTGATACCCTATACTGGATGTTTTCAGGTAATTGAGTGCCCTACAACAATTTATTTACCTTGCATTTTCTTAATCGAATTTGGTTGAATCCATGGAGTGAGCACCAGGTCCATGGGGAGAAGGTGGGTGAGCCGCTGAATACTAGTATACTTTGAGCATGGGGAGGATGTCTGGATGCATCTTGGACTCCCAGGTCGCTGCTGGGAACGATGTTTTCCGAATAGTACGCCACTTTCACAGACTGACACTAATACACACCAAACCGAAGATAAAATCGATTTTAGAGGAAAAATTGTTAGGAAACATAATTTCCTGTATATTTACTTGTATATAAAGTGCAAGTTCTGCCAAAAATTACAAGGCAGAGGCACTCCGATACAACCTGTATATCACATAAAGGAGAGCCTCATTCACATTGTGGTGCAATTGTTCAGGTAGTGGGACTCATAAAGCCTATGCACTAAGGGAAAGGGCTGCCAAAAATTACAAGGAACCGGCACTCCAATACACCCTTTATTACATATAAAGAAGGGCATCATACACAGCCTTGAAAAATTATGATTGATTGGCCTGCTGGTGATGCTCAAAAACATTAGGAGCAAGGGCCTGCTGGTGACCCTCTAACACAATAGGGGCGATTAGGAGCAAGGGCCTGCTGGTGACCCTCTAACACAATAGGGGCGAGGGCCTGCTGCTGATCTGACCATCTAAAACATTAGGGGATTAGGGGTGAGGGTCTGCTGCTGAGCTGACCATCTAAAACATTAGGGGTGAGGGTCTGCTGCTGAGCTCATTCTCTAAAACATTAGGGGCGAGAGCCTGCTGCTGATCTGACCATCTAAAATATTATGGGTAAGGGCCTGCTGCTGAGCTGACCATCTAAAACAGGAATGCTCAACCTGCGGCCCTCCAGGTGTTGTAAAACTACAACTCCCACAATGCCCTGCTGTAGACTGATAGCTGTAGGCTGTCCAGGCATGCTGGGACTTGTAGTTTTGTAACATCTGGAGGGCCGCAGGTTGGGCATCCCTGATCTAAAACATTAGGGGGTGAGGGCCTGCTGCTGATCTGACCATGGAAAAAATTATGGGTGAGGGCCTGCTGCTGAGCTGACAATCAAAAATATTTTGTGGACAAGGGCCTGCTGCCGAGCTGTCCATCTAAAAAAATTTGTGGGCGAGGGCCTGCTGCCGAGCTGACCATCTAAAACGTTATGGTTGAGGGCCTGCTGGTGACCCTCGAAAACATTATGGGTGAGGGCCCGCTGCTGAGCTGACCCTCTAAAACATTAGGAGTGAGGGCAGCCTAATAAGCATGTTGATATGATGGGAGAGGAGGACGAGAAAAGATTGAACCATATACCCTTTTTAGTGATGGAAGGGATGCATGGGAATACAATCTATTCAATACACCATAAAAGCCACATTTAGAGTGCCTTTATGTTCAGCTGCTTTCCTCTGGTGGAGTAGAGAAGTCAGGGGCAATTCAGGCCTTGTTCATTTTGATAAGAATCAACCGGTCAGCATTTTCAGTTGACAGACGGAAGCACTTATAAGTTATTATGCCCCCAGCAGCACTGAATACACACTCTAACAAAACGCTGGTGGCGGGGCAGTCCAGCACCGCCAAGGCGCAGAGTGCCTGTTTGTGCCACGTGTCCAGCTTGGACAACCAATAGTTGTGAGGCACAGAGGGATCACTGAGGATGCTGACACGGTCTGCTACATACTCCTTCAGCATCTTCCAAAATGTTTCCCTCCTTGTGACACTAGGCCGCGCATCAGATTGAGGATGCTGGCAGAGTGTCATAAAACTGTCCCAGGACTTGGAGAGTGCTGCCCTGCCTCTGTTGGAATTGCTGTGTGTTCCCCTCATATACCCTCCTCGGTTGGCCAAGGAACTACGTACTCTGCAGCCAGCGTTGTCAGCTGGAAATGTTTGGAGCAATTTTTCCACAAGGACCTTCTGGTATTGCACCATTTTGCTCGTACTCTCCACCACAGGAATGAGAGATGAGAACTTTGTAGCGGGGGTTGAGAAAGGTGAACAACCAGTAATCGTTGTTGGCCAAAATGCGTACAACGCAAGGGTCATGGGAAAGGCAGCCTAACATAAAGTCAACCATGTGTGTCAAAGTCCCAACAGACAAGTCTTCACTGTCCTCCTCAGGAGTATGACTCTCAATCTCCTCGTCCTCTCACTCCTCTTTTACCCATCCACGCTGAACAGAAGGAATAAAACTTCCATGGGTACTACCCTCTGTAGCGGAGACAATCGCCTCCTGCTCCTTCTCCTCCTCCTCCTCCTCATCATCAACCAATTTGCGCTGAGAGGATGAACTGAAGGTGGTCTGGCTATCACCCTGTATACTGTCTTCCCCCATTTCCACCTCTTCCACATGGAAAGCGTCCGCCTTAATAGTGAGCAGCGAGCATTTCAGTAGACACAGAAGTGGGATGGTTACGCTGATAATAGCGTTATCGCAATTCACCAATCTGTGTTCATTCCTTAAAGTTGCGTAAAACCTCACAGAGGTCAGCAGGGCTGGGACAAGGTCCACCACCAACAGAGGCTGAGCTGCCCAAGTGCGCCCCCACCGCCATTTAGATATGTATGTTTGTTATTAATCAGACATCCACCCCACTGCCTGCCGCCCAGAGGCTGGGGAGCTGGCCTGCACCCTGAGGCTGGAGCCTCCCCAGCCTCTGTGTCGGCCCGGCCCTGGAGGTCAGACACCAATGACCACTCATCGCTTGTGAAGAGCGGAAGCTGACTGGAAAGGCAACGACCATGGGGCAGCTGGTATTCACTACTGCCCTCTGCTGCTCATAAAGACTGGCCAACATGTGGAACGTGGAGTTCCAGCGCGTGCTTACGTCGCACAACAGTCGTTGAGTTGGCATTAGCAAGCGCTACTGCACTTGCGGAAATGGGCACACACGCGGCGCACCTTCACCTTCAGCTCAGGCAAATTGGGGTAGGTTTTCATAAACTGCTGAACCACTAGGTTGAACATGTGGGCTAGGCATGGTATGTGTGTGAGCTTGCCGAGCTCCAAAGCCGCCACCAAGTTACGGCCATTATCAGACACAACTATGCCTGGTTGTAGGTTGAGTGGCGAGACCCACAGCTCAGTCTGGTCCCTTATCCCCTGCCACAGCTCTGTGTCGGTGTGCTGTTTGTCAACTAAGCAGATCAGTTTAGGCGCGGCCTGTTGCAGCTTCCCCACTGCAGTGCTACACTGCTTCCAGCTACTGACTGATGTCGGACTGGGGCTGCAAGATGAAAAATTCGGAGGTGGAAGTGGAGGAGGAGAAGGGGGGGTTGCAGCCACTAACTTAGGTGGTGGCAGAAAAACCCTGATGGAAGTAGCGCCCGCAATCTTTGGCGTCAGTAGCACCTATGACATCCCAAGGTACAACTCGCTTCCGGCCTCGACAACGTTCACCCAGTGTGCCGTCAGGGAAATGTAGCGTCCCTGGCCAAAAGCCCTTGTCCATGTTTCAGTCGTTAAGTGGACCTTCCCAATAACTGCGTTGGTCAGTGCACAGGTGATGTTACGGGACACATGCTGGTGTAAGGCTGGGACTGCACACAGTGAAAAATATTGGTAGCTGGGGACAGAGTACCACGGGACTGCCGCTGTCATCAGGCTGCGATAAGCCTCAGTGTCCACAAGCCTAAATGGCAACATTTCCAGGGCCAGCAATTTGGAAAGATGCGCATTTAGTGCTATGGTCTTTTGGTGGGTTGCTGGTTATTTGCGCTTGCGTTCAACCGCCTGGGCTATAGACATCTGTATGCTGCGCTGGGACATAGAAGTGGATGTGCTAGCTAATGGTGCTTGCGAAGGTCCAGGTGCATCGGGGGAGGCATCTGGGCCTGCGTCTTGGACAGGGGATTGGCCAGCACATAACACAGGTGAAGAGGAGGCAGTGGTGCGACCTGCAGACACTGGTTGTGGTATTTTTAGGCTGCACACACATTAAACAGAAGATGTAGCGCAGAAAATGTCGCTGTCACCAGCAGCAAAAAAATTTGACTGAATGTCACTGATATTTCGGATGCACAAACGTTATACAGGAGATGTAGCGCAGGTAATGTAACTGTCTGCTGCAGACACTGTCTATGGGAAAAGTACAATGGATGTCACAGATATTTTTAGGCAGCGCATACGTTAGACAAAAGATGTAGCGCATTTAACGTCCCTGTCTGCAGTTGCCAAACAATTGCAAGCAATTTAGCGCAGGTTGCGCTAAAAATATATATTGCTGCCAGATACAACTATAGTCCTTAAAAGGACATTTGGGTCTCTAATAGGGATGAGCGAACCCGAACTGTTCATTTTTGTAAAAGTCCGGGTCCAGGTTCGGTGTTTGGCGCTTTCTTGGCGCTTTTTGAAAGGCTGCAAAGCAGCCAATCAACAAGCGTCATACTACTTGCCCCAAGAGGACATCACAGCCATGCCTACTATTGGCATGGCTGTGATTGGCCAGTGCAGCATGTGACCCAGCCTCTATTTAAGCTGGAGTCACGTAGCGCCACACGTCACTCTGCTCTGATCAGTGTAGGGATAGGATGCAGCTGCTGCTGTTAGGGCCAGATTAGGCAGTGATTTACTTTTCAAAAACACTTACTGTGGTTTCTGCTGTAGCAGGCCAAGTTTAAATCTATCCATAAAAGGGTATATTACATTGAAGGTGCTGATAGGGTCATTCTCAATAACTTCACACGCTACCGTGCATCTCCAAGTGTAATTCTGTCCGTAAAGGGATAACTGTTATCCATCCAGGGCCTAAATACTAGGCCTACAATTTATATTCAGCTAAATCTGTGGTTACTGATGTGGCTGGTAAAGTTATTTAGTGTCTGTCAAAGCACAGTTTTTGTTCTGGGTTGAATTTCAATTCCCAAATTAGCAATTCCATAAATCAGTGGTTTCTGCTGTAGCAGGCCAAGTTTAAATCTATCCATAAAAGGGTATATTATCCTTTATAGTCATTCTCAATAACTTCACACGCTACCGTGCATCTCCAATTGTAATTCTGTCCGTAAAGGGAAACCTGTCATCCATCCAGGGCCTAAATACTAGGCCTACAATTTATATTCAGCTAAATCTGTGGTTACTGCTGTGGCTGGTAAAATAATTTAGTGTCCGTCAAAGCACAGTTTTTGCTCTGGGTTGAAATACAATTGCCAAATTAGCAATTCCCTAAATCAGTGGTTTCTGCTGTATCAGGCCAAGTTTAAATCTATCCATAAAAGGGTATATTACATTGAAGGTGCTGATAGGGTCATTCTCAATAACTTCACACGCTACCGTGCATCTCCAAGTGTAATTCTGTTCGTAAAGGGATACCTGTCATCCATCCAGGGCCTAAATACTAGGACTACAATTTATATTCAGCTAAATCTGTGGTTACTGCTGTGGCTGGTAAAGTTATTTAGTGTCCGTCAAAGCACAGTTTTTATTCTGGGTTGAATTTCAATTCCCAAATTAGCAATTCCATAAATCAGTAGTTTCTGCTGTAGCAGGCCAAGTTTAAATCTATCCATAAAAGGGTATATTACATTGAAGGTGCTGATAGGGTCATCCTCAATAACTTCACACGCTACCGTGCATTTCCAAGTCTAATTCTGTCCGTAAAAGGGATACCTGTCATCCAGGGCCTAAATACTAGGCCTACAATTTATATTCAGCTAAATCTGTGGTTACTGCTGTGCCTGTATTAGTGTAATACAGTACCTAAATAGATAGCCAGATAGTGTTAGGTGCTTGTAAAAAAATGGCCTGAATTTGAATTCAACACATTAGGCCACATAATTTTTTTCTTATTGTGGTGAACGGTAACATTGAGGAAAACATTTAGTAAGGAACGCGGACATGGTCGTGGTGGTGTTAGTGGACCCTCTGGTGCTGGGAGAGGACGTGGCCGTTCTGCCACAGCCACACGTCCTAGTGAACCAACTACCTCAGGTCCCAGTAGCCGCCAGAATTTACAGCGATATTTGGTGGGGCCCAATGCCGTTCTAAGGATGGTAAGGCCTGAGAAGGTTTAGGCATTAGTCAATTAGGTGGCCGACAGTGGATCCAGCACGTTCACATTATCTCCCACCCAGTTTTCTGCAGAAAGCGCAGAGATGGTGCCTGAAAACCAAGCCCATCAGTCTGTCACATCACCCCCATGCATATCAGGGAAACTGTCTGAGCCTCAAGTTATGCAGCAGTCTCTTATGCTGTTTGAAGCCTCTGCTGGCAGGGTTTCCCAAGGGCATCCACCTAGCCCTTCCCCAGCGGAAGACATAGAATGCATTGACGCACAACCACCTATGTTTCTTGATGATGAGGACATGGGAATACCACCTCAGCACGTCTCTAATGATGATGAAACACAGGTGCCAACTGCTGCGTCTTTCTGCAGTGTGAAGACCGAACAGGAGGTCAGGGAGGAACACTGGGTGGAAGACGATGCAGGGGACAATGAGGTCCTAGAACCCACATGGAATGAAGGTCGTGCCACTGACTTTCAGAGTTCGGAGGAAGAGGCAGTGGTGAGACCGAGCCAACAGCGTAGCAAAAGAGGGAGCAGTGGGCAAAAGCAGAACACCCGCCGCCAAGAGAGTTCGCCTGCTACTGGCCACCGCCACCTGGGACCGAGCACCCCAAAGGCAGCTTCAAGGAGTTCCCTGGCGTGGCAGTTCTTCAAACAATGTGCTGATGACAAGACCCGAGTGGTTTGCACGCTGTGCCATCAGAGCCTGAAGCGAGGCATTAACGTTCTGAACCTTAGCACAACCTGCATGACCAGGCATCTGCATGCAAAGCATGAACTGCAGTGGAGTAAACACCTTAAAAACAAGGAACTCACTCAGGCTTCCCCTGCTACCTCTTCTGCTGCTGCCGCCTCGGCCTCTTCCTCCTCCTCTGGAGGAACGTTGGCACCTGCTGCCCAGCAAACAGAGGATGTACCACCAATACCACCACCTCTGTCACCAAGCATCTCCACCATGTCACACGGCAGCGTTCAGCTCTCCATGTCACAAACATTTGAGAGAAAGCGTAAATTCCCACCTAGCCACCCTCGATTACTGGCCCTGAATGCCAGCATTTTTAAACTACTGGCCTATGAAATGCTGTCATTCAGGCTGGTGGACACAGACAGCTTCAAACAGCTCATGTCGCTTGCTGTCCCACATTATGTTGTTCCCAGCCACCACTACTTCTCCAAGAGAGCTGTGCCTTCCCTGCACAACCAAGTATCCGATAAAATCAAGTGTGCACTGCGCAATGCCATCTGTGGCAAGGTCCACCTAACCACAGATACGTGGACCAGTAAGCACGGCCAGGGACGCTTAACTGCACACTGGGTAAATGTAGTGGCGGCTGGGCCCCAGGCGGAGAGCTCTTTGGCGCACATCCTTCCGCCGCCAAGGATCGCAGGGTAACATTCTTTGCATCCTGTAGCCTCCTTCTCCTACTCGGCTTCCTCCTCCTCTTCTTCCACCTGCTCATCTAGTCAGTCACACACCTTCACCACCAACTTCATCACATCCCGGGGTAAACGTCAGCAGGCCATTCTGAAACTCAGATGTTTTGGGGACAGGCCCCACACAGCGCAGGAGTTGTGGCGGGGTATTGAACAACAGACCGACGAGTGGTTGCTGCCGGTGAGCCTCAAGCCCGGCCTGGTGGTGTGCGATAATGGGCGAAATCTCGTTGCAGCTCTGGGACTAGCCGGTTTGACACACATCCCTTGCCTCGTGCATGTGCTGAATTTGGTGGTGCAGAAGTTCATTCACAACTACCCCGACATGTCAGAGCTGATGCATAAAGTGTGGGCCGTCTGTGAGCGCTTCAGGCATTCACATCCTGCCGGTGCTCGCCTGTCTGCGCTATAGCGTAACTTCGTCCTTCCCGCTCACCGCCTCATATGCGACGTGCCCACCAGGTGGAACTCCACCTTGCACATGCTGGACAGACTGTGCGAGCAGCAGCAGGCCATAGTGGAGTTTCAGCTGCAGCACGCACGGGTCAGTCGCACTGCGGAACAGCACCACTTCACCACCAATGACTGGGCCTCCATGCGAGACCTGTGTGCCCTGTTGCGCTGTTTCGAGTACTCCACCAACATGGCCAGTGGCGATGACGCCGTTATCAGCGTTACAATACCACTTCTATGACTCCTTGAGAAAACACTTAGGGCGATGATGGAAGATGAGGTGGCCCAGGAGGAGGAGGAGGAGGAGGAAGAGGGGTTATTTTTTTAGCACTTTCAGGCCACTCTCTTAGAAGTGACGCAGAGGGAGGTTTTTTGCAACAGCAGAGGCCAGGTACAAATGTGGCCAGACAGGGCCCACTACTGGAGGACGAGGAGGACGAGGATGAGGAGGAGGACGAGGATGAGGAGGAGGTGGAGGAGGATGAGGATGAAGCATGTTCACAGCGGGGTGGCACCCAATGCAGCTCGGGCCCATCACTGGTGCGTGGCTGAGGGGAAACGCAGGACGATGATGATACGCCTCTCACAGAGGACAGCTTGTCCTTACCTCTGGGCAGCTTGGCACACATGAGCGACTACATGCTGCAGTGCCTGCGCAACGACAGCAGAGTTGCCCACATTTTAACGTGTGCGGACTACTGGGTTGCCACCCTGCTGGATCCCCGGTACAAAGACAATGTGCCCACCTTACTTCCTGCACTGGAGCGTGATAGGAAGATGCGCGAGTACAAGCGCACGTTGGTAGACGCGCTACTGAGAGCATTCCCAAATGTCACAGGGGAACAAGTGGAAGGAGGGGAGGAGGAGCAAGAGGTCGCCAACGCAGCTGTGTCACGGCCAGCTCCTCTGATGGCAGGGTTAGCATGGCAGAGATGTGGAAAAGTTTTGTCAACACGCCACAGCTAACTGCACCACCACCTGATACGGAACGTGTTAGCAGGAGGCAGCATTTCACTAACATGGTGGAACAGTACGTGTGCACACCCCTCCACGTACTGACTGATGGTTCGGCCCCATTCAACTTCTGGGTCTCCAAATTGTCCACGTGGCCAGAGCTAGCCTTTTATTCCTTTGAGGTGCTGGCCTGCCTGGCGGCCAGCGTTTTGTCTGAACGTGTATTCAGCACGGCAGGGGGCGTCATTACAGACAAACAAAGCCGCCTATCCACAGCCAATGTGGACAAGCTGACGTTCATAAAATTGAACCAGGCATGGATCCCACAGGACCTGTACATCCCTTGTGCAGATTAGACATTTATAACTACCTCCCCTTAACAATATATTCTTGTACTCCAGGGCACTTCATTCAATCCTCTTTTTTTAATTTTACCATTATATTGCGGGGCAACCCAAAGTTGAATGAACCTCTCCTCTGTCTGGGTGCCGGGGCCTAAATATCTGACAGTGGCCTGTTCCAGTGGTGGGTGACATGAAGCCTGATTCTCTGCAATGGGAACTCTCTCCTCTGTCTGGGTGCCGGGGCCTAAATATCTGACAATGGCCTGTTCCAGTGGTGGGTGAAGTGAAGCCTGATTCTCTGCTATGACATGTAGCCTGATTCTCTGCAATGGGACCTCTCTCCTCTGTCTGGGTGCCGGGGCCTAAATATCTGACAGTGGAATGTTTCAGTGGTGGGTGGCATGAAGCCTGATTCTCTGCTATGACATGAAGCCTGATTCTCTGCTATGGGACCTCTCTCCTCTGTCTGGGTGCCGGGGCCTAAATATCTGACAGTGGCCTGTTCCAGTGGTGGGTGACATGAAGCCTGATTCTCTGCAATGGGAACTCTCTCCTCTGTCTGGGTGCCGGGGCCTAAATATCTGACAATGGCCTGTTCCAGTGGTGGGTGACGTGAAGCCTGATTCTCTGCTATGACATGAAGCCTGATTCTCTGCAATGGGACCTCTCTCCTCTGTCTGGGTGCCGGGGCCTAAATATCTGACAGTGGCCTGTTCCAGTGGTGGGTGACATGAAACCTGATTCTCTGCCATGACATGAAGCCCTATTCTCTGCTATGGGACCTCTCTCCTTTGTCTGGGTGCCGGGGCCTAAATATCTGACAATGGCCTGTTCCAGTGGTGGGTGACGTGAAGCCTGATTCTCTGCTATGACATGAAGCCTGATTCTCTGCAATGGGACCTCTCTCCTCTGTCTGGGTGCCGGGGCCTAAATATCTGACAGTGGCCTGTCCCAGTGGTGGGTGACATGAAGCCTGATTCTCTGCTATGACATGAAGCCTGATTCTCTGCTATGGGACCTCTCTCCTCTGTCTGGGTGCCGGTGCCTAAATATCTGACAATGGCCTGTTCCAGTGGTGGGTGACATGAAGCCTGATTCTCTGCTATGACATGAAGCCTGATTCTCTGCTATGGGACCTCTCTCCTCTGTCTGGGTGCCGGGGCCAAATTATCTGACAATGGCCTGTTCCAGTGGTGGGTGACATGAAGCCTGATTCTCTGCTATGACATGAAGCCTGATTCTCTGCTATGGGACCTCTCTCCTCTGTCTGGGTGCTGGGGCCTAAATATCTGACAGCGGCCTGTTCCAGTGATGGGTGACGTGAAGCCTGATTCTCTGCTATGACATGAAGCCTGATTCTCTGCAATGGGACCTCTCTCCTCTGTCTGGGTGCCGGGGCCTAAATATCTGAGAGTGGCCTGTTCCAGTGGTGGGTGACATGAAACCTGAATCTCTGCCATGACATGAAGCCTGATTCTCTGCTATGGGACCTCTCTCCTTTGTCTGGGTGCCGGGGCCTAAATATCTGACAGTGGCCTGTTCCAGTGGTGGGTGACATGAAGCCTGATTCTCTGCAATGGGAACTCTCTCCTCTGTCTGGGTGCCGGGGCCTAAATATCTGACAGCGGCCTGTTCCAGTGGTGGGTGACGTGAAGCCTGATTCTCTGCTATGACATGAAGCCTGATTCTCTGCAATGGGACCTCTCTCCTCTGTCTGGGTGCCGGGGCCTAAATATCTGAGAGTGGCCTGTTCCAGTGGTGGGTGACATGAAACCTGATTCTCTGCCATGACATGAAGCCCTATTCTCTGCTATGGGACCTCTCTCCTTTGTCTGGGTGCCGGGGCCTAAATATCTGACAATGGCCTGTTCCAGTGGTGGGTGACGTGAAGCCTGATTCTCTGCTATGACATGAAGCCTGATTCTCTGCAATGGGACCTCTCTCCTCTGTCTGGGTGCCGGGGCCTAAATATCTGACAGTGGCCTGTCCCAGTGGTGGGTGACATGAAGCCTGATTCTCTGCCATGACATGAAGCCTGATTCTCTGCTATGGGACCTCTCTCCTCTGTCTGGGTGCCGGTGCCTAAATATCTGACAATGGCCTGTTCCAGTGGTGGGTGACATGAAGCCTGATTCTCTGCTATGACATGAAGCCTGATTCTCTGAAATGGGACCTCTCTCCTCTGTTTGGGTGCAGGGGCCTAAATATCTGACAGTGGTCTGTTCCAGTGGTGGGTGACATGAAGCCTGATTCTCTGCTATGACATGAAGCCTGATTCTCTGCTATGGGACCTCTCTCCTCTGTCTGGGTGCTGGGGCCTAAATATCTGACAGCGGCCTGTTCCAGTGATGGGTGACGTGAAGCCTGATTCTCTGCTATGACATGAAGCCTGATTCTCTGCAATGGGACCTCTCTCCTCTGTCTGGGTGTCGGGGCCTAAATATCTGACCGTGGCCTGTTGCAGTGGTGGGTGCCATGAAACCTGATTCTCTGCCATGACATGAAGCCTGATTCTCTGCTATGGGACCTCTCTCCTTTGTCTGGGTGCTGGGGCCTAAATATCTGACAGTGGCCTGTTCCAGTGGTGGGTGACGTGAAGCCTGATTCTCTGCTATGACATGAAGCCTGATTCTCTGCTATGGGACCTCTCTCCTCTGTCTGGGTGCCGGGGCCTAAATATCTGACAGTGGCCTGTTCCAGTGGTGGGTGACATGAAGCCTGATTCTCTGCAGTGGGACCTCTCTCCTCTGTCTGGGTGCCGTGGCCTTAATATCTGACAGTGGCCTGTTCCACTAGTGGGTGACATGAAGCCTGATTCTCTGCAATGGGACCTCTCTCCTCTGTCTGGGTGCCGGGGCCTAAATATCTGACAATGGCCTGTTCCAGTGGTGGGTGACGTGAAGCCTGAGTTACTGCTATGACATGAAGCCTGATTCTCTGCTATGACATGAAGCCTGATTCTCTGCTATGACATGAAGCCTGATTCTCTGCTATGGGACCTCTCTCCTCTGTCTGGGTTCCGGGGCCTAAATATCTGACAAAGGACTGTTCAAGTGGTGGGTGACGTGAAGCCTGATTCTCTGCTATGACATGAAGCCTGATTCTCTGCAATGGGACATCTCTCCTCTGTCTGGGTGTGGGGGCCTAAATATCTGACAATGGCCTGTTCCAGTGGTGGGTGACGTGAAGCCTGATTCTCTGCTATGTAAATAAATTGAATATTGGAATGCCTTAAAATGTATCCTTTTAATAGTACCATTTAAAATAATAGGCCCAACAATAATGGAATATAACAATTACCTCGCTTGGAGGTTACACACAACTACCAACCAAAGATGAACTGGTAGGGAGAATGAAATGCAGCCAGGAGGTGTGTTCACTGGCTCACTCAGAGGGTGAGTTAGGAAGAAAACAGGGATAGATTATAAGAGGGAGACAGATGCTGGGTCTCTTCCCCTAAAAGTGTCCCTGTATCCTAACTATAAACGAGGACCCTCTCTGACTGTCCCTAGATGGCCCTCAGACCTATCCGTTGACTGCCCAGCTTCGTCGGAAGCAAAAAAGACCAGTCACTTGCGAGGGCAGGCAGACAGATGAAAAATAATAAACAATGTCCCTACGCGTTTCACTGGCGAATGCCAGATCATGAGGGGACCAAACAATGCCAGGATCGCAGGCAGACAGTAACAAACAATATGTGCCTGTCACAGCCTAGATTATAGGCTATGGCAATTGATAAGACAGTCCTATCGATGTATCAGGGTGTACTTAGCTTGCCCGGTAGTTTGCTTGCGTCCTCGGTCCGCACCTCTCCTGCGTATAGCAGTGGGAGCGGGTTACTAGCGCTGGCGTCCTTTTTAAACCTCGCGCGTTACATCAGGCTCCTTTCCCCCACAGCACATGATCCGTCACGTGACGCTTGATGTATGCCGTCACGTCACTATCGGGAGTCACATGATCGGGTGCGGCAAAAAGCCGTCCATTCTATTGCGCCCGTATCTCTTTAACATCTGATAGGTCCAGCAATACAGGGGGGCGGATGCCAAGGTAAACTGCTGGTGATGTGGAGGTGGGCTAATTCCACTCCCCACCAGTTACCTAGTATTCCGGCTAGAATAGCCAAATAGAGGTGCGTCGCTCCGTACTGTCACAGGAGGCGCTACCTAGGGTATTTAAATTGCAACTTTAAATGGTCAAAGACTGGATGGGTACATATCAATGGTGTGAAGATGATGCATGTCGATAGATGAATTAAATCTCCCCATACATATAGATCTTACATGTCAGGGGACTAAACGGACAATATATCTATGAAGAGAGAGGGGGGGGAGGAGATCCTGGGGACTAGAAATCCCATGTGGACACATGGACAGGTGAGTTTGAGCCAGGGTATATCGCTATAAAATGAACAACAACATAAAAACCTAATAGCCCCTGTAAATGTTCAAATAAAGGACACACAGAAATATATAAATGTACCCGAGGTCCATAAATGGTCCAATGGAGCTATTGTTTTAGGGAAACTATAAACGGTGTATATATCCTACCAGAATGGGGCATATTGTATCAAGAAAACTGGGTATATGACAGGTGTGTTTACCCTGTCAAGAAGATTGATTCATGACAGGTGTGGATATGCAGGTGAGTGTACTGAATAGGTAGGTTCACCCCAACGTCAGTGGGTGAATCTAGTGTCCTAAATCAGTGGTTGGATCTTGCCTCCTCAATAAAGCAGCTAAATAAAAGCTGCTCATTAAGACCGGTAGGATTAGAAGTTTTAAGCTCAAATATCCACCACGTCTCACGCTGCAATATCCTCCTGTCCCAGTTACCCCCTCTCTTCAAGGGAGGGATTGATTCGATGCCCATAAAGGTAATACCCTTATAGTTTCCATTGTGGCTGATTTCAATATGTTTGGCTAATGGGGTGTCTCTTTTGTGCCTGATGTCTCCAAGATGTTCCCCCACCCTCCTTCGAAATTCCCGTGTGGTTTTACCCACGTATTCCATACCACAATGACATGTGGCTCTATAAATTACTCCTTTGGATCTACAATTTAAAAATCCCTTGATGGAATAACTCTTGCCGGTTACATTACTTTGGAATTCACATCCTTTATTGATAAAGGGGCACGCAACGCAGCCACTGCAGCGAAAGCAACCCGCAGGCGGTTTAAGCCATCCACCTGACCAGTCGTTGGTCTCGCTGAAGTGGCTGCGTACTAGGCGGTCACGTATAGCTCGACCCCTACGATACGTGATATTAACAGTGGGTGCAACAACATCCTTAATATCTGGATCAAGCAATAGGATGTTCCAATGTTTGGATAAGACCTCACGTACCTCTTTTGCGGCCCCATCAAAGGTGCCAATTAGGCGAATCTGTTTTTCCTCTTTCTCTATTTTGTTGGGATGTAATAATTCTGTTCGATTTTTTGAGCAGGCCCTCTGATATGCTGTTCTAAGAGTCGATTTGGGGTAGCCTTTTTCCCTAAACCTTTCACGTAAATCATCCGCCTGTTTGAATTCTCTCAAGGTGGAGCAGTTCCGCCTCATTCGCAAGTACTGTCCAGTAGGAATGCCCCTTTTTGAGTGGAAGGGGATGGTGGCTGTTCCAACTAAGAAGAGCACTGGTGGATGTGGGCTTTCTATAAGTTTTGGTTTGAAGTTCGCTCTGTCTCCCTCTCATTATGACAACATCCAAAAAGGGTAGGGAGTCTTTTTGGGCCTCAGACGTAAACCGTAGCCCCACATCATTGATGTTGAGTCTTTCAACAAATTGTTGTAGTTGGCCAGCCTCTCCATTCCACAACAGAAAGTTGTCATCGATGAACCTGACCCACGTCCCCACCTGTGTGATGACATGGGCCAGCGATTCACCGAATACAACTGTCTCCTCCCACCAGCCCAGGAACAAGTTGGCATACGACGGGGCAGAGGGGCTCCCCAACGCCGTGCCCCTGAGCTGGTGGTAGAAGACACCATTGAAAAGGAAATAATTACATGTTAACGTGAATTCCAGAAGTTTCATGACCAGATCATTATGGACATAATGTTGTCGGCCCCTGGTCAACAAGAAGGTCTCTGCTGCTCTCAGTCCCAGATGATGTGGGATTGAGGAATATAGCGCCTCCACATCGATAGAAGCAAGCCAAGTATCCCCATCTATGCAGACACCTTCCAGTCGACCCAAGAGGTCACTTGTGTCCCTAATGTAAGACGGTAAAGTCTTCACAAAAGGGGCCAAAATGTAGTCCAAGTAAATCCCCACATTTGGTCCTAGGCTATTGACCCCGGCCACTATAGGTCTTCCTTTAAGGGGTGTTGTTCCTTTGTGAACCTTCGGAAGACTATAGAAGGTCGGGTTAGTAGGATATTTTTTATACAGGAACTCAAACTCATCCCCTGAGATTAAACCAGACAATTTAGCCTCACCAAGGATAGTTTTCAATGTTGCTTGGTAACCAGAAGTGGGATAGTTTCTGAGTTTTTCATAAGTGTCTGTGTCCCTCAGTAGGTCAAGGCAAAGTTTTTTATAGTCTGGTGTGTCCAAAACCTCCACATTACCCCCTTTATCGGAGGATTTAATCGTGATGGCCGTGTCACGTGCCAGATATTCTAAAGCCTTGTATTCTTCTTTGAATCAGTTGAATCTGGGTTTCTCCAGAGTCATCCGCTCCAAATCCTGCGACACTTGGTTCAGAAAAAAGGCAATGCAGGAGGGGTCCCCAGCTGGTGGTACTCTTATGCTTCTATTTTTCAATGTAGTAAAGGGCCCTTTACCCTCCTGCATGGTGCAATCACTCAGACTAAACAACAGTTTGACATCCTGTAGAATATCAGATGGAATGCCTAGTTCTCTGCTCTCTCGTCTGTTGATCAAGGCATAGTGTTTGTGCCATTTGAGTTTCCTGGCAAACAAACTCAGGTCCTTGATCCAACTAAATAAATTGAAAAAGGATGTTGGCACAAATGATAGCCCTTTACCAAGGATTGCCATTTCTGCCTGTTACAATTTACGTGAAGATAGATTTAATATCTGCCCACACTGTTTTGTCAGGTGGATGGCTTAAACCGCCTGCGGGTTGCTTTCGCTGCAGTGGCTGCGTTGCGTGCCCCTTTATCAATAAAGGATGTGAATTCCAAAGTAATGTAACCGGCAAGAGTTATTCCATCAAGGGATTTTTAAATTGTAGATCCAAAGGAGTAATTTATAGAGCCACATGTCATTGTGGTATGGAATACGTGGGCAAAACCACACAGGAATTTCGAAGGAGGGTGGGGGAACATCTTGGAGACATCAGGCACAAAAGAGACACCCCATTAGCCAAACATATTGAAATCAGCCACAATGGAAACTATAAGGGTATTACCTTTATGGGCATCGAATCAATCCCTCCCTTGAAGAGAGGGGGTAACTGGGACAGGAGTATATTGCAGCGTGAGACGTGGTGGATATTTGAGCTTAAAACTTCTAATCCTGCCGGCCTTAATGAGCAGCTTTTATTTAGCTGCTTCATTGAGGAGGCAAGTGTCACGGCTGAGGATGGGGAAAATCCTCAGCCGTGCGCTGAGGTGTGCTGTAGGCCTACTCGGCCAGGAGAACAGGATAGGGAGCAGGTCACCTCCTACAGCGTCCCTACCCTGACCCTAACTCCTAACTGCATGGGCCGACCTTAAAGGTAGGAGGACCCATGCGCAGGAACCTCGGATCCCTAACTCACCCTCCGTCCGGTCCCTGCGCTAGGAGTCTGGGTAAGACGACCTACTCCTCCTAGGCACGGAGGAGCAGGAGTCTCAATGGCCAAGCTGTTGGGAAAAGGGGAACTCATACAGCCTTACGGGAATGACAGGCGAACTATTAGTTCCACCAACCTGTCACAGCCTTGCTGACTAGATCCCTGCGCAAACAGGAATCCAGAACCGTAAGCTGCACCAAACACATAGAAAGGTCCAAACAGAACATAAAATACAACATCAACACACAGCAGACATAAACATAAGGACAATATCTTTATGACCACAGGGGTGGCTCTCACTGGCAGATAGTAACACAGGAGGCTGCTCCAGCAAGCATGGCTGAAACAACCTACAGAGCCATGCTAACAGTGAGGCTATATAGGCCAGGAAGCCACACCCCACAGTCGGACACACCCAGTGACACACACACACACTGGGAAGGAAGTTAACCCTTCCAACACCCGGGAAGGGAAAACACAACATTAAAGGGAAAGTGTCCAACAGTAGCAACCCACTGTGGTTGCTGCCGCTGGCCACGACATAGGTGGCAACCGTGTCCTGGGGAATAGCCCAGAGGCCGGGACACTGCCACCACATGTACAGACAGCCAAACGTTGCCACGGGCAACAACAGTGCAGGAAAAGTGTCAGTGCACACAACACACTACCCAGAGTGCACACAGACAAACAACACAGTGAACACAATACACACACACCTAACATAGGGGTTGCTAGGTGCAATCGCATGCACAGCAGGAAAGCTGCCACAAGCAAACGTTGTCAGCGGCAACCACAGGTGAGGCAAATACCACTGCCCTCACCTGTGATTGACAACAAAACCAAACCGCTGACAATCGCATGCGGTTGAAGAGTCACGGTCATAGCCATGGCCGTGACAGCAAGATCCACCCACTGATTTAGGACACTAGATTCACCCACTGACGTTGGGGTGAACCTACCTATTCAGTACACTCACCTGCATATCCACACCTGTCATGAATCAATCTTCTTGACAGGGTAAACACACCTGTCATATACCCAGTTTTCTTGCTACAATATGCCCCATTCTGGTAGGATATATACACCGTTTATAGTTTCCCTAAAACAATAGCTCCATTGGACCATTTATGGAGCTCGGGTACATTTATATATTTCTGTGTGCCCTTTATTTGAACCTTTACAGGGGCTATTAGGGTTTTATGTTGTTGTTCATTTTATAGTGACATACCCTGGCTCAAACTCACCTGTCCATGTGTCCACATGGGATTTCTAGTCCCCAGGATCTCCCCCCCCCCTCTTCTTTTTTCCCTTGTCCTCGTATTAGTCCACATGGGACCTATTCTTTCGGTGATCATTATTGTTCACCGATAGATATATTGTCCGTTTAGTCCCCTGACATGTAAGATCTATTTGTATAGGGAGATTTAATTCATCTATCGACATGCATAATTTTCACACCATTGATATGTACCCATCCAGTCTTTGACCATTTAAAGTTGCTATTTAAATACCCTAGGTAGCGCCTCCTGTGACAGTACGGAGCGACGCACCTCTATTTGGCTATTCTAGCCGGAATACTAGGTAACTGGTAGGGAGTGGAATTAGCCCACCTCCACATCGCCAGCAGTTTACTTTGGCATCCGCCCCCCTGTATTGCTGGACCTATCATGTGACTCCCGATAGTGACGTGACGGCATACGTCACGCGTCACGTGACGGATCATGTGCTGTGGGGGGGAGGAGCCTGATGTGACGAGCGAGGTTTAAAAAGGACTCCAGCGCTAGTAACCCGCTCCCACTGCCATACGCAGGAGAGGTGCGGACCGAGGACGCAAGCAAACTACCGGGCAAGCTAAGTACACCCTGATACATCGATAGGACTGTCTTATCAATTGCCATAGCCTATAATCTAGGCTGTGACAGGCACATATTGTTTGTTACTGTCTGCCTGCGATCCTGGCATTGTTTGGTCCCCTCATGATCTGGCATTCGCCAGTGAAACGCGTAGGGTCATTGTTTATTATTTTTCATTTGACTGCCTGCCCTAGCAAGTGACTGGTCTTTTTTGCTTCCGACGAAGCTGGGCAGTCAACGGATAGGTCTGAGGGCCATCTAGGGACAGTCAGAGAGGGTCCTCGTTTATAGTTAGGATACAGGGACACTTTTAGGGGAAGAGACCCAGCATCTGTCTCCCTCTTATAATCTATCCCTGTTTTCTTCCTAACTCACCCTCTGAGTGAGCCAGTGAACACACCTCCTGGCTGCATTTTATTCTCCCTACCAGTTCATCTTTGGTTGGCAGTTGTGTGTAACTTCCAAGCGAGGTAATTGTTATATTCCATTATTGTTGGGCCTATTATTTTAAACGGTACTATTAAAAGGATACATTTTAAGGCATTCCAATATTCAATTTATTTAGATTCCATATTTTGGGCGCCATTAATATTTATTTGTGTGACCAGCTTTTTACCTAGGTTGTGTTCATCTACATTGATTCTCTGCTATGACATGAAGCCTTAATCTCTGCAATGGGACCTCTCTCCTCTGTCTGGGTGCCGAGGCCTAAATATCTGACAGTGGCCTGTTCCAGTGGTGGGTGACATGAAGCCTGATTCTCTGCAATGGGACCTCTCTCCTCTGCCTGGGTGCCGGGGCCTAAATATCTGACAATGGCCTGTTCCAGTGGTGGGTGACATGAAGCCTGATTCTCTGCTATGGGACCTCTCTCCAATTGATATTGGTTAATTTTTATTTATTTATTTTTTATTTTTATTCATTTCCCTATCCACATTTGTTTGCAGGGGATTTACCTACATTTTGCTGCCCTTTGCAGCTCTCTAGCCCTTTCCTGGGCTGTTTTACAGCCTTTTTAGTGCCGAAAAGTTTGGGTCCCCATTGACTTCAATGGGGTTCGGGGCGAAGTTCGGGTCGAGTTCGGATCCCGAACCCTAACATTTCCGGGAAGTTCGGCCGAACTTCTCGAACCCGAACATCCAGGTGTTCGCTAAACTCTATATACTAACCTCTGCCTCTCTTTTGACCCTCTTTAGCGCCGCTGGGATAGGAAGCATCACGATCTCAGACCATGCTCCATGCACGGCGAACCTCACCTTTTTTTTTTTAAGTAGGAGATCCTTAACATCACACTCTCTGAGGATGAGGTAGCACAACTAAAAAGAGTATCCCCATTCTGTTGGTCCAAGGGACCCATTAAATACTTAGGAATAAAAATCCCACAGAAACTGGGAGATCTATTCAAACACAACTATGTACCACTAAGGGACACCATTAAACAACTACTTCAAAAATATAACATCCCATTTATGTCATGGATGGGCAGGAAAAATAACATTAAAGCATACGTAATGCCCAAGATCCTGTACACTATGCAAATGGTGCCCATACACATCACATCGCGATTTTTTGCAGACATAAAACGTCTGTTTTTCAACTTTATATGGTCAGGGAGGAGGCCGCGTATATCATATAAAGTCCTGATAAAAAGCAGAGAGAGGGGTGGACTAGGAATACCTGACATAGGTACATACTATAAAGCAATACAGGTACAAAGATGGCTTGAATTAGCGCACCCACTAAGACAGAAAGAGGTCAGAGACCTTTGTGAATACAGTGTGGGGCCTTCTTTTCAAAAATACATCTGGCTCCCAAAAATAAAGAGATATCCAACAGAAGATATGGATCCTTTGTTTGAGGGAGTGTATGTGATGTGGAGCTCTGAGAGGAATACTTTATTTCCTTCTCCATTTCCTCTGATGCCAACGAGTCTTCTCCCAGGCCTGCTAGAAATCCTGATAAAAATGTTCCCAGATCTATGGTCTACCTTAGCACAGATTAGAGTAGGAGATTTTATGGGAGACATAGATCATTACCTAAAAGAAAAGCTTACTGAAACAATTAGAAAATCTCCAACATTCTTCTTGGCCAACTCACATATAAACACTGTGCAGGAGAGCGGCAGGAAAATTTCTGTTCCAAAGACCCCTTACCGACCTGGAGACTCTACTGACAACAACTTAAGCGAAACAAAGGAAGATTTATGAGATATGCTTGGTGCTGGGAGGGCGAGGTGAGGTTACAAAACTACCTATTGGCATGGGAAAAAGAGCTAAATATTGAGCTCTCAGGACAGGAGACAAAAAAGATACTAGCAACCTCTCACAGGTTTTCACAATGTGTCCACCTACAAGAGAATAATTTTAAACTTCTCTCTAGATGGTACAGAACACCAGAGTTCTTATTCAAAAGAGGGCTTTCTGATTCCCAGCGGTGCTGGAGATGTGGTGAAGGAGTGGGCTCTCTATCAAACATATGGTGGGCCTGCCCCCGGATCATAAAGTTCTGGGACGAGTTAAACAGAGCAGTCAAGAAAATAGCCTTACCAGACTTCAACATTTCTCTAGAGATGGTTGTTCTCTCAAAACTCTCTAGCCATTACACTCCTACAAAGAAAAACCTAATAACTCACCTGATAGCAATAGCTAAGACTCTCATACCACTACATTGGTTAGACACACAACCTCCCACCTTTCAAGAATTGAAAGCGAAGGTAGATCAAATTTATAACTTTGAAGAAATGACTAGCTGGATAAATAGAAGACATGATAACTTCCTAAAAGTCTGGAGATTCTGGGAAATTGTGAAAATTGATGGATAGGAATCCACAGAGGAGTGAGTTGGATGTAATATATTGACTCAATGTCAAAAGTATGTAATCAAGTTGAAACTAACTGAAATGCAGATTATGGCTAGCTAGAAAAGATACAGAAGAAATGGCTGCCCTTCCCCTCCCCCCCTGTACCCTCTCCTTTACATTTCCCCACCCCCCCTCCCCGATTCCTCTCGAGGTTCTGATTACATTAAGCAACAATAAGCTCGACATCCGGGGCAGCCCAGAATATTGTATACAGGATATCTGATGTTAGAGGACAGAATATATGTGCATTTGTAACCAAAGAAGATCTCCTCTTAAACAAATATGTACATCATCTATATTTTGTAACAACAGTTTTTTATGGCTACCTTAGCCTTATGTCGATTGTGAGAAAACTATCAGATTGTAACTGAAATGTTTATCGAATTTGATAAAAAAATAAAAATAATGAAAATAAAGTATTTACAAAAAAAAAAAAGGCATATGTCACACAAAATGGTATTAATAAAACCGTCACTTCATCCCGTAAAAAATGAGCCCCTACCTAAGACGATCGCCCAAAAAATAAAAAAAACTATAGCTCTCAGAACATGGAGACACTAAAACATAATTTTTTTCAAAACTGCTATTATTGTGCTAAAGTGAAATACATAAAAAAAATACATATTAGGTATCACCACATCCGTAACAACCAGTTCTATAAAGATATCACATGACCAAACCCCTCAGATGAACACCGTAAAAAATAAAATAAAAACTGTGTAAAAAAAGCCATTTTTGTCACATTACATCACAAAAATTGCAACAGCAAGTGATCAAAAAGGCGTATTCCCCCAAAATAGTACCAATCAGATTGTCACCTCATCCCACAAAAAATGACACCCTACCTAAGAGAATTGGCCAAAAAAAAAAGCTATGGCTCTCAGACTATGGAGACACTAAAATATGATTATTTTTTGCTTCAAAACTGCTATTATTGTGCTAAAGTGAAAAAAATAAAAAAAAGGATACATATTAGGTATCGCCACGTCCATATAAACCAGCTCTATAAAAATATCACATGACCTAAGCACTCAGGTGAACACTGTAAAAAATAAAATTAAAAACTGTTTAAAAAAAAAGCCATTTTTGTCACATTATATCACAAAAATTGCAACAGCAAGTGATCAAAAAGGCGTATGCCCCCCAAAATAGTATCAATCAGACCGTCACCTCATCTCGCAAAAAATGAGACCCTACGTAAGAGAATCGGTCAAAAAAAGAAAAAGCTATAGCTCTCAGACTATGGAGACACTAAAATATCATTATTTCGGTTTCAAAAAAAGTATTATTGTGTAAAACTTAAATAAATAAGAAAAAGTAGACATATTAGGCATTGCCATGTGCGTAACGATCTGCTCTATAAAAAAGTCACATGACCTAATCCCTCAGGTAAACGCTGTAAAAATAAAAAATTTAAACGGTGCCAAAACATAAATTTTTTGGTTACCTTCCCTCACAAAATACGTAATATAGAGCAATTAAAAATTATATGTACCCAAAAATAGTACCAATAAAACAGGCACCTTATCCAGTAGTTTCCAAAATGTGGTCACTTTTTTGAGTTTCTACTGTAGGGGTGCATCAGGGGGGCTTCAAATGTGACATGGCATCTAAAAACCAGTTCAGCCTAATTTGCTTTCCAAAAACCATATGGCGTTCCTTTCCTACTGCGCCATGCCGTGTGCCCGTACAGCAGTTTATGATTACATGTAGGGTGTTTCTGTAAACTACAGAATCAGGGTAATAAATATTGAGTTTTATTTGGCTGTTAACCCTTGCTTTGTTACTGGGAAAAAATGGATTAAACTGTAAAATCTGCCAAAAAAGTGAAATTCTGAAATTTCATCTCCATTTTCCATGAAATCTTGTGGAACACCTAAAGGGCTAACAAAGTTTGTAAAATCAGTTTTGTATACCTTGAGAGGTGTAGTTTCTAAAATGGGGTCATTTTTGGGTGGTTTCTATTATGTAAGCCTCACAAAGTGACTTCAGACCTGAACTGTTCCTTAAAAAGTGGGTTTTAGAAATTTTTCCCAAAAATTTCAAGTTTTGCTTTCAAACTTCTAAGCCTTCTAACGTCACTTCAAAAAATAAAATGTAATTTTCAAAATGATCCAAACATGAAGTAGACATATGAGGAATATAAAGTATTTACTATTTTTGGAGGTATTACTATCTATTATATAAGTAGAGAAATTGAAATTTAGAAATCTGCTAATTTTTCCAAATTTTGGGACAATTTTGTCTTTTTTTATGAATAAAAAAGATTTTTTTTTTTACTCATTTTTACCACTGTCATGAAGTACGATATGTGACGAGAAAACATTCTCAGAATGGCCTGTATAAGTAAAAGCGTTTTAAAGTTATCACCACATAAAGTGACACTGGTCAGATTTGCAAAAAATGGCTTGGGCAGGAAGGTGAAAACAGGCCCGGGGTTGAAGGGGTTAATAAACAGGTTCAACCCTATTATGTTGGTGGGTTTTCTCCCATGAACTGCTTGTTTCAGGTCTTTCCACAATGTTTCTATTGAATTGAGGTCAGGACATTGATATTTCAAACCCTTACATGTATTCTTCTTTAACTATTCCTTGGTAGAATGACTTGTGTGCTTAGGATTGTTTTATTACTGCATGGCCCACTTTATGAAACATAACACTTCTTATTTAAATCAAAAAGTTCTATTTTGGTCTCACTTGTCCACAAACATTGTTCCCAAAGCTTTCTTGTTTGTCCAGGTGCTCATAATCAAACCATAGATGAGCCTTGCAATTCTGCCAGATTCACAATTGTTGTTCAGTGTTCTCCTGACGTGGACCTTCGTATCAAACTGTTTGTATAGACAAATAGCTGTGGTTTACCTTATTAAAGATTTTTTTTTTTTGTTGATCCGAGGTTCTGTTACCGAGCTATGACTTTTTTGTTATTAATATGCAAATTAGGCCTTTGGTATAATGAGGGCATCACTATTGCTCTTTTTGCATCCATGATTCACTCATTTCTGTAGCTAGCCCCTCTCTTGCTACTCACTCACACCTGATTGTCATCCTATTGATTGAAAACACCTAACTCTAATTTCAACTTCAAATTATCTGCTAATCCTAAAGGTTCACATACTTTTGCCATTCACAGACATTTATTAGATAATTTATTGGTAATATTGGATAATTTTCCCCCAAAAAAGTCTAATATTTTGACTGACTAGTTTGATTTGGTTAATTTATCTACATTTAAAGCCTTGTGTGAAAATCTGATGTAGTTTTAGGTCAAATTTATGGAGAAATATAGAAAACTTATAAATACAATTTTATATGTTTCCATCATTACAGACTAAAACCAAACTTTGTTTAGCCTGATCCTGAAGCTGCCTTACCATCTCTCTGTCTCTTTTAACAACTTTCAAAATTCCATTAAAAAGAAATAGGGGTTTGCTGTGTAACAAAATAATATGAGATTTTTAGTTGGGACTTTCCCTTTAAAAGCATGAAATTAGTGGTTCTACCTAACTTTGATGACTTTATGGTGATGTTCAAAGTATGTGTACTTAACATTTCACATCCACCATTAAAGCAAGCCATTTTATTAATATGCAGATAATGATTTTGAAACTAAACATGAGACCTTTTGGATTTATTTTTAAAGGGGTTTTCTGAATTAACATAGCAAAGTATCTAAATATGTCTGAATGCTAACCAGATGATGGCACCATACAATAGCTCAGAAGCAATGATTTTTTTCATGCTAAATTATTTTTATTTTAGAATCAATTTTGTTCAACAAATTCTGATTAACAAGAATCAGAGTTTCTTGAGATTCGATTTGAGTTGAATTTTTTGACTGATAGAGACAGACTTTTTTCCTCAGGCATTCAAATCATTTTCTATTTGGGTAGAATCGATTTGTACCCAAATCGACTAACAAGGCTGAATCGGAACTAATGGGAACCGAAACAAACTTAATGAAATTCATCTCTAACAAATATGTTTCACTAGAACAAACTGGGTTTTTTCAATTCTTTGCCAAACACCTTTATACTTAGAGCTTAGAGCATTTAACAGACCAGGCTGCTGAATCTCTGCAGATCAGTCATTATAAATGCCAGAGCCAGAGTCCGTCTTTGCAACAAGCTCTCTATTTTAGCTCATTGTGGCTAAATCCTTAATCACCTTCAGCGATGTCCATATGCTGTAATAAGGCATGTAGAAAGGGTTATTTTAGGGAACAGCCCATTCAGTTAGAAATAGTCAGTGACTATACACATTTAGACAGCAGAAGTCTACAGAAATTGCAGTAACAGTCAATGTCATACTACTGAATTTTTACACTCCATAAAAGTGAATGAAATGTGATAATCACAATCAATCAACAATCTAGAATGATTTCCCTTAAAAACTGCGAGCAAAGACAAGTTTGCACATGGCTTTGTGTCCTTCCTCACCTTTCCTCTTGGCTCAACATATACTAAGATATGCGGAAAGTAATAAGGGCAGTTTGAGTTTTTAACTATATTTGGGCAAGTATAAGGGAAGACATAACTGTATATCACAGCATAGTGAAGAAAAGTATCAGTTTCAACTGTAAAGCCTGGTTAAGGTTCATGTTCAACACATTAAATAATTATTTACCACTTTTTATGCACTGTACGTCAAAATGCAAGAGACGTATTCTTAATAGTCAGTAGAGAATCACCTGTTTGATTTTAAAAGGCGAGAAACACATTGCTGTATTACAATACAGTTTTATACCCCTCTGGTATAAAAGAGATTAATTGTCTGCAATTATTAAATATCACCATTCATTTACCATGAGAGCAAGATTAGTGAATCAAAGGAAAATGTAAATGATATTATACCTCAGAAAGAGTTCAATGGTTACCAAGGAAAATTCATCAAGAATTATTACATCAAAATACTTAGCTTTAAATGAATCATGTGCCATTGAGAATGTTTTTTGAAAGAATTTCATTAGCAGTAAAATAAAATGTGCTCCTCAAATGAACAGAGTCAATTCTTTGTGATATTCCAGTGGCAATTTATATGGTAAGTGTCAAAAACAAGTCTATTATGAGGACTGGCTAGTGTGGCTTTCTTTCCTTTTAATATTCTAATCGTGAGGTGTAAAGTGAAATGGTTGCACAGTGCAATGGTGGTAAAGAAGTGGAGTGTCAATGAGACTAGAAAGGTGACAGACATGGAATGAGTCCCCAAGGTGCTCTCCAAGAGCCTTGGAAAACGAATCTCTTGAGAAATTGCCCTAATTATTTCTCTAAGGTAGCTCTAAATCTCACATTACTTATTAGCCTCTGGAACACAATGCTGAATTTATGTCCATTACATTTACAATTTATTTTTTATATTTTCCTCTAAGAAATCTTTCAAGTTTATGTATATACAACTATATGAAAACTGCTCCTTTACTTAAATATAATTAAGGCTAAAACTTCCTGTATTATAAACTAGTTTATGCTGCAAGTAAGGCTTGCCTACATGTGCATTGTTTTATCCTGCCCAGCAAGGGTTGGTTTCACACAGTCTCTTTTGTTGTTGTTGCAATTTTTAGCATTTTAAGGCATTTTTCAAGGATTTGGCCACATTAAGGTTTCAACACAATTTTATTAATCAGAAAAAACATAAATAAATATAACAACTGAAGTAAAAATTGCAAACATATATATAAATAAGGATAAAACTTGAGGACATGATAACTACTGTACAATGGAATTCCATAAAGACAAACACCACATCGTTGCTGCTTCTTTTCGACCAAGGTACTTTTTGTCTCTCAAATAATAAATATACATTTCGCTTAAGGCAATTTTAATACAATCATTAGAATTAATAAAATCATGTTTAAAAATAAAATATTCCTGACTTTCCATAGGGCACTTTTAAAACAATTAATTATTGTCCAACATAAAATCTGCTGCTTTGGGCTTGGGCAAGTAAAAAGACCATAAAAAATATACTCAAAATTAAGATCTTTTAAACCACATATCCATTTTAATAATGGGCCCATCTTTCTCCAAATCTCCTGTGCAAAAGGACAGTTCCAGAAGAGGTGCATGACTGACTCATCATCCCCACATCTTTGTCTCGGACACCTGGCTCTCGCCACCAGTCCTCGCCTATGCTGGAACTCACGTGTAGGGAGGCACTGGTGGACGATTGCCCAGGCAAGATCTTTGTGAATGTTTGCTGGGAACTTTCCGAACACATTACGCCATACCGTCTTTGATCTTGCCTGCGAAAAGTTTGAGACAGTCAGCACCTCCTCCTTTTTCCTGTAGATCAATGAGACTTTCTTCTGGTCCCCCAAAATGCCAGGCTCCAATTCTTGAAGCCCCAAGAGCCTGACAGTTTTCTCAAGCACAGCATAATGCTTTGGGGGACACAGAAGCACAGGAGAGTCTAAAGGGATTCTAAACCATCTTTTAAAAACCATTCCCGCAGCATATTTTCAAAAATAACTAAAAGTGCCCTTGGAATTATACAATCTAAAACAAAAACAGAAATACTTAATATAAAAGAAGGTAAAAAGCTTCGGCACATCTCTTCCCCCGTTATATTTATTTTTATACATTAGTTCCCTCCTTAACTTTTCCATCTTTGACCCCCATAAAAAAGTAAAACATAATCTGGTTAGTTTTTTAATTTACAAAGATGAAGGAGGGAACACCATTGCTACATATAACATTATGGGAATTAAAACCATCTTTATTATTAAAACCTTTCCTTCCATAGTTAAATTCCTTAAATTCCACATTAAAATTTTCTTTTCCATTTTCCCTATTGCCAAATCCCAATTTAAAATCCCATCGTTAGCTTGGTTAAAAGTTATCCCTAAAATCTTAATACTGTCCTGCTGCATATTAACTCCAGGGGTTATGGAGGAGTCCCAGGAACCAATATTAAAACAGTCACATTTATCTACATTAAGTTTAAAACCAGAGGCCTCACAAAAGAGGGTTGTATTTCCAAGGGCTCTACGCAGGGATGGAGAATCTGAGCATAGTATTGTTATGTCATAGATATAGCCTAGGACTTTAACCTGGTCTCCCCTCCCTCCTGGTATTGGCACTCCTCTAATTACCTTGTCCTTCCTGAGGAGTGCCAACAGGGGCTCTATTGCACATATAAAAAGGAGAGGAGACAAAGGGCATCCCTGTTTAACCCCAGATAAAAGTGGTACTTCTTTTGTTAAAAACCCATTAATAGAAATTTGGCTAAAACAGGACTGGTATAAAAGCTTAATACGACTTAAAATTTTATCAGGGACAGCTAACTTTTTAAGAACAAGGAAAAGGTACTCGTGGGATACTTGGTCGAACGCCTTTTCAAAGTCTAGGGATAAAATAACTAAATTTTGATTTCTGTCTTTAAAATACCATATGATGTCTCGTAAAATATTTAAAGATTCGGCAATGGATCTACCTGGCACCCCACACACTTGACTAGGATGGATAATTTTATGTATAATAGGTTTAAAACGTATAGCAATTAGTTTGGCCAGGACTTTATAATCAAAATTTAATAATGTAATGGGGCGCCAGTTTTTAAGACTATTTCTATCTCCTTTTTTAAAAATTAGAGACACTATAACAGCCCGCGGGCATGGTAGGTGTGCCCACTGCTGTAGCACTGGTTAGACCTCTTGTGCATCAGGGAGTGCCAGTATACCCTGTCCCCAAGAGGGGGGTAATTCATTAGTGATAAAAACTTCTTTATATAATAAAAGTAAATCATACTTTAAAATGTTCCAGAAAGCTAGATAAAATTCAATAGGTAGACCATCTACTCCGGGGGCTTTACCATTAGAAAAACTTTTAAAAACAACTAAAAGTTCCTCTAAAATAATATCCTGAGTTAAAACTTCCTGGTCTAAAAGGTCTAGCTTAAAATCAAGGGAATTGGGGGGCGGAGCCAGCGCTTGAGCCGGATGGAAGTGTGAAGTGCTGCTCTCCTGCCTGCATAACCCTCAAAGCACCTTATTTTAAGCCCACTGGTCGTCAAAATGGTAAAAATCGGGGGCCAGAAGCCCACAGAACAACCGGGTAACAACCGCTCCCAGAACCAAGCAGGGGAGATGGAGAGATACATCAAGAAGACAGCTGCAGCGGCAGTTAGCCGGGAATCCAAGATGGCGCCCGGCACCCCACGCTCTGCACACAAGCTATCAACAGCAGCCGGCGGCGATAAGGTAGGGGATGACCCCAGTGAAACGGACTGTCTGCCCATATCCAGAGCTTTTCTAAAAGAAGCTCTTGCAGAAGCCCTGGGCCCCCTTAGCCTAGATATCTCCTTGATAAAAGAGGATGTTCAACATATAGGACGGAGGGTTGAAGTAGTGGAAGAAACCCAAGCCAAGATCCTGCAACACCAGGCTGAAGTAACATCTAGCTTGTCTCTGGCTCAATGCCATATTAACTCGCTTTACATAGCTATGGAAGATCAAGAAAATAGAAGCAGGCGTAATAACCTGCGTTTTAGAGGCATTCCCGAATCGATAGCTTCTATAGATATTCCAGAAACTGTAATGCAAATCTGCTTGAAAATTTTAGGCCCTGATTCAGCACACGAAGTTTTGATTGAGCGGGCACATAGGGCTCTCAGACCTAAACCACAAGTGAATGAGCCCCCCAGAGATGTTATCTGCAAGTTTCTACATTTCCCTGTTAAAGAAGCCATCATGGCTAATGCCAGAAATACCACTGTGGATTGGGAAGAAAATAATATCTCCATTTTCCAAGATTTGGCACAGTCGACCCTAAAAAAGCGTAAATCCCTGAGACCTCTCACCGAATGGCTGCGACAACACAGAATTCTATATAGGTGGACTTTTCCATTCGGTCTATCCTTCCTGCATGATGGACGTCGCATCCATATTTCAACTTATACTGACCTGGATAAAGCCTATGATCTTCTCAAGATCTCTCCTCTGCCTATTGAGAACTGGGACATAGTTCAGAACTTAACCAGCTTACCTGACCTTCCTAGGGTGATCCCCTGGGAACCTCCTGGTACCCCAAAGCCCCAAAGAAATAGAAAGGGGAATTCATTCTCCACCCCTAAGCGTCTGACCATGGTGGAAAAATAGTCAGCCACGTCTTAACCGTCTTTAATTAGGTGACATAAGAATTATATAGTATGTGAAGTACTAGCTCCTGGTTGATAATATATCTATAGATAGGTGACAGCATCCTTTATACCGTGCAGAGAACCTGGCCTATGATTTCAAATTCATCAGGTTAAATTTTGCTCTCTGCCCGGTATTAAATGTAGAAACAGTAGGGATCTCTCTCCTTTGAGTCTCCCATCTGTTTTTAAGATTTATACAGTCACAGTCTCTATTACCATCACCAAGCTATCTAAGATACTAATTTAACCTAGTACACATATGAGATCTTGTGTGACACCTAGTGTCGCTCACATACATCTTTCAATTCTAATGCAGGAGCTGACCCCTCCCACCCTCAGATTGTCTCCTACTTGTCTTCATGTAGACAAATACTATTAAAGATCTCCTAATGTTCATACAGATCCCCCTGATTCTTCTTCTTACAATAATTCATGAAAAAAAAAAAAAAAAAAAAAATTTCCAGTATAAGATGCATTACAGAGGGTAATGCTTCTGGGTAAAGTACCCTATCCCCCCCTATATAAGATGCCTAACCAGACAGGCACTATTGTTATGTTTTATTTTATTTGGATGATACTTATTCATCTTTTGGCTTCAACTTTAGTTTTGTCTTTTGTTTTATACTGTTTTTGTTATTGTTTTGACAGGTACTCTAAAACTAATCTATTATTTTCTCAGATGGGTAGACAGGTCCGCCTGCGGATTAAGTGGTCGCAGATTGTGACTTCCCTGAGTGAATGGATGCTCCTGGGCTCCCCTCGTGGCCGTATTCTCTCCTCCACCTTGCTGCTAGCTGGTCAGTTTTTCTCCAATGCAACATATATTCCATACACAATTTTTTCTTCCTATGAAACAATATGGCGGATTTTAAATTAGCCTCTTACAACGTTAAGGGCCTGAGATCCCCTTCTAAGAGATCACAGATTTTCTCTCTACTACACAGGGAAAAATGCTCAGTGGTCTTTTTGCAAGAGACACATTTTAAGCATGGGAATTACCCCAATCTTTCTTATTCCAAATTTCCTTGCTGGTACCATTGTGGTGCCGGGGGTGCGGCCTCGAGGGGAGTCAGCATTGGCTTTTCTGGGAGAGTCCCTTTCCAATACAAAACACATGTCCAAGATCCAGAGGGTCGATACTTGATCCTTATAGGCCAGGTGAGACAAACTATGTTTACTTTTGTAAACATATATGCCCCAAATGTAGATCAAAATAACTGGCTCACTCCAGTCCTTTCTTTGATAGAGAAATATAGGGAAGGTTTTCTGGTAGTGGCAGGGGATTTTAATATTGCCCTGAACCCTTTAACAGATACCTCTTCCAAAAAATCACCAGTCTCGTCGAAAACTCTTAGGTTGTTACGTTCCAAAATGCATAACCTGGGAGTCTTGGATGTCTGGCGCTGCCACAATCCTGAAACCATTGACTATTCCTTTTATTCCGCTGCCAATAATTCATATAGTAGAATTGATTACATTTTTATCCCGAAGGAAAAGTTGCAATATTGCTCATCCCCAAAAATTGGGAACATCACCTTGTCCGATCATGCCCCGATTTTCTGTGATATATGCCCAGATCAAAAATCCAATAGGCAAACTAATTGGAGATTTAATGAATCCCTACTTAACAACACAAAACATACTGCTCTCATATCCTCTTATCTTGAGGAATATTTCCTAATAAATAACACACCTGAGATATCTCCCCAAGTTCTCTGGGATGCTCATAAAGCATATATTAGAGGCAGGCTGATTGGTCTTTGCTCTTTTCTAAAGAGAGAATCAGAGAAAAAACTAAGTGATTTACTTGCAAAGATACACAATGCAGAGAATGCACATAAACAGTCCTTAAGTGATCCGCGCCTGGCGGAACTCTCTTCCCTTAGAGCACAATTAAAAAATTTTTTGAATGAACGCTCTGCCAAATTTTTCTTGAGTGTTCAGCAAAAAATTTTTGCCCATGGCAATAAAGCCTCTAAATACGTGATAAACCGCATTAAGCAGAGGAGGGGCTCCCGCTATGTGCAATCTCTGAAACAGCAGCAAGGTTCTCTAACATTCAAATCAGAAGAGATAGCTGAACAATTTAGACTATTTTATAGTTCTCTCTATAACCTTCCAGTCCCAGACCCTCCCAATCCTTCTTTAGACAGGGAAACTAATATTAATTCCTTCTTAGACACACTGGATCTTCCAGTATTATCTCCCACACAACGAGAGTCTTTAGCAATGCCTTTCACAGTCTTGGAATTAGAAGCTGCCATTAAAGCTACCCCCAGAGGTAAATGTCCCGGCCCAGATGGTCTCCCTATAACCTATTTTTCATCTTTCAAGAGCACACTTTTACCCTACCTACTGCCTGTCTGCAACATGGCAATGTCCAATCTTCCTCTCTCACCTGATATGACTAAAGCCACTATAACAATAATACCCAAAGAGGGCAAAGACTCCACATTATGCTCCAACTATCGTCCAATCTCTCTACTTAATGTAGACCTTAAACTCATAGCTAAAATGCTCGCCACTAGACTACAGAGGTTCTTGCCTGAATTAATCCACCCAGATCAAGTAGGCTTTGTGAAAGGAAGAGAGGGGAAAGATAATACCACAAAAATTTTAGACTCCCTGTACTATGCTTCCCATAAACATACTCCCTTGGTCTTGATTGGCACGGACGCCGAGAAAGCATTTGACAGAGTGGACTGGACTTATATCAGACTGACTCTGTTGAAATTTCAATTCCCAGAACCATATGTCAACGCAATATTTGCAATGTACACTTGCTCCTCGGCGTCCGTGTCGGTCAATGGCTTACTGTCCTCTTGCTTTTCTATTAGAAATGGGACTAGACAGGGATGCCCCCTTTCACCCCTTATATTTGTGCTAGTGATGGAATCCCTTATGCAGGCCCTTAGACAAAACAGTGATATCCAGGGTTTGAAAATTGGAACAAACGAATTTAAACTAGCAGCGTTTGCGGATGATTTATTAATCACTACCACTAACCCTCACAAATCCATGCCCAAGATCCTATCAACTCTTAGTCATTTTGGCTCCCTTTCGAACTTTAAGATTAACCCCTCCAAGACCCAAGTGCTCCATATAGGACTCTCCCCTGCTAGCATCTTATCTCTTCAAATAAACTCCCCATTTGATTGGAGTTCCCAACAATTAACTTATTTAGGAGTTAAATTATCCCCCCATTTACCTGATCTATTTAAACTAAACTATAGTCCTCTCTTAGCCTCTATGCAAACCCAGATAGACTCTCTAGACTCCAAATACCTCTCATGGTTTGGTAGGAAGAACATTTTCATGTCCCTGATTATGCCAAAACTCACCTACCTGATGCAAGTCCTTCCTATTGAAATACCCAAAGCATATTTTATCTCTCTGAATAAAACTATTCGCAGGTTTATCTGGCAGGGTAAAAGCCCCCGTATCTCCTTTGATACGCTAACCAAGCCTAGGACTAAAGGTGGTATAGGTCTTCCTGACCCTGAAGCCTACATGAGGGCAATCCAATTATCCAGGGCCATAGACTTGGTTAGGGAACCTATTCACAAATTTTGGCCTAAATTAGAAAATGCACTACTCCCATCCCCAATCCGGGCTCTTCTGCTCGCAAACAAACCACTCCCTCCATCTAACTTGATACCTAACCCCCTCACTCGTAACACTTTAAAGGTCTGGAAATGGTTTTCAGGAAGCTCTGATGGTCCTAAATTTCCTTCTCCTCTTCTGCTTATAAAAGACATTATTAATTTAGCTCCTAAGGAACTAAGAGAGAGTTGCCCAACAATCCTGAGATATTCAGAGATATCTACCTCAAAGTTACTAGATACAGAAGGCTGTATTCTTTCCGATAACGAAATACTTGCGTTATTAGAGACACAGATACATAACCCCATTCTACAGCACTTCCTCAAGACAGAGGTTCTGTCGTGGGCAAAAAATGTCTCCCAAACAAGGGAATCTAACTGGTTTGAAGCAATGTTAGGGTCTAAGATATACCCATCCAAAACTATATCTAGAATATACAAAAGCTTGAAACTTTCCTCTTCCCTCTCTAAACCGGCAATTGTTGGCCTATGGGAAAGAGACTTAGAACGTAGTCTGTCGCCCCAGGAGGTCACCAAACTCTTAATCTCACCCCATAAACTATCCAGATGTATTCGCATACAAGAAAATAGTTATAAAATTCTTATGCGCTGGTACAAGACTCCTGACAAGACATGTTTGTATAGCCCAACAGCATCTGATGTCTGCTGGAGATGTCATACAACAAAAGGCAGCTTTATGCACATTTGGTGGTCCTGTGACCTAATTAAACCTTGGTGGCTCAAGATATTCAAACTATGTAACCAGATATGTCAGGTTTCTCTCCCATGTTCACCCGAGATAGCCCTGATATCCCTGGGGATGGACACTCTGGGATCACACAAATCATCTCTTTTCTCATTTTTACTGGCAGCTGCTAGACTTCTCTTACCGACACACTGGTTGTCTACTGACACCCCAAGTATTGACCATTGGACTAACAAAGTAGATCAGATATACAGGCTAGAAGAAATCTCTCATTGGGAGGCACATTCTAGATCTTCTTTTCTGAAGATATGGTCATCATGGAAGAACTATAGAGGTTTTTCTTAACAACTCACATAGATACATGCCCATCTGGGTTGAATTCTTGTTTTAGTTTTTGAAGTCACATTGGGGATATCACATGTGACTCATCCCTTATATTGAGCAACAAGTCCTGACATTTCTAACTTGCAGTCTGACCTGAATCTTGCCTATGTTTAATAATAGCTAATACCTGTCAATGTTGGGCATATATGCCCGCCTGTTACTTGAATTAGTGACAATTTTTTAAAAATGTACTTGCCGCTTTCTTTTGTAATCACTTGCAATGTAATTACAATGTATCTTCTTGCTTGTAACTTGCTATGATATTTACAAAACAATAAAAATTGTCAATTAAAAAAAAAAAAAAAATCAAGGGAATTAAGAACATCTTCTAAAAAGGATGGATCAATATTTTTCTTAGCAAAGAGTGACTGATAAAAGTTAAAAGCTGCATCTAGCATACCATTTATTGTGGACTCACCTTCTAGGTTCTGGATTGCATCACGTTTATCCATCACCTTTTTGAAGAAAAACCTTGAACATTTCTCACCTTCTTCCAAGTATTGTACATGTGAGTTAAAAATTATCTGTTTTCCTTTATCGTCCACAGCTTTTTTAATTTCAGTTTTAACTTTTAAAATATCATCAGTCACATCCATACCAATTTCCTTTAATTTAAAAAGCACATGCAAACGTTTATTTAAAACATAATACCACTTCTGGCCTTCTTCTTACCTGCTTCTAAAAAAAACTTTTTAATTTTAGGTTTAATTTTTTCCCACCAGTGTAGCATTGTCTGATTTGATGACCTCTGGGACTGCCACAACTGGTAGGAACTCACAAACTCCTCTTTTATCTCAGGGTCCTCTAGAAGCGTAACATTCAGCCTCCAGGGACCCTGTTTGGTTTTTAATTCTCCTTCTAGTTCCAGCTTAACTGAGAGGAGTTTGTGGTCTGAGAAAATATTGGATAAAACGGTACAGCTTTTGGGAATAAAAGAATTTGAGACAAAGATAAAATCTATTCTGGAACTTACCCTCCCGCTGGACCACGTGGGGGCCAGGTCAGACGGCGAGAGCTCCTTCCAGCAGTCTTTTAACCTAAAATCCTCTAAAATATGCTTTAGCAGGTAAGAAGTACGGTCTCCAGAGGTGGCACTCCCCCCTTGTCGGTGTTCTCCATCACGTATACAATTAAAATCCCCACCTACTGTACCAACAAAGGGGAAGTGCCAACACAAAATAAAGGTAAAATTTCAAACAGTTCAGCTCTTTCTTGTTTTGCGGGTGGTACATATACATTTAAAACACGAATAGTAAAACCTTTAAAAGGTAAATAAATTAAAATTGCTCTACCCGGCATAATTTCTAAAACAGATTGTATTGTAATTTTGTGGCTGTGATATAATAAACCAACACCAGAGGAACGACAATCGTTTGCGCCTGACCAAACCAAGGAGCCCAATTTCCAATCTTTTTTTAGGTTTACATATTCAATATCACTCGCAATCCCACATTCTTGTAGTAAACAAATGTCAAAATTTACAGTCTCTAAGTAAGAAAACAAAGCAGCTCTGCGTACAGAGCTCTTTAAAGATCTCACATTTAGTGAGACCACATTAATGGGGACAACCATTAGACGTCAGAGTCCGATACAGACGACCCAAAGTCTTCAATTCGCAGGGATTCATCATCTCCTTTTCCGGGGGTCAGAAAGTCTGTAATGTTGGTAAAGCCTAGATCAGGTGAAAAATCCGACCGAGGCTCTGGACCCTCCGTACTTCGATGTTTCCTCAGCTTTTTAACTCCGTCCTCCTCTCTTGGCCTCTTCGAAGAATGGCTGCTGTCCATCTCCTCCCCATCCTCGCTAAACAAGGCTTTCAAGATCGTGCCGTCATCATCTGCCGATGTTCAGCTCCTCGGGTTGTTCCAGTCGGCTGTGAAGAGCCTAGCGAGACTCTCCTTGACAAGGAACATGATCTGCCTCGAGAGGTCTTCATCGCCTCGTCTGCAGCAACCGCTGCTTCAGACTGTGGCTCTGGCCTCTCCCATGATTGACTCTGACTATGCCTTCTGTCCTTCCTCGCTTGACTTCCTGTCAAAGGTACAGGGAGTCCTTGCTCCAGACCTTTCATCTTCCCACTTTTAGGGGTCAAAAAAAGCTCAGACTTGGCCGCGCTAGGGTCTTTCACAGGACCCCCCTTTGGAGTAGGTGGGCCCTGCTCAAGTCCCGCATTCGACCTACGTCCTTCTCTGGAAAGTCTCTGCAGACCCTCCGTGGGAAGTTCCTGAGACACCTCACCTGTCGTCTCATGCCCAGGTCTCACTGTCAATTCCACAGTTTTGTCACAGGGGCCCGCAGCACTCTCTTGCCCAGCCTCAGAGTCCACCTTTGGAGCTACGGGCTTAACAATGACACTCATGCTTAGGGCTTTTACCTTAGAGTGCGCACCCCCTGCCGACTGCTGGTCAGGCTTAGATTTTTTATTTGCCTTCATGGGACAATCTCGAAAAATGTGTCCCTCCATCCCACATAGGGAGCACATCTTTTCGCCTGTGCATTTTGAGGCAACATGTCCGAGTTCGCCACAATTGTTGCACCGCACCTCTTTTGCGTTCTCGCAGTTCCCTTGAACATGCCCATATCGCAAGCACTTCCGGCAGAAGGTGGGCATCTGGTTATAATAAAGGAAGCCACGGTGACTTCCTATCGAGAACTGCAAGGGCGGGTGCGACAGACCTCCTATACCGCCAGGGTCCTCCTTCAAAATGACCCAATATTTTCTCTTGCCGTTCCATAGACCCTCTCCGTTCAGGATCTTTCTCTCGAAGCGGATGGAACGGCAATACCGACTGAGGAAGGTCTGTATATCGGGCTCCGCAAAGAAAGGATTGTACATAACGACAATCAAAGATCTCTCTTCCTCACCGTAGAGGAAGGAGAAATCGAGGCCATCCAACCTCTTATCGTTTGGATCCGCCACGCCCAGTCTCTCATACATATTGTCGCAACAGCTCGAGGCAACAAAGGAAATTGTGTATCTTCCTTGTATTTCCTGGTCCCTCAGACACAGGATATCGGATTTGGGAAAACCGAAGTAGCTTAGCAAGACCTCCGCCACCACATAGCGGAGTTTTTTTTGCTGTTGATGGCCTTCTTCCACCTCGATCCTAACCGACTGGCGCAACCGGGTCTCCCCGACTGCAAAACCAAAGGAAAATGGCATTTCCATATCCCGGGGAAAAACAAGCCCTTCACCTTGAAAACCTCAGGTGCAGCGCCCCAGCCCTGTAAGGCAGGGAACCTCACCCCAGGCCAAGGATCAGAGAATCCCAGGTACTTCCAGGCCCTTTCTGAGTATTTCGCTCCGCCAAAACCGACCGTCAAGATCTTAAATGACCGTATTTGTAGGCGCAACAAAAATGTCCGACGTCCAGGGGTTCGACCGTCACCTCCAGCGACAGGGGTTTAGATCCTCCAGGACCCACCCCTGAGGCCAGGGATCCGGGAACCCTGGACTACCTCTTACCGGGACCGAGGCAGCACCTCTCGGTGCCGCAGTAGATCCAAGTCACGAAGCCGGAGAAAAAAGTCGCCCTCACGCCCTTGAATTCACGCTCCAAAAGTACGCCCTCTCCGGTCCGAAAACCGCAAAAAAGCGCGATCGCCTCCCGTTGCCTGGGGACTAAGCTTATCCCCTATAGCAGCAAGGGGCACGACACGGGCTATGAACCCGCGCCGTCCCCCAAGGCCGAGGAATCGGGTACCCCAGGCACCCTCCAGCCAAGGCAGATATAGCAGAGCTGGAGAGGTAATAACTGGAATGGGGCAACTACAGTACCCTGAAAGATTATCAAAATTTGGTTTATTCACTTTAGAAAAAAGACGACCGAGGGGAGATCTAATTAATATGTATAAATATATCAGGGGTCAGTACAGAGATTTATCCCATCATCTATTTATCCCCAGGACTGTGACGAGGGGACATCCTCTGCGTCTGGAGGAAAGAAGGTTTGAACACAAACATAGGAAAGGATTCTTTACGGTAAGAGCAGTGAGACTATGGAACTCTCTGCCTGAGGAGGTGGTGATGGTGAGTACAATAAAGGAATTCAAGAGGGGCCTGGATGTATTTCTGGAGTGTAATAATATTACAGGATATAGCTACTAGAGAGGGGTCGTTGATCCAGGGAGTTATTCTGATTGCCTGATTGGAGTCGGGAAGGAATTTTTTATTCCCCTAAAGTGGGGAAAATTGGCTTCTACCTCACAGTTTTTTTTTTTTTTTGCCTTCGCCTGGATCAACTTGCAGGATGACAGGCCGAACTGGATGGACAAATGTCTTTTTTCGGCCTTATGTACTATGTTACTATGTTACTATGAACAGAACGCAGCAGGGAACGCAGCAACACAGCAAACAAATGCTGCAGTACCCAAATTCACTATATAGAAAGTATATTATTGGTATACACCCCGCTTCTATCAGTTTTGTTAGGGGGCGACTGGTATATCACACCAGTTATAATTATTTTTTTTAATTGCGTTTGTCACTCTGTGTAGCTGCAGTATCGCTGCAGAACCGCTCACCACTGCTGCACAATACAAATCCACTATATTATGCTTTCTATGTTAGAAAGTATATTATAAGTGTAATACACCCCTCTGTACTGCACACCTATCAATAGTACACTTATACCAGTCCTTAAAAGGACTTTTGTGGACCTATTTGATAGCGTTTTTGTCCCTAACAGTCTGTCCCTGCTCCACACAGTAACCTTTCCCTACACTGACAAAAGACTGAATGTAAAATGGCGGGCATGTGCTGAAACTTTTCAATAGGCTGTCCTGTACCACCTGATGGATGTGTCATGGCTCAAATTTGACAGGCTGGCAGTGTCATTTACCCTTATTCGCCCCTAGGTGGTGCTGGCACCACTTATATATATATAGTTGGGTGGGGTGTCAAGTCAGTGTGTGTGTTGAAGATGAGAATGAAGAGAGGAGGAAGTTAATGGAGGAGGTGGAAATTAGTTTTTCCACCGAAATAATTCACAAAATATTTTACCACATAAAACTGCAACACTGAACGCTGCATGAAATTTGGTTTTCCACCGAAATAATTCACACAAGATTTTACCGCATATAAGTGCAGCGCTTAACGCTGAATACAATTTTTTTTCCACCAAAATAAGTCACAAAAGATTTTACCACATATAACTGCATCGCTAAACGCTGAATGAAATTTGTTTTTCCACCAAAATATTTCACAAAAGATTTTAACACATATAAGTGCAGTGCTGAACGCTGAATAAAATTTCTTTTTCCACCAAAATACTATAATAAAGATTTTACCACATATAACGGAGCATGGAGCTGGAAAGGGTCTTCGGATTCCCCCCGCACTATACGGACATCTCAGTCATCTGGCATCTATTTGCTCCGCTAAAGGATTATTTTGAAAGTGTGTAAAAGCCACATGGGGCCCCCACACTGCAGATTTATCATGGAGACATCATGGAGATTTAACCGCATATAACCGCAGTGCTGACCGCTGAATAAATTTAGTTTTTCGACCGAAATACTTCATTAAAGATTTTACCACATATAACCCCCACACTGACTGACTGCTACTGCCGCTACTTCTGTGAACCCCTGCATCACTACTTCCCGGGTAGGTAGGCTTCTGCGAAGCAGGTGCTCTACCCCGGGCACGTTTGGCTCCCGACCTCCCACTGCTGCCACTCTGCTGAATCCCAGCCATGCTTTCAACACATATAACCGCCGCCGCCGTGAACTGGGAATGTATTTTTCAGTTTGTACTGAAATAGGCCTCTAAACGCTTTGAACACATATAACCGCCGCCGCCGTGAACTGGGAATGTATTTTTCTGTTTGTACTGAAATAGGCCTCTAAACGCTTTGAACACATATAACCGCCGCCGCCGTGAACTGGGAATGTATTTTTCTGTTTGTACTGAAATAGGCAACTAAACGTTTTTAACACATATAACCACAGCTGACGTGAGCTGAGAATGCATTTTTATGTTTGTACTTAAATAGGCCACTAAACGCTTTGAACACATATAACCGCCGCCGCCGTGAACTGGGAATGTATTTTTCTGTTTGTACTGAAATAGGCCACTAAACGCTTTCGACAAATATAACCACCACCGACGTGACCTGAGAATGTATTTTTATTTTTGTAAAGAAATAGGCCACTAAACGCTTTCAACACATATAACCGTCGCCAACGTGAACTGAGAATGTATTTTTCTGTTTGTACTGAAATAGGCAACTAAACGTTTTTAACACATATAACCACAGCTGACGTGAGCTGAGAATGCATTTTTATGTTTGTACTTAAATAAGCCACTAAACACTTTCAAAACATAGTCGGCACAGTAAACTGTTACTAAATGTCATTTCAAATGTATTGTGGTATGATGCTGTAATTCCCTTTGACAGGCTGGCAGTGCCATTTACCCTTATTCACCCCTACTAATGCCAGAAGCCTGACTAATAAAACTGGGGAGCTGGAATTAGTGATGTGTGAGGAGAACTATGACATAGTGGGAATAACTGAGACATGGCTGGATGATAGCTATGACTGGGCAGTTAATGTACAAGGTTACAGTCTGTTTAGAAAGGATCGTCACAACGGGAGAGGGGGAGGGGTTTGCCTTTATGTAAAGCCCACACTCTGTGAAGATATAAGTGAGGGACATGAACATGTGGAGTCACTGTGGGTAGAGATACATGGAGTTAAAACAACAATAAATTACTAATAGGAGTTTACTATAAACCACCAAATATACCAGAGTCCACAGAAAATCTACTACTAAACGAGATAGACAAGGCGGCAAATCATAATGAGGTGGTTATTATGGGGGACTTCAACTACCCAGATATTGACTGGGAAACTGAAACTTGTATATCTCATAAAGGAAACAGGTTCTTGGCAATAACCAAAGACAATTACCTCTCACAACTGGTTCAGGATCAGGACCCAACTAGAGGGACTGCCATACTGGACTTAGTATTAACCAATAGGCCTGACAGAACAACAGACGTGCAGGTTGGGGGACACCTGGGAAATAGTGACCATAAAGTAATAACCTTCCAATTATCATTCAAAAAAGCGTTTCTACAGGGAGGAACAAAAATACAAAATTTCAAAAAAGCTAAATTTAGCCAACTAAGAGAAGCCATGGGCCTAACTAACTGGACAAAGTCCTCAAAAATAAAAATACAGCCACAAAATGGGATATCTTTAAAAGCATCCTAAAATCTCATTGTGAGAGGTACATACCGTATGGGACTAAAAGGTAAAGGAACAAAAAGAAACCAATGTGGATAAATAGAACTGTAAAGAAAGCAATAAATGACAAAAAGAAAGCATATAAATCACTAAAACAGAAGGGTAGCACGGAAGCACTGAAAAACTAGGAAAAAAATAGAACATGTAAAAAACTAATAAAAGCTGCCAAACTAGAGACCGAGAGATTAATTGCCAAAGAGAGTAAAACTAACACTAAAATGTTCTTTAATTCTATAAATGTTAAAAAGTATAAATCTGAAGGTGTCGGCCCTTTGAAGAGTAATGAGGGGGGAGTCGCAGAGAGCGATGAGGAGAAAGCAAAGCTGTTAAATATTTTTTTCTCCAATGTATTCACTGAGGAAAATAAACTGTCAGATGACATGCAGAATGTAAAAATAAATTCCCCATTAAAAGTGTCCTGTCTGACCCAAGAAGAAGTACATCAGCGACTTAAAAAGATCAAAATAGACAAATCGCCAGGACCGGATGGCACACACCCCCGTATCCTAAGTGAATTAAGTAATGTCATAGCCAGACCCTTATTTCTGGTATTTGCGGACTCTATACTGGCAGGGAATGTCCCACAGGATTGGCGCATGGCAAATGTGGTGCCAATATTCAAAAAGGGTCCAAAAACAGAGCCTGGAAACTATAGGCCGGTAAGTTTAACATCTGTTGTGGGTAAACTGTTTGAAGGTTTTCTGAGAGATGCTATCTTAGAGCATCTCAACGGAAATAAGCAAATAATCAGCATGGCTTCGTGAGGGATCGGTCATGCCAAACTAATTTAATCAGTTTCTATGAGGTAAGCTCTAGACTTGACAGCGGCGAATCCATGGATGTTGTATATCTTGACTTCTCCAAAGCATTTGACACCGTACCACATAAAAGGCTAGTATTACAGTTGAGCGAACACCTGGATGCTCGGGTTCGAGAAGTTCGGCCGAACTTCCCGGAAATGTTCGGGTTCGGGATCCGAACCCGATCCGAACTTCGTCCCGAACCCGAACCCCATTGAAGTCAATGGGGACCCGAACTTTTGGGCACTAAAAAGGCTGTAAAACAGCCCAGGAAAGAGCTAGAGGGCTGCAAAAGGCAGCAACATGTAGGTAAATCCCCTGCAAACAAATGTGGATAGGGAAATGAATTAAAATAAAATTAAAAAAATAAAAATGAACCAATATCAATTGGACAGAGGTCCCATAGCAGAGAATCTGGCTTCACGTCAGCAGAGAATCAGTCTCTTCATGCCATAGCAAAGAATCTGGCTTCATGTCAGCAGAGAATCAGTCTCTTCATGCCATAGCAGAGAATCTGGCTTCATGTCAGCGCAGAATCAGTCTTCATGTCATAGCAGAGAATCAGGCTTCACGTCACCCACCACTGGAACAGGCCACTGTCACACATTTAGGCCCCGGCACCCAGGCAGAGGAGAGAGGTCCCGTAACAGAGAATCTGGCCTGATGTCAGCACAGAATCTGTCTTCATGTCATAGCAGAGAATCAGGCTTCACGTCACCCACCACTGGAACAGGCCACTGTCACACATTTAGGCCCCGGCACCCAGACAGAGGAGAGCGGTCCCGTAACAGAGAATCTGGCCTTATGTCATCGCAGAATCTGTCTTCATGTCATAGCAGAGAATCAGGCTTCACGTCACCCACCACTGGAACAGGCCACTGTCACACATTTAGGCCCAGGCACCCAGGCAGAGGAGAGAGGTCCCGTAACAGATAATCTGGCCTTATGTCAGCGCAGAATCTGTCTTCATGTCATAGCAGAGAATCAGGCTTCACGTCACCCACCACTGGAACAGGCCACTGTCACACATTTAGGCCCAGGCACCCAGGCAGAGGAGAGAGGTCCCGTAACAGAGAATCTGGCCTTATGTCAGCGCAGAATCTGTCTTTATGTCATAGCAGAGAATCAGGCTTCACGTCACCCACCACTGGAACAGGCCACTGTCACACATTTAGGCCCTGCACCCAGGCAGAGGAGAGAGGTCCCGTAACAGAGAATCTGGCCTTATGTCAGCGCAGAATCTGTCTTCATGTCATAGCAGAGAATCAGGCTTCACGTCACCCACCACTGGAACAGGCCAATGTCACACATTTAGGCCTAGGCATTCAGGCAGAGGAGAGAGGTCCCGTAACAGAGAATCTGGCCTTATGTCAGCGCAGAATCTGTATTCATGTCATAGCAGAGAATCAGGCTTCACGTCACCAACCACTGGAACAGGCCACTGTCACACATTTAGGCCCAGGCACCCAGGCAGAGCAGAGAGGTCCCGTAACAGAGAATCTGGCCTTATGTCAGCGCAGAATCTGTCTTCATGTCATAGCAGAGAATCAGGCTTCACGTCACCCACCACTGGAACAGGCCACTGTCACACATTTAGGCCCAGGCACCCAGGCAGAGGAGAGAGGTCCCGTAACAGAGAATCTGGCCTTATGTCAGCGCAGAATCTGTATTCATGTCATAGCAGAGAATCAGGCTTCACGTCACCCACCACTGGAACAGGCCACTGTCACACATTTAGGCCCCGGCACCCAGACAGAGGAGAGCGGTCCCGTAACAGAGAATCTGGCCTTATGTCAGCGCAGAATCTGTATTCATGTCATAGCAGAGAATCAGGCTTCACGTCACCCACCACTGGAATAGGCCACTGTCACACATTAGGCCCAGGCACCCAGGCAGAGGAGAGAGGTCCCGTAACAGAGAATCTGGCCTTATGTCAGCGCAGAATCTGTCTTCATGTCATAGCAGAGAATCAGGCTTCACGTCACCCACCCACTGGAACAGGCCACTGTCACACATTTAGGCCCAGGCACCCAGGCAGAGGAGAGAGGTCCCGTAACAGAGAATCTGGCCTTATGTCAGCGCAGAATCTGTATTCATGTCATAGCAGAGAATCAGGCTTCACGTCACCCACCACTGGAATAGGCCACTGTCACACATTTAGGCCCAGGCACCCAGGCAGAGGAGAGAGGTCCCGTAACAGAGAATCTGGCCTTATGTCAGCCGCAGAATCAGTATTCATGTCATAGCAGAGAATCAGGCTTCACGTCACCCACCACTGGAACAGGCCACTGTCACACATTTAGGCCCAGGCACCCAGGCAGAGGAGAGAGGTCCCGTAACAGAGAATCTGGCCTTATGTCAGCGCAGAATCTGTATTCATGTCATAGCAGAGAATCAGGCTTCACGTCACCCACCACTGGAACAGGCCACTGTCAACATTTAGGCCCAGGCACCCAGGCAGAGGAGAGAGGTCCCGTAACAGAGAATCCGGCCTTATGTCAGCGCAGAATCTGTATTCATGTCATAGCAGAGAATCAGGCTTCACGTCACCCACCACTGGAACAGGCCACTGTCACACATTTAGGCCCAGGCACCCAGGCAGAGGAGAGAGGTCCCGTAACAGAGAATCTGGCCTTATGTCAGCGCAGAATCTGTATTCATGTCATAGCAGAGAATCAGGCTTCACGTCACCCACCACTGGAACAGGCCACTGTCACATATTTAGGCCCAGGCCCCCAGGCAGAGGAGAGAGGTCGCGTAACAGAGAATCTGGCTTCATGTCAGCACAGAATAAGTCTTCATGTCATAGCAGAGAATCAGGCTTCACGTCACCCACCACTGGAACAGGCCACTGTCACACATTTAGGCCCCGGCACCCAGACAGAGGAGAGCGGTCCCGTAACAGAGAATCTGGCCTTATGTCAGCGCAGAATCTGTCTTCATGTCATAGCAGAGAATCAGGCTTCACGTCACCCACCACTGGAACAGGCACTGTCACACATTTAGGCCCAGGCACCCAGGCAGAGGAGAGAGGTCCCGTAACAGATAATCTGGCCTTATGTCAGCGCAGAATCTGTCTTCATGTCATAGCAGAGAATCAGGCTTCACGTCACCCACCACTGGAACAGGCCACTGTCACATATTTAGGCCAGGCCCCCAGGCAGAGGAGAGAGGTCGCGTAACAGAGAATCTGGCTTCATGTCAGCACAGAATAAGTCTTCATGTCATAGCAGAGAATCAGGCTTCACGTCACCCACCACTGGAACAGGCCACTGTCACACATTTAGGCCCCCGGCACCCAGACAGAGGAGAGCGGTCCCGTAACAGAGAATCTGGCCTTATGTCAGCGCAGAATCTGTCTTCATGTCATAGCAGAGAATCAGGCTTCACGTCACCCACCACTGGAACAGGCCACTGTCACACATTTAGGCCCAGGCACCCAGGCAGAGGAGAGAGGTCCCGTAACAGATAATCTGGCCTTATGTCAGCGCAGAATCTGTCTTCATGTCATAGCAGAGAATCAGGCTTCACGTCACCCACCACTGGAACAGGCCAATGTCACACATTTAGGCCTAGGCATTCAGGCAGAGGAGAGAGGTCCCGTAACAGAGAATCTGGCCTTATGTCAGCGCAGAATCTGTATTCATGTCATAGCAGAGAATCAGGCTTCACGTCACCCACCACTGGAACAGGCCACTGTCACACATTTACGGCCAGGCACCCAGGCAGAGCAGAGAGGTCCCGTAACAGAGAATCTGGCCTTATGTCAGCGCAGAATCTGTCTTCATGTCATAGCAGAGAATCAGGCTTCACGTCACCCACCACTGGAACAGGCCACTGTCACACATTTAGGCCCAGGCACCCAGGCAGAGGAGAGAGGTCCCGTAACAGAGAATCTGGCCTTATGTCAGCGCAGAATCTGTATTCATGTCATAGCAGAGAATCAGGCTTCACGTCACCCACCACTGGAACAGGCCACTGTCACACATTTAGGCCCCGGCACCAGACAGAGGAGAGCGGTCCCGTAACAGAGAATCTGGCCTTATGTCAGCGCAGAATCTGTATTCATGTCATAGCAGAGAATCAGGCTTCACGTCACCCACCACTGGAATAGGCCACTGTCACACATTAGGCTCAGGCACCCAGGCAGAGGAGAGAGGTCCCGTAACAGAGAATCTGGCCTTATGTCAGCGCAGAATCTGTCTTCATGTCATAGCAGAGAATCAGGCTTCACGTCACCCACCACTGGAACAGGCCACTGTCACACATTTAGGCCCAGGCACCCAGGCAGAGGAGAGAGGTCCCGTAACAGAGAATCTGGCCTTATGTCAGCGCAGAATCTGTATTCATGTCATAGCAGAGAATAAGGCTTCACGTCACCCACCACTGGAATAGGCCACTGTCACACATTTAGGCCCAGGCACCCAGGCAGAGGAGAGAGGTCCCGTAACAGAGAATCTGGCCTTATGTCAGCGCAGAATCAGTATTCATGTCATAGCAGAGAATCAGGCTTCACGTCACCCACCACTGGAACAGGCCACTGTCACACATTTAGGCCCAGGCACCCAGGCAGAGGAGAGAGGTCCCGTAACAGAGAATCTGGCCTTATGTCAGCGCAGAATCTGTATTCATGTCATAGCAGAGAATCAGGCTTCACGTCACCCACCACTGGAACAGGCCACTGTCAAACTTTAGGCCCAGGCACCCAGGCAGAGGAGAGAGGTCCCGTAACAGAGAATCGGCCTTATGTCAGCGCAGAATCTGTATTCATGTCATAGCAGAGAATCAGGCTTCACGTCACCCACCACTGGAACAGGCCACTGTCACACATTTAGGCCAGGCACCCAGGCAGAGGAGAGAGGTCCCGTAACAGAGAATCTGGCCTTATGTCAGCGCAGAATCTGTATTCATGTAATAGCAGAGAATCAGGCTTCACGTCACCCACCACTGGAACAGGCCACTGTCACATATTTAGGCCCAGGCCCCCAGGCAGAGGAGAGAGGTCGCGTAACAGAGAATCTGGCTTCATGTCAGCACAGAATAAGTCTTCATGTCATAGCAGAGAATCAGGCTTCACGTCACCCACCACTGGAACAGGCCACTGTCACACATTTAGGCCCCGGCACCCAGACAGAGGAGAGGTTCATTCAACTTTGGGTTGCCCCGCAATATAATGGTAAAATGAAATTAAAAATAGTATTGAATGAGGAAGTGCCCTGGAGTAGAATAATATATTGTTAAGGGGAGGTAGTTAATATCTAATCTGCACAAGGGATGGACAGGTCCTGTGGGATCCATGCCTGATTCATTTTTATGAACGTCAGCTTGTCCACATTGGCTGTAGACAGGCGGCTGCGTTTGTCTGTAATGACGCCCCCTGCCGTGCTGAATACACGTTCAGACAAAACGCTGGCCGCCGGGCAGGCCAGCACCTCCAAGGCATAAAAGGCTAGCTCTGGCCACGTGGACAATTTGGAGACCCAGAAGTTGAATGGGGCCGAACCATCAGTCAGTACGTGGAGGGGTGTGCCCAGGTACTGTTCCACCATGTTAGTGAAATGTTGCCTCCTGCTAACACGTTCCGTATCAGGTGGTGGTGCAGTTAGCTGTGGCGTGGTGACAAAACTTTTCCACATCTCTGCCATGCTAACCCTGCCCTCAGAGGAGCTGGCCGTGACACAGCTGCGTTGGCGACCTCTTGCTCCTCCTCTGCCTTCGCCTTGGGCTTCCACTGGTTCCCCTGTGACATTTGGGAATGCTCTCAGTAGTGCGTCTACCAACGTGCGCTTGTACTCGCGCATCTTCCTATCAAGCTCCAGTGTAGGAAGTAAGGTGGGCACATTGTCTTTGTACCGGGGATCCAGCAGGGTGGCAACCCAGTATTCCGCACACGTTAAAATGTGGGCAACTCTGCTGTCGTTGCGCAGGCACTGCAGCATGTAGTCGCTCATGTGTGCCAGGCTGCCCAGAGGTAAGGACAAGCTGTCCTCTGTGGGAGGCGTATCGTCATCGTCCTGTGTTTCCCCCCAGCCACGCACCAGTGATGGGCCCGAGCTGCTTTGGGTGCCACCCCGCTGTGAACATACTTCATCCTCATCCTCCTCCACCTCCTCCTCATCCTCGTCTTCCTCGTCCTCCAGTAGTGGGCCCTGTCTGGCCACATTTGTACCTGGCCTCTGGTGTTGCAAAAAACCTCCCTCTGAGTCACTTTGAAGAGACTGGCCTGAAAGTGCTAAAAATGACCCCTCTTCCTCCTCTTTTTACTGGGCCACCTCCTCTTCCATCATCGCACTGTGTTTTCTCAAGGAGACATAGAAGTGGTATTGTAACGCTGATAACGGCGTCATCGCCACTGGCCATGTTGGTGGAGTACTCGAAACGGCGCAACAGGGCACACAGGTCTCGCATGGAGGCCCAGTCATTGGTGGTGAAGTGTGTCTGATCCGCAGTGCGACTGACCCGTGCGTGCTGCAGCTGAAACTCCACTATGGCCTGCTGCTGCTTGCACAGTCTGTCAAGCATATGCAAGGTGGAGTTCCACCTGGTGGGTACGTCGCATATGAGGCGGTGAGCGGGAAGGCCGAAGTTACGCTGTAGCGCAGACAGGCGAGCAGCGGCAGGGTGTGAACGCCGGAAGCGCGAACAGACAGCCCGCACTTTATGCAGCAGCTCTGACATGTCGGGGTAGTTGCGAATGAACTTCTGCACCACCAAATTCAGCACATGCGCCAGGCAAGGGATGTGCGTCAAACCGGCTAGTCCCAGAGCTGCAACGAGATTTCGCCCATTATCGCACACCACCAGGCCGGGCTTGAGGCTCACCGGCAGCAACCACTCGTCGGTCTGTTGTTCTATACCCCGCCACAACTCCTGTGCGGTGTGGGGCCTGTCCCCAAACATATGAGTTTCAGAATGGCCTGCTGACGTTTACCCCATGCTGTGCTGAAGTTGGTGGTGAAGGTGTGTGGCTGACTGGATGAGCAGGTGGAAGAAGAGGAGGAGGAAGCTGAGTAGGAGGAGGAGGAGACAGGAGGCAAAGAATGTTGCCCTGCGATCCTTGGCGGCGAAAGGACGTGCTTAACAGCTCTCCGCCTGGGGCCCAGCCGCCACTACATTTACCCAGTGTGCAGTTAGGGAGATATAGCGTCCCTGGCCGTGCTTACTGGTCCACGTATCTGTGGTTAGGTGGACCTTGCCACAGATGGCGTTGCGCAGTGCACACTTGATTTTATCGGACACTTGTTTGTGCAGGGAAGGCACGGCTCTCTTGGAGAAGTAGTGGCGGCTGGGAACAACATACTGTGGGGACAGCAAGTGACATGAGCTGTTTGAAGCTGTGTGTGTCCACCAGCCTAAATGACAGCATTTCATAGGCAGTAGTTTAGAAATGCTGGCATTCAGGGCCAGGGATCGAGGGTGGCTAGGTGGGAATTTACGCTTTCTCTCAAATGTTTGTGAGATGGAGAGCTGAACGCTGCCGTGTGACATGGTTGAGATGCTTGGTGACGCAGGTGGTGGTGTTGGTGGTACATCCCATGTTTGCTGGGCGGCAGGTGCCAACGTTCCTCCAGAGGTGGAGGAAGAGGCCGAGGCGGCGGCAGCAGCAGAAGAGCCTGAGGCAGCAGCAGCAGAAGAGGTAGCAGGGGGAGCCTGAGTGACTTCTTTGTTTTTAAGGTGTTTACTCCACTGCAGTTCATGCTTTGCATGCAGGTGCCTGGTCATGCAGGTTGTGCTAAGGTTCAGAACGTTAATGCCTCGCTTCAGGCTCTGATGGCACAGCGTGCAAACCACTCGGGTCTTGTCGTCAGCACATTGTTTGAAGAAGTGCCCATGCCAGGGAACTCCTTGAAGCTGCCTTTGGGGTGCTCGGTCCCAGATGGCGGCGGTCAGTAGCAGGCGGAGTCTCTTGGCGGCGGGTGTTCTGATTTTGCCCACTGCTCCCTCTTTTGCTACGCTCTTGGCTCGGTCTCACCACTGCCTCTTCCTCCGAACTGTGAAAGTCAGTGGCACAACCTTCATTCCATGTGGGGTCTAGGACCTCATCGTCCCCTGCATCGTCTTCCACCCAGTCTTAATCCCTGACCTCCTGTTCAGTCTGCACACTGCAGAAAGACGCAGCAGTTGGCACCTGTGTTTCGTCATCATCAGAGACGTGCTGAGGTGGTATTCCCATGTCCTCATCATCAGGAAAAATAAGTGGTTGTGCGTTAGTGCATTCTATCTCTTCCACCCCTGGGGAAGGGCTAGGTGGATGCCCTTGGGAAACTCTGGCAGCAGAGTCTTCAAACAGCATAAGAGACTGCTGCATAACTTGAGGCTCAGACAGTTTCTCTGATATGCATGGGGGTGATGTGACAGACCGATGGGCTTGGTTTTCATGCGCCATCTGTGCGCTTTCTGCAGAAGACTGGGTGGGAGATAATGTGAACGTGCTGGATCCAATGTCGGCCACCCAATTGACTAATGCCTGCACCTGCTCAGGCCTTATCATGCTTAGAACGGCATTGGGCCCCACCAAATATCGCTCTAAATTCTGCTGGCTACTGGGACCTGAGGTAGTTGGTTCACTAGGACGTGTGGCTGTGGCAGAACGGCCACGTCCTCTCCCAGCACCAGAGTGTCCACTAGCACCACCACGACCATGTCCACGTCCGCGTCCCTTATTAGATGTTTTCCTCATTGTTCCCGTTCACCACAATTTTGAGAATGGCAAATTTGGGAATGGTTTTTCAACCCAGAAAAAAAGTGTGCTTTTACGGTCACTACAAATAACTTGACCAGCTAAAACAGTACAGATTTGGTTAAATAGAGATGTGAGGCCTGTTTTTTTTTTTGCGCTGTGTGACAGGTATAGGTTTAATCACAGAATCAGATTTCTATCAGCACGCTAGCGTGTGTCTTAGGTTTTTCTGAATGACACTATCAGTACCTTCAATGTAAGATATTCTTTTTGGGATAGATTTCAAGTAGGCCTCAAATACCAGAAACTGGTATTTTTGATAATGGCAAATTTGGGAATGCTTTTTCAACCCAGAAAAAAAAAGTGTGCTTTTACGGTCACTACAAATAACTTGACCAGCTAAAACAGTACAGATTTGGTTAAATAGAGATGTGAGGCCTGTTTTTTTTTTGCGCTGTGTGACAGGTATAGGTTTAATCACAGAATCAGATTTCTATCAGCACGCTAGCGTGTGTCTTAGGTTTTTCTGAATGACACTATCAGTACCTTCAATGTAAGATATTCTTTTTGGGATAGATTTCAAGTAGGCTCAAATACCAGAAACTAGTTATTTTGAGAATGGCAAATTTGGGAATGGTTTTTCAACCCAGAAAAAAAAGTGTGCTTTTACGGTCACTACAAATAACTTGACCAGCTAAAACAGTACAGATTTGGTTAAATAGAGATGTGAGGCCTGTTTTTTTTTGCGCTGTGTGACAGGTATAGGTTTAATCACAGAATCAGACTTCTATCTGCACGCTAGCGTGTGTCTTAGGTTTTTCTGAATGACACTATCACTAGCTTCAATGTAAGATATTCTTTTTGGGATAGATTTCAAGTAGGCCTCAAATACCAGAAACTAGTTATTTTGAGAATGGCAAATTTGGGAATGGTTTTTCAACCCAGAAAAAAAAGTGTGCTTTTACGGTCACTACAAATAACTTGACCAGCTAAAACAGTACAGATTTGGTTAAATAGAGATGTGAGGCCTGTTTTTTTTTGCACTGTGTGACAGGTATAGGTTTAATCACAGAATCAGATTTCTATCAGCACGCTAGCGTGTGTCTTAGGTTTTTCTGAATGACACTATCACTAGCTTCAATGTAGATATTCTTTTTGGGATAGATTTCAAGTAGGCCTCAAATACCAGAAACTAGTTATTTTGAGAATGGCAAATTTGGGAATGGTTTTTCAACCCAGAAAAAAAAGTGTGCTTTTACGGTCACTATAAATAACTTGACAAGCTAAAACAGTACAGATTTGGTTAAACAGAGATGTGAGGCCTGGTTTTTTTTTGCGCTGTGTGACAGGTATAGGTTTAATCACAGAATCAGATTTCTATCAGCACGCTAGCGTGTGTCTTAGGTTTTTCTGAATGACACTATCAGTACCTTCAATGTAAGATATTCTTTTTGGGATAGATTTCAAGTAGGCCTCAAATACCAGAAACTAGTTATTTTGAGAATGGCAAATTTGGGAATGGTTTTTCTACCCAGAAAAAAAGTGTGCTTTTACGGTCACTACAAATAACTTGACCAGCTAAAACAGTACAGATTTGGTTAAATAGAGATGTGAGGCCTGTTTTTTTTTTTTGCGCTGTGTGACAGGTATAGGTTTAATCACAGAATCAGACTTCTATCTGCACGCTAGCGTGTGTCTTAGATTTTTCTGAATGACACTATCACTAGCTTCAATGTAAGATATTCTTTTTGGGATAGATTTCAAGTAGGCCTCAAATACCAGAAACTAGTTATTTTGAGAATGGCAAATTTGGGAATGGTTTTTCAACCCAGAAAAAAAAGTGTGCTTTTACGGTCACTAAAAATAACTTGACCAGCTAAAACAGTACAGATTTGGTTGAATAGAAATGTCAGGTCTATTTTTTAGGCGCTGGGTGACAGGCTCAACTTGCCCCTGATGTAATATATGGCCAAAAAATAACCACATTGTTGATGGTTAAATGCACTTGGGTGACACAGGCTCAGCCTGCACCAGATGTAGTATATGGCCAAAAAATAATCAGACTGTCGATGGTTAAATGCACTTCGGTGACACAGGCTCAGCCTGTAGCTGATGTAGTATATGGCCAAAAAATAACCAGACTGTTGATGGTTAAATGCACTTCGGTGACACAGGCTCAGCCTGCAGCTGATGTAGGATATAGCACAAAATAACCACACTATCGATGGTTAAATACACTTGGTGATAGCTTGTGCTGGCGCACCACAGGTCACAAAATGGCCGCCGATCACCCCAGAAAAAAAGTGATCTAAAAACGCTCTGGGCAGCCTCAAAAAAGTGAGCAAGTCAATACTAGCACTTCAATGATCCACAGCTGCAGATCGATCACAGAATGAAGTCTTTTGGAGGAGTTAATCACTGCCTAATCTCGCCCTAACGTCGCAGCTGCAACCTCTCCCTATGCTTGAATCAGCAGAGTGACGTGCAGCGCAACGTGACCCAAGCTTATATAGAGGCTGGGTCACATGCTGCACTGGCCAATCACAGCCATGCCAATAGTAGGCATGGCTGTGATGGCCTCTTGGGGCAAGTAGTATGACGCTTGTTGATTGGCTGCTTTGCAGCCTTTCAAAAAGCGCCAAGAAAGCGCCGAACACCGAACCCGAACTTTTACGAAAATGTTCGGGTTCGGGTTCGGGTCCGTGTCACGGACACCCCAAAATTCGGTACGAACCCGAACTATACAGTTCGGGTTCGCTCATCCCTAGTTAGTATATAAAATGAGAATGCTTGGACTGGGAGAAAATGTCTGTATGTGGGTAAGTAACTGGCTCAATGATAGAAAACAGAGGGTGGTTATTAACGGTACACACTCAGATTGGGTCACTGTCCCTAGTGGGGTACCTCAGGGGTCAGTATTTGGCCCTATTCTCTCCAATATATTTATTAATGATCTTGTAGAAGGCTTGCATAGTAAAGTATCAATTTTCGCAGATAACACTAAACTGTGTAAAGTAATTAACACTGAAGAGGACAGTATACTACTACAGAGGGATCTGGATAGATTGGAGGCTTGGGCAGAAAAGTGGCAGCCGTACATACTAAATGGTAAAACACTCGGTAACACTGACAAGGAAAAGGATCTAGGAATTTTAATAAACAGCAAACTAAGCTGCAAAAACCAGTGTCAGGCAGTTGCTGCCAAGGCCAATAAGATAATGGGTTGCATCAAAAGGGGAATAGATGCCAGTGATAAGAACATAGTCCTACCACTTTACAAATCGCTAGTCAGACCACACATGGAGTACTGTGTACAGTTCCGGGCTCCTGTAAACAAGGCAGACATAGCAGAGCTGGAGAGGGTCCAGAGGAGGGCAACTAAAGTAATAACTGGAATGGGGAAACTACAGTACCCTGAAAGATTATCAAAATTAGGGTTATTCACTTTAGAAAAAAGACGACTGAGGGGAGATCTAATTAATATGTATAAATATATCAGGGGTCAGTACAGAGATGCCTTCATTATCTATTTATCCCCAGGACTGTGACTGGATAACTGGCCGAACTGGATGGACAAATGTCTTTTTTCGGCCTTATGTACTATGTTACCATGTTACATATAACCGCCGCCAACGTGAACTAAGAATGTATTTTTCTGTTTGTACTGAAATACAAAATAACACATATAACCGCCACACTGACTGACTGCTACCGCCTCTACTTCCATGAACCCCTGTACTACTATTTCCCAAGTAGGTAGGCTGCAAAGCAGGTGCTCTACCCGGGCACGTTTGGCTCCCAACCTCCCACTGCTGCCATCCTGCAGACTCGCAGCCATGCTTTCAACACATATTGATAGTATATTTTTATTTGTGTACTGAAATAGGCCACTAAGCGCTTTCAGCCTAAATAAATGCACCAGTGAAGTGCTTATATATTTTTCTTTCTGTACTGAAATAGGCCACTGAACGCTTTTGCCACAAATAGGTGCACCAGTGAAATACGTACATTTTTCCTTTTTTTTTTACTGTAATACGCCCCTATACGCTTTCAACAGAAATAACTGCAGAAGTGAACAGAGCATATATTTTTCTTGTTGGACTGAAACAGGCCACTATACGCTTTCACCAGAATTAAATGTAGAAATGCACTGAGAATATATTTTTCATTTTTTTCTGTAATACGCCCCTATACACCTTCACCAGAAATAACTGCAACAGTGCAGTGCGTATCCATTTTTCTTTTTTTACTGAAATATACCCCTATACGCTTTCATCAGAATAACCTTCAGAAATGCACTGAGAATATATTTTTCTTTTTTTTACTGTAATATGTTCCTATATGCTTTCACCAGAAATATCTGCAGAAGTGACCTGAGAAAATATATTTCTTGTTGGAATGAAATAGGCTACTATACTCTTTAACCAGAAAACAATTAAATAATGAAGTGCGTATATACACTCACCTAAAGAATTATTAGGAACACCATACTAATACGGTGTTGGACCCCCTTTTGCCTTCAGAACTGCCTTAATTCTACGTGGCATTGATTCAACAAGGTGCTGATAGCATTCTTTAGAAATGTTGGCCCATATTGATAGGATAGCATCTTGCAGTTGATGGAGATTTGAGGGATGCACATCCAGGGCACGAAGCTCCTGTTCCACCACATCCCAAAGATGCTCTATTGGGTTGAGATCTGGTGACTGTGGGGGCCATTTTAGTACAGTGAACTCATTGTCATGTTCAAGAAACTAATTTGAAATGATTGGAGCCTTGTGACATGGTGCATTATCCTGCTGGAAGTAGCCATCAGAGGATGGGTACATGGTGGTCATGAAGGGATGGACATGGTCAGAAACAATGCTCAGGTAGCCCGTGGCATTTAAACGATGCCCAATTGGCACTAAGGGGCCTAAAGTGTGGCCAGAAAACATCCCCCACACCATTACACCACCACCACCCTGCACAGTGGTAACAAGGCATGATAGATACATGTTCTCATTCTGTTTACACCAAATTCGGACTCTACCATTTGAATGTCTCAACAGAAATCGAGACTCATCAGACCAGGCAACATTTTTCCAGTCTTCAACAGTCGAATTTTGGTGAGCTCGTGCAAATTGTAGCCTCTTTTTCCTATTTGTAGTGGAGATGAGTGGTACCCGGTGGGGTCTTCTGCTGTTGTAGCCCATCCGCCTCAAGGTTGTGCATGTTGTGGCTTCACAAATGCTTTGCTGCATACCTCGGTTGTAACGAGTGGTTATTTCAGTCAACGTTGCTCTTCTATCAGCTTGAATCAGTCGGCCCATTCTCCTCTGACCTCTAGCATCCACAAGGCATTTTTGCCCACAGGACTGCCGCATACTGGATGTTTTTCCCTTTTCACACCATTCTTTGTAAACCCTAGAAATGGTTGTGCGTGAAAATCCCAGTAATAAGCAGATTGTGAAATACTCAGACCGGCCCGTCTAGCACCAACAACCATGCCACGGTCAAAATTGCTTAAATCACCTTTCTTTCCCATTCTGACATTCAGTTTGGAGTTCAGGAGATTGTCTTGACCAGGACCACACCCCTAAATGCATTGAAGCAACTGCCATGTGATTGGTTGACTAGATAATTGCATTAATGAGAAATAGAACAGGTGTTCCTAATAATTCTTTAGGTGAGTGTATTATTCTGGTAGTACTGAAATACGCCACTATACGCTTTCACCAGAAATAACTGCAACAGTGCAGTGGGTATATTTTTGACTTTTCTTTACTGAAATATGCCCCTATATGCTTTCAGCAGAAATAACTGCAACAGTGCAGTACATATATATTTTTCTTATTTTACTGAAATACGCCACTATACGCTTTCACCAGAAATAACTGCAGAAGTGCAGTGGGTATATTTTTGTCTTTTTTTACTGAAATATGCCTCTATATGCTCTTAGCAGAAATAACTGCAACAGTGCAGTGCGTATATATTTTTCTTATTTTACTGAAATGCGCCCCTATACGCTTTTAACAGAAATAACTGCAACAGTGCAGTGCATATATATTTTACATTTTTTTATGAAATATGCCCCTTTTTGCTTTCACCAGAAATAACTGCAGAAGAGACCTGAGAATATATATTTCTTGTTGGAATGAAATAAGCCACTATACTCTTTAACCAGAAAACAATTAAATAGTGAAGTGCGTATATATTTTTCTGATAGTACTGAAATATGCCACTATATGCTTTCACCAGAAATAACTGAAACAGTGCAGTGGGTATATTTTTGACATTTTTTTTTACTGAAATATGTCCCTATATGCTTTCAGCAGAAATAACTGCAACAGCGTAGTGCGTATATATTTTTCTTTTTTTACTGTAGCACGCCTCTATACGCTTTCACCACAAATAACTGCAGCAGTGCAGTGGGTATATATTTTTCTTATTTTACTGAAATACACCCCTATACGCTTTCAACAGAAATAACTGCAACAATGCAGTGCATTTATATTTTTCTTTTTTTAATGAAATACTCCCCTATACACTTTCACCAGAAATAACTGCAGAGGTGACCTGAGAATATATATTTTTTGTTGGAATGAAAAAGGCCACTATACGCTTTAACCAAAAAACAATTAAATAGTGAAGTGCGTATATATTTTTATGGGAGCACTGAAATACGCCCCTATATGCTTTCACCAGAAATAACTTCAACAGTGCAGTGCGTATATTTGTCTTTTTTTACTGAAATATGCCCCTATACGCTTTTAACAGAAATAATTGCAACAGTGCAGTGTGCATATATTTTTCTTTTTTTACTGTAATACGCCCCTATATGCTTTCACCAGAAATAACTGCAGAAGTGACTTAAGAATATATATTTCTTGTTGGAAGGAAATAGGCCACTATACGCTTTAACCAGAAAGTGCGTATATATTTTTCTGGTAGTACTAAAATTTGCCCCTATACGTTTTAACCAGAAATAACTGCAACAGTGCAGTGCATATATATTTTTCTTTGTTACTGAAATATGCCCCTATACGCTTTCACCAGAAATAACTGCAAAATTGAAATGCATATATATTTTTCTTGTAGTACTGAATAAGATACATAAGCCTCTAAAGGCTTTTGTCACCGTCATATTGTTGTTTGACTGTGACGCAGTTGCCGTGCAGACTCGTTGCTGGTGGCACGTGCAATTCCCTTTAAGGTGTGCCTCCCTGCTGTTTGGTGTGCTAGGGGTTAATCTTCTAGCTAGTGGGGATTATGGTGTGTCCTGGGTGTTGCCACAAGCTTGTTATATACCTGTGGCTTGCAGGCTGGGGGCAGTGGTTCTACAGCCTTGTTTGGTGATGGAGCTCTGCTCCTTGCCTGGGTGATTCTGCCCATTCCTTGAGGGCCTCCTTATTGGACATACTGTCATGGTGGGGAGTGGGGAAAACCCCCCACCGTACAATGTCAGGTATAAGGGGAAAGCAGCTAGGCCAGGACGCCGGAATCAGGGAGTAGGTGACCTCCTATTGTGTCCCTAATCCTCTCCCTAACTCCTAACCGTATGGGCGGACGCTGATGGTGGGACGGCTCATACCCTGGATACCTAATATCCTGAGTTGCCCTGGAAATCCCTCACATAGGAGCAGGGGAGAGACGATCTGTTTATCCACAACACAGAGGAACAGGAGTCTCAAAAGGCCTAGAAGCAGCAAGAGGATCGGAAGGTAAGAACAACAAGACAACTCACTTACCTGCCGAAGCCTCCACAACTGGAACCCGTGCATCAGTACAGGAGCCCGAACACGCAGCAGGTCACAGTACAAACAACCAACACAGGAATCCAGCATACCAACTCTGCCAGAGCCCCCCATGCTCACACAGTGCATGGCAGCCCCAAGCAGCGCTGCATACAGACTACAACATACAGGGCAAACGTCAAACATACATGTAGGGACAAACAGCAACAACAGCCCAGACATGTAACAACCATTAAGACGTACAAAACACCCTGAACATAAACCCACACCTAACAAATAACAAGTGAGGTAGGGAACCAGGAGCATACATAAGGAAAGACAATTTATGTCCAATATGGAAGCCCTCAAGGACTGAGGAGAATCACCCAGGCAAGAAGCAGAGCTCCATCACCAAACAAGGCTGTAGAACCACTGCCCCCAGCCTGCAAACCACAGGTATATAACAAGCTTGCGGCCACACCCAAGACACACCATAATCCCCACTAGCTAGAAGATTTAACCATTGCACACCAAACAGCAGGGAGGCACACCTTAAAGGGGAATTGCACGTGCAAACAAAAAATTACACGTTGCCACCAGCAACGAGTCTGCACAGCAACCGCATCACAGTCAAACAACAATATGACCGTGACAGCTTTTCAACATAAGACTTGCAACCCAATAACAAATAGCTGGAATGACAGAGCTGTCTAATGACTTTTTGGATCCCACAATAATCGTTCCCTGCACTTGTAAATCACTTTCCTATCAATGTCCCTAGCGCCTTCTGACATCTTTCCCTGCACTAAGATGCTATGAAATGATTTCTCCCTATTCTTTCCCTGCACTTATAAATATTTTTTTTTGTCTTTTTTTCCCCCACAATCGTTTTTCCAATAGCTGTCCTTAGAGCCTTCACACGTCTGTCCCGGCACTCTGAACGCTGGAAAATGTCTAACTGTAAGATGGCCGATGTGTTTATAGGGCTGTGACATTACAGTGCTATGTGGCTGCTGATTAGCTGAATGCAGGCATGTCAATCTGGATGATCCCAACTTCCCAGAGTTCCTTGCCCCATGTCTTTATTCCTCACACAGGTAGCCGCCATTTTAGGAAAAATGCAATGCGTTACCACAAAGCACGAAGAGATTTGCATTCGTTGCGAATCAAATTTTTCCTTAAATTCTAAACGAATTCCACTTCGTCAGCTTCGATTCGCTCATCTCAAATTATGAGATTACACTAATTTCATGTACACATTTTCTTTTTCATGCGGAAATTGGCCTGCCATGCGGACTTCCAATGAAGGGTAAGATCTGCAGCAGAACCGTATGTAATCCGCACCAAAATCCATAATTACATGGCGGATTTTGTGCAGATATGGTGCAGAAATGCACATAAATCTGTACAGAAATTTGTGTGGATCTTATGTGTGATTACCCACATGATGTGCAGGTGCCCTTAAAGAGTCACTGAACTTTTTAAAAAATTTAATTACATTTCAAAGGTTTTGATCGGTGGGGTCTGAGTTCTAACATTCACATCAATCACTACAATGAGGTAAGAGAAGCGGTGACATATCACACTGTCTCTCATCTCTGTAGTAGACAGAGTCAAGATTAGCCCATAGACTCTTTTTGAGCTTGTCTCCTGCAGCAACAAAAGTGTGCTATGAAAATTTTTAATTTGGCACGGGAAGGGGCGCCATTTCAATTTTTACCTCAGGCAGCAGATAGGCTAGGTGCAGCCCTGTAAATCTGACAATAGTCACTGGGAAATGTACCATAACCTCTGGTACTTCCCCAGCCCCAACCTACAATCTCCTTCTCCAATCCACAATATGCTGTGAGCACCGAGCACCCGGAAGTTAACCCAGGAAGAAAGCAAATAATTTGCATGAATTACCCCCACTATATTAAAATATGACACACCCACTAAATAAAATATTTTTTTTTAGCTCAAGACTATGTAGATATTTCTATTCAAGTTATGACAAATGTTACCCTCATTTAAATTTCTCTTATAAGAAAGCACTTCCAGATTATTCATGTAAAGACCTTAACAAACTCAGTTCAAGTACTCAGAATTATTTATGTAAAGGACATAACCATCACTGCAATATGAATTGTAAATATTTATTAATGGTTCACATTAAAGTTGATTTAAGCTGCAGGTGCTTCACCTTCTGTCACTCCGACTATCAAGGGACTGTTTCAATCATACTCTTGTCAAATTACCTTTTCAGATACTGAACTCCCTTAACAAAACAAAATAGAGATGGAAGAAAAGAACTAATGATGCAACCCTATCCAGAGTTATTAAGTTTTCAAGACCATCTTTGTAAATTCTGATGTGGTATATTCTTATTACACAAATGATCACCATTATCATATGCCACTGTTATTATTCAAAATAAAAATTATGTTGCTATCAATTAAAGTTGTTCAATTCACAAACAGAAATACAACTAGCACTTTGATATGATATTAGCTAAAAAGCCAATATGATAGATAATACAGATAATATAAGCAGTAATGACTAGCCCTCCTATGAAAGTCAAACAAAAAAAGCTACTTATGGGCATAGCTATAGGCATAGCAGCCACAGGAACTACTATATGGCCCAGAGGTTGAAGGGGCCCACTCAAGTACAAGAACATTGTTCCCTTTTTGCTGTTGAGCACTACTATGTGGCTTGTCTGATATACTGTATGGTGCTATTATTAATTTTCTTTAAAGATTTTTTTTCAGGCTCATGTTATTGATGACCTATCTTCAGGATAGATCATCAATATCTGATAACTGGGGATCTGCCACCCCCAGGGTCAGCTGTTCCCTGCAGCCTTCAGTTCTGGAACTAGCTCTTGAACTGGGCAAGAATACCATATACATACTGTGGATAGCAGTGGTGCTAATTTTTCATGCAGTGGTAATGTTTTAAAAGTCCTGGACAAACCCATTTACTCTTATTTCAATTTTGTTTAAATGGCTGAACCCGGATATAAGCTCTTCTTTATTCCATGTATAATGGAACATCTGAGCATTTCCTTGCTCCAATGCTCCCCCTTGCCTTGCATTGCATTGTGCAGCGCAAGCCTGTGTTTGTTTACAGTTGGTGATGTACCGGGCTTCACATCACTATTCTAGAAGGAGACATCCACCTAGCAGTGAGTCCAGTGGCACAAATGGGTGGTCTATAATGCTGCCCTATTCTGTTTTGGAGGACAGTATTATGCAAATTGAGTACCCACCACCAAAACATTTTCCGCCAGTGCTATAGATCACCGATTTGTGCCTGTGACATTACGGGGATCACTGCTAGGCCGAAGTCTTCACCTAGCATACTGATGCGAAGCCTGCTACATCATTGAATTCAGAAAACCCCTTTAAAGGGAATCTGTCACCACATAAATCAGGATTACTCCAGCTGACATGCGAGATGTGTGCTTGTCACGTAAAAGTAAACTCATCTCCGTGGGTGGCATCAATGTTAAGAATATTGATCTTTTATGATATGCAGCAAATTACCCCCTTAGTGCAACAAGAGCACTTTCTCCTATGTCACACCCCCATCACACTGACAGACCAGGCAGTGAAAAACATATTCACGCCTGTCTCACGGGAGTACGTTCAGTGCACGAGCTGTTCAGGATTTTCCCAGCCAATATTTTCAGCCATTAAATCCTTAGAGCAACTTGGGCCGCTCCTCTATGAGACGTGGCAAAGTGCTGCAGAGTATCAGTGGCTGCTGCTTTGGCAAGCCAAGCTCATCCCTGTATTACTTGGATGGCTAGAGATTCGATTGACTACAGGATAATCCTGCCCAGCTGGCGGCAAGCCCATAACTGCAGCAGATTACCAGAGATTTTGGAAGCTAGATTGAGAGTATTTGGTGATTGCATGGCAAAATTAGTTTAAAGCATGCTTTAACAAAAATCATAAAATGCTAACAAAAATATTCACTTTCAATCTTAACCGCCTCCAGACCGCCTAACGCAGGATCGCGTTCCGGAGGCGGCTCACCCAGGCAGAGTCACGCATATATGAGTCATCTCGCGAGACGTGAGATTTCTTGTGAACGCGCGCACACAGGCGCGCGCGTTCACAGGAACTGCAGGTAAGCGAGTGGATCTACAGCCTGCCATCGGCGATCGTTCGCTGGCAGGCTGTAGATGCAATTTTTTTTAACCCCTAACAGGTATATTAGACGCTGTTTTGATAACAGAGTCTAATATACCTGCTACCTGGTCCTCTGGTGGTCCCTTTTGCTTGGATCGACCCCCGGAAGACACAGGCAGCTCTGTAATAAGTAGCACCAAGCACCACACTACACTACACCCCCCCTGTCACTTATTAACCCCTGATAACCCCATATAGACTCCCTGATCATCCCCCTGTTATTGATCACCCCCCTGTCATTGATCACCCCCCTGTAAGCCTCCATTCAGACGTCCGTATGTGTTTTATGGATCCGATCCATGGATCCGTGGATCCGTAGAACACATACGGATGTCTGAATGGAGCCTTACAGGGGGGTGATCAATGATAGGGGGGTGATCACCCCATATAGACTCCCTGATCACCCCCCTGTCATTGATCACCCCCCTGTCATTGATCACCCCCCTGTAAGGCTCCATTCAGATGTCCGTATGTGTTTTACGGATCCACGGATCCATGGATCCATGGATCGGATCCCCAAAACACATACGGATGTCTGAATGGAGCCTTACAGGGGGGTGATCAATGACAGGGGGGTGATCACCCCATATAGACTCCCTGATCACCCCCCTGTCAATGATCACCCCCCTGTCATTGATCACCCCCCCTGTAAGGCTCCATTCAGACGTCCATATGTGTTTTGCGGATCCACAAATCCATGGATCGGATCCGCAAAACATATACAGACGTCTGAATGGAGCCTTACAGGGAAGGTGATCACCCCATATAGACTCCCTGATCACCCCCCTGTGATTGATCACCCCCCTGTAAGGCTCCATTCAGATGTCCGTATGTGTTTTGCGGATCCGATCCATGGATCCGTGGATCCGCAAAACACATACGGACGTCTGAATGGAGCCTTACAGGGGGGTGATCAATGACAGGGTGGTGATCACCCCATATAGACTCCCTGATCACCCCCCTGTAAGGCTCCATTCAAACGTCCGTATGTGTTTTGCGGATCCACGGATCCATGGATCGGATCCGCAAAACACATACGGACGTCTGAATGGAGCCTTACAGGGGGTGATCAATCACAGGGGGGTGATCACCCCATATAGACTCCCTGATCACCCCCCTGTCATTGATCACCCCCCTGTCATTGATCACCCCCCTGTAAGGCTCCATTCAGACGTCCGTATGTGTTTTACGGATCCATGGATCGGATCCGCAAAACACATACGGACGTTTGAATGGAGCCTTACAGGGGGGTGATCAATGACAGGGGGGTGATCACCCCACATAGACTCTCTGATCACCCCCCTGTCATTGATCACCCCCCTGTAAGGCTCCATTCAGACGTACGTATGTGTTTTGCGGATCCACGGATCCATGGATCGGATCCGCAAAACACATACAGACGTCTGAATGGAGCCTTACAGGGGGGGTGATCACCCCATATAGACTCCCTGATAACCCCCCTGTGATTGATCACCCCCCTGTAAGGCTCCATTCAGACGTCCGTATGTGTTTTGCGGATCTGCAAAACACGGACACCGCGGTTCCGCAAAACACATACGGACATCTGAATGGAGCCTTACAGGGGGGTGATCAATGACAGGGTGATGATCACCCCATATAGACTCCCTGATCACCCTCTTGTCATTGATCACCCCCCTGTAAGGCTCCATTCAGACATTTTTTTGGCACAAGTTAGCGGAAATTGATTTTTTTGTTTTTTTGTTTTTTCTTACAAAGTCTCATATTCCACTAACTTGTGACAAAAAATAAAATCTCACATGAACTCACCATACCCCTTACGGAATCCAAATGCGTAAAATTTTTTAGACATTTATATTCCAGACATCTTCTCACGCTTTATGGCCCCTAAAATGCCAGGGCAGTATAAATACCCCACAAGTGACCCCATGTCGGAAAGAAGACACCCCAAGGTATTCGCTGAGGGGCATATTGAGTCCATGAAAGATTGAACTTTTTGTCCCAGGTTAGCGGAAATGGAGACTTTGTGAGAAAAAAAAAATATCAATTTCCGCTAACTTGTGCCAAAAAAAAAAATCTTCTATGAACTCGCCATGCCCCTCATTGAATACCTTGGGTTGCTTTCTTTCCAAAATGGGGTCACAAGTGGGGTATTTATACTGCCCTGGCATTTTAGGGGCCCTAAAGCGTGAGAAGCCTGGGATCCAAATGTCTAAAAATGCCCTCCTAAAAGGAATTTGGGCCCCTTTGCGCATCTAGGCTGCAAAAAAGTGTTACACATGTGGTATCGCCGTAGTCAGGAGAAGTTGGGCAATGTGTTTTAGGGTGTCTTTTTACATATACCCATGCTGAGTGAGATAAATATCTCGGTCAAATGCCAACTTTGTATAAAAAAATGGGAAAAGTTGTCATTTACAGAGATATTTCTCTCACCCAGCATGGGTATATGTAAAAAGACACCCCAAAACACATTGCCCAACTTCTCCTGAGTACGGCGATACCACATGTGTGACACTTTTTTGCAGCCTAGGTGGGCAAAGGGGCCTACATTCCAAAGAGCACCTTTAGGATTTCACAGGGCATTTTTTACACATTTTGATTTCAAACTACTTCTCACTCAATAGGGCCCCTAAAATGCCAGGGCAGTATAACTACCCCACAAGTGACCCCATTTTGGAAAGAAGACACCCCAAGGTATTCCGTGAGGGGCATGGCGAGTTCCTAGAATTTTTTATTTTTTGTCACAAGTTAGCGGAAAATGATGATTTTTTATTTTATTTTTTTTCTTACAAAGTCTCATATTCCACTAACGTGTGACAAAAAATAAAAACTTCCATGAATTCACTATGCCCATCACGAAATACCTTGGGGTGGCTTCTTTCCAAAATGGGGTCACTTGTGGGGTAGTTATACTGCCCTGGCATTTTAGGGGCCCTAATGTTCGAGAAGTAGTTTGAAATCAGAATGAAGTTCATTAGGAGACATGAAATACAGAGAGGAGGTGGGGTTGTGGCTGATGAGCAGCAGCACTTGTATTCAGTCTCCATTACCACAGCCCCACATTACCATAGTCTGTCCTCTCTGTACTTTGTGTCTCCTCATGAACTCCATTCCTACAGAGATTAAGCTGAAGATCTTATAATCTGTATTCAAGATCATAATTTCTGACAAGCAGAGCAGAGTGGAGGATGAGACAGCTCTTTACCTCGGTGTTGTGAAGTGACTTGTCCTGCTGTGTGATTAGGACAGCTTTTGTGTGCAATAATAGGACGGCGGGCATTTTATTTCTCCTAATGATTTCTCCCTAGACAAAATAAACCATTATAACTAATGAAAAAAGGGTTGTAGAAATCCAGCTCCACTTTGATAAAGGAAAATAAATTTATTTTGCTTGCGGTAAAATCTCATCCATCAGTTACAAAAATAGCAGTCTTGTCTATGCGTTTCGGGCTACCAAAGACAAATTTCAGCTCTTCCTCATGACAACCTTGTGTCATGAGGAAGGGCTGAAATTATTCTTTGGTAGCCCGAAACGCATAGACAAGACTGCTATTTTTGTAACTGATGGATGAGATTTTACCGCAAGCAAAATACATTTATTTTCCTTTATCAAAGTGGAGCTGGATTTCTACAACCCTTTTTTCATATAATTACCCGTTGCCTGACTCGGGTTATCCGTGCTCACAGCTGAAGGAGGGGCAGGTGAGAGCTGCTGAACTTTCTCTTTTTCATTATAACTAATGAAATGTATTTTGGAATATATTTATACTAAAGTAATATTTAAGTATTTTCATGTTCTTAATTCCAGGAGAATCCCTTTAAGAGTATAATTAAGTACAATTTAAAAATTTTAATTGTGTCATGCATAATTTTATAATATGCCATTTGGTGCCATGTTGAAAGAGAACCCCAAATAAAACTTCTGACTAACTGCCTGACTGACTTTGAACTCAGTATGCAATAAGCTCCTAAGCTCCCACTAGTGATGCTGCAGGCACTGTTTATTACTGTATTTTTTTGTGTCATTTGAAGTGTTGCAGACAGTAAATGTGCCATAATCCAGGTCTAATCTCACTTTTAGCTCTTAAACATAGACCACTGTGAAAAATAGCGAGGATCACAAAATATCGCAAACATGTTGCAATTGCCATGGAAATGTTGCAAATGCCATGGCATGCAACATTTTTATCCCACAATACTGACATATCTGATTTCATAAGTGACCACATTGGGTATGTGATTGGGGCTCTGAGCTAATGTTTGATTAACATTGAAGGTCTGAGCTGAGATATGATGAAAAATATATCTTTCTTATTTTCCTCCTTTAAAACCTAGGGGTGTCTTATGGATAGGTGATTATTAAAGGGAGAATAATATGGTAGTTATTATTATATAGTTTTACTACTTTTGCATGATAATGGCACATTTTGAAGGAAAAAGAAATATGTTGCCACATTCCAACAGCCATAACTTTTTTTTTTATTGATGTAGACTTAAAAGGACTTATTTTATGTGGAACTAATTATATTTTTTAGTAAAACCATTTTGGGGTCAAAAACTTTTGATACTGTATGTCATAGTGACATATCAAGGGTATTGGTTGGTAGCGGTATACAAAAAGTGATAAGCAGGTGGCTCACTCTGATTTGTCACGATAGGTGCACAGGTTCAAAGAAACACCCCCTTGGTTCTAATGGATATAGTAAAAGTTGGATAGAACCGGCACTCAAACAATTCGGAATACACGTGGGAATCAAATAAAATTATTTATTAAACAATCAACGTGTGTCCTGTGTGCACCAGGGTAAAATTCATAAAATGACATAAAACGTATATATAGCTTATGTGTAAGCCAGAGAGATGGGTATCTCTAATGTATCAAGTTCTGACTGCCAACCGCAGCAGGCTGCATCCGTGTCCCTCCTATTAGGTAGGGCTATTGGATCACAGTCGTCTGCGAAGCAAACAGAAGCCGATAGATATTGCACTTCAAATAAATTCAATAATGATTATCTGATACAGATGTATTCAACACTTCATAGTCTCATATGAAGCCACACAGTCCTAAATGCGTAGCAATTGAGGTCTTATAACATCATCTGAAATATTGAATGGTCTAGGATGAAATATTATTTTAGACCGAGATCAGATTGTCCATCATCTATAGCGGTATCGGGGTCTCAGTATGTTAGATGTACAAAGTCAATTGTCCAGCACGTTTGTAATCACAGTGCTGATACCGCTTTTCTTGTAGCGGTTCGGTATATTTCCACTTGTATTTAATATTACTCACTGCGTCCTCTGTGGGCTCACTCACTCAGGTCTGCGGGAGGACTTCTGCCGTGGCGTCCCACGCTTCAGCCTTTCTCCGCCACGCTTGTCTCGGGTCCGGTCTTTGCTTGGATCCCGTCTCAACTCTCGTGAGAGACCTGGATTGCCTACTGCGCTTGCGTGAGTCTTCCAACACTTCGTTTGTCTTTCGTGGGTAAGTGGATATCGTCTCCGTCCTTTAGTACATGGCCATGTACCGCTGATATAATTTTTCACAGGTAATACGCCCAATTGGTTGGTAGCGGCCAAAATAAAGAGTGTGTCTCTCCTAGCTGCTGAAGATGGACATAAGATGGGCTCATTGACTTTCTATTAAGCCAGTCTTTGGCAGCAGGGAGAGAGCTCAGCCATCTCAGAACTTGGACTGCTATACTACGAAACCTTTGATATACCAAAAGTGTTTGGAAAGTGCAATTACTGTAACTTTTATTATTTTGGGGGAGGGATTAAAAAATGCAATTCAGTTGTTTTTTTTTATTATTATTATTATTATTATTATTATTATTGATTATTAAAGCGCCATTCATTCCATAGCGCTGTACATATGAAAAGGGGTATACATACATAATACAGAAAATTGCACTAAGCATAAACAAGACGAGTTACAAACTGGTACAGAAGGAGAGAGGGCCCTGCCCGTCAGGGCTTACAATCTACATGGCATGGGAGAAGGACACAGTAGGTGAGGGTGAAGCTGGTCATGACGGTATAGGGGCAGCAGAGTCACTGGTTGTAGGCTTGTCTGAAGAGGTGGGTTTTTAGGTTTCTTTTGAAGGATTTCACTGTAGATGAGAGTCTGATATGTTGAGGTAGCGAGTTCCAGAGTGTGGGGGATGCATGGGAGAAATCTTGGAGGCGATTGTAGGAACAGGTGATAAGAGGAGAGGAGAGAAGGAGGTCTTGTGAGGATCGGAGATTGCGTGTCTGGATGTATTGGGAAAGTAGCTCAGAGATGTAGGGAGGGGACAGGTTGTGGACGGCCTTGTATGTATTTGTTAGTATTTTGAACTGAATTCACTGGGCAATGGTGAGCCAATGAAGGGATTGGCAGAGGGGATAGGCAGAGGAGTAACAGGGTGAGAGGTGGATTAGTCGGGTAGCAGGGTTGAGGATAGATTGGAAAGATGCGAGAATGCTAGATGGAAGGCCACAGAGGAGATTGTTACAGTAGTCTAGGTGGGAGATGATGAGGGAATGTACAAGCATTTTCACAGATTCAAAGTTAAGGAAAGCACGGATGCGGGAGATGTTTTTGTGTTGGAGGTGGCAGGTGGTGGAAAGGGCTTGGATGTGCGGTCATTAGGAGAGGGCAGAATCCAAGGTCACTCCAAGGCAGCAGACTTGGTTGACCGGAGAGAATGCGCAGCCATTGATCGTGATAGATTGGTCTGTTGGGGAGGTTGAGCAAAATGGGGGAAAGATGATGAATTCTGTTTTATCCATGTTAAGTTTTAGAATGATGATATAGAAGATAGACATTGTGGTATTCTGGATAATAAGGTGGTGATGTCTGGACCAGAGAGGTAGATTTGTGTGTCATCAGCATAAGAGTGATACTGAAAGCCATGGAACTCTATGAGATGTCCCAGGCCAAAAGTGCAAATAGAGAATAGCAGGGGTCCTAGGACAGAGCCTTGCGGGACACCAACAGAGAGGGAATGAGACAAGGCGGTGGTGTGAGAGTGGGAGACGCTAAACGTCCGGTCTGTGAGGTATGATGTAATCCAGGAGAGGGCCAGATTAGTGATGCCAAGAGATGAGAGAGTTTTCAACAGAAGGGATTGGTCAACAGTGTCAAAGGCAGAGGACAGGTCAAGGAGAAGGAAGACAGAGTAATGTTTTTTTTGTTTTGGCTGTTAGTAGGTCATTGGTGACTTTGGTAAGGGCAGTCTCAGTCGAGTGGTGGGGTTGGAAGCCAGATTGTAGCCAGTCAAAGAGGGAGCAGGAGGAAAGGTGAGAGGACAGTTCAGAAAGGACATGTTGTTCAAGTAGCTTTGAGGCATACGGAAGAAGTGATATGGGGCGATAACTGGACAAAGAAGATGGGTCAAGTGAAGGCTTTTTGAGGATGGGTGTAATAGTAACATGTTTAAAAGCAGAGGGGAAGACACCAAAGGTTAGTGATAGGTTGAAGAGATGAGTTAGGGCTGGAATAAACACTGTGGTGAGGTTAGGGATGAGGTGGGATGGGATTGGGTCAAGTGCACAGGTGGTGAGATGTGATCTGGAGAGTAGAGTGGAGAGTTTTTCTTCTGTAATGGTGGAGAAGTGGGTTTTGGGAGAAGAGGACGGAGCAGTTGTGTAGAGGGTATGTGGGGAATGTGTACTGAAGCTTTCTCTGATGTTGACTATCTTTTGTTTGAAGTATGCTGCAAAATCCTCAGATGAGAGGAGGGAGAGGAGGGAGAGGAGGGAGAGGAGGGAGAGGAGGGAGAGGAGGAGGGGCGCTGGGGGAAGGAGAAGGGAGTTAAAAGTGTTAAAAAGTTGTTTAGGGCTGTGGGCCAGGGAAGATATGAGAGATGAGAAGTAGACCTGTTTTGCATCAGCGAGTGAGGATTTGAATATGAGGAAGGATTGCTTGTATGCAGTGAATTGATCTTCAGAATGGGATTTCTTGCATCGCCGCTCAGCAGCCCTGGAAGCTTGTCTGAGTTTTTTAGTCAGGTTGGTGTGCCAGGGTTGTCTGTTGATTTTTCGGGTTTTGTTGTGTGTGAGGGGGGCAACAATGTCCAGAGCTGTACTTGTTGTGGTGTTATAGAGGATGGTGGCAGCATCTGGGTCTTGGAGGGAACAGATGGTAGAGAGTGGCAGAAGAGATTCAGAAAGCAAGCGAAAGTCAAGATGTTTAAGGTACCTGCGGGGGTGTGCTAGTGTGTGGACCGGGGGAGCAGCAGAAGAGGCCAATGAAGAGAAGGTGAGTAGGTTGTGGTCAGATAGGGGGAGAGGTGAATTAGAAAGGTTAGATAGAAAGCAGAGGTGGGTAAAGATAAGATCCAGAGTGTGACCATCTCTGTGGGTGGGAGCTGAAGACCACTGTGACAGGCCGAAGGAGGAAGAGAGTGATAGGAGTTTAGAGGCGGCTGAGTGGCAGGTGTCAATAGGGATGTAGGAGTCATGCATGATGATAGTGGGAATGTCGACAGAAAGAAAGTGTAGTAGCCAGGTGTTAAAGTGGTCAAGGAAGATGGTGGATGGGCCTGGGGGGCGGTAAATGACAGCTACTTGAAGGTTGGAGGGAGAGTAGATGCGAACAGAGTGTACTTCAAATGTACTGAGCGTAATGGAGGGTGACAGTGGAGTTGGGCTGTAGGAGCAGGTGTCTGATAGGACAAGACCAACTCCTCCACCATTTTTGCAGCCGGGGCGGGGTGTGTGAGTGAAATGAAATCCACTATATGAGAGTGCAGCAGGGGAGGAGGTGTCAGAGGGTGTCAGCCATGTTTCTGTTAGACCTTATTCACTTTACGTTGTGCACCTTGTGTTTTAAATAATGTATCAACATTATTATATGGGTTGCCTGAATAATACAGTCTACATGCATATATATATATTTTTTATTTTTACAATATTACAAAATAAAACTTCTATTTAACCCATTATACATTTTTGACCTTAGTGACCCAGCAATTTTGTTTTAAATTTAATACATTTTAAAACTTTTTATTTTTCCATCAATGTACTGTAGTTGTATGAGGGCTTGGTTTTTGTAAGACAAGTTTTCGTTTTTAATGGCACCATTCTGAGTACACATACTAACTGATTAACTTTTATTAACTCTTTATAGGGTTAATTACAAAAAATAGCAATACTGTCCCTGAGTTTTCACATTAAAAATTTTGAGGCGTTCCTATTTTGGTATAAATAACATGATAACTTTACTATCTGGGTCAGAATAATTACAGTGATATCAAATACATATAGGGGGGTCATTTATTATCAGATATACACCAGTTTTCTGGCGTATATCTGTTGCAGATTGTAGCGCTCACAGCAGGTCGAAAAAAGGGTGTGTGGCGTGGGAGGCGAAGTGGGCAGGCCACCAGGTCTGTCTCCATTTTCTACATTTGTTTTAGGCATAGAAAATGTTCTAAATGTACACCAGCAACGAATCTAGCATAGATTTAGACCTGCGGTTGATGCGTCAAAGATATGTAGAGGCCGGCACCTCTACATAACTTTGGCAGATCCACCGCCAGCGCAGGGATTATTAATAGTGTTTGGCGCGAATATTCGTATCGCGAATATAGCCACTTCGAGAATTCGCAAAGATTTAGAATATAGTGCAATATATTCGTAATCGTGAACAACATCCCTAGCACCCAATAGGAAAGTTGCCTACCACTTACTATATAAGAACCTCCCCAGCAGCCAATTCTGTAGTTTTACGGAGTTCTGAGAGAGACAGCTGTGTCATTGCTGTGTTCTGTGCTTTACTGTTTAATTACATTAGATAGTTAGTTAGTTAGCTTATATATATAATACAGATAGTTAGTGGGAGATAGTCAGTGTAGGTTATATCTAGTGTTGATCACGAATATTCTAATTGCGAATTTTAATCACGAATATCGGCACTTCGAGAATTCGCGGATATTAAGAATATCCCAAAATATATTCGTAATCGCGAATATTCGATTTTTTTTTAAAATACCAGTTCATGCAAATTTTTATGTGTAATCTGATTTTATTCATTTTCCTTTTTCAAATGACATTTTACAGAAAAAGACAGTAGAAAACAGGGTAAGGGCTATTGCCCAACAGTAGGTCTCGCAGGACCCTCATAATACAGCCGTATTATAAGTGTATAGTAGAACTAAAGAAAACAGTTATCATCCCGTATGCAACAAGGGACCTTAAAGAGGACCTTTCACCGATTCTTACCCTATGAACTAACTATACAGATATGTAGAGCGGCGCCCGGGGATCTCACTGCACTTACTATTATCCCCGGGCGCCGCTCCGTTCTCCTGCTATGCCCTCCGGTATCTCCGCTCACTAAGTTATAGTAGGCGGAGATTCCAGTCACTAAGTTATGGTAGGCGGAGTCTGCCCTAACGCTGGCCAATCGCAGCGCAGAGCTCACAGCATGGGAGGTTATTTTCTCCCAGGCTGTGAGCTCTGCAATGCGATTGGCCAGCGCTAGGGCAGACTCCGCCTACCATAACTTAGGGAACGGAGATACCGGAGGGCATAGCAGGAGAACGGAGCGGCGCCCGGGGATAATAGTAAGTGCAGTGAGATCCCCGGGCGCCGCTCTTCATGTATGTATAGTTAGTTCATAGGGTAAGAATCGGTGAAAGGTCCTCTTTAAGTAAGGAAGAAATAATAACTTGTATCAACACAAGGCTTGTCACAAGCCTAACATAACCTGGGTATGAAGGCACCAGGCATTGTTCTGCTTCAATATAGCTAATGCCCAGATCAAACAAAACATATAGGACACATAAGGAAAGAGGGTAAGGAGGGGAGGAGGGGGGGAACCAAAGCCTACTTGCAGAAAAATGCAGTACAATATCCACAGATTCACAACATATCTCTAAATCCCTGAGAATCCAAAAATAAGGTCAGAGGGGTATATCTATTCTGAAACAACTCCCCTCTTTCTTGTCTATCTGCTATCAGCTCTTCCATCCTCAAGATGAGCTTCAATTCGCTCGCCCATTCAATCAAAGTGGGGGAGGAACTAGATTTCCAATGTCTCGGAATTACCATACGCGCCGCAGCCAAAAAGAGCCGTAGAGCCCCCTTCTTGACCTGCGAAATGGATCCCAGAAGAAGTGAGAGCAGAGGGATTTGTGGTGTATTAGGTATGGATTTACTAGAGTAGCTAGCATATATCTTTAAAACCTGCTCCCAGAAAGGACGTGTCAGAGGACAGCCCTATCAAATGTGAAGCATGGAGCCTCTCTCCCGTTTGCAACGCCAACATTGATCTGAGACAGCAGTTCATGCGAATTTTTATGCAAAAATGTAATCAAGAAAATAATGCCTGGAGTTCACAAATTCGCAAATTCTCGAATATATGGCGAATATTCGCCCAAATATTCGTGAAATATTGCGAATTCGAATATTGCCCCTGCCTCTCATCGCTAGTTATATCCTGATATAGTGCAGTTGATAGGTTCCAGTGCAGGGTGTTAGGTAGCATGATAGGTTCTGCTGTCCATACATACATGCTACAGATATAGTGCTACAACAATACTTAGTGCACCAATCAGTAATATGTAGTCAGACCTGCTAAAATGTGAAGTTGCACGTATTGCGCAAAAATATGCACATCATTAATTACCGATTTGCGCAATCGCGAATATATTGGAGCACTCTCTGCATATAAAGCTATTGAAATGTTCTGCCGTGCCAACCTTTTTCTCCAGTCTCAGGAAACTTCTATCAGCTTGAAAAATATAGCAACAGTGACCCACGCCTGTATTGCTTGCGCAATACGCGCATATTACATGGCCGATTTTCGTAATCAAGTAAACAATCGCGAATTCGAGAATATATGACAAATATTTGCCCAAATATTCGCAAAATATCGCAAATTCGAATATTGCCCCTGCCACTCATCACTAATTAAGACCGGAGTCTAAAACGCTGGTCTTAAAGAGAACCTTTCATGGTTTTTATTTATTCTAGATAAATAACTGTACCTTTACTTGCGGGGTACCCCCCCAGCTCAGGCTGCCACCCTGCCTGTTTTTTTTAAATATCGCTCCTACTCCCCGCTGTGCCCCCCTGTAGTTTTCCCGCTCAGTATGTTAATACTGATCATCGGTACAGGGAGGAGGTGATGCCCGGGTTTCTCAATGGGTGTCTTCTTCTCCCTGGCTGTGCCGCAATCCAATCACAGCGGAGAGCATCACAGCCCTGGCGTCTCCTCCTCTCTGTACCGATGCTCAATATTAACATACTGAGCAGGAAAACTACAGGGGGGCACAGCGGGGAGCAGAAGCGATATTTTAAAAAACAGGCAGGGTGGCAGCATCAGCGGGAGGTACTTCGCAAGTAAAGGCATTAATCTAGAATAAATAAAAACCATGAAAGGTCCTCTTTAATAAATGACCCCCATAATTTAATTTTTTTTACATTTTAGCACTTTTGTCACATTAGAGGCCTTGCTCTAATGTGACAGCTGAGCCCCTGCAGCATTTATGTTAGGCTGCCATAAAAAGGCAGCAGCCTAGAATAAAGCCCATTAATGACCACCATAAAAAGGTATATCAGTCAGTAGAGGTTTAAAAAGTGTTTTGTTTTCACTCTGAATACTTTTTTTTTCAATAAAATTTGTGAAACTTTGCTTCATTATTTTATTAGTACAACAGGAGACTTCACAAAGTGAACTGCTTGTCACTTAAATAAAATCTTTCATAGATAAATATTCATTTCATGGATAGGTGGTATTCATATTATCTATTTTAATTAATAAACATTTACACCAGAATTATTTTACTATAAAATGTTGGTAAATCAAAGTCAAATGCTTATAGGTCATTTTAAACATGGACTGAAAATTTTAGTTATTCCGATAAGAATTTAGAGTAGCTGGCCTATTATGCGGAAAAGTTTTCTGACTTTGAATGAATTCTATTTTCCAACTATTTTATGCTCTATTGTTGCTGGTTTGCAAAGAAGAGCAAGTGAGGGTTAAGTGTAGGAACCATTCAAATGGTCACAGTGAACTGCAGGGGGACAAGAGCAGCAGCTTTAAAGTAATTGACTAATACAGTAAGGATATTAAAGTCATTTAGTGCCAAAAGGGAACACACTGATCCCTGACCCTGAGCCACTTTGGAGTAATCTAGTATTCAATCCAGCGTGTAATGTCTGCCAGACCTGTCAATCCAACAAGCTCTCCAGTCAAATGCCTTTGGCTACTATTGGCTTATGGAAAAAGGACAAAAATGTGAGGAAATGCTGTACATTTCAGGTTGAACGAGATAATGTCATTGCTCTAATGCACTCTATAATGTCCATGCATAGCTTAATCTATTTAGACCTATGTCATAAGTACCCTATTCCCAAGAGGTCTTCACTTGTTTTTCTTACACTACAGTAGTTTAACTAAGTTTTAAAGTAAAATGAATACATTCAATAGAGTAAACTATTTCTATGAATTTTAAACAGGAGAGAAAAGGTCAGCTCTTTTAATTGTTTATCATAAATGATAGGAATTCAATATTTACTTTTTACTATGAATATTTCAATCCAGGCAGTAACCCTTATGTACATTTTCAAAATCTGTTGCCCAAGTGAAATGAATCTGTCTATAAAGCCCAAAGCCAGGGTCTTGCTATCCAACCAGAGAACCAGAAGATCTTCCAATAAGCCTTGGTGGTCCAGCAGAAGACAAACCCATCTCACTTTTAGCCATTAGGGTCTATTTGATATTGGTTGATTCACAAATAACATTCTAAATAGATGTTATTATTGAATGTTCAAAGTGTTCAATGATCACAACAAAATATCTGATACAATTAAAAATAGACATGGGCATGTACTGTATAAAGGCAGAGTGAGCTATCAGATGCTCAAGTGAACACAAAGTAACTGAGACCAATAATGCATAGAATGAACTTCTAAATGTTCTTCTTTATTAAAGATATCCAAGTAATATTTACTTATTTTATGACAAAAGACTTTAGTATAAAAGCTACAGCACACACATCTAGATAAATGCTATTACATTTTTTTTTTTACGTTTATTGGACTACTAGCTGACATACCCGTATTTTTCGCCCTAGGTTTTTGAGGAGGAAAATAATAAGAAGAAAAAATTTGAACCAAAAAGGGGGGGTTTTGGTGGGTTTTGAACTAATGGTGGTCTGTAGATGACACTATTATGGGGGATCTGTGGATGAAACTGTTATGGGGGATCTGTGGATGAAACTGTTATGGGGATCTGTGGATGACACTGTTATGGGGGATCTGTGGATGACACTGTTATGGGGGATCTGTGAATGACACTATTATGGGATATCTGTGGATGATACTGTTATGAAGGGGATCTGTGGATGATACTGTTATGGGGGATCTCTGGATGGTACTGTTATGGAGGATCTGTGGATGGCACTGTTATGGGGAGTGGGATCTGTGGATGGCACTGTTATGGGGGGGATCTGTGGATGGCACTGTTATGGGGGGGATCTGTGGATGACAAATATATAGCATCTTATGCTATATATGTGTCATTCACAGATCCCTCCATAACAGTGTCCCCCAATACACTGGGTCCCTCCTCTCACAGCAGTATTCATATTTAAACTGTAAACCTTAACCTCTTCTTAACTTTAGTCAAAGTAGCACTATTCCATGTACTACTACTTACTATCAAGCTCCCGTAGCAGGCAAAGCGGCCGGCAGCTGTAACGGTACTCACTCACATCACGCTCCTGCTCCGCCTGCTTCATTAATGAAGCAGACGGAGCAGATGCGCGACATGAGTGAGTGACGTTACGCTGCCGGTGGCTCTGCGTGCTATAGTACGGGAGCTTGATAGTAAGTAGTAGTACACGGGATAGCTCTACTGTAACTAAAGGTAAGAAGAGGTTAAGGATTATATTTTACATATGAATACTGCTGTGAGCGGTTGGGCCCGGTGTAAGAGTACAGTGACTGCACTGGGCCCTGCCGCGATTTCAGCAGTTGCCGGGCTCCAGCCCCTCCTCCCTTCCCCTGATACATTGCCGCACTGTGCAGCATCACAGCCTGCGATGTATTAGTGTTAAAATGGCAGAATTCGCCCCATAAGACGCACTGCCATTTCCCGCCCATTTTGGGGAGGGGGGGAAAGTGCATCTTATGGGGTGAAAAATATGGTACATAGAGATGTTTTGGCCCATAAGTACGGTCAAGTTTTTATCAAGCAACCAACGGTCAAGCACTGTGAGAAGGGAATGCAGAGGTTTGGGAAGCGGTCACCTCATGAATACATCAGACATATTTTTGTGTCCGATGTATTCTTTTAACGCTCCTATAGCCTAGTGGCACAGTTTTTAGCTTCTCAATATACTATGCTGAACTTATAGAGCAGCATAGCTTAATGACTGATCTGCTTTAGCCATTACACTATACAGCCTAGTGTGCTACTTAAGATATAAAAAAAAAATATATAGTTTCTTCATCTCTGCATCTCAGGCCATAACTTTTTTATTTTTCATCCACATAGCCTAAATGAGGGCTTGATTTTTTGTGGGATAAGTTATTTTTAACCCCTTCATTACCACCACCATATATGTACTGTGCTGGAGCAATAAGCAAACATGATGCCTGCTCGCCTGTGCAGCGGGCATCATGGCGAGCGGGTCTATGCTGTTTCAAACAACAGAGACCCACGTCTAATGACTGCGTCTGGCAATAATGCTTATCGCGGTCATTAAAGCCTTTAGATGTCGTAATCAAATGAGATCACGGCATCTAAAAAGGTGAAAAACCTGAAAACTCGCACTTCCGGGATTCTTGCCTGCATCCTCTGCAGCCAATGAGGATGTCGGAAATAGATTTTTTTGTGTTGGGTCTTGCTGAAGAGACCAAGGGCATTAAAGCTGCAATTATTATTTTGGCCAGCAGGTGGCAGGACAATATAAGAAATTAGCAATTCTGTACAAATAATTGGTCTAAAAGACCCATGATTTTTCAGAATTTTAAAAAAAATTGATTTTGTGGGCTTAAATATGAGCGCCAAAAATCATAAAAAAGTTTAAAAAAAATGTAAAAATATATAAAAAATATGTAATGGGAAAAAGGGTCAAAATGGCCAATTTGCTATTTTGTCATCGCGTCTCTTACACAAAAAATGTAAGAAAGTGTAATCAAAAAATCACACACACTCCAAAATGGTATCAATAAAAACTACAGATTGCTCCACAAAAAATGAGCCCCCACACAGCTCAGTAGATATAACTATAAGAAAGTTATAGGGGTCAGAATATAGCGATAGAAATTATAATTTTTTTTATCAAAGTTCAAATTTATTTTTACACTATTTAGACAAAAAAAATCTATACATACAGTACAGACCAAAAGTTTGGACACACCTTCTCATTCAAAGAGTTTTCTTTATTTTCATAAACTATGAAGGTATCAAAACTATGAATTAACACATGTGGAATTATATACATAACAAACAAGTGTGAAACAACTGAAAATATGTCATATTCTAGGTTCTTCAAAGTAGCCACCTTTTGCTTTGATTATTGCTTTGCACACTCTTGGCATTCTCTTTATGAGCTTCAAGAGGTAGTCCCCTGAAATGGTCGTCCAACAGACTTGAAGGAGTTCCCAGAGATAATTAGCACTTGTTGGCCCTTTTGCCTTCACTCTGCGGTTCAGCTCACCCCAAACCATCTCGATTGGGTTCAGGTCCGGTGACTGTGGAGGCCAGGTCATCTGGTGCAGCACCCCATCGCTCTCCTTCATGGTCAAATATCCCTTACTTTCAAAGTTTTCCCAATTTTTCGGCTGATTGACTGACCTTCATTTCTTAAAGTAATGATGGCCACTCGTTTTTCTTTACTTAGCTGCTTTTTTATTGCCATAATACAAATTCTAACAGTCTATTCAGTAGGACTATCAGCTGTGTATCCACCTGACTTCTCCTCAATGCAACTGATGGTCCCAACCCTATTTATAAGGCAAGAAATCCCACTTATTAAACCTGACAGGGCACACCTGTGAAGTGAAAACCATTTCAGGGGTCTACCTCTTGAAGCTCATGAAGAGAAGGCCAAGAGTGTGCAAAGCAGTAATCAAAGCAAAAGGTGGCTACTTTGAAGAACCTAGAATATGACATATTTTCAGTTGTTTCACACTTGTTTGTTATGTATATAATTCCACATGTGTTAATTTATAGTTTTGATGCCTTCAGTGTGAATCTACAATTTTCATAGTCATGAAAATAAAAGAAAACTCTTTGAATGAGAAGGTGTGTCCAAACTTTTGGTCTGTACTGTACGTGGTATAGTTTGAATGATACTGACCTAGAGAATGAAGGGCACAGGTCAGTTTTTGCCACAAACGAAACGTCGTGGGAACAAAACCTGTAAAACGGTAGAGGAATTTCATTTTTTATCCATTTCCACCCCATATGGAATTTTTTCCCCCCGCTTCCCACTACATTATATGTCATATTAAATGGTGGCATTAGTAAGTACAACTTGTCCCACAAAAAAATAAGCCCTCATAAAGATATGTGAGCAGAAAATTTTTAAAGTTATGGCTTAAAGAAAATATGGAAGAAAAATGAAAATGAAAAAAACTCCTGTATCCTAAGGGTTAAGTAATTGTCATTTTTTATCACACTGTTTTGGGATGTATCTAATTATATAACTTTTACACATTTTTGGGATAAACATGTGAAGAAATACCACAATTGCATGGCAGTGAATCCCATTCCAGATCTTTAATTAATTGCAGTTTCTTTTGCATGTGTTTATTATGGTAGCATCAACACTCTAAATTTCCATAGATTTCCTGTTACATATAGGTCATATGGAAGGACAGGAAGTCTATGCACAGATTAGTGTATTGTATTCGGAGAAGAGCTAGAGAAAGAAAATTAACAAACAGTATGAATTAGCAAGTGTCATTATTTTATAGTTGAAAATCTATTATTTTTAAAAGTAGAGCGTACAGAATATTAAAATAAAAAATAGAAAAATATGTCTATTCTAATGGAACACTAATTTAGGCTAGTAGTAAAAATAGTATAATATAATTGTGCAATTAAATTGTCTTTAACTTTTATATATAGAAACATAGGTGCAATTGTACTTAGTGTAGACATTCTTTAAATTGCTGCATGAGGTATAAGATAAAAGGATATTTTCTGTTGCACAATGATCCTTAAATACTATGGAAGGTTTGACTTCTATGTGTAATTACCAATATAATTTTCTTTGAGGAATGTCTCTGCACAGAATACACACTTAAATGTAAGAAATAAAGTAGTTACATCATTTTGATCTGTGTCATGGGTAGCTGTTCCAGTGCTCCAAAAGGTAAGACAGCATAGTATATTCAATATATCAAAACAACTACTTTGAGCTTTGTGATATATATCATAATATAAATACGACTATTATAGCACAACTTGGGGACCATTAAATCATTCTAAATCATTGTTATATTCCATTAGTGTCAATGGTAAAACCACATAATAGGCTTTATTACAAACCTCACCTTGGTAGGCCATTGTCTGTAATAACAATTTTTCTATGAAGTGGTATCATACTTGAGGAATCTAGCAAGAAAATAAAGAATATGAATCCCTTGTTACTACCGGTAACAGTATTTAACTTTAAAAGTACAATTTAAATTTGAACCCACAAAAATCACTGTTTGAATAGCATTTTGCTTCTAGAATGTTACTATTTAGAATCCACTCTAACCAAAATAACACACTCACTACAAAGGAGCAGCTTTTTATAACGATATTCATTTATGACATCCAGAAAGTTCAGTCACACTTGTGAATGGCTACTTTATGTTTTATTATTCTATATATCAATATCATATTGTCTATTCTATTGTATAACCTATACATTTGATAAAGAGACACAGACAAAAGTGCAATAACAGATAAAGATACTCCAGGGAAAATTCCTGTTGGGTTTAATGCTGGGACAGATATGCTAAAACTGTCTACTTCTTAGCCATTCAAGCAGATACCAGATACACCTGTTAACTCAAATTTCTTAACTCTTTTCATTATCTTGAGAAAAAAGCCATTGAAAAGCAATTGAAGGTGTTTGCTTAGATTAGATAACCAATCTCAGAAATCTCAGAAAAAGGGAGTGCTAAACATGTTACATCGGTACGATGAGGCATGTGACTAGCCGCAGCAGCTATGACAACAAGTCACTTCCTGATCCTGCTGGTAATATAAGCAGCTGGGAACGAGACAGTGTTGCAGTCACAGCAGGACTGAAGGCAGATGAATGTGTTTTTTTTTAAGGAGCACACATTAGGACCAAAGGGCTTGTTGACTCCTAGACCGGACAACACCTTTAATAAATATGACATGCAACAAATGCCTAAAAATTTGGACTTCCGGCACATTTTCACTTGAAAATCTGCTCCACTGTGTTGTTTGCTGAAAGTCTAGGAATATTTATATTTTTCTTTCATTTTGTGTGATATTTACCAAATCTTTCAGACTATAAGATACACTTTTTGCCCCAAAAGTGAGGGAAAAGGGAAAGTGCATCTTATAGTCCGAATGCTAATGACCACTTGAATTATGGAATCAGTCATCAGTATGCAGGAGGTGTGGGGAGCTGTAAGGAAGTGCTGTGCTGGCTTTACTCACCCTCCCTGGTCTTCTTCTGAGCCCAGATCTATGTACAGCATCAGGACATGCATGTAGACGCGCACTATGACCTGACATTGTGCAACGTCAGGTCACAGTGCAGAGCAGGCCAGAAGAAGACCTGGCAATGGAGAGTGATTGGCAGCACTGACCAAAGCAAGGAAAGTTTATTTATTTTATTTTTTAACGTCTGATCTGAGGTCTGATGGGAGTCTGAGGCTGATGGAGTCTGATTTGAAGATGATGGGGTCTGACCTAAGGCTGATGAGGGTCTGATTTTAGGCTGATAAGGTCTGATCCAAGGCTTAAGGGGTCAGATCTGAGTCTTATGGGGGTCTGATCTAGTTCTTATGGGGGTCTAATCTGAGTCTAAAGAAGGATGGGTGTCTGAACATGGTCTGATCTGAGGTTGCTGGAGGTTGGGGGTCTGATCTGAGACTGATAGAGCTTGGGGGTCTGATCGAAGGCTGATTGAGTCTGATTTGAGGATGATGGGGTCTGACCTGAGGCTGATGGGGGTCTGATCTTAGGATGATGGCGGTCTGATCTGAGGCTGATGGGGTCTGATCCGAGGCTTAAGGGGTCAGATCTGAGTCTTATGGGGGTCTGATCTAGTTCTGATGGGGGTCTGATCTAGTTCTGATGGGGGTCTGATCTGAGTGTGATGAAGGCTGGGGGCTCTGATCTGAGGCTGGTGGTGCATCTTATAGATCTGAGGTGCATCTTATAGTCCGGTGCATCTTACAGTCCCACAAATATGGTGGTATATATGCTTTTCACACAGTCATTTACAACTAGCGCTGGATGTTTACTTTACTTGTTCTGTTATTAGGTAGCTCAATAATATCTTATCTATAGGAGAACCAGTTAGCAAGTGTTCAATTTCCCTGCAACAGGAGAAATGAAGTATTACACAGTTTACATTTGTATGAATAGTTAGTCCATGTAAAGCAATGCTTTGTAGTAGCATTCCTCGCTGACTCCTATCCAACAGTTCAGAATTACATAAAACAGTATTTGAAAGTGTGTAACCCTAGTTTCACAGTAGGTCATGAATTGGGAAAAATGCTAATAAGTGGTATAACGTTCTAGACTTCCAGCTTTGAAATTAGGCTAAGAACAATCTGTCAATGATGTTACAATTAACCTAATGGAAAATGGACCAAAATATGGGGAAAGGGGGTGCACAATTATACCCATATTTTATTATTATTATTTTATTATTGGGGTGTATCACTAAAGGGTATTACGCTAGAGATTTATAAGCAGTTGTAAAATAAGAAAGTTAAACAAATCAATAGCATAACATTTTTTTAAAATATACATTTTAAAGGCCTGGTGATCAAGGAAGAAGTTACAAGCTACCCAGTGGTGGGAAGCTGTGAAGGGATGAATTTGTTATTCAAGAAACATTAAGTACCTCTGGATCCATTGTTAGTTAATAAAACTTTCATGTATTCATATCCACAGCATTTCTTTTTGAGTATCTGTGTATGAAATGTTTACTTTGCTTACTGGTTATTTTTCTTGACAACTGAAGCCAGAACATCAAATCCCATTGGTAACAAATATCTGTCTCGAGGAAAAAAAGATTTGTGTTATTTATTTTCATTATAGAACTGCTTGTAGTTGAAAAAATATGTACCTGTCAAGTTTTCAACATCTTGCTGCTCACAGGGGAAGCATGTAATACCATCGTGATTTCAAAACCTGACTGACAATTCATGTTTAAGTACTAAAGACAAATCAAGATTTTCTTTTCTTTTTTTCTCATTTTGACAGCTACACATAACAATTTCAGACCTAAGTGGCACTTTGATGCACTATTTCATTATTAAGTGATACAGTCACTGTAGAATAGATGAAGGCCTTAACTTGAGACACTCTAATCTCAACAGTTTGTTAATAATAAAATGAAGAAAACAGAAGATGTGAAATTTAAAATCTATAACAAAAAAAAGTGCATTGAACATATGTGGATGGATAGATAGAGCCATCTCAGTTACTGCCTATTAAACCCTTTATAAGCCACAGTCAGTATGATTGTGGGGTGCATATGAGTTGTCATGGCAGCCAGGGCCTAATAATGGCCCCTTAGTGTGCCATCTGACTACCTCTTAATAGGATGCATGTCAGCATTACCATGACAGGCATATTGCAGTATTGTAGTGTATTAAATGAATGATCAGGCTTAAAAGAGATAAACTACCCCAGTGGGACTAAAACAAAAATAACAATAATAAAATGTTTAAAAAAAAAAAACAATTTAAAGATGTTTAAAAAAAAAACATAAATAAACATCCAAACAAAATACATTTTCCCAATTAAAACTACCTTATTATGTAAAAATAGAAAGGTAAAAGAAACTACAGATAATTGGTACCATATCAATAATGACCCAGATCATACAGTAATTATAACAATAAATAGTGTAAAGAAAATAAAAAACAATGCTAAATAGATTTTTTTAGGTGTTTCTAGTGTGCAAATGTAGTAAAACTATATACTGTACAAAACTATGTAAATTTGGTATCACCATAATCAACATAACATTTACACTACACAGGGAAAGTAGGGAAAACCTACAAAAAAAATCTTTGCAGAATTGGTGTTTTGTTTTGTTTTTTTCACTTTCTCTCAGAAAAAAATATTTGCATTCAGTGCATTATATGAACCCCCAATAATACAACTCTTTCTGCAAAAAGCAAGCATTTGATAGGTATGTAATCAGGGATCAAAATACCAAAAATCTTCAAGTTCTGAAGGGCAAAAAAGGCTGCTTTCCTAAAGGGTTTGTCCGGGTTCAGAGCTGAACTCGGACATACCCAGTGTTTCACCCAGGCAGCTCCCCTGATAAAAGCATCGGAGCATTTCATGCTCCTATGCTCTCCTTTGCCCTGCTCTGAATCGCGCAGAGCAAAGACATTTTCAGGAGTTCCAGTGACGTCACTGGCACTGATAGGCGGGCTTTAGCGTTGCTTTAGCCTGTAAAACAGATAGGGCAGGGCTAAAGCCGGGCCATCAGAGCGGGTAACGTCACCGAATACACTGCTGGGCAGAAGCTAAATAAAAAAGCCCTTGCCCTGCGCGATCTAGAGCAGGGCAAGGGAGCGCATCGGAGCATGACATGCTCCAATGCTAACATCAGAGGGGTTGCCTGGGTGAAAATATGGGTATGTCCGGGTTCAGATCTGAACCCAGATAGCCCCTTTAATGGGTTAAATGGAATACATCACCTATATTTTCTTTTATTCTGTCTTTGTTTTCAGATTCTTTTTATTATACTTCCTTATGTGATTATGGATGCAGCCATCTTGTCTGAACTGTTGGTATAGCTTTTAGGGACATGTTTTAAAGTAGCCATATGGACTATTATAACCAGAAGTTTGGAGATGTTCTTTTATAGGACAGTTTACTGGGCATGCTGTAATGCCTGTGCTGAAGTCTCTGCAGAGCAGTAGCAAGGCTTACTTTCACCAAGGGAAAACTCTGTTGCCTTGTTTTTAAATTGTCTAGCCAAGGCAAAGAGACTTCTTGGCAACCCCCTTGCTCCATTTGTCCCCTCTCCTTCCTCCCTTAGTCACTGTACAGGATGGGTCAGGAGCAGAGGCGGCTCTAGACTTTGTGAGGCCTTAGGCGAAACTCGAACATGAGGCCCCCACAAAGATCGTTGGGATGCTCGTGATCTCCCGTACGGCGCCCCGGCTCAGTCCTCAAGAAATGAGATGTGTCAACCACTGCACAGAGCGGTGGTGTGGTCAACACTCCCCCTCCATGTATCTCTATGGAAGGTTTGGCGATACACAAGTGCTGTATCTGCGGCTCTCCCATAGATACATGGAGGGGGAGTGTTGACCACTACTCCGGGCACAAGGAGATCCGGAGTACCATATAGGAGATCGTGGGGGATCCCATCGAGCGATCGCCACCCCCCCCTCCCCCCCGATCACACACTTATCTCCTATCTCCTTTGGATAGGGGATTTATTTTCCTATACCAGAGTACCCCTTTAATATGCAGTGACATCACAGTAAAGGGTTAATATGCACAGTGACAACACAGCACAGGGCTTATATTTGCAGCGCATATTAACACTTAGCATTAACCCTGGCTATACTGAGATGTCACAGTGCATATTAACCCTGCACTGTGATGTCACATTGCATATTAACCCTGGCTGTACTGTATGTGACATCACTGTGCCTACTAATCCTGTACTGGGACTAACAGTACAGGGTTAACATGCATGCACAGTGGGTGACATCACAGTGATGTCACATAAAGTACAGCCAGGGTTAATATGCAATGTGACATCACAGTACAGGGTTAATATGCACTGTGACATCTCAGTATAGCCAGGGTTAATGCTAAGTGTTAATATGCGCTGCAAATATAAGCTCTGTACTGTGTTGTCACTGTGCCTATTAACCCTGTACTGTGATGTCACCCACTGTGCATGTTAACCCTGTACTGTTAGTCACAGTACAGGGTTAATAGGCACAGTGATGTCACATACAGTACAGCCAGGGTTAATATGCAATGTGACATCACAGTACAGGGTTAACATGCACAGTGAGTGACATCACAGTACAGGGTATACACAGTGATGTCACAGTCAGGGTTAAGCAGCTGCATGCTTGCAGCACATAGTACAGGGCAGGGGCTTAAGTAAAAAAATGGCACAATACTGGCACCAGTAACACCAGTAAGTTATTATCATCAGATCCTAAGGTAAGAGGTTTCCAGTATAGCTAGCCAGGGGGGGGATGGGCACAGCAGCAAGCAGGACACACACCTTGGTCTTCGGGCGCCGGCAGCAGTCAGACAGGGACACTGAGGTGAGGCAGGGCCCTGGCTCCTTCTCCCCTGTGGCTGCGCAGCGCTCTGAGGGCGGGTCTGGCGTTGCGTTCAGTCAGAAGACGTGCCTCTGCGGCGGCACGCTCCGAGCCCTCATCCCCAGCAGCCACTGCTCTCTTAAAGAGGCAGAGTGCAGAGGGGCTCAGAGCGGCCGGGTCGCGGCGGCTCAGTCTTATTTAGTCCACTTAGCACTGCGCAGGGCCCAGGCCACCCAGAAGCCAATACAATTGTGGTTGCAGCGTTGTCTGGTGCAGGTGGGAGCCAGAGCGAGGCCCCTACCAGCGCGAGGCCTTAGGCGGCGGCCTAAGTGGCCTAATGGAAGAGCCGCCTCTGGTCAGGAGGAGAGATGTGATCATTATCTTTCATTATAACTAGGGATGAGTGAAGTTCTCAAAAATTCAATTCAGCTGCATTGCCAAATTTCACAAGGAAATCACTTTGAGATGAATTGCTTCCTCACAAGGCACATTTCTTTGTAAGTAGTGGGCGCAATGATGGGGAACGCCATTTCAATGAAAATTGATTCCTTACCACGAAGCACGAGGAAATTCGGCTTCATAGCAAAACAAATTTGGATCGAAGTCCACTTTGCTAATTTTATTCGCTCAATACTAATTATAACTGTGCCTATGATGATAATGAGATAACTGTTGAGAAGTGATTTTTACGGAACAGGAAGTGTCAGACTATATTTAGGCTCAATAGCTAGAGTTAAAACGGCAAAATTTCAGGATTTGGTTTTTAAATATAAAAAACAGGGATCGACCGATTATCAGAGTTACCGATATTATCGGCCGATATTATCGGCCGATATTTATGATTTTCATAGTTATCGGCATCTAACCTTGCCGATAAAGCTGATAATGCGTCCAGCGCGCTATCACAGAACATGAGCATGCTGCTGACACCTTGCTCATGTTCCCTCAGCAGTCACTCTCTCCCTCCCCCTGTGCCGCGCTGCCAATGAGGAGAGATGGACTGCACTGCGCCACCAACGATAATTAACGTCTAATACAAATACAGGAGGGGGTGCCCAGCCTATATGACAGGAAGCTGCGATCAGCAGCAGTTAACCCCTCAGGTGCCGCACCTGAGGGGTTAACTGCTGCTGCTGATCGCAGCTCCCTGTCAGAGGCAGGGTGCCGTCTATGTGATTCTGCACCGACACACCCGCCTCCTGTATTAAACGTTTATTATCATTGGTGGCGCAGTGCGCCCTCCCCAGTATTAAAAACATTGGCGGCGCAGTGCAGCCTCCCTCCCACCCCCCAGTATTAAAAACATTGGTGGCGCAGTGCATCCTCCCCCCACCCCCAGTTTTTAAATCATTGGTGGCGCAGTGCACCCCCCACCCCCAGTATTAAATTCATTGGTGGCGCAGTGTGCCCCCCAACCCCCCCAGTGACACTATCACTTTTAAGACGTATAGTGATACTTCCTAAAATGCTTGGTTTTCCTTCCTTTGAGGGATATTTTTTTCACTGTGTTGAAGACCCATAACTGGGGCTCCATGGTTATTTTGCATATTACCGTCTTAAAAACAGAGAAATTCCAATAAAAAAAATAGCACATTTTTCAAAATTTTCTGCAAATTTGGGATTTTTTGTGCATAAAGGTAAAATGTATCAACTCAAGTTCACCACTAACATCAAGTATGATGTGTCACGAAAAAACTAACTCAGAATAGCTTGAATAAGTAAAAGCATCCCAAAGTTTATACAAGATAAACTGACACAGATTTGAAAAATGGGGCTCTGGCATTTGGTCTAAACTGGCTGTTGCTTGAAGGCATTAATCTCTAGGGGAACCTAGAATCAAGTGTTCAATTTCATGAAGTCCATTGAAATCAATCCACTGTCCATCCAATGCAAAGACATGTAACTGTTGTTCCTCTAGAGGAAGTAGCTCTCTTAAGCCCACTTTCTGTCTACAAGGAGTCTCCGCTACTAACTGAGAATAGGTGATTAAAATGTGTTTCCTTAACCTGGTAACCTTTTAAAACATGTAACGTTTGCAATATGTTAGAGGGGGCAATAAGCACATTTTTTGTCACGGATCTTCTTTGACTTGTTGTTGCATGACACCATGTAGCTCCAGCCTTAAAGTTTAGCTCTTGCGATATAAAACGTCAGCTCTCCTTCTCAAAGATTTGAACTGAGGTGAGGACAGTGTGGGCCCATTGCTAAGGTGTTAAACAAAACTGTTGGATAATTCTCAACTATAAGGTCCTGCTATATGAAATTTACATCCCAGCCTAGTATTATTTTCCACAAGTTATCTAGCTTGGAAAAGTGGGAAAAGGAGGCTTTATGTGAGGTGGAGTTTATAAGTCAGTATAATGTAGTAACAAGCTCATATTTTAGGGTTACATAAAAAGAAGCACAACTCCTGTAGTTGATTTTCTGGCAATGGCCCTTGGCATTGCAGGCTGCAGAAATTTTTGGGCATTTTAGGTATCTGAGCTTGAGACTGGCACCATCAGTATAGGTCCAATTAGACGAAAGGCTGAGACTGTCAGATACTCTCAACTGTAAAGAATGATCCAATGGACTATTCAGGTCTTTTTCTATAAAGATGATCTATTGAAAAACACATACCGTAATAATAGACTACTTGTTTTGTGCTCAAAATGGACACTTTGTTATGGACAAAAAAACTGGATAGTGCATTTGTTTTCTGGTGACACTGCCAACTGATTCATCCAGCTTTTCTCCCATTTACACATATACTATTATAATAACTCAGTTTTTGTATAATCTGTTTCTAAATGTATTATTTTGTGATGGCAAATCTGATATTGTCTTTATTCCTATTACGTGACCAATTGTGATGATGTTAAAATTAGTGATGAGAGGCATAAGCAATATTTATTCGTAATATTTCACAAATTTTTCGCATAATATTTGCATTAAAATCACAAATTCTAGAATTCGTGATCTCCAGTCATTATTTTTGCGATTACGCAAATCGGAACTAATGATGCGCATATTTTTTGCGCAATACATGCAACTTCACATTTCATCAGGTCTGAGTAGATATTACTGATTGGTGCACTTAGTATTGTTGTGACATCACAGCACTATGTCTGTAGCATGTATGTATGAACAGCAGAGAAACTGTAATTCCTATCACACTACCTAATAGGGCTGTCGAATATAATCGATGCATCGATGCATCGCGATTCGACCCCCGGCGATTCTGCATCGATGCGGTTGCTTTAAATAATCGATGCATGTTGACAGGGCCGCTGATAGGTACAGCTGGCCCAGTTGTCCCGGGCCCGGCCCCCCCCCCCCCCGCTTTCTACGTTTTTTTTTTTTTTTAAATCGCCGCTCAGTACTACCTGCCTGCTTGCTGTGCCTGTAGGGACTATTTCCTCTGTTTCGGGCGCGGAAGAGTATCTCTTCTCTTCTCTCTCCCGCGCCCGCTCCTCTGCTCTGCTCAGTCCCGGAATCAAGTCCCGGCCAGCTTGTCGGCTGTTTTTTTTACCGCCGCTTCCGGGTAGGTCTTCTGCGGGACTGGGCGTTCCTATTTGATTGACAGGCTTCCGACCGTCGCATACTGTGCGTCACGAGTTGCCAAAAGAAGCCGAAGACCGTGCAACATCGACTGTGTCAGGTGGGGGTCAGCGTCTGTGTCAGGTGAGGTGGCCAGGTGGGGTCAGCGTCTGTGTCAGGTGGGGGTCAGCGTCTGTGTCAGGTGAGGTGGCCAGGTGGGGTCAGCGTCTGTGTCAGGTGGGGGTCAGCGTCTGTGTCAGGTGAGGTGGCCAGGTGGGGTCAGCGTCTGTGTCAGGTGGGGGTCAGCGTCTGTGTCAGGTGGGGGTCAGCGTCTGTGTCAGGTGGGGGTCAGCGTCTGTGTCAGGTGGGGGTCAGCGTCTGTGTCAGGTGGGGCCCCCTGATCACCCCCCTGTCATTGATTGCCCCCCTGTCATTGATCAACCCCCTGTAAAGCTCCATTCAGACGTCCGCATGATTTTTACGGATCCACTGATAGATGGATCGGATCCGCAAAACGCATCCGGACGTCTGAATGAAGCCTTACAGGGGCGTGATCAATGACTGTGGTGATCACCCCATATAGACTCCCTGATCACCCCCCTGTCATTGATTACCCCCCTGTCATTGATCAACCCCCTGTAAAGCTCCATTCAGACGTCCGCATGATTTTTACGGATCCACTGATAGATGGATCGGATCCGCAAAACGCATCCGGACGTCTGAATGAAGCCTTACAGGGGCGTGATCAATGACTGTGGTGATCAAAGCTGCATTGACGGATCCGTTCTTCCGATCTGCGCAGACCTTTAAATCTGTGAAAAAAATAAACACCGGATCCGTTTTTCCAGATGACACCGGAGAGACAGATCCGGTATTTCAATGCATTTGTCAGACGGATCCGCCTGACAAATGCATCCGTTTGCGTCCAGATTGCCGGAATCCTCTGAAAAACAAGGGGACTTGGGTAATAATCTTGATGCATCGTGATGCATCGCCGAATCGAATCGAATCGAATCGTGGACTTGATAATCGTAATCGCATCGAATCGTGAGACGAGTGAAGATGCGCAGCCCTACTACCTAACACCCTGCACTGGAACCTATCAGCTACATATCACTATCTAACCTACACTGACTATCTCCCACTAACTATCTGTATTATATATAAATGAGCTAACTAACTATCTAATGTAATTGCATAAGGAATAGGATCCAGATGAAAGCACAGAGCACAGGAATGACACTGCTCTCTCTCAGAACTGCAAAAAAACTGCAGAAAATGGCTGCTGCGTAGTCTTGAGTGAGCACCAAAGTGCTCGTGTGCTCGAGTAGAACACTTTGCGATGCTCGGGTATTCTATCGAGCACCAGAGCACAATGGATCGCGATTACGAATATATAGCACTATATTCTACATCTTTGCGAATTCTCTAAGGGCCGATATTTGCGATTAAAATTTGCGATTAGAATATTCGCAATCAACACTAGTTAAAATATTATCTATATCCATTTATGTATTGTATGATAGTGATAGTAAGATAATATTACACAAGTTTGATGTCTACTCTACTCCATCTGGCGTTCTGCTTATCTCCTTACTCCAACCTATACTGAACTAAACCAATAGTTCCAAAAAATAATAAAGTACGACTAATAAGTATAAAATATACAAAGTTTATTAATACAGAATATCAAAAATAATAATAAACATAATGGTGAAGGCATTAGTTGGAAGTCCCAACAAAAAAGACACCAACAAAAACCCCTGTGTATCAGAGACCAACCAGGTAAGTCACCGGATGACATGCCTAGCATGGAGTTACATAGCCATGAATAACATATAGGGTGTCTATCCTCAGGGCAGTATACTATCAGCTGTGCATATCACATTACTGATAAAGGGCATAAATCAAAGCCAAATACAATACTCAAATCACAAAAAAAGAAGCCCATGAGGAAAAACAATAGAAACAATATAAGAATAGACTAGTAGTAATTACCCATGGTAGGCTGGTGACCCGGTGCTACCGGCGCAGACCGCTACCTCGACGCGCGTTTCACCATACCCACGCCATCCATGTTTTGTGGATCCGCAATTTGCAGACCGCAAAACACACAACGGTCATGTGCATGAGGCCTAAGTGTGTAAACAGAGATAGCTATCAGTCACTAATAGCTGTACTCAGGAGAGGTGTTATCAGTGATTGATAGCATTCTCTATTTGTGTATACATAGATGGCTGTGAGTTACTGATAGATGTACACGGGGAGATATTGGCAGTGATTTATGGCATTCTCTGTGTAAGTGCTTATACATAGATAGCTGTCATTCACTTATAGCTGTACATGGGGAGGTGTTATCAGTGATTTATAGCGTTCTCTGTGTAAGTGTGTATACATAGATAGCTGTCAGTCACCGATACATATACACATGGTAGGTGTTATCAATGATTGATAGCATTCTCTGTGTGAATCTGTATATATAGATAGATGTTAGTCACTGATAGTTGTACATGGGGGGGAGATGTTATCAATAATTGATAGCATTCTATGTGTAAGTATGTATACAGAGATAGATTTAAGTCACTGAGCTGTTCAGAGGGGCAAATTTAAATTCAGGAAAAAAACAGATATATAGTTTTGTGGAAAAGATTCTGCTAAACTTGTAATGTATACATTTATATCAATCAGCTCAGCTCATCCTGCTTTATAATATGCTGCCTGAAGATTGCATGGTGTTTTGTGGTGAGAGGTTATTTTTAATTTGCTTTACAAAGATAGCATTATTCACTGAGATAATTTAATAGGGTCCTGATTTGTTGCAAATTGGCATGTGTATAAGGTTTAGTGAAAACAGAATATTTTTATATTTTTATTTTATAAAGTTGTTCACCCAAGTAGGAGTCTTGCATGGAATGTTGACATGGATGATTCAATCCGCTAGAAGCCAGTGCAGTGCCACCCTGATTCTATTTTCACTGCAAAGAAGGGCCTGAAAAGAACTAATTGGAGCCATAAACGTCAGGTTGCAATAGAACGATCTTTCTTAGTGTTCTTAAAAGAAATGTGTAATCAGAAAATGATCTATTGCTTAAATCCTTATTTGTGTTATTTTTAATTTTCCATGTTGCTATCTATATTTTAAAAAAAAGACTAAAATCATTCAGTTTTTCCACTGGCTACTAAGCCTAATAATAGGTGTCACTTGGTCTGTACAGATCATTTTACTGAAGTTATCTGCATATTATTACAGGCAGGATCAGAATAACATATTGTAAGGGATCGCTTTCTCAAGCAGGGCGGCAATGACTTCTTAGACAACGGATTTAATGTCCAAACTATGCTTTATTTTTAGGCACCTCAGGAAATATATGGGATTCCTTCCCAGTTATTACTCACTGGGTGAGGTGAGGTTCCAGCATCAAAGTTGTCTCTAGCTCAACTATTGAGCACAGGTCACACACGGGCAATCAGGCTTTAATAGCCAGCAAGCCAGCCAGCTTCCTAGGCTTTTCCAAGCATAACTCCCCAGACTGACAGCCTGGGATGGGCTTTATTTCCCACTAATGATCACAGCTGGACTACACCTGGAGATCCCTCAGGCTAGGGGAAAACATGCCCTGGAATGGGGGTGGACTGGGGAGGTCCCACTACCAAACCTACCTTTCCAGTCCACATAAATCCAGCCCTTGAACTTTAAAGGGATTCTGTCACCAGGTTTTACCCCTGTCAGCTAAACATATGCTGATGTTCAGGGTGTCTTCACGATTCCTAATGTTGGCTTATAAATGTCATCTGTGGGCTTATTTAGCTAAAAAACAGCTATTACTAACCTGTCAGTCAAACAAATAAGGTGCCCAAGGGGATGTTAATGGATGCAAGGTGCCGGCCTCACCCGCCGCCGTTCGTGCCCAGCGCCGCCTTTCCAGACTTCTGCGCCGCCTCCTAATCCTCTGTGCCGCCTCCCGCTCTCCCTCCCTCCCCCTCCTTCTGCTGTAAGATCTCGTGCTTGCGCACAGGGCTCTGCCTGATGCGCCCGTGCGGACTTCTCCATTTGGCTTCTTACAGCGAAGTGCGCATGCGCCGGCACTTCGCTCATACCCTGTATGCGCGAGATCTTACAGCAGGAGGAGGGGGGAGGGAGGGAGAGCGAGAGGTGGCACAGAGGATTAGGAGGCGGCGCAAAAGTCTGGAAAGGCGGCGCTGGGCACGAACGACGGCGGGTGTGGCCGACACCCTGCATCCATTAACATCCCCTTGGGCACCTTATTTGTTTGACTGACAGGTTAGTAATAGCTGTTTTTTAGCTAAATAAGCCCACAGATGACATTTATAAGCCCACATTAGGAATCGTGAAGACGCCCTGAACATCAGCATATGTTTAGCTGACAGGGATAAAACCTGGTGACAGAATCCCTTTAACAACAGCAGCTCCAGCAACTACGTTTGCTGAACCCAGATCCATCTTTATTTTACTTACCTCACCCAGTTTAGGAAACTGGGTGTGTTATACACCCCTTCCAGGACTTTACCATACACTTTACCACAATATATCATCTCTATATAAAGATAATACAAGATCCATCATTCATGATATCCATGATATCACAGCTTATCTATTCCCACCTTCCTGTAGAAGCCAAGGAGGACCTCTTCTGTCTATTGTGTCTGTGGCCCATGGTGGCTCATTTAAGTCATAGAACAGCTTAGGAAAGATAAGTACCCCCCAAAGTTATGATCATACACTTTGATATATGTTAAAAGCACAGTATGAAGACAGTGCAAGTATTCCCTAGAGACATGATGTGTATGTCCTGGGTTCCATAGGTTGAAAACCTAGTCAAAGCAGATAATACATACTATTACTTTCTTTCTTCATGGAAACTGTTTTGGATTTAAACACTAGTGTCCTCATTGCTAGTGTTGAGTGAATCGATAGACTTCAATCTGAATTTCAGGGAGAATTTGATTTGTTGCGATGCCGAATTTCCACAAGCTTTGTGGTAATGAATAAATTTTCCTTGAAATGGCATTAAAAAAATATCTCATGAGAAATATCTCATTAATACTCATCTGTTTGAGTGTGAAGAGGCCGCATAGGTTATCTTGATTAAAGATTCCATATGATGTCACCACACCGGACACCTCTGCTCAAAGAAATGCACTTCATGTCTTCAAATGTGACATGGCAGCTTAAAATTATCCCAGTGAAATCTGCTTTCCAAAAATCATATGGCGTTCCTTTCCTTCTGCGCAATGCCGTCTGCCTGTACAACAGTTTACGACCACATATGAAGTGTTTCTGTAAACTACAGAATCAGGACAATAAATATTGAGTTTTGTTTGGCTGTTAACCCTTGCTTTGTTAGTGGAAAAAATTGATTAAAATGGAAAATCTGCAAAAAAAGTGAAATTCTGAAATTTAATCTCCATTTTCCGTTAATTCTTGTGGAACACCTAAAGGGTTAACAAAGTTTGTAAAATGAGTTTTGAATACCTTGAGGGGTGTAGTTTATAAAATGGGGTCAGTTTTGGGTGGTTTCTATTATGCAAACCTCACAAAGTGACTTCAGACCTGAACTGGTCCTTAAAAAGTGGGTTTTGGAAATTTTCTGAAAAATTTCAAGATTTGCTTCTAAACTTCTAAGCCTTTTAACGTCCCCAAAAAATAAAATGGCATTCACAAAATTATCCAAACATGAAGTAGATATATGGGGAATATAAAGTAGTATCTATTATAAAAGTAGAGAAATAGAAATTTGGAAATTTGCAGATTTTTCAAAATTTTGGGTAAATTTGGTATTTTATGTAAATAAAAATGAATTTTCTTTTACTCAATTTTACCACTGTCATGAAGTGCAATATGTGACTAGAAAACAGTCTCAGAATGGCCTGGATAAGTAAAAGTGTTTTAAAGTTATTATCACATAAAGTGACACAGACACACAGGTTTGCAAAAATGGGCCTGGGATTTAAGGTGAAAAGTGAAGGGGTTAAGAAAAGAAAAATAAAAAAAGAAAGAAAGAAAAAAAAAATCTGATAAAATGCTTTTTAAAAGCTTTTCAAATCTACATCAGAACCTCATCAAACAGAACACTGATAAAATCACTATATGTTCAAGTAGCCTACTTGGGCTCATGTACACAGCTATGGTTTCTGTCCGCATCTGATATGCATTTTTTGCGAGACCTATTCATTTTAATGTGCTGTCCACATCCATATGTCTGTTCCCCACAAAAATAATGTCCTATTCTTGTCTGTTTTGCGTACAAGGTTAGGACATTTCTACAAAAGTTTAATAAAATGGTGGCAAATACTCGGCCAGGATCCGTGTTTTGGGTATCTGTGTTTTGCGGACCGTAAAGTATTTACGGCCATGTGCATGAATCCTTTTGGAATTGTGGAAGATAAATGGGCTTGTGATCTGGGGTATGTGTACACGTGCCAGATTTGTTTCTGTGATTATTCAAAATCTGTGCCCTACTTCTGAATGAGGTTGTTTCAGTTACGTGTACATGAATTTCTGCAAACCCTTTAGAAGAACAGAGCAGTTGCAGCAATTTCTGACTCAAATCTGCTTTGTGTGAACCTACCTTCAAAGCTAAACAAGTGGTTTAAGAAAATGTTATCTGTTGTGTGGGGCATTATAAGCAACTCTAAATTTATATTATAAAATAATCTCTATGAGAACAAAAAACCTGCAAAAACATATTATTGTAGTTATAAAGAATGTGTATTTTTCTTAATTATACTATATATATTATTGTATTTGTACAGCAAAAATCGCATTCAAAAGAGTTACATAGATTGCAGAAAGGGCAAAAACATAAATCCAGTACTTCAATGTTTAAGATTATATTTTAATATTATATTGTGTAGTCGAATAATGTAAAAGATAAAAAAAAAAATCACCATTTATTTAACATTTGATTATGCAACAGAGATAGCCATTTGAATTTAATAAAAACATAACTTGAATTCTACTTTTTATATTGTAAAATGCTGAGATAGTAAAATGTAATTATACGAAATAAAATAAGGATTTTCTTCGTTACAATTTCAGGCTCTTCACTGATTGCAGTAAATTATAAATTATGCAGTCAATGTAGGCCAACAAAAGAAGACATCTTCAGATCTCAGTCAAAGGTAATTACTTAAGTCGGCTGAATGTTCCCTTTTCATAGAGTGTGATCTCTTTTTGACAGCTCACACTGACAGATGACCTTCTCAGCAACATTCTTATCCTCTGGATCATGAACAGTGTGCTTCTCTTACTGAATATCTCTATATATTTGTGACACTAAGCTTTCAAATACAGCTATTGACAAATCAGAACATCACTCTAAGTACTGGTCTTCCTATCACTCACAATAAAGTAGCTATCACTTGTGGTGTTGTAGAGCAAGCACATCTCTGAAAAATGAGTTCTCAGCAAGTGCTAATTTGACACAGCTCGCTTGGCTTCCCATAATTGCTCTGTCATTGTCAGTTGGCAGTTCGGGCTCATTCCTGGAAGCTGTGCCGTACAATTGGACACAATTACTCCCATTTACCACTGCCATTATAGCATTGATGTTGCCCAGTCCGCATATTGATATGCCTCATTAAACCTGGGTGCAAGCTATTAATGAACATTGTTAGCATTTCTCTTAAAGTCTTTTGCCTCTAATAAACAGTCAGTGTTCCATGAAGGAGTATTGCCATCTTCCTGATATCCTATTTATTATCGTACGGGGGAAGGGATTTCTGCAAACAGTAACTACATAGATGCTGTGAGGGAAATATATGGGTAGGTCAGGAAGAAATAGCAGTGATCAGTTGAACCGTTTTCAGCAGGGACATCCCACTATTAACCAAGTGACCTCTTCTATCCACAAGACGACAGAAAGGATAAACATGATAACCTCACAGCAACCTAATCACAGCATGCTTCCCGGGGTTTCTAAGCTTTGATACATCTCCTTAACCCTCTCCTACCCCCAGGTGGTGCTGCATGATGCACTAAAAATGATTTAGCCCTAGGTCTTCAATCCATCATGTCCAGCTTACTTCAGTGTGCATTTATATTCAGAGATAATTATGTGTTGATCAGAAAAGTCAGCCGCTGTCACCCATGTAGCAGGCACACACGCAGTGTGACATAGGTGGTAACGATTGCATATTCTTGAGCTGTCATGACAGGGACAAGGGTTTTATTATGTGTCACTATTTCCCTTAAAAAATATCATTTTGCACACAATAGCAATAATGAACCTTAGAGTTCTCTATTAAACCTTATTTTCATGTCTTTTCTTTGACCTGCTGGATAATAATTTAGTGTTTGATGAAGGATCATTTGCATCAAGGCACAAACTGTCCCAAAAGAATGCTTAGTACTAGGGCTTTGGATTTACAAATAACACTTCCAGGCTTTTCAACATAAAATGTAGCGTGCATTTGGTGCAAATATAGTGCACTGTCTCTTTAGTTATAATATAATGAGACAAAGGGGCAGATTTACTAATTTTTTCTAATATTTAGTGCAGTCTAAGGCCTCATGCACACGGCCGTTGTTTGGGTCCGCGCCGCCATTTTGGGGCCACAATGGGGCCACAAAAGATGCTGTCCGCATCCGTTGCTCCATTCCGCTGCCCCGCTAAAAAAATATAACATGTCCTATTCTTGCCCGCGCTTTGCGGACAAGAATAGGCATTTATATTGACGGCCGCCCGTTCCGTTTCGCAAATTGCGGAAGGCACACGGGCGGCTTCCGTTCTTTGCGGATCCACGGTTTGCGGACCGCAAAAAAACGTCACGGTCGTGTGCATCAGGCCTTAGGGTCAATTCACATTAAGTTTTTTCATGCTGATTTTGGAGCATTTTTGCTCCAAAAAACTTCTCAAAACAGCCTTCCATTCATTTCAATGGGAAGCAGCAGTTTTTTTTACACGTGCAAAAAAGAGGTGTGAAAAAAGAGGCAGTATGCCCTTTCTTGGGGCAGAATCTATGTGTTTTGTGCATTTTCCACGCGTCAAAAACATCAGGCTGTAAATGCAGCTTTTTTTATGAACACACATTGGTAAAAAAAGACTCGTAAAAAAAACCACATCAAAAATGCGCAAAAAACCTCATAAAAATACATTTTATCACAGTGAAAAAAAAACTGGCAGATTATGCGCAGTTTTTTTTAAGAGTGTTTTTCACTCGTGTGAACTGGCCCTCAAGGGTATCTGCACTCAAATTCAGATTTAAAAACAGAAAATAAGTTTGGTTTTTCATGCTAATTTTTGTGCATTTACACACCAGATCTGCACTAAAAACTACATGTGTTATTATTATTTTTTTGCTGCAGATTTGATGTGATCTCACCCCTCTATTGAAAAACGTGAAATCTGGACAAAAATTGCACACACAGTTGATATGCTGTGGATTTCTAAATAGATATGTCAGATCAATTTTCTGCACAAAAGAAAACAAGCAAAGTGTGCATGAGATTTTTTTAATCTCATACACTTTGCTGCCATTGTGTTAGGGCTCATGCATATGCAATAGAGCAGGTTACGGGTATACGCTGACACCAAATTATGGTGTAGATGATAGTCTATGTTTTGTTCATGACGCCAATTGCAGAGTGCACAGGGTACTATCACAGGGCCCTCCCAAAGTGTTTTAACGCACTTCCAGAGTAGGAATGCCAGAGTGGTGTAATGGCCTACAATGTTTCTATAGGTGGTGATAATTGTGTCAACGGTGTCTCCTACCTGGGTACGGCTGGACTCCTGGCTCCTGGCTCACTTGCAATAAATTGAGTGTAGTGATAGTAGGAGTAATAGAGGAATTTTTCAGCAGAAATTGTTGTCCAGATCTTTAGGTGAAGTTCAAACTTTTCTTTACTGAAGATAACTTGAATCCAAACAGAACACAGCTTTGGTCTTTGGTCCCAGCAGGTTTTGGCAATGGTTGGCAGGAATAAATCTTCAGCACTATAAATCTGGAGCTTGCAGGATAAGACGTCTGCTTAGTAGCTCTGTAACTGTGGCAGGAATTTATCTTCTGCACTTCTCTATATATTCTGCTTTGTGGGAACTGACTAGCTGAGGAGAAGGATATGGCTTCTCCTAGGTCTCTGGACTTTACTCACAGATAGGCTCTCAGGGAATGCTTTTGTCCTGGAACTCTGGAGATTGTCTGCTTTCTTGTCATCCAGCTGAGGCTGCAGGGATCAGTCTGGGTATGTGATCAATGTCTCACCCGAGACAAGATCCTGGCTTTCTTCCCTATGCATGGGGACTCCTGAACTCTATCATGCAGCCTTCCCCAACAGGGGTGGCTGGCACACTGACACACACACCCTACCCCTAGCAGGGGGTGGGCTACACTGAACCTAACTTCCTTCTCCTCCCATGCTGAAGGATGTGGGAAGAGTCCACACCTCCACAGGGGGGGGGGGGGGGGGAGCTAAGCTGGAATGAACCATTCCAGCCTAGATATACTAAACTGTGACTTATACCTTACCAACACATTGCTGTCACCTGCTGGTGAACATGGAAAATTACAAAGAAATGTACATTTAACATAGTTTCACATGCACATTTGTGAGGATATAATGTAAAATATATCTGATGACAGTGTAAAAGCTCTTAGGAGATAGTAGCGGCGTAGAGGCATGTAGTAACACAACTCTGGGGTGTTACACATACGCCAATTTTTTTTTTCCACATCCATTTCTTTGCTGGTCGGATGCGGACCCATTCATTTCAAGGGGGCCACAAAAGATGCGGACAGCACACCGTGTGCTATCAGTATCCTTGTCTGTTCCTCGGCCCCGCAAAAAATAGAACATGTCCTATTCTTGTCCTTTTTACGGACAAGGATAGGACGGTTCTACAGAGGGCAGGATGTTCAATTCCACAAAATGCAGAATGCACACGGCTGGTATCAGTGTTTTGCGGATCTGCAATTTAAGCTGCAGTTTTTATGCATGTAATTCACATCGTGGACAGGTTCCCTAAAGATTAGTCAGATTTATACAGGTTGCTCACTCTGTATGATAAATTTGGAGCATCTCCCTAGACATCTCCCTGAAATTTTTATTTAACTTTACAACACTTATTGGTTGTGCCAAAATTTTGCATCTTAAGCCATACTCCCTTCCATTAAACAACTCACATTTCCAGCCAAACCATGCCAAGCTATCAAGCATGAGCAAAAAGTGTCTAAAACAATTAATAAATGTGGTGCGATGCATAAGCACCAGAATTCTGTCTCAAATTTAACCACCATGCTGGCCCATTTAGGCGTCTTGCACACGAACGTTGTGTATCTGTTCCGCCCAGGCAACGTCTGTGCGGCGCCCGGGAAAAATCGAGACCCATTCATCTTGAATGGCTCCGTGATCCGTCTGCACCGCAAAAAAATAGAGCAAGTTCTATTTTTTTGTGGTTCGGGGGCACGAACAGAAACACCACAGAAGCACTCCATAGTGCTTCTGTGGGGTTCCGATCCGTGCTTCCGTTCTGCATCTCCGTGATTTCAGACCCATTCAAGTGAATGGGTCTACATCAGTGATGAGAAGTACACACGGACAGGTGCCAATGTATTGCGGACCCCCCGTATGCGGGCCGCAATATGGCCACGGGCACACAACGTTCATGTGCAAGAGGCCTTAAAGTGTAAATTTAACCCAAGGTGTTGAAGTTTTACAAAGCTATTAATTGGCACTGCTGTTTTGAAAGTACAGGGATTTGGGCTGAACAGTGATGGGATGGGGTCATGACACTGAACTTATTATTGAAGCATAAGCTATCAGTTTTGATATGAATTATTCCGTAGATTTAAAAATAAATTACAAAACAATATATGGTGAAAACTTAAAGAATATTCTCATTTTCAACACTTATGGCATTTCCAAATATGTTGTAATGGGTAATGTTGCTTGTTAGGTGTAGATGCTACCTCTGGAAACCCAAATTTATTTAGACAACAAGGATTTCATGACTCCCTTTCATTGATTAGCTTTTACTGTAGACGTGACTGTAGATATAGCTAGGAAGTATGCACTACTTTTCCATTAAAATTAAGAAGTTAAAGAAAAATCTAAGATGTAGTGCATTATTATGTAGTGCAAAATCTAAGATGTAGTGCACTCCAGCTGCTGTGAAACAATAACTCCCAGCATGTACACTTTCTTCGCTGCTCTTGTAACTCCCATAGAAGTGAAAGGAGGATTCTGGGAGTTGTAGTTCCAGAACAGCTGATGTGCCGGAGGTTGCTAATCCCTGTGTTATTTTTCCCCATTATTAAGTCCTAGAATAAATTATATGAATGGAGCAAAAAAATCTGTGCTGGCTCCTAGGTACATGTCTCTTAACAATCTGTTAAAATAGTTCTACTCCTGGTATTAGCAGAGGTAGATTTCTTATGCCAGTTATGAATATGGCCTAAACAATGTCTCCTGGAAAATCATGCCCACTTTTCTAATCCTATTTTTAAATTTAACCAGTTCATACTGACCAAACCCATTTTTTTTTTTTAAGTTTCAAAAGCTTTATTTGTAAAAGCAGGAGTACATAATGAAATAAGGATAGAGGAGGGTATGAACAGACCTCCTGTAAAATAATATATTAACTAACAAGTTAACAATAGTATGATACATATTAGATCACAAGTCAATACTAAGTCATTGTTTCTTATTGCAGATTTTACTTTAATTTTTCGAGAGAGAGTCAACCTCCGGTCCACACTTCAGAGAGCCGGTCAGGAAACGAAATGATGGAATACAAACCGGATTCCAAAAAAGTTGGGACACTAAACAAATTGTGAATAAAAAGTGAATGCAATGATGAGGAGATGGCAAATGTCAATATTTTATTTGTAATAGAACGTAGATGACAGATCAAACGTTTAATCCGAGTAAATGTATCATTTTAAAGGAAAAATACGTTGATTCCAATTTTCACGGTGTCAACAAATCCCCAAAAAGTTGGGACAAGTAGCAATAAGAAGCTGGAAAAAGTAAATTTGAGCATAACGAAGAGCTGGAAGACCAATTAAAACTAATTAGGTCAATTGGCAACATGATTGGGTATAAAAAGAGCTTCTCAGAGTGGCAGTGTCTCTCAGAAGCCAAGATGGGTAGAGGATCACCAATTCCCACAATGTTGCGCAGAAAGATAGTGGAGCAATATCAGAAAGGTGTTACCCAGCGAAAAATTGCAAAGACTTTGCATCTATCATCATTAACTGTGCATAACATCATCCGAAGATTCAGAGAATCTGGAACAATCTCTGTGCGTAAGGGTCAAGGCCGTAAAACCATACTGGATGCCCGTGATCTCCGGGCCCTTAAACGACACTGCACCACAAACAGGAATGCTACTGTAAAGGAAATCACAGAATGGGCTCAGGAATACTTCCAGAAACCATTGTCAGTGAACACAATCCACCGTGCCATCCGCCGTTGCCAGCTGAAACTCTACAGTGCAAAGAAGAAGCCATTTCTAAGCAAGATCCACAAGCTCAGGCGTTTTCACTGGGCCAGGGATCATTTAAAATGGAGTGTGGCAAAATGGAAGACTGTTCTGTGGTCAGACGAGTCACGATTCAAAGTTCTTTTTGGAAATCTGGGATGCCATGTCATCCGGACCAAAGAGGACAAGGACAACCCAAGTCATTATCAACGCTCCGTTCAGAAGCCTGCATCTCTGATGGTATGGGGTTGCATGAGTGTGTGTGGCATGGGCAGCTTGCATGTCTGGAAAGGCACCATCAATGCAGAAAAATATATTCAGGTTCTAGAACAACATATGCTCCCATCCAAACGTCATCTCTTTCAGGGAAGACCCTGCATTTTTCAACAAGATAATGCCAGACCACATTCTACATCAATCACAACATCATGGCTGCGTAGGAGAAGGATCCGGGTACTGAAATGGCCAGTCTGCAGTCCAGATCTTTCACCTATAGAGAACATTTGGCACATCATAAAGAGGAAGGTGCAACAAAGAAGGCCAAAGACGATTGAACAGTTAGAGGCCTGTATTAGACAAGAATGGGAGAGCATTCCTATTTCTAAACTTGAGAAACTGGTCTCCTCAATCCCCAGACGTCTGTTGAGTGTTGTAAGAAGAAGGGGAGATGCCACACAGTGGTGAAAATGGCCTTGTCCCAACTTTTGGGGGATTTGTTGACACCATGAAATTCTGATTCAACATATTTTTCCCTTTAAAATGGTACATTTTTTTCAGTTTAAACTTTTGTTCCGTGATTTATGTTCTATTCTGAATAAAATATTAGAAGTTGGCACCTCTACATCATTGCATTCATTTTTTATTCACGATTTGTATAGTGTCCCAACTTTTTTGGAATCCGGTTTGTATTTAAATGAGAGTTGTGTAGAGAAGGCATAATGTGGGGTAAAAGCTCTAGAGATTCGTTCATCTCCCAAAACCTCTGTGAATCTTCCAAGCGAGCCATGTGGCATTGAACTTATGAATAGATCTCGATTCCCAGTGGGAAATTTCCTCTAGTCTGTATATCTGATCGAATCTAGCGAACCAGTGTTCAATATAAAGGGTATCAGACGAGAGCCAGTGGTGCGGGATTAGAAATCTAGCCGCGTTGACTAGCTGTCTGAAGAGGCCAATGTTTGGAATCCTGCTGGATGTAGGGTATAGATTTGGCAGAGCAATCTCTGGCTGAGGTGATAGAGAGGTCCCGCAGACTTGATTACACAGATCGAAAATCCGCTTCCACCAGTCTCTTAAGGGAGGGCATTCCCACCAAATATGTAGGAAGGAGCCTCTAGATTTTGAGCATCTCCAACATGTGTCAGAAGCAGATGTTGAATATAGGCAGGTTTTATCTGGGGTCTTATACCATCTGGCAATCACTTTGTAACTGTTCTCCTGAATTCTGACGCATCTTATTCTTTATGTCCTGTGAGGGGAAATCAAGCCTATTTCCCGTATGGAAAACGACCTGTTCAGGTCTTTCTCCCAGAGTCTAATGAACGCAGGGATAAAGATAGCGTCAGGAAGTCTTAATCTTTTGTAAAGCTGGGAAATTATTTTGGATGGGGTCTGGGTGCAGTCTAATAGGCTTTCCAGCTATACTTGTGGGCGGAAAAAGTCCTGTGTTTTGTTGGATGTATGAACGAAGAAAGAGTAAGGTGGTGAAATTAGAGTGTTGATAGTTAAGTTTGACCCTCAGATCTGTTATAGAGATTGAGTGTCTCTTAGTGGATTTTTTGAGGCATACCTTCGCAATATCTAACAGAGCCTTGGGGGCGATATTTATAATATCTCTGATTTGTAGAGTTTGAGAGGGAAATGGTATGAAATGTTGGGTGTCACTGAGCCCTTTCCAAGCGGAAAAGGTAGCTTTAATTAGTGGAGAAGCTAGTGGGGGTAGAGATTGAGCTGTTCTGTGGCCAAGCAAGAGGGCCCTAAATGTGGCTCCCAGTAGAGCCTGTTTCATGGAGACCCATGATTTGTGAGGAGGGGCCCTCAACCAATCAATCACTCCGGCTAGGAGAATCGCCTTCCCATATATTTCAGGGTCGGGGAGGGCAATACCGCCCCATTTCTTTGCTCTGTTCAGTGATTTATATGAAAGTCTGGGTCTCTTGTTGATCCATATGAAGGAGCTAAAAAGAGATCTCACTTTTTTGTAGAATAGCAAGGGAACAGGAATAGGGAGAACCTGTTGTAAATATGTTAGTTTGGGGAGAATTAGTGAGGCTAGGATGTTTTTCCTGCCGAACCACGAAAGTATTGGCAAATCAAGGCTGTTAAGCGTCTTGGTAATCTCTGTTAACAAGGGATTATAGTTCAGACAGAACAATTGGGAGGGATCTGTGCTGATCTTAACCCCTAAATATGTCAGGTATGGGGCTGACCAATTGAAGGGGGATGCTTGGGCTAACTTTTTTTTTGTAGAGGCAGATAAACCGGAGCAAATGATTAGCGATTTGTTGTGATTCACTTTAAAGTTGGAGCAAAAACCATAGTTTTCCAGGTGTTGATAGACCCTGGGGAGTGCAGATTTTGGATTGCTAATCATAATAACAAGCATATCGTCCGCAAAGGCTGCTGTTTTATGTTCCTGGTCCCCTAGGCTAATACCTTTGATGGCTGTGTCCTTCCTGATAGTCTGTAGGAGGGGTTCTAGGGTTAAAACAAATAGAAGAGGGGACAAAGGGCACCCCTGTCTAGTACCGTTCCTAATGTTAAAAGGGGGCGATATTGTACTATTGACTGAAATAGAGGCGGAGGCATTGATATACATGGCATCGATAGCATATAGAAAGGAGCTCGGGAAGTTTTGGGATGAGAGGACCTGTTTCATGGAAGACCAGTTGACTCTATCAAATGCTTTCTCCGTATCTGTACTGAGAAGAACCACGGGAAGTTATCTTTTTTTAACATAGTGTATAATATTCAGGACTCTGGCAGTGTTGTCCTTTCCTTCCCTGCCTTTGATAAAGCTCACTTGGTCTCTATGTATAAGGGAAGGGAGAATTTTTGCTAATCTATTTTGCAGCAGAGGTTGCAGCAGGTGGGATGTTGTGTTACTTAGCCTGGCCGAGTTACTATGGGCCGGTGTTAAGCAGGTACGAGGAAACCTTTACTATGGTGTTATGTACTAGAGGTTAACAGATGAATGAAGCCTGCCTAAATTTAGCATAAGCATAGCGGACTTCTGGGCCAAGATAGTGGGATCAAAGCCTAGGACAGAGGGAAAATAGAACCCCCAGGTTCAACAAAGCGTCGCAGAACAAGGTATTGGAAACTTTGTCAGAGTTTCGCGGCTATGAAAACTAGTGTAAAATGTGGATAGCTAGAGTCAGAAGTAATCCGAGTTGATTCTTCTTGGGGTTAAGGGTGAGTTCTTCCTCTTCTGACGTTGGGCTTTCGGGGTTCTTTTCGTCTCGAACGGGGTAAATTTCAGGATCACTGGAAGCGAGGATAAATCTTGTATACTGTCCCAGTTCTTCGATTTTCAGGGGTTGTATCTCCATGTGATCGAACATCGGGGCCAGATCTGTGTGGGAATGAATGTTATGTCTGCGACCGTTAAAAGCAAAGGAGAGGCCAAAGGGAAATGTCCAGCGGTATGGGACCTTTTGATTCCTGAGCCAGTCCGTCAAAGGTTTGAGAGCTTTGCGTTTCTTTAAAGTGACAGGCGCCAGATCTTGGTATATATTGATGGATGCCCCGTTGTATGTAATATCAGCGGCGTTACGGGACTTGAAGAGGACCACTTCTTTGTCTTGATAATTAAGAAAGCGACATATTATGTCCCTCGGTGGGTCAGAAGCGTTTGGTTGGGGCCGCAGAGCTCTGTGGCCCTTTCTAAGATGACTTGCGAGGGATAATCAGGACCTAATAGGTCGGTGCAAATAGCTAGGATCGCAGTCGGAACCTCAGATGCGGTGATAGCTTCTGGAACTTCCGGCACCAGCTCCGCCCCTACATTTTTCATATTTTTGTGTGTGTCTTTGAAAGCCGTAACTTGCTTTCCATTTGTTTATGTAAATAATTTTTTACACTGATACTGTATAGATCTTTATTTTTATGCAATTTTTGCTTTAGTATGTTTTTGTCTTTATCTTTTGTAAAAAATTTATAAATAAATCAAGGGAAATTAAGAACAATCTGTGCTATTAAAAAAATAACAAAGAATGTGAACAAAGTGCGTCTCCCCATAATATCATGCATGACCTTTGAGGTGCATATAAACATAACATATTTTTTTTATTGTTGATGTCTCCTGTAACTGGGGCTGGCATTTAAGCCCCGCCCCAGTTACAAGTAGAATACATCCACCACAGACATTGTAGGACTCTGTTGTGCCTTACTGCAGAGCTGATCTGGGTCTACTAAGACCTAGCAGCTTGTGAAGATACCATCACATGATTGGTAGGGCAGAACAGGAAGCTGCATAGCAAGTGAAATTTTGAAATTGTATCTCTATTTTCCATTAATTCTTGTGGAACACCTAAAGGGTTAACAACGTTTGTAAAATCAGTTTTGAATACCTTGTGGGGTGTAGTTTCTAGAATGGGGTCATTTTTGGGTGGTTTCTATTATGTAAGCCTCACAAAGTGACTTCAGACCTGAACTGGTCCTTAAAAAGTTGGTTTTTGAAAATATCTGAGAAATTTCAAGATTTACTTCTAAACCTCTAAGCTTTGTAACGTCCTCCACAAATAAAATGCCATTCCCAAAATGATCCTAACATGAAGTAGACATATGGGGAATGTAAAGTAATAACTATTTTTGTAGGTATTACTATGTATTATAGAAGTAGAGAAATTGAAACTTGGAAATTTGCTAATTTTTCAAAATTTTGGGCAATTTTGGTATTTTTTTATAAATAAAAATATTTTTTTTTTTACTCCATTTTACCACTGTCATGAAGTACAATATGTGATGAAAAAACAATCCCAGAATGGCCTGGATACGTCAAAGCGTTTTAAAGTTATCACCACTTAAAGTGACACTGGTCAGATTTGCAAAAAATGGCCTGGTCCTTAAGGTGAAATAAGGCTGTGTCCTTAAGGAGTTAAAATTGTGCAGTTCAACACATTTTTACCACTACGCTAGCATACTAGTTCAATTCAAATTATTGTACTAGAGCTTTAAGACACCAGTGACATTGAATGCATTATACAGCTGACTTAATATAGCAGTTAGTTACATTAGACTGCTCTGTTAAAATACCATTGAGATTGAACACATTATACAGCTACGGTATATATCACCAAACAATTTATCTGGGATAATGGCATGACGCAGGACACCATGCTGAGGGTCTCCCCCTCTCCGTGCACATCTTGGAGTGTTTTTCCGATGATATGCTGCGCTGCTTGGCCAAGCACGTGGAAAGAGCGTCCCGCTGTGCCTTTTCTGTGAGCCGCACCTCTGACTGTAACTCATTCTGAGAAACTCCTGTGACTACTCCTCTGAGCTGCCTAGTGAAGAAGATGCTACAGCGGACAGGATGGGAACTTGAGGGGCAGTGCTTCTGCTGATTAGGACACTGGCTGTTTGTTACCTGCCACGTCGACTGTGCTGTTACTGCTCTGGGCTTGGGGCTCCTATGATTCTGGTGGACCAACTGAGTGGCTGCTAAAGTAGAGGAAGGATCTTCAAAGCGGTAACAAAGTGGAAGCAGAAGCCTGGAGTTTGTGTAATGTAAGAAGCACATCCAGAGGGACAATGTAAGAACCGAACTCGGCGTGAGGGCTGATGTTGCAGTTTGCTCCATCCTAAAGATGTAACAGGCTTCCAATAGCAAATTACTCATTGTGACTACCGTATCTCTGCTCTGCCTGGTCCCTATAACAACTCGTTAGCCGATCTTTGGAGTGGTAAGAGCTTCAGTGGAAGCCGTCTCCTTTTTCCCCTTATTTAGCAGGAACCCTGCCTGTTAGACCTTGCTTCTTATAGAAGCTATACCAGCAATTTCATTGTTGATAGCATTAGGGATTGTAGACTGCTTGTGAAATAACCTGGACTGTCCCACTAGAGTGGTATAAATAAATAAAAGAAAAAAGAAGGGAAAGAACATGAAAAAGAGGAAAGAAATGGAAAGGGAATAAAAAGGGTAAAATAACAGAAAATGAAAAAAGGTGAAGGGGAAATAAGGAGGAAGGAGAGGGAAAGGAAAGGAGGGAGAAAAGGAAAGGGAGAGGAAGATGAAAAAAAAAAAAAAGACAAGTGTTTTCTCTTTGGCCGAGGTGTCCAACTAACATGGTCAGGAAAAGGGACAAAAAGACAGACCAGCAGACAAGACTCAGAGAACAGAGACGGTTGGGGGTTTATAATTTCCCCAAAAAAGAGGTTACTAGACCTAAGTCTGACACAGATAATAAGATGGATAGATTTCTGCAATTACCAATTACAGCAATAAACAAAGGTAATGTTAGGCCTAACCCTCAGAGTAAAACTGACATGGGTTCCAAGGCGGGGTCAGGGTGTGTGGAAGAAAAACCATCAGGCTTATTGGAATACTGTGAAAAACAGAAGATGTACAGTCAAGTCCATAAATATTGGGACATTGACACATTTCTAACATTTTTGGCTCTATAAACGACCACAATGGATTTGAAATGAAACAAACAAGATGTGCTTTAACTGCAGACTGTCAGCTTTAATTTGAGGGTATTCATATCAAAATCAGTTGAACGGTGTAGGAATTACAACAGTTTGCATATGTGCCTACCACTTGTTAAGGGACCAAAAGTAATGGGACAATTGGCTTCTCAGCTATTCCATGGCCAGGTGTGAGTTTTTTCTCCCATTATCCCAATTACAATGAGCAGATAAAAGGTCCGGAGTTCATTCAAGCGTGCTATTTGCATTTGGAATCTGTTGCTGTCAACTCTCAAGATGAGATCCAAAGAGCTGTCACTATCAGTGAAGCAAGCCATCAATAGGCTGAAAAAACAAACCGATCAGAGAGATAGCAAAAACATTAGGCGTGGCTAAAACAACTGTTTGGAAAATTCTTAAAAAGAAGGAACGCATCGGTGAGCTCAGCAACACCAAAAGACCCGGAAGACCATGGAAAACAATTGTGGTGAATGACCGAAGAATTATTTCCCTGGTGAAGAAAACACCCTTCACAACAGTTGGCCAGATCAAGAACACTCTCCAGGAGGTAGGTTTATGTGTGTCAAAGTCAACAATCAAGAGAAGACTTCACCAGAGTGAATATAGAGGGTTCACCACAAGATGTAAACTATTGGTGAGCCTCAAAAACAGGAAGGCCAGATTAGAGTTTGCCAAACGACATCTAAAAAAGCCTTCACAGTTCTGGAACAACATCCTATGGACAGATGAGACCAAGATCCACTTGTACCAGAGTGATGGGAAGAGAAGAGTATGGAGAAGGAAAGGAACTGCTCATGATCCTAAGCATACAACCTCATCAGTGAAGCATGGTGGTGGTAGTGTCATGGCGTGGGTATGTATGGCTGCCAATATAACTGGTTCTCTTGTATTTATTGATGATGTGACTGCTGACAAAAGCAGCAGGATGAATTCTGAAGTGTTTCGGGCAATATTATCTGCTCATATTCAGCCAAATGCTTCAGAACTCATTGGACGGCGCTTCACAGTGCAGATGGACAATGACCCAACGCATACTGCAAAAGCAACCAAAGAGTTTTTTAAGGGAAAGAAGTGGAATGTTATGCAATGGCCAAGTCAATCACCTGACCTGAATCCGATTGAGCATGCATTTCACTTGCTGAAGACAAAACTGAAGGGAAAATGCCCCAAGAACAAGCAGGAACTGGAGACAGTTGCAGTAGAGGCCTGGCAAAGCATCACCAGGGATGAAACCCAGCGTCTGGTGATGTCTATGCGTTCCAGACTTCAGGCTGTAATTGACTGCAAAGGATTTGCAACCAAGTATTAAAAAGTTAAAGTTTGATTTATGATTATTATTCTGGCCCATTACTTTTGGTCCCTCAACAAGTGGGAGGCACATATGCAAACTTTTGTAATTCCTACACCGTTCACCAGATTTGGATGTAAATACCCTCAAATTAAAGCTGACAGTCTGCAGTTAAAGCACATCTTGTTTGTTTCATTTCAAATCCATTGTGGTGGTGTATAGAGTCAAAAATATTACAATTGTGTTGATGTCCCAATATTTATGGACCTGACTGTATATTGCACATAATTTGTCAAAAAATGGATCTCTGAGGTGGTGGGACATGAAAGTCTGTCTAATATATTCACAGTAGACAGAGCTCATGGAATCCCAACCAGGGCTCACTTGATCACCAATAACCCCCGGATTATAATAGCTAAAATTATCTCCTTTATAGACAAAGACATAATTATTTGTTAAATGAGATCACTGGAAGCAGTTGAGATTAAACGATCTAGAATGTCAATCTTCCCATATTTTTCAATTGCTACTCAAAAGGAAAGAGAAGTCCTTGGATATTAAGCGTCAACGTGCAGAAATCAACTACTCTCTCTTATACCCTGCCAAACTGAGAGTAGTGTATAAGATTTTTTATTTTCTTTGCCACAGGATGTCAATAAATGGCTTGAATCCGAGGGTCTATAAAGGCAAAGATCAGGGCCTAATCTCACAGAATGATGATTAGTCAGGAAATTATTAAATATTTATCAAAACGGGGGAAGGAGTTGTCCATGCAGAGATTATGGGTGTATATGATGCATATGACAAAGGACAGATTGGGTATTTTCATAAGGAAATGGATCACTAATCAATTCCATTCTCTCCATAGCGGATATACTGTAGTAGAGCTGTGGTCCCCAACCTTTTTTGCACCAAGGACCAGTTTCATGCAAGATAATTTTCCCAGGGATCGGGTGGGGTGGGGGGTTCTGGGGCAGGGCTTCGGGGGTGCTGGTCGGCGCTGACTGATTCACGCGCATAACAAAACACAAGGTACATATTAAAATATATAACGACTATATAAACTGACTAGGGTCTCTGCTGCACTGTACCGTATTTTTTGCCCTATAAGACGCACCGGCCCATAAGACGCACCTAGGTTTTAGAGGAGAACAATAAGAAAAAAATATTTTCCATTACACTTCAGGTCAGACCAGCAATCAGACCCCCAATGTTAATCAAACCCCCAATGCCTCAGATCACCCGCCCCAACCTTCAGCCAGCCATCAGAACCCCATTGTCAGCCAGCCATCAGCCCATGTCAGCCAGCCATCAGCCCCCCATGTCAGCCATCAGCCCCCAGCCATCAGCGCAAATAATAAAACAAAAAACGTATCTCTCCTGCTCCTCACCACCACTCCTCACCATTGCGATCCACTGCATCCTGCTGTCGGCTGTGTATCGAGGGCGTGGCGCACAGTGTGAGGTCACAGTGCGCCCTCACGCTGTGCGCAGCCCTGCACAGCCGACAGCTAAGCTGAGGAACAGGAAGCGGTGATTACAGATCCTTCACCGCTTCCTGGTCCTCCGGTACTAATGAAGCGCTTCCATAATGGAAGTGCTTCATTAGTACCACGTTAAAGACGGCCCCGATTGCCGCGGCTTGGCAAACAATCTTCCAGGGCCCAGTCCTGGGCCGCGACCTGGCGGTTGGGGACCGCTGTAGTAGAAGAATCACAATTCTTATTCATAAAGACATACCTTGTAAACTAATAACTCAAAAAGTGGATACAGAGGGACAATATATTTTTCTTTATGCAGTAATAGAGAACTCAAGATGTATGGTGGTAGAAATTTTTCTTTCTCCCCCCTACACATCTAAAGTTCTGTTCATCCTATAAGAATTCTTACAGGATAAGAATAACTGCTTTAAATGTACAATATAAGTCTGTGATTACCCTATTAAAAAAATTGGCCCAGGATTTGGGCTGGTGGGATATATGGCAAACTAATAGGGATGAGCGAACCCGAACTGTATAATTTTGGGGTGTCCGTGACACGGACCCGAACCCGAACATTTTCGTAAAAGTCCGGGTTCGGGTTCGGTGTTCGGCGCTTTCTTGGCGCTTTTTGAAAGGCTGCAAAGCAGCCAATAAACAAGCGTCATACTACTTGCCCCAAGAGGCCATCACAGCCATGCCTACTATTGGCATGGCTGTGATTGGCCAGTGCAGCATGTGACCCAGCCTCTATATAAGCTTGGGTCACGTAGCGCTGCACGTCACTCTGCTGTTACAAGTGTAGGGAGAGGTTGCAGCTGCGACGATAGGGCGAGATTAGGCAGTGATTAACTCCTCCAAAACATTTAAGACAGTGATCGATCTACAGCTGTGGATCATTGAACTGCTGCTATTAAATTGCTCACTGTTTTTAGGCTCCCCAGAGCATTTTTCAGTCACTTTTTCTGGGGTGATCGGCGGCCATTTTGTGGCTTGTGGTGCGCCAGCACAAGCTTGCCACCAAGTCCATTCAACCATAAATAGTGTGGTTATTTTTTGCTATATCCTACATCAGGGGCAAGCTGTCACGAAGTCCATTTAACCATCAATAGTGTGGTTATTTTTTGGCTATATCCTACATCAAGGGCAAGCTGCCACCAAGTTCATTTAACCATCAATAGTGTGGTTATATTTTGGCTATATCCTACATCAGGGGCAAGCTGCCACCAAGTCCATTTAACCATCAATAGTGTGGTTATTTAAATCTATCCCTAAAAGGGTATATTAGATTCAAGGTGCTGATAGGGTCATTCTCAATAACTTTACACACACGATACTGTGCATATCCTAGTCTAATTCTGTCCGTAAACGTATACCTGTCACCCAGCGCCTAAATAATAGGCCTAAAATTTATATTCAGCTAAATCTGTGGCTATTGCTGTAGCTGGTCAAGTTATTTTGTGTCCGTCAAAGCACAGTTTTTGTTCTGGGTTGAAATACAATTCCCAAGCTAGCAATTTCCTAAATTAGTGGTTTCTGCTGTATCAGGCCTACTTTAAATCTATCCCTAAAAGGGTATATTAGATTCAAGGTGCTGATAGGGTCATTCTCAATAACTTCACACACACGCTACTGTGCATATCCAAGTCTAATTCTGTCCGTAAACGTATACCTGTCACCCAGCGCCTAAATAATAGGCCTCAAATTTATATTCAGCTAAATCTGTGGCTACTGCTGTAGCTGGTCAAGTTATTTTGTGTCCGTCAAAGCACAGTTTTTGTTCTGGGTTTAAATACAATTCCCAACCTAGCAATTTCCTAAATTAGTGGTTTCTGCTATATCAGGCCTACTTTAAATCTATCCCTAAAGGGTATATTAGATTCAAGGTGCTAATAGGGTCATTCTCAATAACTTCACACACACGCATATCCAAGTCTAATTCTGTCCGTAAACGTATACCTGTCACCCAGCGCCTAAATAATAGGCCTCAAATTTATATTCAGCTAAATCTGTGGTTATTGCTGTAGCTGGTCAAGTTATATTGTGTCCGTCAAAGCACAGTTTTTGTTCTGGGTTGAAATACAATTCCCAAGCTAGCAATTTCCTAAATTAGTGGTTTCTGCTGTATCAGGCCTACTTTAAATCTATCCCTAAAAGGGTATATTAGATTCAAGGTGCTGATAGGGTCATTCTCAATAACTTCACACACACGCTACTGTGCATATCCAAGTCTAATTCTGTCCGTAAACGTATACCTGTCACCCAGCGCCTAAATAATAGGCCTCAAATTTATATTCAGCTAAATCTGTCATTACTGCTGTGCCTGTATTAGTGTAATACGGTACCTAAATAGATAGCCAGATAGTGTTAGGTGTCTGTAAAAAAAGGCCTGAATTTGAATTCAATACATTGGGCCAAATAATATTTTTCTTATTGTGGTGAACGGTAACAATGAGGAAAACATCTAGTAAGGGACGCGGACATGGTCGTGGTGGTGTTAGTGGACCCTCTGGTGCTGGGAGAGGACGTGGCCGTTCTGCCACAGCCACACGTCCTAGTGTACCAACTACCTCAGGTCCCAGTAGCCGCCAGAATTTACAGGGATATTTGGTGGGGCCCAATGCCGTTCTAAGGATGGTAAGGCCTGAGCAGGTACAGGCATTAGTCAATTGGGTGGCCGACAGTGGATCCAGCACGTTCACATTATCTCCCACCCAGTCTTCTGCAGAAAGCGCACAGATGGCGCATGAAAACCAAGCGCATCAGTCTGTCACATCACCCCCATGCATACCAGGGAAACTGTCTGAGCCTCAAGTTATGCAGCAGTCTCTTATGCTGTTTGAAGACTCTGCTGGCAGGGTTTCCCAAGGGCATCCACCTAGCCCTTCCCCAGCGGTGGAAGACATAGAATGCACTAACGCACAACCACTTATGTTTCCTGATAATGAGGACATGGGAATACCACCTCAGCACGTCTCTGATGATGACGAAACACAGGTGCCAACTGCTGCGTATTTCTGCAGTGTGCAGACTGAACAGGAGGTCAGGGATGAAGACGATGCAGGGGACGATGAGGTCCTAGACCCCACATGGAATGAAGGTCGTGCCAAGAGACTCCGCCTGCTACTGACCGCCGCCATCTGGGACCGAGCTCCCCAAAGGCAGCTTCAAGGAGTTCCCTGGCATGGCACTTCTTCAAACAATGTGCTGACGACAAGACCCGAGTGGTTTGCACGCTGTGCCATCAGAGCCTGAAGCGAGGCATTAACGTTCTGAACCTTAGCGCAACCTGCATGACCAGGCACCTGCATGCAAAGCATGAACTGCAGTGGAGTAAACACCTTAAAAACAAGGAAGTCACTTAGGCTCCCCCTGCTACCTGTTCTGCTGCTGCCGCCTCGGCCTCTTCTGCTGCTGCCGCCTCGGCCTCTTCCTCCGCCTCTGGAGGAACGTTGGCACCTGCCGCCCTATCACACCTACTCCCAGTGTTCGCTGCGGGTTATAGCTTCTATCTGGCTCTGTGTATGCAAGGAAGGAAGGATTGGCTGTTCCTGCTCAGAAAGATAAGTTGTTTTTTTGTTCTCTTGCGGTTTGCTGTCTAGGCTGTTAGAGAGATGACTGCCCCTCAAGGTTCTGAGGGAGCAGGCTGCCTCTATTCCCCTTTCACCATCTTAGGGATTTTAGGGTATTTTCAGCCCAGGCACGAGGACACGTTATTACCACCTTAAGGGTCTGAACGTGGGCATAGCAGTATAGGGAGAGCTGGTAGGGATTTGTCAGGAGGTGACCTTGATCCCCAGCTTCTCGCCTAGAAACCTGTTTGTTTATTTTTCTGTGTATCTTATACCCTGTCCACCGTGACACTTTCATGCCGGCCTCCCCTTACCCTTCGTCCTAGTCCGGCCTCTCTGGAACAGCTCTTACAAGAGCTAGGGATTATAGCCAGGGGAGTATACAGCGTATATCAATCCCCACACACATGAGACGAGGCTCTATGATGAAGGTAAAACAGGAACTCTTTAATGGGGCTATATGTCAGCCTTTAAGCTCATGCACACAAACGTTTTTTGTGTTCCGCATATGGGCCGTATTTTGATTCCATATACGGGCCGTATACGGAACCATTCATTTCAATGGGTCCACAAAAGATGCCGACAGCACTATTTGTGCCAGACATTGATGAATTCAGTGCCCCTTTATTGATGGCGTATAAGAGGAACTCTAATCTACGTGATAGGTTGGTTAAAACTGATGTTGGCGGTGCGGGTTTTGGTGCACAGAGATTATTGGCTCCACGTAGGCATGGAACTTTTCCTTGCTTGTCTTGTTGAGACTGTAGTAGTATTCTTAAAAGGTGACCATGTTTTTCACCCATACAGTGGCAAAAAATACAAGATTAACGGCTATTACACATGTAGATCCCGAGATGTTGTACAAACCAGATTCCAAAAAAGTTGGGACACTATACAAATCGTGAATAAAAACTGAATGCAATGATGTGGAGGTGCCAACTTCTAATATTTTATTCAGAATAGAACATAAATCACGGAACAAAAGTTTAAACTGAGAAAATGTACCATTTTAAGGGAAAAATATGCTGAATCAGAATTTCATGGTGTCAACAAATCCCCAAAAAGTTGGGACAAGGCCATTTTCACCACTGTGTGGCATCTCCCCTTCTTCTTACAACACTCAACAGACGTCTGGGGACCGAGGAGACCAGTTTCTCAAGTTTAGAAATAGGAATGCTCTCCCATTCTTGTCTAATACAGGCCTCTAACTGTTCAATCGTCTTGGGCCTTCTTTGTTGCACCTTCCTCTTTATGATGCGCCAAATGTTCTCTATAGGTGAAAGATCTGGACTGCAGACTGGCCATTTCAGTACCCGGATTCTTCTCCTACGCAGCCATGATGTTGTGATTGATGCAGAATGTGGTCTGACATTATCATGTTGAAAAATGCAGGGTCTTGGGAGCATATGTTGTTCTAGAACCTGAATATATTTTTCTGCATTGATGGTGCCTTTCCAGACATGCAAGCTGCCCATGCCACACGCACTCATGCAACCCCATACCATCAGAGATGCAGGCTTCTGAACTGAGCGTTGATAACAACTTGGGTTGTCCTTGTCCTCTTTGGTCCGGATGACATGGCGTCCCAGATTTCCAAAAAGAACTTCGAATCGTGACTCATCTGACCACAGAACAGTCTTCCATTTTGCCACACTCCATTTTAAATGATCCCTGGCCCAGTGAAAACGCCTGAGCTTGTGGATCTTGCTTAGAAATGGCTTCTTCTTTGCACTGTAGAGTTTCAGCTGGCAACGGCGGATGGCACGGTGGATTGTGTTCACTGACAATGGTTTCTGGAAGTATTCCTGAGCCCATTCTGTGATTTCCTTTACAGTAGCATTCCTGTTTGTGGTGCAGTGTCGTTTAAGGGCCCGGAGATCACGGGCATCCAGTATGGTTTTACGGCCTTGACCCTTACGCACAGAGATTGTTCCAGATTCTCTGAATCTTCGGATGATGTTATGCACAGTTGATGATGATAGATGCAAAGTCTTTGCAATTTTTCACTGGGTAACACCTTTCTGATATTGCTCCACTATCTTTTTGCGCAACATTGTGGGAATTGGTGATATTTTTCCTTTAAAATGATACATTTACTCGGATTAAACGTTTGATCTGTCAACTACGTTCTATTAAAAAAAAAAATTGACATTTGCCATCTCCACATCATTGCATTCAGTTTTTATTCACAATTTGTTTAGTGTCCCAACTTTTTTGGAATCCGGTTTGTATATGTTATACAATGCCCTTGTAGTCTCATCTATGTGGGTGAGACTACAATGGAGATTCATGAGAGGATCAATAAACACAAGAGCACTATCCGTAAAGCCAACTTGGTTAAACCAGTAGCCAAACATTTTGTGGAGGCATGACTCTCTGTCAACCAATTGCGCTTTAGGGTGATAGACAGTATGGGGACTTTGCGTAGAGGTGGAGATAGAGAGGCTGTTCTCAGGAAGAAGAAGCTTAAATGGATATACACCCTTAGGTCCCTGCAACCACATGGACTCAATTTGGAGTTCAATGTGGCTGGGATCAGTTAGGTACCCATCCGGTACAAGGTCTTATGTGTTTTTATTCATATGTTTATTTGTACCCCCGGGGTGATTATAATCATTGATGATGTAATTGCAGATAATTGTGTTGGCGCTATTCTCCATTGAGGCGCCCGTAATATATGACCTATGTGCCGATCATTAGTGTTTTATATAATATTATACATTTTCCCTCCCAGGTTAGTGGGCCAGTTCTGTATATATCGGTTGTCCCCCTTATCTAGATGCGCATGTCCAGGACGGTGATGGGATCCCAGTACCGCGTAGCGTGGTTGGTAACTAGATACATACAAACAGCGATCATGTGACCATGATTCTTGGTCACGTGACACACATGCCTACTTGACGTCATCAGTGCGGGCGTTTACCATTAGCTGTGGACGCCGCCCATCCATCGCTACACTCAGGCAAGGGGCGGGATCAATGTTGAAATCATGTGATTTGATCCGTCGCAGCCCTATGACGTCTAATGACATGCGCAGCTACACAGTGGGGACGCCGAGGCCCGCGCGGCTGTAAATATGGATATCACTAACAGGTGAGCGACAGGGGTGTACGCATATTGTGTTAAACTGGTGTTTAATTATGGTTCACATATGATTGGGTACAATTTGGCATGTCACATCATCCTTGCCCACTGATTGGGAGATTAACTTTTGTGGGAGTATTTGTTTTACTATTTATATGTTGGATTTTTCACTTGTATTTTTTGCTTGATAAAGGCTACATGTAGCCGAAACGTTGCCACTTTTGTACATCGTACCTATGGAAGTCTGAATAAAGAAGCTCTGTATTTGGAGATTCTGTTTTGCGGACAAGAATAGGCATTTCTATAATGGGCTTCCTGTTCCGTTCCGCAAATTGCAGAAGGCACACAGGCGGCATCCGTTTTTTGCGGATCCGCAATTTGCGGACCACAAAAAACGGCACGGTCGTGTGCATAAACCCTTTTATGCAGGTCTTCCAGCAAGGGACACTTCCCCTGGGGACCTTGTGGAATACTGCGACAGTTTATACATTAGCCAATCACATGCATTTACAGAATTGAAACCTTCCCAGCAACCACCCCCTCTGTCTGTGACTCTATCAACAAAATACAATGGGCATTGTCTGTGACGCAATTACCAAACACAATTAACTTAATCACTCACAGGCAGAATACACACATTTTTCCCAAAACACAGAAAACACCTCAAAACCCACATATCCCCAAATTATATATCCATGGATAGCTCAGATCTGGGAGAACAACATATCCAAAAATCAAGCAGATCCAAGCAGGGGTTCCCGAATTCCATGGAAGTCATATTTGACCGACCGCAAGCATGGCTTTCCTGCCCAAAACAGAGGCTGGCAAACAGGCCCCTCCAAAACCCAGTGGCGAGGTTATTTTTGCCACAACATAGATCTCAACCTGCTAGATGTAGCAGAGCTGAAGTTATCATTTAAAGGGAATCTCTGCTTTGGTAAACCTCTAGTTGTCAGAAAGTTCCCTTTATTGTTACATTTCTCTGCGGATACACCACAAGGGGGATTAAGCGTTGCACTATACCACCCATTCAAATCTGGCAGGCTGTTATAGCAGCTGTAGACAGCAATATAAAAAATGTTATGGGCATCAGAATATGGCGATACAAAGGAAAAAATTGTTGTCATTGTCGTTTCTGCTGCGCGATGAATTGCGATTTTTTTCTCCCAATTTCATCACACAAATAATTTTAGCCCTATGTTAGCTATGTTAAGATAAACGGTGCCATTAAAAAATACAACTTGTCCCACAAAAAACAAGCCCATGTACGGCTATGTAAACAAAAGCTGAAAAGATGTGGCTCTTGGAAGGCAGGGAACGGGAAACAAAAAATGAATAGTTACAAATAGGCCCTGTCCTGAACAGATTAAAGGTTTTGTTTCATCTCAGACAATTGGGGACAGCTGCCCTCCATTTATTTCTGTGGGGTGGGACCCGCACCTATCAGCCAATGGGGGCTTATCCTAGAGATAGGCCCCCATTGTCTGAAATGGGAATACCCCTTTAAGTAACAGTTAAATATGGCACTGCAGCATGTAGTTGTTTACATGAAGACCTCCCAACTGTCAGACATTCTATCTCTATGGCAACGGACTCGTCCACCAGTAAACAATATATTACATAGTAACAGCAAAACTGCGTCAGTTTATATTCACAAATTTGTGAAGTGAGGAGGACTTAAGAGCCGCCAGTATGACCGAAAGAAGATCATCCAGACCAAATAAAGGGAACCGATACCAGGAGTTTGTTTCCAACGGGTTATTGAACTTTTTATGGGAAAAAGAGAAAACACGTAAGTTTAAAATAAAGATATGGAACAAATATTCAGAAAACTTCCTTTAGGGTACGGCCACACGGTCAGGTTTCCTGGTGTAGTTTTGGAAGCCAAAATCAGGAGTGGATCATAAAAGGAGACAAAGAATAAAGGAGAGAAAGTAGAAAGGACAGATACCACTTCTCTTGTTTTTTGGGATACGGCCACAAGTGGCATAAACACTGCCATTTTTAAGCAGCAGAATTGTGTGCAGAAAGTCTGCAGCGTTTTACCGCAACCACAAAGTGGATGAGATTTACACAATTGTCGTCTAAATGTTGAGAAAGAAATCTGCAGTGGAAACTGATCTCTGATGCAGATTTTTCATTTGCAGCATGTCAGTTTATGCTACGGATCTCTACTGCGGGTTTTACACTGCGCAATGCATAGGGTGAAATCTGTGTCAATCAGTGGCAAAATCCAAAGTCAAAATTGCGCTGCAAAAAATTTGCCCCATGTGTATACTCTAAAGGTACTTCCACAGGGGATGAATACGCTGTGGATTTGCATGTGGCATATTTGTAGAGTTTTACAGTACCAGCAAAATGGGTGAGATTTTAAGAAATCTCATCTCCACACTGCAAAAGAATATCTGTGTATATTGCCCTGTGGTGCGGTCTGTACATAAACAGCATATCGGTTTAGGAAGTGGATTTCCAATGCAGATGTTAGCCTTTAAAATTCAGTAAATTCACAGAAATCCTCATAGATTCCTCTGCGGAAATGTAGTAAAATTCTGCTCCATATGTCCACACCCTAAGTATCCTACAAAATGCTGACAGGTGCTGGATTAATAGATATTCTGTATGACCAGTAGTCATAGAAAAGTAAGATAGAGCTTCCTTATAAGAGTAGAGGACCTAGTGGAAGATTGTCCAAGGCAAATGTTATCCCAAAATTCTGCTCCTATCAATTTCTAAACAGAGGAATCTCTTAATATTGTACATTTTCTCCACTTTTAGTTGTCTGCCCAGTTGCACGAACACCTAAAAAAAGAAGAAGAACCCTCAAATATTATCTGGAAAGGGCAGCAAAAATACCTGAGCTTGGAGAACCTGGACTGGAATTAGAGACCCCAGTTTGCACTAAGTAAGTCACTATAGAATACCTACCGCTTCATGTGCAAATTCTCACATCTCTTCTCTTAATGCGCCTCACCATTCACTGTGTCATCAAAACAGGTTGGAATTTGCCGCCATTCTCGGCCTGGTACCTGCCAAAAAGATTGTAGAGGAGGAGCCAGGAATATCCGACCGGTGAGTTACCCTCAGTGATGGCACCAACATAATTTTTTTTAGACTTGTTCAGCCGGGAACAGCCTGATGAATCCGTCACTGCCGAGGGCAACTGTGCGCCATTGACTATAATGGCGAAGCCAAGGCGAAACGTGTGTCGTGGTGTGTTCTTGGACCCCTTGCCCTACACTCCCTCAAACATGTCCACAAGTTGGTTATTGTCCTGACCTCAGTTTTTGTTATATTTATTTGCGGGTTCCCCCCCTTCCCATCTTATGTTTCTCCTGATCTTACAGCAGCTTAGTGGTGGTTAGTGCTTTGAATGGGTATGTTACTTCATCCCCACTGTAGCATTAGGTTTGCTATGTAGATCTGATATTATTATGACTGGCACAGGCTTACCTACCTTTGTGTTATGTACATGTATTTTCATCTTTTGTGGGAGCTATGTGGGTGCTTTGGGATCCATACTCAGTACGGCGTTTGTGGACATTGTTCCATATCTAGATGTTTTTTTCCCCATTTTACATGATATATGTCTACATATTTATTTATATAAGCTGCAATAAAGAATATAATACTTTTTATATACAAGGTTTTAAGTCTTGCTTATTTTTTATGTATCTATGTTTCTGTATAGGTTGTTGTTCAATCAGAGCAGGCTGTTTAATTTTGTTTTTTGAGGCTTATTTTATTTTTTCCTAAGTCACTATACAATGCCTGCCACTTCATGTGCAAATTCCCATCTCTTCTCCTAATGTGCCTCACTGTTCACTGTGTCATCTAAACAGGATGGAATTTGCCGCCATTCTCGGCCTGGTACCTACCAAAAGGATTATAAAGGAGGAGCCAGGAACATCCGACCGGTGAGTTACCCTCAGTGATGGCACCAACATCACTCTATTAGACTTGTTTCACATCTGCGCTACGTAGATCCGGCAGGCTGCTGGAATTCCATATGGCCCCATTCATTGTAATGGTGAGCGGGAACAGCCTGCCAGATCTGCTAAAATGCAGATGTGAAACAGGCCTTACAGAGCAGAATCCTGAAATCCTAGTTCTTCTCCCTTATTCCTATAGAACTATATCATTCCTATAATCTTTTTCAGTCTGAAAGATCAGAAAATGGAAGAAAGAGACACGGAGGGAGCCGCAGGTATCATCTGTGAGCCCCCCCCTGTGAAAAGACCCAGACTGGACTAATAGGGATGAGGTAAAACAGAGCACCAGCATTGTCTTCAGTTCTGTGTGGGGGATGGGAGATGAGGGCTCCACTGTACTAGTCCTCTTGGACTGTTACTTGGGGGAGATTTAGTCATATTACAACACAGAACACAATCACAGACACCTCATGTTAACATTAATATGAGGGGGTGGCTCCTCTTTAATCACAATTCTATATATAAGACCATGACATCTAATGTTACAGAGTGTGACAATGACTGACACATCAGAGGGGTCGGGAATGTTATAAAGAATTATATATACTGTTAATTAAAGGGGTTGTCTCACTTCAGCAAATGGCATTTATCATGTAGAGGCAGTTAATACTACAAAGCACCTCCTAATGTATTGTGATTGTCTATATTGTCTCCTTTGCTGGCTGGATTCATTTTTCCATCACATTATACACTGCTCCTATCCAGGGGTTATGACCACCCTGAAATCCAGCAGTGGTGGCCGTGCTTTCACTCTATAGCAAAAGGTGTCGGCCTCTCTGGTGGCTGCGACCATGGGAATGTGCATAGGCCTGAGCTTTTTCCTATAGTGTATGAGCAGGGCCACCATTGCTGTGTTGTACAGTGGTCATAACTCCTGGATACGAGCAGTGTATAATGTGATGGAAAATGAATCAAGCCATTAAATGCCATTTGCTGAAGTGAAACAACCCCTTTAAGTTTTTGCTAAGTTGTCTTTAAAATGTTTTCTTGTTCCAGGTGGTGACATCCCTGAAAACACCAGGGGAAAGAGGACTAGTCACAACCAGTACATCCACAACCAACACAGCCTTTACCAGTCTTTACCTGACCTGTCACCAATACTGCCTTTATTTGACAACATCTGCCACCAGTTACAACCATCAGTTTACTTCAGTCACTGTCACGTACCACCTGTCATGAGAAGCTACCACCAAATGCAACCAGCTGCCACTACCACCGTCCCCCACCATCAACTATAAGAAGCCACTAGATGCTGCCAGCTGCCACCAGCCACCCCCGGATACCACAGCCACCATCAGTTTCCTTTAGTCATTGCCAAATACCATCTGTCATGAGAAGCTACCACCAAATGCAACCAGCTGCCACTATCACCGTCTCCCACCATCAACTATAAGAAGCCACTAGATTCTGCCAGCTGTCACCAGCCACCCCCGGATACCACAGCCACCATCAGTTTCCTTTAGTCATTGCCAAATATCATCTGTCATAAGAAGCTACCACCAAATGCAACCAGCTGCCACTACCGCCATCTCCCACCATCAACTATAAGAAGCCACCAAGACCTGTCGACATATTCTGCCAGCCGCCACCAGCTACCCCCAGATACCAGAGCCACCATAAGTTTCCTTCAGTCATTGCCAAGTACCACCTGTTATAAGAAGCTACCACCAAGTATGACCACCTACCACTACCACCATCTCCAACCATCAACTATAAGAAGCCACCACGACCTGTCAACACATTCTGCCAGCCGCCACCTGGCTCCCCCGAATACCACAGTCACCATCAGTTTCCTTCAGTCACTGCCAAGTACAACTTGTCATGAGAAACTACCAACAAATATAACCAGCTGCCACTACCACCATCTATACTATCAACTATAACAGGGATGCCCAACCTGCAGCCCTCCAGCTGTTGCAAAACTACTACTCCCAGCGTGCCCGGACAGCCTACATCTATGAGCTCACAGCCGGGCATGATGGGAGTTGTAGTTTTACAACAGCTGGAGGGCTGCAGGTTGGGCATCCCTGTTATAGTTGAGCATCCCTGAACTATAAGAAGCCACTATGACCTGTCAACACATTCTGCCAGCCGCCACCAGCCACCCCCAAATACCACAGCCACCATCAGTTGATATTACCGCCATGCAAAACCTGTCACCTGCCACCTTTTGTTTTATATTTGTTTGTATATAGTTAGCATTTGTTTTATAGTGTTTTTAGTTATTTATTTTTTATGGTATGTTTATTTTTTATATTTTTATTTTTATTTGGTATATAGTGTAAAAATTGTAAATAAGGTATATATTTTTATAAATGTATTTTTTATATTTTTTATTTATATTTTGTATATAGTTTAAAAATTGTAAATAAGATATCTATTTTTATATATTTTTTATATTATTATACATTTTATTTATATTTTTGTATATACTGTAAATATTGTAAATAAGATATCTATATTTATATATATATATTTTTTTTTACATATTATATATTTATTTTTTTATTTTGTATATATTGTAAATATTGTAAATAAGATAAATCTATTTTTATACCAAAGCAAAGGAGTGAGTTGTATTCTTTTTACTTTGCAAAGGTTATCTGTCCCAGGGGATGACGATCCTGTTACCTAATGAATTAAAATGTAAACATTAAAAAAACAACAAAAAAAAAAAAAACAGCAAGGCTGTATTAGACAAGTAGATTTCGTACCAATAACGATTAAATAGTTAGCAACTCATTAGCGTTCGAATGCTCACATTACACAGAGCCATGGTCGCTGTAGTAATTTGAATGGTCGCTGTAGTAATTTGATTGTTATGAACTCCACCATACACTTACATATCTACAGTCTGATCTTGTGACGAGTGGGTGACGACAGTCAGATATACGCTTGATGAACGAGAATTTCTAAGTAAGCTGAAAGATCACGATCAGCAAGAATCAAACAACTTTGCATTCATTGGAAACTGTCAAACAATGCAAAGATTGCTTTTTTGAGAACGATATTATGATTTTTCATTTGATTCTTGCAATGTCTAATACAGACCTAAGTCGAATCAAGATTTCCCTAGTGCAAAGTAGTGAAGGGGTTAATCCCACTAATTCCAATAGCCTTAGGCTGTGACTCCTTCCCTTGTGGTCTATGGTAGAAGAATGAGCTTATGTTTCATCACGTGGTGATTAGCAGGGGCGGATTGGGAACTTAAAGTGGCCCTGGAAAAAATACTAAAAGCGGCCCTGTTTTGTAATCGGGTCCAAATTGAGGGAAGACAGGGACAGCACAAGTAGGCAGGGCCATATTGCGGCACATTATACCACCCCAACAGAGCCAGATTCTACAGTCTCTGACAAAAAACTGCCCCCATCAGCACAAAATACATGCCCAAAAACTTACACTGACCGGCCGTGAGGAGTGCTCAGGTGACCCCTTGGGCAATGGTCCACCGGGAAATTTCCCTGTAAGGTCTATGGCCAATCCGCCCCTGATGATTAGAGATGAACGAATCGATTGTAAACTATCCAAATCCATCTCAAATCTTGCAAAAACTCGGATTCCAGACTAATTCCACTTCTGAGATTCTATTCGGATGAATCAAGTCAGAAAACAGGGAAGAAGGCAGCTGCCATCAAAATGGGCCGACCCATAGTGGTTTTTGGAACTCCCATAGTGATGAATGGAAAGTCGCCACACTTGCATTTTGGAGATAAGAGTGGACACTACATAATTTTCACACAGCATACACAACATATGGTACATTATTATCAATTGTACTGTTCTCTTTTGTGATGGCTGAGCACAGTACTCATATTTTGCATATGTATGTTATGAATGAGCAAATGAGTGAGGCTATGTATGAAACATGTATCCATTCCCTTTCTGTTGCCTGAGGTGAAAATTAAAACTGCGCACCAGCTCTTATGTGAAGTTCACAACCTAACCTCTTCTCCCCAACCCTGATGTTAAAGCTATACTACGACAACATTACATACAGCACCACATGCCTGTTACATCCAGTGATGTCTCCTCTGATGTACCGTAGATGTTCTCTTTCCTCATCTTCTCGATTCGGACCAGTTCGCCATGATGGTTTTTCAGCCATCTCTTGTCTTTGTAGGGTTTGACATAGAAACATGTTATTTTGCCATTTTTCCATCATTTTCCCGCCTTCTGAACATCCCATCCTGCTCCCAAAGGTCCCACCAATGATTATAATAATTATTATTCTCTCAAGAGTGCACTTAGTGTTAACATCGTCCCCAAAAATAATGCTCCTATTGTGCCCAGAAGTAGTAAATCCCCTTATAATGTGTGCCAGTAAAAAATACCTTATAATGTGCCCCAGTACAAAAAAATATCCCATTGTACAGTGCCCTAGTACAAAAAAATACTCCTTTTTAATTTGTTCCAGTACAAGAAATAACCCTTATAATGTGTGCCAGTACACAAAATGTACCATTAAAATGTGTGCCAATACAAAAAAGGCCCCTTATAATGTGTGCTAGCACAAACAATATATCCTTATTATGTGTGCCAGTACAAACAATATATCTTTATAATGTGTGCCAGTACAAAAATTACCCCCTTATAATGTGGCTAGTAGAAACATACCGACATATAATGTGTTTAAGTACAAAAAAAAAATCCCCATTATAATGTGCACCAGTACAAAAAATACCCCCTTATAATGTGTGCCAGTACACAAAATGCCACAATAAAATGTGTACCAGTACAAATAAGACCTCTTATAATGTTTTCCAAAACCAAGAATGCCCCCTTCTATGTGCCAATACATAAAAATACCTATTTTTAGTGCCCCCATTTGTTGTGGAAATTTTATTAGGATGTGTTTTTAATATATTGTGTATTGTCATCATGTCTCTCAGTGTCAGGGTAAACCATTGGAGTGGTTATCTTCCTGTGTATGTGGAGACACAGCTGCTGGGCACAGAGGTCTCCGTCGGCGAATGGTCCATGTGCTAATCACTGGACTGTAGGCTGGGGGAGACTGATGTGTTCAGCAGAGCAGTGTTTTGTTGGCTGATGTATGGACGACGGCTAGGGCCCCCGCGCAAGATGCAGATTTATTGGCTTGGTGTGGATGCATTTGTTAAGAGAACAATATTTGTGTCACCGCCAGATCTCTGAGGAGTTCTGACAGACGTTCTTTAGTACCTCCTGCATGATGTTCTTTTGTTTTGCTTTCGCTTTGACATCTCTTCTCCCTCTCCCAGCTGTCATCTATTAGCAGTGATTGCCTCCCTATATATCTCCTCCCATACTGCCTCACCTTGCGGTTTATACTACTTCCTGGATTGGTTTCACTGCTTGAAGTTGATACTGCTGGTTCCTCAAGATAAGTCTATTTCTGTATTGTGTTTTCCTGTTGACTTGATTCTAGGTGACCCTGACTCCCTCCGTATTAAGTACAGTCGCGTCCCCTCGCTATTATAGGGTTTTCAGGTGTCACACAGTCGAGATACGTGGACATGTAACTTTCTATCATTGAGATCTTTGCATGGGCTGAGCAGCCAGGGAGAGCTCTAGGGCTTTAATAGGCTTTAATTAGGATCAAGTTAGTCGGATATTTATTTGTTACTTCTTGTTTTCTGCAACACCATCCGTGACAATATGAAAGGAATGTGCGTTTGTTGTCTCTAGTGCGCCTAATCAGCCGCTGGAGATAATGACGTTGTCCTGTAAATAAACATTCATGAGGATCATAGTAACATTATCTGGCATTGATCAGTGATCAAGGCTGGACCCTTTTGTGACAAAGAAATAAAAGTTAAGAGACTGGGCAGGAAGGGGGGCAGTGCTCAGGAGAACTCAACATAAAAACACCTTTGTCTGAGTCTTGATGAAGAGCTTTACCTTTCCTTACACAAAGTAGGATGCAAGCAAATTTCTACTGCAAATAATCTATTACACATTAGAGCCAGTGTACCAGTGCAAAAGTATCCTTCCTTATGTGTGCCAGTACAAAATGTCCTTATTTAGTGCCCGCAGAATTAACAATAGGTTATGTCCCGAATAGTTCGCCGGCGAATAGTTCCCGGCGAACATAGCTTGTTCGCGTTTGCCGCGGCGGGCGAACATATGCGATGTTCGGTCCGCCCCCTATTTGTCATCATTGTGTAAACTTTGACCCTTTACCTCACAGTCAGCAGACACATTTTAGCCAATCAGCAGCAGACCCTCCCTCCCAGACCCTCCCACCTCCTGGACAGCATCCATTTTAGATTCATTCGGAAGCTGCATTCTTAGTGAGAGGAGGGACAGTGCTGCTGCTGCTGATGATTTAATAGGGAAAGCGTTAGCTAGGGCAGTGTTCTGTGTCCACAGACTCATCTGCTGTAAGGACAGCGTCCTGACAGCACCCCAAAAAGCCCTTTTTAGGGCTGGTACATCAGTCTTTTTTTTCATTTTTTTTCATATATTATATATATATATATATATATATATATATATTGCAGTTGTCTGCCCGTGTGTGAGAGGCTGCAGGCTCACAGACTGTACTGTGTGCACACCATTCATACAGGGTGTCACAGACAGTACCTTGCAGATAAAAAAAGGCAATTATATATTTTTTTTTTTATATAATCGCAGTTGCCAGACAGTGAGAGGCTGCAGGCTCACAGACTGTACTGTGTGCACACCATTCATACAGGGTGTCACAGACAGTACCTTGCAGATAAAAAAAAGCCAATTTATTTGTTCTCTGTGATATAATCGCAGTTGCCAGACAGCGAGAGGCTGCAGGCTCACAGACTGTACTGTGTCCACTGCCCACCACTTATATAGGGTGGCACAGTACCTTGCACGCATAGTACCACTTATCTAAAAAAAAATGACAGGCAGAGGCAGGCCACCCCGCAGGGGCCATCATGGTGCTGTGATTTCGACTGGCCCTGGAATAATGCCCAGTGTTCAGAGGCCACGTACCCTGAACCCGAAAAATTCGGAGAAAATAGTTGACTGGCTTACACAGGACACCCAATCTTCAACAGCTTCCGCTAAGAACCTTGACGCACCATCCTCCTCCAGCTCAGCTTTGGTCACCTGCTCTCAAGTTACCACTCTCCCGCCCGCCGCCACCACCACCACTACCACCACAGCCACCACAGCCGCTTTACTTGATCCGTTAGAGGAGTTATTTACACATCAGTTGGATGAAATTAGTGATGCACAACCATTATTGCCAGAGGATGTAGATAACAGGGATATGTATCAGTCAGGCAGGATTACACACATGGACGTACAGTGTGATGATGATGATGATGTTGTACCCGCTGCTGCTTCCTTTGCTGAGGTGTCAGATACAAGTGAAGTGGTTGATGATGACGATGTGTCCGTGGATGCCACGTGGGTGCCTTCTCGAAGAAAAGAGAAAGAGGGGGAAAGTTCAGAAGGGGAGACAGAGAGAAGGAGGAGACGAGTTGGAAGAAGGGGGAGGTCGTCGCAAGGAGCTAGTGGCACAGTCAGACAGCATGTATCGGCACCCGGGGTCAGGCAGACAGCACGTCAATCAACGCATGCTGTTGCCACCACCAGAATGCCGTCATTGCAAAGCTCAGCATTGTGGCATTTTTTTTGTGTGTCTACCTCTGATAACAGCAATGCCATTTGCAACCTGTGCCAAAAGAAACTGAGTCGTGGGAAGTCCAACACCCACCTTGGTACAACTGCTTTGCGAAGGCACATGATCGCACATCACAAACGCCTACGGGATCAACACATGAGTACAAGCAGCACACAAACTCAAAGCCGCCATCCTCCTCCTGGTCCAGCATCTTTAGCCATGTCAACCACTGCTGTCCTCCTTGCCCCCTCTCAACCATCCGCCACTCCGTCTCTCGCCTTGAGCAGTTCCTGCTCATCTGCCCACAGTCAGGTGTCTGTCAAGGACATGTTTGAGCGTAAGAAGCCAATGTCACAAAGTCACCCCCTTGCCCGGGGTCTGACAGCTGGCTTGACGGAACTCTTAGCCCGCCAGCTTTTACCATACCAGCTGGTGGAGTCTGAGGCCTTCAAAAAATTTGTCGCTATTGGGACACCACAGTGGAAGGTACCCGGACGAATTTTTTTTTTCAAAAAAGGCAATCCCAAACTTCTACTCTGAAATTGAAAAGGAAGTCATGGCATCTCTGGCATACAGTGTTGGGGCAAGGGTCCATCTGACCACTGATACCTGGTCTGCAAAGCACGGTCAGGGCAGGTATATCACCTACACTGCGCATTGGGTCAACCTGCTGACAAGCATGGAATGCGTGGCTCTGCAGCGGAGTTGGTGACACCGCCACGACTTGCAGGCAGGCCTACTGCCACCTCCTCTACTCCTCCTACTCCATCCTCTTCGATAACCTCCTCGGCTGAGTCTTCTTCTGCTGCGGCGTCTGGCTGCACATCAACTGAATCCCCCCAGCTCCCCAGGGGCTATTCCACATCCCGGATACGACAGTGTCACGCTGTCTTGGGGTTGACTTGCCTTAAAGCAGAGAGCTTTATGAAGAACAATGCATTTTCCAGCACAATGGAGCACCGTGCCATAAGGCAAAAGTGATAACTAAGTGGCTCGGGGACCAAAACTTTGACATTTTGGGTCCATGGCCTGGAAACTCCCCAGATCTTAATCCCATTGAGAACTTGTGGTCAATCCTCAAGAGGCGGGTAGACAAACAAAAACCCACTAATTCTGACAAACTCCAAGAAGTGATTATGAAAGAATGGGTTGCTATCAGTCAGGAATTGGCACAGAAGTTGATTGAGAGCATGCCCAGTCAAATTGCAGAGGTCCTGAAAAAGAAGGGCCAACACTGCAAATACTGACTCTTTGCATAAATGTCATGTAATTGTCGATAAAAGTCTTTGAAACGTATGAAGTGCGTGTAATTATATTTCACTACATCACAGAAACAACTGAAACAAAGATCTAAAAGCAGTTTAGCAGCTAACTTTGTGAAAACTAATATTTGTGTCATTCTCAAAACTTTTGGCCACGACTGTAGATCAGAAATACAAGCAATTAAACAACTACAGAAAGAACAGAAAGTAACAATACGCCCAGCAGATAAGGGTGGGGCTATTGTTATATGGGATACAGACAATTGCAACAGAGAATGCAAACGACAACTAACAGATGGGACCACTTCGGGAAAATTAAGTGCCGACCCAACACAGGAATATTACAAAGAACTATCCAACTTGTGGGATAAAGGGTTGAAACAAGGCATCCTATCTAAACAAGAGTCCCACTATATACTTAATACTCAATGCAGACTACCAGTGTTTTACTGTGTCCCCAAAATACACAAAAACCCAACAGACCCACCAGGGCGACCAATAATTTTAGGTATAGGTTCACTTACTACAAATCTATCTCATTATATAGATAAATTATTTCAACCAACAGTTAATTGGAGTATAACCCTCAATTGGACATACAATCCTTATATACAGTAATAGATCGCAAGCAGGGATTGGGAGCCATGAGTAGACAATTACAACAAGGAAGCTAATTACCCAAAGAACAAATAGAATACTTACAGGAAACCACACAGTATATACTGAATCATAACTATTTCTGTTTTGACTCAGAGATTTATCTACAGATATGTGGCACAGCCATGGGCACCAGGTTTGCCCCCAGTTATGCTAATCTATTAATGGCAGACTGGGAGCAGGAGAATATTGCCCCAAAGCTAGGGGCAGACCTGGTGCTCTGTAAACGTTACATAGATGATGTTCTATTTGTGTGGAAGAACGATCCAGAATCGCTAGATATTTTTTGGAAGGAAATCAATCAAAACACATACAACTTGCGTTTCTCAGCCACATTCAGTCAAACAACAGTGGAATTTTTGGATCTACAAATTAATGTAGATGATAACAAATTGATATATAACACCTATCTCAAACCAACATCCAAAAATATCTACATACTATACAATAGCTGTCACTTACCTCAATGGTTATTAAATATTCAGCCGTATTAAGAGGAATTGTTCAAAAACAGAGAACTTTGAAGAGGAAGCTATACGATTAAAAGATCAATTCTTCAAAAAACAATATCCACCAGAAGTATTAGAGACGGCACTCAATACAGTCCGCCAGCTGGATCGTGCAACCTTTGACGCTAAAACCAAAACACCCCACACCAATAGTGAGGAGAATATGAGGATAACACTACCTTTTAATGCAGTTAAATATATAATCAAGAAACACTGGCACTATATATTTAAAGATAAGGTGATAGGACATTTAATACCACGTTTTCCACAAATAACGTTCAATAAGGCATCAAATTTGGGACTGATGGTAGCCTCAACTATCACTAAGAAAGCCAAATCGCAACCATCTATTCAAAAATGGGCAAACCTTACGGGTTTTCACGTATGTGGAAAATGCATGGGATGCAAATCTACCTCATTCCCAAGAAAAACAATCCTGATAAGATCCACAACCAACACTCATAAATACACAATAAATTAATTCCTCACCTGTAACACTAACAGTGTAATATACAGGTGAAACTCGAAAAATTTGAATATCGTGCAAAAGTCCATTTATTTCAGTAATGCAAAAGGAATTGCATTAATGCAGAATTAAATTAGAATTTCGTGAAAAGGTTCAATATTCTAGGCTCAAAGTGTCACACTCTAGTCAGCTAATTAGTCCATACCCCCTGAGCAATGGGTACCTCAAAATTGTGATTTTGGGGTTTCATAAGCTATAAGCCATAATCATCCAAATTATAACAAATAAAGGCTTGAAATATCTTGCTTTGCATGTAATGAATCTATCTCATATATTAGTTTCACCTTTTAAGTTGCATTACTGAAATAAATGAACTTTGCACGATATTCAAAATTCAAGTTTAACCTGTACATCATACAATACAAGCAATACGTGGGTAGAACAGAAAGAACACTTAAAATATGTATTGCAGAACACATATAAAATATTAAAAAGGGTTATGAAAAACATACCCTATCTAATCACTTTAAAATCCAACATAATCAGGATCCCAAGGGACTCGCCTTTGCAGCATTGGAAAAATTTGAAATAGATTGGAGGGGTGGAGACCATATAAAGAAAATGTCGAGAATAGTGTCAAGGAATGTGTTTGAATTTAACACCCTCTTACCAGCAGGGCTTAATGCCGAAATGGAGCTTTTTGGATTTCTATAGATGGGGAGGGGGCCCTCCATCAACGGGAGACCAGACAGATTTTTTGTATGTCTGGGTCTCTATTTGCTGGAGAGCCCCCTTCCCCCTCATCCATGAGACTATCTACCACTACCTGAAACACAAAGAACCCTCCTTCTTGTCTGCTCTTAAAGAAATTATCATCAAAAACCTGCAAAAAAAACTTCAAGACAGTAGGCATATTATATATATAAAAGGAAATATAACATCTAATAATTGATATAAGATGAAAACGACCAAACAATGTAGATACGAAACATATATTTTTCACAAGGAGTATCTTTATAAGAAAAAACTTTTTTATCTAAAAAAAAGCGTTTTTCTTTTTTTTTTTTTTAGAAACCCCCTTTTAGTCAAACGTTTCTTTTTGGAGGAGTGGTCCTACAGATGGGGGACCCCTAGAAGAGTCAATAGAGCAGTTTAAATTGGCAAATTATATGGATTATACATATTAGATACAAAATCAAAACAATATTAATAAAACAAACATGTGGTATAACAAATGTCCCACAAGAATATATTTAGATAGGTAATGAAACGATAATAAACATTATATAAGTGGGAAAAATGCACTAATGTCGCATTCACACTATTATATCAAGTGAATAAATTATATGTTTTTTTTGGGTACTTTTGGGGTATTCTGTACCCATTCATTCATATAACAGGTACATATCATACACCCAAGTACCTTTTACCTATATGTTCAGATAGAAGGCATTATATGAAGCGATAATGAACTAGTGAGACAAAAACGCATTAATACCGCAGCCAAACCGCAATAGAATAAAAACTTTAACTGTATATATTTGAAATGAGGGATAGATGGACCATTCATTCTGATGTTATGTGATGTAAATTTCATATTGAACAGCAATACAACATTATAATCCAAGTACAAATAAAGATCAGAACAGAACAGAGATCCATTCCACACTTTGGATACAGCACAAAATGTCCAATTTGGAATGAACCTTGGAAAAGCACTTAAACTGACCATATCCATGAGAATGATGACCACTGAGGAAGGAGTCGTAGTTAACTCCGAAACGCGTATGGTAAATATTTCTCATGGAAATGGACAATTAATCCCTTCTATATTATAACTCCTGGAGCGCTCCAGCAACAACTCAAAGAAATAACAGGCAAAGGGATTGGTGACCTTACAAACACGTGGAACGCCGATGTAGACACGCGAGAAACAGATTCAGGTAAGACAGTGAGATTCGATACATCTAAATCGAGGGAATCGGTATAACTTCTACTGTCGATTGGTACTACTTCTGCTGTCACTCGTTAAATCGGCATACCAGCTATCTATCAACTCACCGAAGATCCCCAGAGCCGTCGCAAGGTTTACTCACTGGGAGAGCTAGTAAAGTCTGGATTGTGATTTCCAGTTCCGCAACACGTGGGACACCACAGTGTGTGCGGTGAATTTGGTGGATTCCAACTAAACAGTGAGTAGAACCAAAGCTGAGCAATAAGAAATAAGACAATATCTGTCACATATATACAGCGACCGTATGTGTACAGAAATTTAATGGTTCATTTTTCAAGAACCGCAATGGGTCAATCGAGGCCAATATTACTATGAAATAACATTGCATTAATTCGCAAAAAGATAAGGATAACCCAATTGGAACCGCTCATGATCTGGCTGCTAAACAAGTGTAACAATCTATCTGTCTGCAATAGATTTGTGTAATCCTATTTATAGTTTGTAGAGGAAGGAATTGGCGCATTGCACGAACCTTGCCATCTCTCTGTAAATCACAGATATATACACAGTGCCGACGGTTCATCACTGAAATACCATCTATTTTGATTGTAGATTTTTATTAGGAATACGATTGACACTATTGTTATGCACTCCATGCATGTTTTAAGACACCGCACATTTTAAAGGGTATAGACAGTGTTTTATATATGATTTGTGTTATATTTTAGTTTGAATAAATTGGATTTGTTTATACATTTGCCTCCATGTGTAGCTAAATGTAGGTGTACCCTACCAAAAATACAATACAATTTCACATATACTAGCGAAGATTGGGTGAATCTTTCCAGTAGGTGCACCCTTTCCATATACTAGACAATAGGTGAGCCATCTCCTACCAATAATTGTACCACAATGTGAATGAGGCCCTCCTTTATCTGAGATACAGATTGTATTGGAGTGCCTATGTCTTGTAATTTTTGGTAGCACTTGCACTTTATATACAAGTAAATATATAGGAAAGAATGTTTCCTAACAATTTTCCCTACAAAATAGATTTTATCTTTGGTTTTGCGTATTATTGTCAGTCTGTAAAAGTGGTGTACTACTCGGACAACATCGTTCCCAGCAGCAACTTAGGAGTCCAAGATGCATCCAGACATCCTCACCATGCTGTTCCCGAACTATTTTGGTGGTGTTTCCATCAATTTCTGACCTTTTCCTATGAACCAGGCACCCTCCCCTCTTTAGGCCAGGGGGTGCCTGGTTTAATGCTCGTGTTCTCCTATTGACTTCCATTATACTCGGATGCTTGGTAGAGCACCCGAGCATCCCGATGTGTTCGGCCCGAGCCACGGAGCATTATTGTGCTCGATCAACACTAACGAGGATCCTTGCAAGGAGAATTAACAGTGTAATCTCTGACTTGATACACAGAGACCAGAATCAATTTATTCCAAATAGATCTACTATGTTGAATCTCCTTAGGGTCTTCGCCAATATGCAGTGGTCTGAGAAAGATGATAGACCCTGCTCCATCCATCGAATGCTTTTGTAGCATCAAAAGTTTGGAGTGGGGTATTCTTGTGGGCTACCCTGGATAGGTTTTGGCTTTGCCTCAATTTTTATACACTGGATTGAAACCATTTATAAACGTCCAAGGGCAAGAATGGTTGTAAATGGATTGGCGTTGGAATTTTCTGATATTGAGAGGGGAGTGCATCAGGGATGACCTCTCTCTCCCCCTTATTCTTCACCTTGATTATGGAACATTTGGTCATAATGGTTCGAGAGGATGTAAAGGTGAAGGGATTTGGAGTGAGGGGGAGAGAGGACAAGAAATCGTTATATACGGATCTTTTTTTGGGGGAATACTAATTCAAATTTGTAGTCAACTCATTATGAATATTATGGAGGATTAAGGTTATCTTGGTTAATTGGTGTAAAGCCCCACTCCTCTCATTGAATAAGAACGTTATGGTTAAGGAGAGTAAACTAAGGGTACTTGGAGGACAGTTTTAGTTAATTGAGGATAGTGATTGCGACATCTGTATGTATGTTTATTGAAATGAATGCAGGACAAGTTGTATTTTCCAAAGCCACCATTTAATTTTGCATATGATGTAGTGGGAAGCGGGAAAAAAGTTCCAAATTAAGTGAAATTGCAAAAAAATAAAATAAATTCCACCACAGTTTTACGGGTTCTTTATTTACGTCGTTCGATGTGCGATAAAACCGACCAATTACTTTTATTCTACAGGTCAGTAGGAATCCAGCGATACCTTATATGTATAATTTTTCTTGCGTTTTGATAGTGATAAAATAATAAAAAAGTAGGAAAAAAATCAGTTTTATTTTTTCGTCGCCATATTTTGACCCCTATAACTTTTTGTAATTTTGTGTACGGAGCTGTATGGGGGCTCATTTTTTGCAAGGTGATCTGAACGTTTCATTGATACTATTTTGGGGTGTGTATGACTTTTTGATCACTTTTTATTTAATTTTTTTGTAGAAAATAAAGCGACCAAAAACTGCAATTTTGATGCTTTTTTCCGTTTTGCTGTTTGCCGTATAGGGAGTATATTTTTATACTATTGGCGTTTTCACACTTTGAGACACCCATCATGTGTATTTAATTAATTTAATCAGAAAGTTATGTGTAAGACAAAATGGCGCATTAAAAACTACAACTTTTCCTGCAAAACTCAGGCCCTCATACAGCTATATACAGTAGCTGGAAAAATAAAAAAAGTTATAGTGCGACAATGAAAAAAGGAAGAAAAACGATTGGTTAGTAATGCCAAAAACAGACTGGTCACTAAGGGGTTAAATATAGAAATTGACATGGAAAAATAAAAATATCATTAAAAATTCTTAGAAAATATGTTAAACATAAAAACATTAAACAATAGGTCATTTTCTGATTACATACTTTATCCCCTTAAGGACCCGCGCCGTACATGTATGGTGCTGGTGGACATGACTTAAAGACCAACGCATACATGTATGATGGGCTGATTGGGCGGGTGCAGGAGCTGCGCCTGCCCGATCAGCGGCAGGGGTCAAGCAGTCACTGATAGCTGTACCACTGCTGTATGCGGCGCATTAACCCTCGCATTGCCGCGGTCAGCGCTGACCACGGCACGTGCGGGATCCTGCCATGTGTGGAGTGGCCATCGGGTCCCCGCACTGCTGTGATGGCAGGGAAGGCAGCCTGATGCCTTCCTTAGGCCCCTTTCACACAAGCGAGTTTTCCGCACAGGCGCCCGTACTGAATCCAGACCCATTAATTTCAAGTGTACATGAGTATTGTTTTTAATGCATCACTTGTGCGTTGTGTGAAAATTGCAGCATGTTCTATATTCTGCGTTTTTCACGCAGCTCTGGCCCCAAAGAAGTGAATGGAGCTGCGTGGAAAAAAGCATAGTTTTTCACTGATGGTTGCTAAGAGATGTTGTTTGTAAACCTTCAGTTTTTTATCACATGCGTGAAAAACACATCAATACGCATTTTACCCACGCAAAAAAAAACTGAACCACTGAACGCAATTGCAGACAAAACTGACTGAACTTGCTTGCAAAATGGTGCGAGTTTTCCTGAACGCACTCTGAACGCATCCAGACCTAATCTGTATCGTTCTAGTGAAAGGGGCCTTAGGTATCGTGGCTGCCTTCTGTGAAAAGCCTGTGAGATCCAGCAGAGGAATAGAAATTTAGAAAATTGCTAATTTATTAAAATTTTTCCTCAAATTTACAATCTCAAATGGCGTGGATAAGTAAAAGTGTTTTAAAGTTATCACCACATAAAGTGACATGTCAGATATGTAAAAAAATGGCCTGGTCCTTAAGGGGTTAATGCATAATTGTTGAACCACATTTTTTTCCCCAACAACACCATATGCCCTTAATAAGACACAATATTTGGAATAGTTTTTATTTGAAAAAGCATAACACATGCGACTGTGCAATGTTGTGTTCTTGAAAGACTGTTTAACATCGTCAACCATGCTTTTACTGATAGTTGTATAAGTTAGTGTTAGGCTCCATTCACACATCCGCAATTCCATTCCGCATTTTGCGGAACGGAATTGCGGACCCAATCCTTCCGGGTCCGCAATTCCAATCCTGAAAAAAATAGAACATGTCCTATTCTTGTCCGCAATAGCGGACAAGAATAGGCATATTCTCTTAGTGCCGGCAATGTGCGGTCCGCAAAATGCGGAACGCACATTGCCGCTGTCCGTGTTTTGCGGATCCGCAAAACACACACGGATGTGTGAATGGACCCTTACTCTGACATTATTAAGTGTTCTTGCATGGCAAGACCACTTACTGTTATATCACATATATATTCTTATTATAGCCAAATTTACCACCCTAATTCCTCCCACAGTTTTTACACTACATAGACAGTAATATACCGAAGCGTGCAGATTGTTTCCGATTGGTGTGCTCTTACTTTGTGGAACGTTTCGCTGAATGGTTCACAAAATATCAGTGTTTTTGTGGCAAAATTGGACCCATAGGAATGAATGGCGGAATGTTCAAAACTAGAGTGGGAGCTGACAAAAGCTAGAGTGTGAGCTGAAAAATCAGGACATGATTTCTAAACTGCCACCACTCCTTCATTTTCAAGCCCATCTACATAAATATTATATTTTCACAATATGACCATTTGTTTGCAACTCACGCCGCCCATTGACATTTATTGAAACTCCACTCTAGCCACCTCAAATTTGAAAGGCAATTTCTAAACTGCGACTGTGCCTTCATTTTTAATATTTCAGAGACATGTGCATCAAAATGTAGGTCTGGGTCTTGTGATTCTTACAATATAAAACTCTTCACTGTAGGATTTATAATTTTTAAACTACAACCGTTTGAAGATGGCAACCGCCAGTGAAGTGACCTCTCTTTACTGCTGGGACTGGGTGTGCTTTCTATTGCTGTGTCTGTACAGAAGTCTGAGGGTCTCTTGTCCCTATAGGAACAGAGGTGGGCGAGGATGTCATGTGGATACTCCTCTGAAGATGCTTGCTGCAATGCATGCTGGGATATTTACTTTCACTTCACAACCTGTCTGAGTAAGCTCCTCAGGGGAACATGTCATGGTGAACAGATTAGAAAAATGACATATAGCCAGCACATTTAGCATGACATAAATACTTGATAGTTTGGGCTATTGTCTCGGGCACTTTGGATTTTTGATACTTAGGGTGGCCAACCCCTTTAAAAGTTTGGAAATAAGTTTTATACAGTAGAGAGTATTTGAGGTGTCTCAACTAGCTACATTTCCGAAAAGAAATTAGAGCTGTGTGAATATCATCATGCCATCTAAAGGAAAGAGATCTAAAGCTGCAAAGATACGCTGGACTAAACTGGACCTTTCACACCCACGCTTTTGGGATCCAGAGCCCCACAGCAGCATAGTGGAAATGGAGGTTTGTGACATTCGGGATCCGGAGCCCCACAGCAGCATAGTGGAAATGGAGGTTTGTGACAGTGAATGTGCCCAGGAGGTACATAGTGAACCTGTGGTGTCATTCCCATGTTCAACTCAGTGTCAAGTTCAAGAGCACAGTGACAGTGTGATGGGCACTTCTGAAAACCATGGCATGCAAGAACCATGTGTACCATGCCCCTCAGAGTCAACACTGACAAATATGAGTATTACGTTGTTAAATCTCCAGTGTGTGAGAGCCACGGTAGATGGTGACAACCAAGGTAGTTTTGTTGACCTCTCCACAAGACTTCAGTGCCTCAATGCGATGTTACACATGCACTTTTTATAGTAGTGCCATATTGCATTGTATTGTTCAGAGACAAGTTTGGGAGATATGGCCTGCTTAATCATCATAGTCGAAATAAGGATGGACTTCGTGCCACTGGAAAAGGAAAAGCTGTTATGATCACTTTTACACAATTGAGTGATATGGGGGCAAGGATTTATAAATTGTATGAATTGCTCCTTACAGAAACCAGAGGCCCTATTGATGGACTGCAGTATGACTTCATGCCAGTCTAATTTCATCATGCAAGACGTGCAGCCAGCCAGTCGCAGGGGCAACACGTGAGGTGCACGGTGGACCGATGAGGGGCCAATTGATATAACACACAGTTCATCAGTTTACTCACGGTTAGCAGAAAGCCTCCCTGGGCTGGCAGCACAGTGTTGAGGTGGACAGCACGAAATCCTCCAGGGCACGCTCTGTGGTAGGAAGCATCAGCCAAGATGGTGGTTGAGGTGCCCTTGATGTTAGGGGTGCTTAGGGTGCTTGTTGCGGCTGAGTCCCTTGATGGTTTTTGTTGTGACGCCAGTACCGTTAATGGTGGTACAACCATAGGTAGTAATAATTAGGTAGACAGTGGTAAGATGCAACTCACAACTTTTACTTTGGATGTCTTTTGGTTGCAGCAGTACAATTATGCAGTCTCTAGATGGTGCGGAGTTAATTCTGCAAATCCACTGTTTTAGGCTGTTTAGGTTTCTTGGGTTTTGGAGCAGTGGGTTAGGTGTACCTGGTTCCTTTAGATGTGGGGATCCTATTCCTTGTCTTTCCCTACAAGCTGAATATTTTAGACAGGAAAACTTAACTGTCTCTCAGAAGTTTGGTGTGGCTGCCTGAAGCTATAAACCTCCACCATGCAAAGGTGTCTGTGGCCCTCAATAATGTCTCTTATCACCGATGATTCCTAGGAATGCTTGTTTCTTTTCCAGGGAGGCAAACTCTTCTCCTACTGGTCAGGGATGCAAGTCTTTAGTCCACAGAAGGAAAACGCTCTTCTGCGCCTCACATCTGAGTATCACTTCCTAACAAAGTTGGCTCCACTCACTAATCTGTGTCATGAAGTCTTCACTCTATCTTCTCTCCCACTAATCTGATCTGACTACCTCAGATCTGCTCTCTTCTGAACTACATTTTTCCAACTAAACTCTGATCTGATCTGCCTCCTGGTCTCAACTGACTAACTAGGCCTGACCTAGGTATATATATATAGAACCTGAACTTTATTTCCATCTAGTGGTGGGATGTATAAATTTCACCTAATGGGCCTGTTAACAGGGATTTTGCAGATACACAAATGCAAATTTATACATTACAACCTAGGGCTTTTAATAATGTAAAAAGTGCTTTTAAGCAGTGCTTACACACACGTAGTGGGACGCTGCAGACATATGTCAGATGGTTTGCTGTCCCCACCGGTGCAATCTGACAAACCACATAATGGAAAGCATGTGGAGAACAAAGTAAAACAGATGACCAAAGATGCAATACACACTGGATTCCCAGCCAGCAAGCATTCTCCATGGTCACTTGATGCAAAATCTTCAGAGGGCATATGAAAGGACAGTGAGGCATTATCCAAATTAAATGTACAGCGACGACAAAAACTGAAGACAAGACACAGAAATGAAAGAAGGTGTGGTTTCAAGGCTACAAAGATGTCTGTCACCAATAAGAAGAGGACATACATCACCAGCCGATACAGAGCAGATGTTAATTTTAACTTGAAGAAGAAGCAATACATCACCAGAAAATATCATAATGATCCTGCTTTCAGAAATCGTCACTTGCAACAATGCATGAGTTACATGAAAATGAAGCGTCACACTCAAGCAGATTTGCGCATAATGCAGACAGCTATATCCACTTTCCATAAATGCATTAAAGCTGGGCCAACTTTTGTGTGCACAATGTGTCATCGCACCCTTTTCCCTAACCAAGTGAAACATTGCATTCACAGCAATTACAAGAAGAATTTACACATTGTTGCTGCCTGTTTGACAGGGAAATATGTCCATGTGTGCAGCAATCACTGTCAAGGCCCTGAACAATGCACCATACCAGATGAAAGGACCAAAGAATAGATTTGTCACAACTGTGATTCACATTTAAAAGCAGGACACAAATCAGCCATCGCTGTGGCTAACAACATGGAGCTGGCGCCCATTCCCCCAGAGCTCTGCGATTTGAATGTGCTGGAAAGACAACTTTTGGCCAAAATACTGCCATTTGCCAAGATCATCACACTTCCCAAAGTTCGACAGGCAGCTATACACGGTGCTGTAGTGTGTGTGCCATCCAAGGTGGAATCCATGGTCAATACTCTACTAAGATCGCACAGCACATCCCAGTTACACAGAGTAAAGCTGAAAAGACATCTGACTTAAAAAGGCCACCAGCTGTTTCGCAATTTCAACATCATAAATGTAGTAGTAGGTCTGTCAAAACTCATTGACACACACCCCGACTACAGTGACATTTCAATCAGAGTGGATGAGACAATAGTTGATGATAATGACGATGCTGATAATGATGATGGGATGGAACTTGACAGTTGTGATGAAACTGAAATGATGGAGATACTTGAACGCATCAATAATTGTGATCCATCAGAGGTACAGTCTGCAGGTTTACTGGTTGCTTCTGAGCAACAGGAAGGCCATGACCAACAACCTCCCAATGCAGAGGATGAGAATGATGCACTAAGACCTGGAATTGGCCTACACAGTTGTTTGCAGCCATCTGACCTTCAAGAGGAAGCACTGACACACGGTGATGGAATATTCAGCATTGCACCTGCACAAGGAAACACACCTGTCAGCTTCTTTAAAGTTCCTAGGCTTGAGGCAATGGCTTTCCCTGTTCAGTTCCCTATTATTATGAAAGCGCCATTCATTCCATAGCGCTGTACATGTGATAAGGGTGCACATACATAATACAGACAATTGCACTAATTATAAACAAGATGAGTTACAAACTGGTACAGAAGGGGAGAGGGCCCTGCCCGTGAGGGCTTACAATCTACATGGTATGGGAGAAGGACACAGTAGGTGCGGGTTAAGTTGGTGATGGCGGTATAGAGGCCGCAGGGTCACTGGTTGTAGGCTTGTCTGAAGAGGTGGGTTTTCAGGTTTCTTTTGAAGCATTCCACTGTAGGTGAGAGTCTGATATGTTGGGGTAGCGAGTTCCAGAGTATGGGGGATGCACGGGAGAAATCTTGGAGGCGATTGTGGGAGGAGGCGATAAGAGGAGAGGAGAGAAGGAGGTCTTGTGAGGATCGGAGAGTGCGCGTGGGGGTGTATCGGGAAAGTAGCTCAGACATGTAGGGAGGGGACAGGTTATGGACGGCCTTGTATGTATTTGTTAGTACTTTGAAGTGAATTTGTTGGGCAATGGGGAGCCAGTGAAGGGATTGGCAGAGGGGAGAGGCAGAGGAGTAATAGGGTGAGAGGTGGATTAGTCGGGCAGCAGAGTTGAGGATAGATTAGAGGGGTGCGAGAGTGCTAGATGGAAGGCCACAGAGGAGAATGTTGCAGTAGTTTAGGCGGGAGATAATGAGGGCATGTACAAGCATTTTCGCAGATTCAAAGTTAAGGAAAGCATGGATACGGGAGATGTTTTTGAGTTGGAGGCGGCAGGTGGTGGAAAGGGCTTGTATGTGCGGCCGGAAGGAAAGGGCAGAATCCAAGGTCACTCCAAGGCAGCAGGCTTTGTTGACCGGGGAGAGTGTGCAGCCATTGATCATGATAGATAGGTCTGTTGGGGGGGTTGAACAAGATGGGGGAAAGATTATGAATTCTGTCTTATCCATGTTAAGTTTTAGAAAGCGAGAGGCGAAGAAGGATGATATAGAAGATAGACATTGTGGGATTCTTGATAGTAAGGTGGTGATGTCTGGACCAGAGAGGTAGATTTGTGTGTCGTCATCGTAGGAGTGATACTGAAAGCCATGGGACTCTATGAGCTGTCCTAGGCCAAAAGTGTAGATAGAGAAGAGCAGGGGTCCTAGGACAGAGCCTTGTGGGACACCAACAGAGAGAGAATGAGATGAGGAGGTGGTGCGGGAGTGGGAGACGCTAAACGTCCGGTCTGTGAGGTATGATGTGATCCAGGAGAGGGCCAGATCAGTGATGCCAAGAGATGAGAGAGTTTGCAACAGAAGGGAGTGGTCAACAGTGTCGAAGGCAGAGGACAGGTCAAGGAGAAGGAGGACAGAGTATTGTTTCTTGGTTCTGGCTGTCAGTAGGTCATTGGTGACTTTGGTAAGGGCGGTCTCTGTCGAGTGGTGGGATCGGAAGCCAGATTGTAGGCGGTCAAAGAGGGAGCAGGAGGAGAGGTGGGAGGACAGTTCAGAATGGACATGTTGTTCAAGTAGCTTTGAGGCATACGGAAGAAGCGATATGGGGCGATAACTGGACAGGGAAGATGGGTCAAGTGAAGGCTTTTTGAGGATGGGTGTAATGGTAGCATGTTTGAAAGCAGAGGGGAAGACACCAGAGTTTAGTGATAGGTTGAAGAGATGAGTTAGGGCTGGGATAAACACTGTGGTGAGGTTAGGGATGAGGTGGGATGGGATTGGGTCAAGTGCACAGGTGGTCAGATGAGATTTGGAGAGTAGAGTGGATAGATTTTCTTCTGTAATGGCGGAGAAGTGTGTTTTGGGAGAAGAGGACTGAGCAGTTGTGTAGAGGGTCTGAGGGGACTGTGTAGTAAAGCTTTCTCTGATGTGGACTATCTTTTGTTTGAAATATTTGGCAAAGTCCTCAGCTGAGAGGAAAGGAGAGGGTGGGGGCGCTGGGGGACAGAGAAGGGAGTTAAAAGTGCTAAAAAGTTGTTTAGGGCTATGGGCCAGGGAAGATATAAGAGATGAGAAGTAGGCCTGTTTTGCATCAGCGAGTGAGGATTTGAATATGAGGAGTGATTGCTTGAATGCGTTGAAATGATCTTTAGAATGGGATTTCTTCCATCGCCGCTCAGCAGCCCTGGAAGCTTGTCTGAGTTTTTTGGTCAGGTTGGTGTGCCAGGGTTGTCTGTTAATTTTTCGGGTTTTGTTGTGTGTGAGGGGGGCAACAGTGTCCAGCGCTGTACTTATTGTGGTGTTATATAGGGTGGTGGCAGCATCTGGGTCTTGGAGGGAACAGATGGTAGAGAGTGGGAGAAGAGAGTCAGAAAGCAAGCGAAAGTCGAGATGTTTGCGGTTCCTGCGGGGGTGTGCTAGTGTGTGGACCGGGGGAGCAGCAGAAGAGACCAATGAAGAGAAGGTGAGTTGGTTGTGGTCGGATAGGGGAAGAGGCGAATTAGAAAGGTTAGATAGGGAGCCCAGGGGGGTAAAGATCATATCCAGAGTGTGACCATCTCTGTGGGTGGGAGCTGAAGACCACTGTGATAGGCCGAAGGAGGAAGAGAGTGACAGGAGTTTAGAGGCGGCCGAGTTGCATGTGTCAATAGGGATGTTGAAGTCACCCATGATGATAGTGGGGATGTCGGCAGAAAGAAAGTGTAGTAGCCAGGTGTTAAAGTGGTCAAGAAAGATGGTGGCTGGGCCTGGAGGGCGGTAAATGACGGCTACTTGAAGGTTGGAGGGAGAGTAGATGCGAACAGAGTGTACTTCAAACGAGGTGAGCTTAATGGAGGGTTGCAGTGGAGTTGGGCTGTAGGAACAGGTGTCTGATAGGAGAAGACCAACTCCTCCACCATGTTTGCAGCCGGGGCGAGGGGTGTGAGTGAATTGAAATCCACTATATGAGAGTCCAGCAGGGGAGGAGGTGTCAGAGGGTGTCAGCCATGTTTCTGTGAGACCCAGAAAGGAAAGGTTTTGAGAGATGAAAAGATCGTAAATGTACGACAGTTTGTTACAGACAGAGCATGCGTTCCATAATGCTCCTGCAAGAGGAACCAAAGGAGCAGGGGTCAGAGGAATGGTTATTAGGTTTAAGGGGTTGCAGAAATTTGTAGAACGAGATTTGTAGTGGGACATAGAGGTGATAGTGGGGATTTGCTGAGGGGGTCCTGTATTTGGGGAGATATGACCAGCAGTGAGGAGAAGCAGAGAAAGTGTTAATAGATGAGAATAAGAGAGGGCATGAGCTGTATCTGTGTGTTTGGGAAGGAAGTGTTTTATGTTGGCAAACAGGTTTGTGCAAGCGGTCAGATGAGTAGGTAAGATGTAGGAAGAGATGAATAGTTCCTTGCTGGGTGAATGGATGTGGGGGTATTTCAGGAGGTGTTGGAAAAGTAGGAAGAGTAAGAGGAAAAATTTAAACATTGTTAGCATTGACTATGTCTGTAGTTACCTATGATCCCCTTCTGGTCAAATTCTGGTATAATTCAGTCTATGCACTTAAGAGTTGCACTTGAGAGATGTTGCATTTGGAAAGACCAAGGTCTGAAAAGACCTAGGAACTTAGATTTATACCACTCAGTGTTCAATCAGGTGTGACCAAGAGGGGAGGGGGCTACATATGGCCTAATCAAGGAGGGCCAGATACAGGGGTGAAATAGTCAATGTAAACAAATACTCAATAAATCCAGCAGGGAAGGAGACATTAATGCTTCAGAAAAGACATACCAGGATTTAAAAGGAGAGATGAAAGGGGGTGGACAATGTCAGACTGTGGAAAAGCTGGGTGCAGCAGTTAGGTTCAAAGCAGACATACCTGGAGATGAGTGATGAGAGAATTGGGTGATGGTCAGTAAGCAGTGATGACAAAAAGGATTCAATAAATATAATATTAAATTCTGGTATAATTCAGTCTATGCACTTAAGAGTTGCACTTGAGAGATGTTGCATTTGGAAAGACCAAATACAAAATACATTGGACCAGGCAATACAAGTCAAACTGTCCCCAAGCATGTATTTCAATGCAAGGCTTTTTTGTGTTGATACTCGTTTTGCAAGAGACACTTTGCGCAAGAGACTTCTTTGCGCAGTTTGTCACAGAGACACACATGGCCAAAAGCAGCATGTCCATCCAGTTAAGAAAAGGAAAACCCAATACCAGGGATGGACGGAAAATATCCAACAAGTTGCTACAGGAGAAGCGTGAGGTTGAGAGGTTGGTGCAAAACCGAGATGCCACAAGGTTCATGCAACCACTGAGAGGTCCAGCTTACTGGGATAAAAATCTGAAGAATTTGCTAGCCATGGTCAGACAATTGGGTAAGCCAACTTTTTTCTTACCTTCTCTGCTGAAGAATTCAGACAGCCAGAGTTAATAAGGGCAATAAAGGCGCAACAAGGTCAAAAGGTGGATTTTGCAGAGCTAGACTGGGCTGAAAAGTGTGACCACCCTGCGCATGTTTGACAAACGGGTTAATGCTCTGATGCGGGAGCCAATCGGTGAAGTTATCAATTACTTTTACTAGGTTGAATTTCACATATACAGTCGTGGCTAAAAGTTTTGAGAATGACACAAATATTAGTTTTCACAAAGTTTGCTGCTAAACTGCTTTTAGATCTTTGTTTCAGTTGTTTCTGTGATGTAGTGAAATATAATTACACGCACTTCATACGTTTCAAAGGCTTTTATCGACAATTACATGACATTTATGCAAAGAGTCAGTATTTGCAGTGTTGGCCCTTCTTTTTCAGGACCTCTGCAATTCGACTGGGCATGCTCTCAATCAACTTCTGGGCCAATTCCTGACTGATAGCAACCCATTCTTTCATAATCACTTCTTGGAGTTTGTCAGAATTAGTGGGTTTTTGTTTGTCCACCCGCCTCTTGAGGATTGACCACAAGTTCTCAATGGGATTTAGATCTGGGGAGTTTCCAGGCCATGGACCCAAAATGTCAACGTTTTGGTCCCCGAACCACTTAGTTATCACTTTTGCCTTATGGCACGGTGCTCCATCGTGCTGGAAAATGCATTGTTCTTCACCAAACTGTTGTTGGATTGTTGTAAGAAGTTGCTGTTAGAGGGTGTTTTGGAACCATTCTTTATTCATGGCTGTGTTTTTGGGCAAAATTGTGAGTGAGCCCACTCCCTTGGATGAGAAGCAACCCCACACATGAATGTTCTCAGGATGCTTTACTGTTGGCACGACACAGGACTGATGGTAGCGCTCACCTTTTCTTCTCCGGACAAGCCTTTTTCCAGATGCCCCAAACAATCGGAAAGAGGCTACATCTGATAATATGACTGTGCCCCAGTCCTCAGCCGTCCATTCACCATTCTGCAGAAGATCAATCTGTCCCTGATGGTTTTTATGGAGAGAAGTGGCTTCTTTGCTGCCCTTCTTAACACCAGGCCATCTTCCAAAAGTCTTCGCCTCACTGTGCGTGCAGATGCGCTCACACCTGCCTGCTGCCATTCCTGAGCAAGCTCTGCACTGGTGGCACTCCGATCCCGCAGCTGAATCCTCTTTAGGAGACGATCCTGGCGCTTGCTGGACTTTCTTGGACACCCTGAAGCCTTCTTAACAAGAATTGAAACTCTTTCCTTGAAGTTCTTGATGATCCTATAAATTGTTGATTGAGGTGCAATCTTAGTAGCCACAATATCCTTGCCTGTGAAGCCATTTTTATGCAACGCAATGATGGCTGCACGTGTTTCTTTGCAGGTCACCATGGTTAACAATGGAAGAACAATGATTTCAAGCATCACCCTCCTTTTAACATGTCATGTCTGCCATTTTAACCCAATCAGCCTGACATAATGATCTCCAGCCTTGTGCTCGTCAACATTCTCACCTGAGTTAACAAGACGATTACTGAAATGATCTCAGCAGGTCCTTTAATGACAGCAATGAAATGCAGTGGAAAGTTTTTTTTGGGATTAAGTTAATTTTCATGGCAAAGAAAGACTATGCAATTCATCTGATCACTCTTCATAACATTCTGGAGTATATGCAAATTGCTATTATAAAAACTTAAGCAGCAAATTCTCAAAACTTTTGGCCACGACTGTACATTGTCTCTGTTGGGTAGCAGGAGCTCCTGTATTTGGACAAGACAGTGATGACAAGGTGTGTGCCTTTATAGATCATAACATCTCATGCCAGCTGCCTGATGAAGCCAAACAGGCCTTACTTCACAGATTTGTAACAGAACCTCAAATGCACAGCAGATCTCATTCAAAATCGTGCAAGAAAGGTAACAGAGTATGCAGATTTGAATTTCCAAAGCCACCTGTTGGAAAAATGAGGATAACTTACCCGATGCCAGAAGAACAAGGAGATCATGCAATGAAACCACAAGTAGCCAAAAACAAACTGAAACCAGTCTGGGATTTGCTTAATAACCCGAAAGTGCAGCTTGAAGACATGTCACAGCTACTGGCACAGTGTGATATGACTTTGAATCAGTACAACTCGTACATTGAGGCATTGACCTCCTCAAGTGTGATTCTAATGAAGCATGATGTCAAGGACTGCTGGGTGAACAACTACAATCCACATTTGCTGACTGCCTGGAATGCCAACATGGACATCCAGTACATTCTTGATGAGTATTGTTGTCCTACATATCCAAGCCAGAATGCGAGCTGAGTGACCATCTCAAAACAGTAGTCAAAAAAAGAGCCCAGAAACAGAGACAGAACGAGAAGAAATGAAAGAAGTTCTTCAGGCTTATTCAAAACACAGAGAGGTCAGTGCCCAGGAGTCTGTGGCCCGTACGTGCAGCCTGAAAATGAAGTCTTGCTCACGTGAGGTTGTTTGTCTGCCAACTGGTGACAACACACTAAAAATGAGTCTCAGTGCGTTGCAGAACAAACCAGCCGTGAGTCCATGTGTCTGGCAGACTTTGCATCCCATTACAGGGTTGTCGATGGCAAGCAAAAGGAAGACGGCAAGCGTGTCAGCCTATTGAATGAAATGGGAATGATTCAAAAACGCACGAGAGGGAAGTCTGCAATCAATAGGTACGCACGCTTCTCAGAGAAGAAGGACCCCGAGAACTACTACGGTAGACTGCTTAAACTCTACCTCCCCCACCGTTCAGAGTCATCATTGAAAACTGTAAGGTTCCCAACACACCAGGATTTTTACAAAGGCGCCTGTGTGAGTTTACCAGGAGAAGAAGCAATCCGAGCAGTGTCTGCAATTGTTACCAGCAACCAAAAGAAGTTTGACACAACAAAATTGTGGAACAAGTCTTGGATGACTTTGTAAAAAACAGCCCTGTTGAAGATGCTTGGAACACCTTTGCCCCAAAAGCTGAGTTGAATAGGTTGGAATGTATAGAGGAACGCAAAGAAGGGGAGCCACTTCATGAGAATGAACAAGATGATGTTCCGTAGTATACACGTCACAAACAAACAGGTGGAATTGCGTTCACTGTGAAGGCCCCACAATTGTGCCCTGATTTCCTTTTGAAAATGTACAGAAACCTTAACCGCACACAATCTCAGACATTCTACTCAGTTTGTGACTGGTGCACTAACCGTATGCATGGCCTAAATCCCTCCTGACCCATTCTATTACTTTGTCACTGGTGGCGCAGGGACAGGCAAATCACACCTGACTATGTAAGGAAGCAGACATATCAATGCCCAGCGTTTTACTAACTGCATTTACAGGAACAGCAGCTTTCAACAGTTCAGGCAATACTTTGCATTCTCTGCTGAAGTTGCCAAGAAGCTTGAAGCCACCCTACCAAGGACTTGGAAATCTCATAGATGAAGTGAGGGCACAGCTGTCAAATGCGGAGATCATTGTTATTGACGAGGTGTCAATGATTTCAAAGCCCCTGTTTGCCTACATCAACTGGAGATTACAGGAAATCAAAGGCAGTAAGAAACCTTTTGGTGGTATGTCAGTACTAGCAGTAGGAGACTTTTACTAGGTCCCCCCGCTGGGAAAAAGTAAGCCACTCTGCATGTTTGAGGAAAATACCAATGATGTCTGGAAAGACTTTCAGATGATCACGCTGACAGAGGTCATGCAACATAAGGATGACATTTAATTTGCTGAGCTTTTGAATAGAATCAGAGTGAAGCAGAAGACTGGCACCTTAAGCAATGATGACAAAGCTCTGCTTGCTCAGGCTTTGACAGATCCCACCCACTGCCCTAATGACGTGCTGCACATCTTTGCCACCAACAAAGAGGTTCACAAACATAATGCTGCAACTGTGTCTGTTCTCTATTCAAACGTCACCAACATAGATGCCGATGATTACAGAAAAGACCCTAAAACAGGAGTGATGCAGAGGCAACACCAACCTTTCAAAGGACACAAACACAATCTGATTGACACACTGGAAGCAGCTGAATGTGCCCATATAATGATCACAAGAAACATTGATGTTGAAGACGGGCTTGTTAACGGGACATTTGGCAAGGTTGCAAGAATAATCATTCAGACTGAGAATGATGCTACTACGGTAAACAAGCTTGGGCTTGTGCTGGACAATCCAAATGCAGGACAGAGATACCGTAACAAGTCGTCTGGTGATGCACGCAACTTGGTGTACATAGAAACGGTAGAGGAAAACCTGAGACAGAAAGGAGTTGTTCGCAGGCAATTCCCCCTGAAGTTGGCTTTCGCATGTATGATTCATAAGAGTCAGGGGATGTCGATACAGTTGGCAGTGGTCTCATTGAAACGGGTCTTCCAAGCCGGGAATGGCCTATGTTGCTCTGAGTAGAACGACTACACTGCAAGGACTGCACATAATCGACTTTGATTAGAAGAAGTTCTTTGCTGATCCTGAAATCACAGCCTCCCTGGACTCAATGAAGAATGCATCACTGGAATGTGTTATGCCCCTCTTAAAGTTTCTACAGACAACAAACAGCAAACATTAACAATTATCCATCACAACACTGAAGGATTTCCAGCTCACATTGAAGATATCAAATCTCACCACGAGTTGATACTTGGAGATGTTTTATGTTTCACTGAAACTCATCTCTCAGGCTGTTCTGTTGCTGAAAGTCTCCAGCTGAAGGGCTACAACCTGTTCAAACGCAACAGACACCTCGTGTACATGAACCTTCCTGACATTGCAAGTAAAAGTGGCGGAGGTGTTGCCTTGTATGTCAGAAACCATTTCAAGGCCTTTGAAAAGCAGTATCATCACAATGTGACTGACTTGGAGTTCTTGGTTGTCAAACTGGAGTCCCCTGTACAAGCTTTGATCACCGTTGTTTACAGGCCACTGGATTACAGTATTGGCCAATTCCTTACTAACCTGCTGGGCCTCTTGGATTCTTTGGAAAGAATGGATTGCCAACCTAGAATACTCTGTGGAGATTTCAATGAAGATTTTCTGTCCGGAGCAAAGAAGCCAATATCTGACCTTCTTTTCTCAAGAGGATATACCCAACTGGTCTGGGCAGCCACCACAGAAAAAAACACTGTTGGATCACATTTACATCTCCAGGGTGCAGCACTGTCTCCAGTCAGGAGTACTGCACAGTTATTACAGCTATCATCATCCTGTGTAAACAGGGCATGAGCGTTGCCAGGAAACAGTGGTTGTGAATAGAGTTAAGCAGACACCTGGATGTTAGGGTTCGACGGGTTCGGCTAAACTTCACAAAAAAGTTCGAGTTCGGGACCCGAACTTGACCCCAAACCACATTGAAGTAAATGGGAACCCGAACTTTTGAGCGCTAAAATGGCTCTAAAAATGTCGCGGAATGGGCTAGAAAGCTGCAAATGCCAGCAAAATGTGGTTAAGAGCATGGCAAGTGCTCTCCAAACAAATGCGGATAGGGAAATGACTTCAAATAACATAAAATACGTAAAAATAAAAAATTATAATCTTGATCTAGGAGGACGAGGTCCATAAGGAGTAGGAGATTGAGGAAGCAGTGGATGTGGCGGTGTAGGTGGAAGCGGCGTTGGAGGAGGAGGAGGTAGCCTACACTGCTTTTTTGTTTTAAGTTTATTTATATTTTTTTAAATTAGGGTACACCCCAAAACATTGGGAAATATAACCTGTGATAACCACCTCCAGTCGTGCTAAACACACGTTCAGACAATACACTGGATGCAGGGCAGGCCAGCACCTCCAAGGCTTAAAGGGCAAGCTCAGGCCGATTACATCACACTACACACGGAAGAGAAGACTGACGGCATCAGCGATAATCTACAGTCTTCTCTTCTAGGTGTAGTGTGAAGTAATCGGCGCAGGTGCACTGAGGAAGGAGCTGGCAAGTGCACGTCCTCCACTCAGTACGCCTGCGCAGGAACGTTACGGTGCAGACGCGGGAATTCAGCAGCAGACAGGGCCAACGGGAGGAAGAGAGCGCTCGCTGGCCCTGTCTATCAAGAGGAGATGGGGCATGTCTAGAAGCGGCAAATGCGGCGGCTACCAGCAAGTACACGCCCAACTTGCTGGTAGTGAAGAAATTTGTATATAATAAAAGTATGATTTTTACAAGAAATAAGCCACAGACAAAGGTAGGACATGTATGATTGCACTCAGCTGACATTAGCAAATAGCTAATGTCGGCTAATGAAAATTGCACAATGGGGGGTGACAGAATCCCTTTAAGGACAGTACGTTGTCCTTGTAACGGCGATCCAGCAGCGTGGCCACCCAGAAATCAACACAAGTTAGAATGTGGGCAACTCGGCGGTTGTTTTTGCGGAGACACTGCAGCATGTAATCGCTCATGTGTACCAGTCTGCCCAGAGGCAACGAAAAGCTATTCTCTGTGGGAGGTGTATAGTCTGTGTCCTCTGTATCCCCCCAGCCGCGCACCAGTGATGGCCATGAGCTGGTCTCGGTGCCACCCTGCTGTGAACAAGATTCCTCCTCCTCCATCTCCCCATCCTCATCTTCCACCTCGTCATCCTCCAGAACTATGCCCTGGCTGGACAATTGTGTACCTGGCGTTTGTGGGTGCAGGAACCCACCCTCAGAGCCACTTGTGAATGACTGGCCGGAAACCCTACAAAATGATCCCTCTTCCTCCTCCTCCTCTTGTGCCACATCCTCTTCCATCATCACCAGCAGCATTTTTTCAAGGAGGCATAGAAGTGGGATAGTAACGCTGAGAACAGCGTTATCGGCACTGGCCATGTTGGTAGAGTACTCGAAAAAGCGCAACAAGGAACACAGGTCTTGCATGGAGGCCCAGTCATTGGTGGTGAAGTGGTGCTGTTCTGCAGAGCGACTCACCCGTGTGTGCTGCAGCTGAAACTCCACTATCGCCTGCTGCTGCTCGCACAGTCTGGCCAGCATCTGCAAGGTGGAGTTCCACCTTGTGGGCACGTCGCATATGAGGCGGTGAGCGGGAAGGCCGAAGTTATGCTGCAGCACTGAAAGGCGAGCGGCAGCAGGGTGAGAACGCCGAAAGCGCGCACAGGCGGCCTGCACTTTATGCAGCAGCTCTGACATATCGGGGTAATTTTTAAGGAATCTCTGCACCACCAAATTCAGCACATGCGCCAGGCAAGGGATGTGCATCAAACCGGCTAGTCCCAGAGCTGCTATGAGATTTCGCCCATTATTGCACACTACCAGGCCGGGCTTGAGGCTCACAGGCACCAACCTCTCATCGGTCTGTTGCTCTAGGCCCGTCCACAGCTCCTGCGTGGTGTGGGGTTTGTCACCCAAACAGTTAAGTTTTAAAACTGCCTACTATCGTTTACCCCTGGCTGTGCTGAAGTTGGTGGTGAAGGTGTTACGCTGACCGGATGAGGAGCCGGTAGAGGATGAGGAAGCGGAGTAGGAGGAGGAAGCAACAGGAGGCAAACTGAAGCACCCTGCAATCCTCGGTGGTGGAAGGAATTACGCCAAACTTCTATCCGCCTCAGGCCTAGCCGCCACTGCATTTACCCAGTGTGCTGTTATGGAGATATAACGTCCCTGACCGTGCTTACTGGTCCACGTATCCGTAGTGAGGTGCACCTTGCCACAGATGGCGTTGCGCAGTGCACACCTGAATTTGTCCCCCACTTGGTTGTGCAGGGAAGGGATGGCTCGTCTGGAAAAGTAGTGGCGGCTGGGCACGACGTTTTGTGGGACAGCCACCGCCATAAGGCCTTTAAAACTCTCTGTCTCCACCAGACGGAATGACAGCATTTCAAAGGCCAGTCATTTTGAAATGCTGGCATTCAGGGCTAGGGATCGCGCGTGGGTAGTGGGGTACTTCCTCTTCCTCTCCAGTGTTTGGGAGATGGAGAGCTGAACGCTTCCGTTGGACATTGTGAAGATGCTTGGTGGTGGTGTTGCTGGCAGATCCTCTGTTTGCGGGGTGGCAGGTGGCACTGTCACTCCAGAGGTGGATGAAGAGGCTGAGACTGCAGGAGAGGAGAAAGCAGGAAGAGCCAGAGACCTTTCTTGGTTTTTGAGGTGTCTACTAAACTGCAGCTCGTGCTTCGCACTTAAATGCCTGGTCATGCAGGTTGTGGTCAGGTTGAGAACGTTTATGCCTCGCTTCAGGCTCTGATTGCACAGCATGCAAACCACTTGTGTCTTGTCGCCAGCACATTGTCTGAAGAACTGCCACGCCAGGGAACTCCTTGGAGCTGGCTTTGGTGTATTCGGTCCTTGCTGTGTTGGGCAGTAGCAGGCGTACTGTCTAGGGGACGCAGCTCTGCTTTTGCACCCTGCTTTCTATACTGCTGTGCTAGTGGCTCTGTGCGACCACCGCCTCTTCCTCCGAACTACACAGGTCACTCGCATGACCTTGATTCCATGTGGAGTCGAGGACCTCATCGTCCTCCATATCATCTTCCACCCAGTCTTCACCCCTGCCCTCCTTGTCAGTCTGCACACTTTCAAAAGCTCCAGCAGTTGGCACCTGTGTTTCGTCATCATCCGAGAGGCGCTGCGATGGTCCTCCCATGCACTCATCTTGAAACATAAGTGGTTGTGCATCGGTGCACCCAATCTCTTCCACTTCTGGGGAAGGAATAGGTGGATAGCCCTGGGAAACCCTTCTAACAGAGTCATCAAAAAGCAGAATAAACTGCTGAATGACTTGGGGCTCAGGCTGCTTGGCTTATTTGCAAGGGGGTGAGGTGAAAGAATGATGACATCTGCTGCAGGCGCCAAGTCTGATCTTTTAGCAGGAGACTGGGTGGGAGACAAGGTGAAGGAACTGGAGGCACTGTCAGCAACCCAATCTACTATCGCCTGTACTTGTTCTGGCCTCACCATTCGTAAAGCCGCAATAGGCCTGACCAAATAAGACTGCAGGTTGAGCCCCAAGTCATTCAGCAGTTTTCTGTCGCCTACTCGCACCTGAGGAAGTGGTTTCACTTGTACGTGTAGCTGGCACAGATCGACCACGTCCTCTCCCTGCAACAGGAGCTCCACCAGCAGCACCACGACCTGGGCCATGTCCCTTATTTGACGCTCTCCTCATATTTCTGAAATATAGGATCTTGCCCTAAATAGGTGTTTAATTAATAGCAGAATAGAACGACAGTATGTAAAGGTTGTATCTCACACGTATAGATGCAGACTAGGTCGCAATTAAAGTTTTTTGACCAAAAAGGGTCTTTTATTAATAGCAGAATATAACCACAGTATCTAAAGTGTGTATCTCACACGTACAGATCCAGACTAGGCTGCAATTTAAGTTTTTTTTACCAAAATGGCTGTTTTTCAAAAACCTGAATAGAACCATAGTATCTAAAGTTTGTATCTCACAATGACATATGCAGCAAAGGCTGCAAAATAACTTTTTTTCCCAAAATGGGTGTTTGTTTAATAACAGAATATGACAGCAGTATATAACCCTTGAATTTCACACGGGCTGATGCTGTGTATTTTGCCCAAAAAGGGTGTTTTTAAAAACCCAGAAAATGATAGCTGTATTTCTAGCTTAAATTGCACACTAATCCTGCAAAGGCACCAGATGTTGGATATTTCCCAAAATGTGTGTTTTTTCAAAGCCAGAAAATTATTGAAGCTTTTAAAACTTGTTTTTAACAATCTCAGACGCAGCAAGGGCTACAATATTAAGTATTTTGCAAAAAAATATATATTTTAATAACAGAATATGAAAGCTGTATATAACACTTGCATTTCACACGTGCAGAAGCAGCAAAGGCTGTAAGATAGTGTATTTTGCCCTAAAAGGGTATTTTAAAAACCCAGAAAATTATTGCTGTTTTTCGAGCTTAAATTGCACACTGACTAATCCTGCAAAGGCACCAGATGTTGGATATTGCCAAAAATAATTTTTTTTTTCAAAGATAGATTATTATTTAAGTATTTCAAGCTTGGATTTGAATGTTACAAAACCACAGATGCAGTGCTGGTGCACTGAGCGTGCATAAAATGTTTATCTATCTAACTAAGGCTACTTTCACACTAGCGTTCGGAGCGGATCCGTCTGATGTTTCATCAGACGGATCCGCTCCGATAATGTAGACGTTCGCATCCGTTCAGAACGGATCCGTCTGCATTAAAACTTAGAAAATTTTCTAAGTATGAAAGTAGCCTGAGCGGATCCGTTCAGACTTTACATTGAAAGTCAATGGGGAACGGATCCGCTTGAAGATTGAGCCATATGGTGTCATCTTCAAGCGGATCCGTCCCCATTGACTTACATTGTAAGTCTGGACGGATCCGCTCGCCTCCGCACGGCCAGGCGGACACCCGAACGCTGCAAGCAGCGTTCAGGTGTCCGCTCACTGAGCGGAGCGGAGGCTGAGCGCTGGCAGGCGGATGCATTCTCAGTGGATCCGCCTCCACTGAGAATGCATTGGGGCCAGACGGATGCGTTTGGGGCCGCTCGTGAGCCTCTTCAAACGGTGCGCACGAGCGGACACCCGAACGCTAGTGTGAAAGTAGCCTAATAGATGGATAAAAGTTGTTTTTTTTCTGTCACTGGGCTCAGGGCAGGGTAAAAAGATTGTGTACTGCACTCATACAACTATATCTATGTAGATCGCTGAGTTCAATTGGAGTTCTGATAACAGGTTCTCTCCTATTCTCTCCCTCACAGCAGCAGCAGTATCCTCTCCCTACACTAAGCACAGCAGAGTGACGTGCAGTGCTACGTGACTCCAGCTTATATAGAGGCTGGGTCACATGCTGCACTGGTCAGTCACAGCCATGCCATTAGTAGGCATGGCTGTGATGGCTTCTAAGGTCACACAGTTAAACGCTTGTTGATTGGCTGCTCTGCAGCCTTTCAAAAAGCGCTAAGAAATTGCTGAACACCGAACCCGAACCTGAACTTTTACTGAAATGTTCAGGTTCGAGTCCGGGGTCCAAAAATCCTAAAGTTCTGTACGAAACCGAACTTTACAGTTCGAGTTCGCTCAACCATACAAATAACCACCATGGATGGGATAATGGGAGCAATAACTCTTGTTTGGAGAAATCCACCCATATGGGTGGGAGTTAGTTATTTGATTTCACGATATTTTGCGAATATTCTATTAAATATTTGTTTTATATCCGTCGAAATCTAATATTCGGCATTATTCTATTTATCGCGATTAATATGCGTATTGCGATTTTTAACTGTAAAGGCAACTTTAATATTGGTTTGCTAATGGTATGTGTATTTTACGAATATTCGCTATATTGCTATATATTCTTGTTTTAGAATATGACGAATATTCCAAAAAACAAAGTTATAGCAATATAGCGAATATTCGTAAAATACACATATAGACTGCAATTTCACTAATGTAGTGCTATAATCTTTTTTTTATAGTCTAATTTTTTTGTCTCTTTCTGAACTTCAGATTTTGAAAAAAATTCACCCTATTAAAAAAATACTATAGCACTATATTAACTAAATTGCCGTATATATGTGTATTTTACGAATATTCACTATATTGCTATATATTTTTGTCTTCGAATATGACGAATATTCTAAAAAACGAAGTTATAGCAATATATAGCGAATATATTCGTTATTTAGAATATTCGTCTTTTTTTTCCAATGTGTATTGTTATTCTACTTTGGCATACTCCTCCCCGACAAGCGTCCCCGTCGTCGCCATGGGAACGCCTGTGGGTTAGAATATTCCATCGGATCTGAGTTTTCACGATCTCAGGGAAAACTCAGATCCGATGGTATTTTCTAACCCACAGGCGTTCCCATGGTGACGGGGACGCTTGTTGGGGAGGAGTATGCCGAAGTTGATTAACATTAAGAGTACACTTTGAAACAAAAAAATAAAAAAATCTAAATAACGAATATATTCGCTATATTGCTATATATTTGTTTTTTCGAATATGGGTGCAATAATCAAAATCGTGATTTCGATATTTTTTTTTTTTTTAGAAAGAAGGTTTGAAGGAACCGTCAAATAATTAAATATATAGTTGCCTTCCATGAAAAAATAAGCCAGAAAGGACAGTTATTGTTAAAATGTTGTAAATGTAAATTGTTATTGTTAAAATGTTATTAAAAATATTTATCTGCCACAGACTTGATGTGCCCGATCTTGAAAGTTCTAGCAGTCGGAGGAACGTGTCGTGTCTAGCTAATTTTGTTCTTCTTTTTCTTGTTGTTTAAAAAAATATATATTTATTGAAACAAAAATTTTAGAAAGTCAAATAGTGTAATTTTTTTCATGTTAGCCCATTCCTGCTGCACACTTACAACATGATGCTTTCAGAGGTGTCTTGACTTATTTTTGGTGTTGTCCTGGTCTGCTAGGGGCCCATTCCTGGGAACAAATTCCTGCTGCACACTTCGAACATGCTGCTGGCTGTCGTGCTGAGTTAGGCCGAGCTATGTGTAGCCCTTATACTGGACCCTTAACATCTACCTGCTGCTGATGAAGTCTGTCCTGACCCTGATGACTTATGTGTGGGCCTTATATTCCACCGTTACCAATACTTGCTGTTGTAGGTCCTGACACTGCTGAGTTATGTAGGCCTTATACTCCACCGTTACCGATAAGTGCTGTTGTAGGTTCTGACACTGCTGAGTTATGTGTGGGCCGTATACTACAGTGTTACCATGTACCTAATAAAATTACACCGTAACATTAAATAAAAAAAATAAAAAAGCACACGTTATCTACCTGAAAAAATGTATTTCTAACAAAAATAAGAAAACAAGCCTCTAGGGCAACCTTTTTAGCACCAATAATATTTGGTCCATTTTTTGCAATTGGAGAAGGTGTTTTTCCTCCATTTCCCGAACCTTCATTTTGACACGATGCTGCAGGTTTTTTAGTTCCACAACATTATTAATAAATTATTTTTTGCTGTCCTCTAAGTGCTTTATGCACTTGTTCACTACTGGAAAAAAAGACAAAAAAAATATATTAATTTCAATTAGGGTTACTTACATGACAATTAGTGCATTGTGTGTAGTATGTGTTTAAACACTGCCTATTTACATCTAAATACAATAAATATAGATATTTACGTTAATTATATTTTGGTTTTCTTAGTAATAGTTTGGATAGAGTATAATGTTATTTATTTGGTTAGTTAATAGTTTTTTGGTAGTTTACAGAGTATGTGACATTTTATTTATTTTCCTATTACAAACCGGATTCCAAAAAAGTTGGGACACTATACAAATCGTGAATAAAAACTGAATGCAATGATGTGTAGGTGCCAACTTCTAATATTTTATTCAGAATAGAACATAAATCACGGAACAAAAGTTTAAACTGAGAAAATGTACAATTTTAAGGGAAAAATATGTTGAATCAGAGTTTCATGGTGTCAACAAATCCCCAAAAAGTTGGGACAAGGCCATTTTCACCACTGTGTGGCATCTCACCTTCTTCTTACAACACTCAACAGACGTCTGGGGACCGAGGAGACCAGTTTCTCAAGTTTAGAAATAGGAATGCTCTCCCATTCTTGTCTAATACAGGCCTCTAACTGTTCAATCGTCTTGGGCCTTCTTTGTTGCACCTTCCTCTTTATGATGCGCCAAATGTTCTCTATAGGTGAAAGATCTGGACTGCAGACTGGCCATTTCAGTACCCGGATCCTTCTCCTACGCAGCCATGATGTTGTGATTGATGCAGAATGTGGTCTGGCATTATCTTGTTGAAAAATGCAGGGTCTTCCCTGAAAGAGATGACGTCTGGATGGGAGCATATGTTGTTCTAGAACCTGAATATATTTTTCTGCATTGATGGTGCCTTTCCAGACATGCAAGCTGCCCATGCCACACACACTCATGCAACCCCATACCATCAGAGATGCAGGCTTCTGAACTGAGCGTTGATAACAACTTGGGTTGTCCTTGTCCTCTTTGGTCCGGATGACATGGCGTCCCAGATTTCCAAAAAGAACTTCGAATCATGACTCGTCTGACCACAGAACAGTCTTCCATTTTGCCACACTCCATTTTAAATGATCCCTAGCCCAGTGAAAACGCCTGAGCTTTTGGATCTTGCTTAGAAATGGCTTCTTCTTTGCACTGTAGAGTTTCAGCTGGCAACGGTGGATGGCACGGTGGATTGTGTTCACTGACAATGGTTTCTGGAAGTATTCCTGAGCCCATTCTGTGATTTCCTTTACAGTAGCATTCCTGTTTGTGGTGCAGTGTCGTTTAAGGGCCCGGAGATCACGGGCATACAGTATGGTTTTACGGCCTTGACCCTTACGCACAGAGATTGTTCCAGATTCTCCGAATCTTCGGATGATGTTATGCACAGTTGATGATGATAGATGCAAAGTCTTTGCAATTTTTCGCTGGGTAACACCTTTCTGATATTGCTCCACTATCTTTCTGCGCAACATTGTGGGAATTGGTGATCCTCTATCCATCTTGGCTTCTGAGAGACACTGCCACTCTGAGAAGCTCTTTTTATACCCAATCATGTTGCCAATTGACCTAATTAGTGTTAATTGGTCTTCCAGCTCGTCGTTATGCTCAAATTTACTTTTTCCAGCCTCTTATTGCTACTTGTCCCAACTTTTTGGGGATTTGTTGACACCGTGAAAATTGGAATCAACGTATTTTTCCTTTAAAATGATACATTTACTCGGATTAAATGTTTGATCTGTCATCTACGTTCTATTACAAATAAAATATTGACATTTGCCATCTCCACATCATTGCATTCAGTTTTTATTCACAATTTGTTTAGCGTCCCAACTTTTTTGGAATCCGGTTTGTACACTAGTTTCTGTTGTCCCCTCATTGTTGCCACTTTTAACCACTTCAAGGCCAGCCATTAAGTGTAGGCCTCAGCGGGACGTGACTTGACGCAGAGGGACAGTCTATTACCAACAGACACCCTGCCCCCAGACATAAACATTTGTGAACCAGGGTGCAAATGCAGCTCAGCTAAACAGGCAGCCATGTTTACTAAGGGCTGCTATTTTTCAGATTCATTACACATGTGCATTACAGCTCCAGAGATGCAGGGTGGTGGGGGGATCGTGGGATGCTTGTGAATATGTTATGTATACCAAATTATAGTAATGTGTGCACATATTTACCCTCCTGGTTGGTGGTGTAGACCACCATTTCCTCCTCTTCTGGAGCTGGGGGGGCAGAATCTGGTGGCTGGGAAGGTCCGGCCTCCTCCTCTGTCGCCTCTGTTTCACCAACATCTTGGGGGGAAGTGGCCTCCACATTTTCTCCCTCCTCCTGCTCCTCACTCTCCTTCTCCCTGGTCACCTCCTCTGTTTTTATTTTTGTTTTTCTTTGTGGTGGCGGACCGAGGGAACTGGTTGACCTGTAATAATGACACAATGTTAAGATAAGATAACAAAGGTAAAGATCAAGAAATTCCTATATGGAGGAATCTGCATGGGATTATGAATTATACCAATAGTGGATTTGCCTCATTTTATTGGTAAAAAAAAGTGTTATAGATGGGTAGAACTAGTCACAAGTTACAAGGTAGGATGAGGTAACATGGGATTTGTTAGGAAGGTGCCCTATAGGGTATTGTGACTGGGTAATTGATGTTTAGGAAAACCAAACAACAGTTCGGAAATTAGATAAGGGGCTATTGGATGGTGTTATGTTCGGTATATAATTTTTTGTGGCTGCCAGCATTAGACTGTCTGCCAAGCCGCATTTTGAAGATCTGCAGCCAACCCGCCCTCCCTCCCTGTTGATTTAGTGTTAACGGTAACTTTATAATTAGAAGGAGGCTTAAAGTCTCCCCTTTAACTGTGACTTTGATTGTGACCGCCTCTTTAACAGTCAGGCAGGCTTGTATTGGATAAAACAGGTCATTTTTTGTGAATATCTCGGGAACGGTACGTCGTAGAGAGCTGAGACCCCCGCAAGATTTCTTTCCAGGTAGGATGTGTATACCAAGTTTCGTTGAAATCGATGGTTGCATTTTTGAGTTTTTGCGGAACATACACACATACATACATACATCCTTTATTATATGTATATATTGTAGGAAGGCGCAAGGGTCCGCCATTGACGGAAGGTACGTGTCACCGAGGTTCCTGGCCTTGGTGAGATTAGAACCGGGAATTTTGTGTGTCAGCTGCAGCTAGTGCTCGCGGACACTGTTCTATTTAGTGTGGCTGTAAAACCAATCCGGGCCGCTTCTTATTGGGAGCGGCCAAAGAGCAGGGTGGGTGGCTGTTTCCCACATCCAGGCCAGGTTTTGGGCTGGGGTTTAAAAACCCAGCCAGCATCTCAGCTGGGTGTGGAATGAACCTCCAGGTGATAGTGGAGCTCTGTGTTTTGGGAGCTGAGGAGTTCTGCCATACTGCAAGGCTGAGAGCTGCATGAGAGCTGCCAGCTGGAAGCCAGGTGCCCTAAAGCCTGCTGTGGACTGCCAGGTGACGTGTTTTTGAGTTCTGTGGACTTTTGCTGTGTGAATTAACATGAGGATTCCTGCGGTGTGAATTAAAACCAGGGACCTGCCAAGTATTGTGTTTCTTTTCTGCCTTTTTGTGTGAATAAACACTGACTTTTGCTTTTCAACCGTGGTTTTGCCTCTGTATTGCATCTGCTTACCCTGCCTACCAGAGCAAATACCTACAATATATATATATATATATATATATATATATATACACACACACAGGTCCATAAATATTGGGACATCGACACAATTCTAACATTTTTGGTTCTATACACCACCACAATGGATTTCAAATTAAATAAACAAGACAGACTGTCATCTTCAATTTGAGGGTATTTACATCCAAATCAGGTGAACGGTGTAGGAATTACAACAGTTTGCATATGTGCCTCCCACTTGTTAAGGAATCAAAAGTAATTGGACAATTGGCTTCTCAGCTGTTCCATGGCCTGGTGTGTGTTATTCCCTCATTATCCCAATTACAATGAGCAGATAAAAGGTCCAGAGTTAATTTCAAGTGTGCTATTTGCATTTGGAATCTGTTGCTGTCAACTCTCAAGATGAGATCCAAAGAGCTGTCACTATCAGTGAAGCAAGCCATCATTAGGCTAAAAAAAAAAAAAAAAAAAAACATCAGAGAGATAGCAAAAACATTAGGCGTGGCCAAAACAACTGTTTGGAACATTCTTAAAAAGAAGGAATGCACCAGTGAGCTCAGCAACACCAAAAGACCCGGAAAACTACGGAAAACAACTGTGGTGGATGACCGAAGAATTCTTTCCCTGGTGAAGAAAACACTCTTCACAAAAGTTGGCCAGATCAAGAACACTCACCAGGAGGTAGGTGTATGTGTGTCAAGGTCAACAATAAAGAGAAGACTTCACCAGAGTGAATACAGAGGGTTCACCACAAGCTGTAAACCATTGGTGAGCCTCAAAAACAGGAAGGCCAGATTAGAGTTTGCCAAATGACATCTACAAAAGCCTTCACAGTTCTGGAACAACATCCTATGGACAGATGAGACCAAGATCAACTTGTACCAGAGTGATGGGAAGAGAAGGGTATGGAGAAGGAAAGGAACTGCTCATAATCCTAAGCATACCACCTTATCAGTGAAGCATGGTGGTGGTAGTGTCATGGTGTGGGCATGTATGGCTTCCAATGGAACTGGTTCTCTTGTATTTATTGATGTGACTGCTGACCAAAGCAGCAGGATGAATTCTGAAGTGTTTCGGGCAATATTATCTGCTCATATTCAGCCAAATGCTTCAGAACTCATTGGACGGCGCTTCACAGTGCACATGGACAATGACCCAAAGCATACTGCAAAAGCAACCAAAGAGTTTTTTAAGGGAAAGAAGTGGAATGTTATGCAATGGCCAAGTCAATCACCTGACCTGAATCCGATTGAGTATGCATTTCACTTGCTGAAGACAAAACTGAAGGGAAAATGCCCCAAGAACAAGCAGGAACTGAAGACAGTTGCAGTAGAGGCCTGGCAGAGCATCACCAGGGATGAAACCCAGCATCTGGTGATGTCTATGCATTCCAGACTTCAGGCTGTAATTAACTGCAAAGGATTTTCAACCAAGTATTAAAAAGTGAAAGTTTGATTTATGATTATTATTCTGTCCCATTACTTTTGGTCCCTTAACAAGTGGGAAGCACATAGGCAAACTGTTGTAATACCTACGTCGTTCACCTGATTTGGATGTAAATACCCTCAAATTAAAGATGACAGTCTGCAGTTAAATCACATCTTGTTCATTTCATTTCAAATCAATTGTGGTGGTGTATAGAGCCAAAAATGTTAGAATTGTGTCGATGTCCCAATATTTATGGACCTGAATAATATATATATATATATATATATATATATATATATATATATATATATATATATATATATATATTGAAGAAAATCCAGCGGGAGCACCACCGGGAAACGGGTGCCACAGAACTGAAGGTGAGGTTAAATAACCATAGGAACTCAATTAGGAAAAGTCGCACCGATCTGCGGGTTTCCAGACATTTTGGATCCCTTCATCATGGTGAACGGGATCTAAGATGCTGGATAATCGACCATGTGGCAATGCCCAGGAGAGGTGGCGACCGTCTGGCAATCTTGAAACAGCGAGAATTAAGATGGATATATGCTCTGGACAGCTTGCTCCCCAAGGGGCTTAATGTAGATTTTAGATGAGATGTCTGGTTTTGAGGTTGAACTTGTTTTTCCCTGCATGTGTTACTCTTTCTTCTTGGTTTTGTATAAAAGTGCCTTGAAACGGTGATAACACTAATTTATAGTTATTATGATATAGATTAATTAATCTGTAATTAATTTGTCAATTTTTTCTTTGCCTTTTAGAAAAATATTTTTCAAAAAAAGCTTGGATGGAGATCCTCGAACTGGCCCTCTTTGATGATGATGGTAACGAGCTGCAACATCTAAAGTCTTCTCGCTGCATATTTCCAGATATGAAATTTTCTTTATTTAGTTACGCTTTCCTTTAAGAATTCCTCTTATGGCTGCGTTATTTTCAGCAATTAGTTTGGCAGTGCCGGCTGGGTACATTGACGTGTCCCCCTCTGACACATGCTATCTAGTGGGTAGGATCCATCTCGGCAGAGCTGGCGCCTTTCTCACATGCTGATTTATGTAGGATGTACCTACTGCGGCTGAATATACCATATAGGAAAGCGGCTTGTACATTGAAGGCATGCACGAGTTGTACTCACATAATCGTTGGGCAATGTTGCCCTCAATTAAAATGGTGCCTTCAGTGTAATTAGGATGAAGCGCATGCGTCACATGTAAGCGCTATGACAGAGAGGATGACGCGGATCTGGACATGCGCAGTGAAGGAATGGAGACGCTCAACGAAACATGATGGTGTATGCGGGCGCCATTTCATCTAGAGGTGCGATTTCTACGATCTTCATCTGATATACTTATGCACTTTATTATACACTTCTATTACTTATATATTATATGTTTATCTGATCGATGACCAGGGATGTTGTTCTTGTGATGCGGATCTCTTAAGCACATGTCACTTTATGCACATGCACTTTGTTTATTTTAGTATATGCATCATATGTATTCAATTTAATCATGATTGTAATCACAGTATGATTGGCTAGTCACTTGAGACATGCCTTTATATGTTGTCATTTTCACTGTTTCTATGCTGGAAGAAGGCTCTTGTGAGCCGAAACGTCGCAAAGTTGCCAAAGTTATGGGTGAATAAAGTTCCACTTATTTTTCACTTTTATCTGGAGTGCAGTCCTATTTTTCTCAAGCCGTATTATTGGGGCATTGCCACTGCCCTTGTAGATTTAAAAAAAAAAAAAGCACCCGTTTCCCGGTGGTGCTCCCGCTGGATTTTCTTCAATTTATATCGGTACCGTGGGTGAGCACACCTGAAAACTTTTTATAATGTCTTCTAATGAAACACCCTATGGCGGCACATATACTGCTGAGGAGGTCGACCGCATTATGCAGGGGATTGAAAGCGACTCTTCTTTTCTACAGGCTCCTACTTCAAAAGAACTCAAACGCAAGTACATCACTCTGTCCAGACGTCTTATTGCCATGAAACTGCATATGGCCACACTGGCACAATATTATAAAGAAAAGAAGATACCCAGGGGCATGCGCTCCAATTTGCGCCCAAATCTTTTTCCAACAAATGATATATTTTGCAAAAGATTTGAAACATTGTCTAATAGATATTCACTGGACTACATCTTGCTCAACATTGAATTTTTACAAGTGGAGGTAGTAACACTCTCTGAGGAGTTGCTTGAGGTGGAACGTTTATTACAAACATTGTTGTCTGATGATGAGCTTTTACAATACAAGGAAGAAACAAAAAGCCAATTGGGAAAATTGCAGGCTGAATTAGAAGAAGGAAAAAGGAATAAGTGGGTACGTGATGCCGAAGATTATAGAAAAGGTGATATCTATACATGGCACTCAGATGCTTCTAACATGGGTTTTAACCGTGATAACAAGAAAAAGAGAAAGAACACACAACCATCTACAGATGAAGATAATGCCGTTTTTTTAGGGAACAGCTTGGATACCAAAAAAAGAAAAGAACAAGAACCAGAAGAGGTGGCTACAGATACAGAAGGAAGAATAAAGCAACGCTACAACAGGACCAGACTGCAGTCGATGAAGGCATCCACATACAAAAAGAGACCATAGTCTTTAATTTGTCTTCAGTGGAACTGACTGAAGCTCAACACAGCGTTTTGTCTAAAGGACTTACATTTTGTCCCAGCTCCAAGGTAAACTGGTTTGATTTGGAAATTGATTTAAATAGTTTTTTTCGTTCTGTAAAGTTGAAAAGTTTTTTTAGGGGTACCACTGCCAATTTACAAACATGCTCTAGTGAACTAACACTTAAAAAATTAGGTTTGACAAATAAGAGTACTTTTTGTCCGATTGTCAATGAGCCAGCTATAGAGGCTTATATTTCTGCGGTCAAAAGGGATGTAAGAAATTTAAAATCCTCTTTGGGAGAATCAAATACATTGAAGAACCCTAATTTGACCACTGCAGAAATTGAGGCTCTGTCGCAACTCAAGGACAACCCCCATATAACAATTAAACCCGCCGACAAGGGCGGGGGGGTAGTTGTGCTTGATACATCAAAATACATTAAAGAAATTCAGCGTCAATTGGGAGACACTAATGTGTATGGTATCCTACAGGGTGATCCAAAATTCAGTATTATGAATACTATCAAGAAGAGTCTGTCTGATGCGGTGGTGGCGGGCATTATAGATGAAGGTCTAAGAGAATATTTGGAGGTATCCTTTCCTGTTACCCCTGTAATATATATATTACCCAAAGTGCATAAAAGCCTTGTGGATCCTCCTGGCTGCCCCATCGTATCAGGCTCAGACTCTGTATTCAGCAGAATAGCCATTTTTTTGGATAAAATGTTAAGGGACTTTTCGACAGCCGGAAAGTCTTATATCAAAGATACAGGGGATTTTCTGGAACAGCTAAGATCTGTGGATTCTAGCAATGTGGAATCTTTACTTCTTGTGTCCTTTGATGTAGTATCGTTGTACACATCAATAGGACACAAGAAAGGTATTTCAGCGGTCAATAAATATCTTGATGTTTCACATATTTTTATGGAGACAAAATGTTTTATTAATTTTCTTCTGAAACTGATACTTGAGAATAATTATTTTTTGTTCCAAGACACCTTTTTTAATCAAAAACGCGGCGTTGCGATGGGGTCAAATGTGGCCCCTACGTACGCGAATATTTATATGCGTAGGAGGACCTTATCTATGTATCCCACCACTTTCAACACGTTTTGAGGTGGTGGAGATACATAGATGACGTCTTCCTCCTATGGACTGGCACCGAAACACAGTTGGTTGAATTCCATGACTATCTTAATAGCATAGATGTTGATCTTCAATACACTATATCCTATTCCAAAACCAATTTGTCATTCTTAGACACCAATGTAAAATTGGATGAAGGCCGAATCAGTACGGGTTTGTTTGTCAAATCGACAGATAGAAACACAATCCTACGATTTGAAAGCAATCACCCACGTAGCTTGATCAAACACCTCCCTCAATCTCAATTTTTGAGGGCAAAACGAATTGTATCTGACCACACTGAGTTGCCGGCCACATTGGATATGATGGCTGGCAAATTCAGAGAACGTGGCTATCCTCGCAAATTGTTGAATGAACAGAAAAGCAAAATTCTCGACACTAATTCAGAACGTGTACAACCTTTTCTCCCAAAAAATCAGAGGATACCGTTTATGTCTACATATTCTAATTACAGTGTAGAGATAGGACAGATCCTTAAAAAGAATTGGAATATTCTTAGTAGAGGCATTAAAGATGTCCCTGAATATGAGAATCCTCCATTACTATCTTATAGGAAAAATAAAAATATAAGAGATTATCTGGTTAAAGCAGATGTGGGTCCAAAAAGAAACATCACTCAGCGACCGTTGACGCAGGCGGGACTGGGATGTTTCCCGTGTCTCAATTGCGTCAACTGTCGCTATATAAGCAAATCAAAATCTTTTGTACATCCATCCACAGGTAAAGAATACCCTATTAGATTCCATTTGACATGTTCTTCATCATACGTTATTTATGTTTTATCATGTCCATGTAATTTAATATATGTAGGGGAAACATCCACAGAACTGAAGGTGAGGTTAAATAACCATAGGAACTCAATTAGGAAAAGTCGCACCGATCTGCCGGTTTCCAGACATTTTGGATCCCTTCATCATGGTGAACGGGATCTAAGATGCTGGATAATCGACCATGTGGCAATGCCCAGGAGAGGTGGCGACCGTCTGGCAATCTTGAAACAGCGAGAATTAAGATGGATATATGCTCTGGACAGTTTGCACCCCAAGGGGCTTAATGTAGATTTTAGATGAGATGTCTGGTTTTGAGGTTGAACTTGTTTTTCCCTGCATGTGTTACTCTTTCTTCTTGGTTTTGTATAAAAGTGCCTTGAAACGGTGATAACACTAATTTATAGTTATTATGATATAGATTAATTAATCTGTAATTAATTTGTCAATTTTTTCTTTGCCTTTTAGAAAAATATAAAAAAAAAAAAGCTTGGATGGAGATCCTCGAACTGGCCCTCTTTGATGATGATGGTACCGAGCTGCAACATCTAAAGTCTTCTCGCTGCGTATTTCCAGATATGAAATTTTCTTTATTTAGTTACGCTTTCCTTTAAGAATTCCTCTTATGGCTGCGTTATTTTCAGCAATTAGTTTGGCAGTGCCGGCTGGGTACATTGACGTGTCCCCCTCTGACACATGCTATCTAGTGGGTAGGATCCATCTCGGCAGAGCTGGCGCCTTTCTCACATGCTGATTTATGTAGGATGTACCTACTGCGGCTGAATATACCATATAGGAAAGCGGCTTGTACATTGAAGGCATGCACGAGTTGTACTCACATAATCGTTGGGCAATGTTGCCCTCAATTAAAATGGTGCCTTCAGTGTAATTAGGATGAAGCGCATGCGTCACATGTAAGCGCTATGACAGAGAGGATGACGCGGATCTGGACATGCGCAGTGAAGGAATGGAGACGCTCAACGAAACATGATGGTGTATGCGGGCGCCATTTCATCTAGAGGTGCGATTTCTACGATCTTCATCTGATATACTTATGCACTTTATTATACACTTCTATTACTTATATATTATATGTTTATCTGATCGATGACCAGGGACGTTGTTCTTGTGATGCGGATCTCTTAAGCACATGTCACTTTATGCACATGCACTTTGTTTATTTTAGTATATGCATCATATGTATTCAATTTAATCATGATTGTAATCACAGTATGATTGGCTAGTCACTTGAGACATGCCTTTATATGTTGTCATTTTCACTGTTTCTATGCTGGAAGAAGGCTCTTGTGAGCCGAAACGTCGCAAAGTTGCCAAAGTTATGGGTGAATAAAGTTCCACTTATTTTTCACTTTTATCTGGAGTGCAGTCCTATTTTTCTCAAGCTATATATATATATATATATATATATATATATATATATATCTTGAATCCCATGCAAATTATGTGGGGGATGTATGTAATGGTCGGGGACTTTGACTGGAAATACCTATATATATATTTATATGTGTGTGAAACGTATGAAATCATCCGGTGACATCATACATCAGTACTGCGCTGTGTGTATAACAATATATATACAATCTCAGCGAGGTAGAGATGTATGATGTAACCGGAAGATTTTGCACATGTCACACCAGGTATTAAGTAATCATTTTAAAAGGGATGAAATACGAATGTAGTAGAGTTAACATACATGCTTTATGAGACGTGTTATGTAAACTTAATGCAATTAAATACGTTAAGATATTTTATTAACTGGCTTTTGTTTCAAGATTACGTGATGAGTTAAGAAATTTGAGTTAAGAGGTTGTGTGTTAATCATACTACATCTGTACGGATTAGCAGCATAACTGAATATATACATTACTGAGTGTTGTAGAGAGAGATACAAAATTCATGTAAGCATTGTACCTGGGCATAATCTCCTACTATAATCTTCTACCCGATCTGGGTGTAGGCGTTTGAGGCCGCAATATTTTTTTTGAATGGCCTTGTGGTCGTGCCATATCCCGCTTTTTAATTTTAATTCCGCCCGGACAGACCGTACAATGGCCTCTTTTTCAACCCTTTTCCAGGTCAATTTATTATACAAATATTCAAAAAAATATCCACTACAAAAAAACAAAAAGTATTTATGTCTTTAACCCCTTAAGGACTTAGGATGTACCGCTACGGCATGTTTCCCGAGTCCTTAAGGACCCATGACGTACCGGTACGTCATGAGTTTAAAATAAGATTGCGGCGCCCCGGGGGTTAAGCCGAACGGGATGCCGGCTAAAATCATTCAGCCGGCATCCTGTCACAACGCCGGGAGGGTCATGTGACCCCCCGTATCGGCGATCGCAGCAAACCACAGGTCAATTCAGACCTGCGGTTTGCTGCGCTTTTAGCCGATTCTGATCCGCGCGGTCTCTTACCGCAGGGATCAAACTTTAAAATGCCCGAAATAAAGTTTTATTAACCCCCCATGCACCCCTGAATGATATTATTTGGGCGGGTGTTGCAGGGGGGGTGTCGCAGGCGGTGCGGGAGGTGAGGGAGGCAGGCGGTGCGGCAGGCGGGATCGCGATCCCCCGCCCGCCTCCCCTTGAATAATCGTTGGTGGACAGTGGTTATACCAGGGTGTCAGCACATTGCTGACACCCTGGTATAAACGGCTGACATCGGTGATGCGATGTCAGCCGTTTAACCCTTTCCATACAGCGGTCCGTACGGACCGCTGTATGGAAAAGGTTAACAGCTCAGGGAGCATCCTCCCTCTCCCATCAGGGGGCTGCTGTGCCTTTGCAGCCCCCGGATGGGAAAGGGAGAGAGCCCCCAGACAGCCCCTCGACAGCCCCGTCCTTACCCTTCCCCGTCTGCGCAGTTGTGGCTACAACTGAGCAGACGGGGAAGGTTCCCATGGCAACAGGACGCCTTCTCAGGCATCCTGCTGTCCATGGTGCTGAACAGATCTATGCTAAAGGCATAGATCTGTTCAGACAAAGTGTAAGTAAAATACAGTACAGCACCCTATATAGTGTACTGTACTGTATTATACAGACATCAGACCCACTGGATCTTCAAGAACCAAGTGGGTCTGGGTCAAAAAAAAGTGAAAAAAGTTAAGATAAAAAATAAAAAACATATTTATCACTGAATAAAAAATAAATAAATAAAATACACTACACATATTAGGTATCGCCACGTCCGTAACGACCTGATCTATAAAACAGTCATGTTACTTTCCCCGCACGGTGAACGCCATAAAAATAAAAAAGTAAAAACTATGAAAAAATTGAAATTTTGCCCACCTTACTTCCCAAAAAAGGTAATAAAAGGGATCAAAAAAGTTGCATGTACGCCAAAATAGTACCAATAAAACCATAATCTCATCCCGCAAAAATCATACCCTACCCAAGATAATCGCCCAAAAACTGAAAAAACTATGGCTCTTAGAATATGGAAACACTAATACATGATTTTTTTTGTTTCAAAAATGAAATCATTGTGTAAAACTTAAATAAATAACAAAAAAGTATACATATTAGGTATCGACGCGTCCGTATCGACCGGCTCTATAAAAATATCACATGGGAAGTAAGGTGGTCAAAATTTCAATTTTCTCATAGTTTTTATTTTTTTATTTTTATGGCGTTCACCGTGCGGGGAAAGTAACATGACTGTTTTATAGATCAGGTTGTTACGGACGCGGCGATACCTAATATGTGTAGTGTATTTTATTTATTAATTTTTTATTCAGTGATAAACGTGTTTTTTTTTAGGTCATGTGACCACCGTAAAAAAATAAAAACGGTGTAAAAAAAGCCATTTTTTTGTAATCTTACGTCACAAAAAGTGTAATAGCAAGCGATCAAAAAGTCATATGCACCCCAAAATAGTGCCAATCAAACCGTCATCTCATCCTGCAAAAAATGAGACCCTATTTAAGATAATCGCCCAAAAACTGAAAAAACTATGGCTCTTAGACTATGGAGACACTAAAACATTTTTTTTGTTTTAAAAATGAAATCATTGTGTAAAACTTACATAAATAAAATAAATTGTATACATATTAGGTATCGCCAAGTCCGTGACAACCTGCTCTATAAAATTACCACATGATCTAACCTGTCAGATGAATGTTGTAAATAACAAAAAAAATAAACGTGCCAAAAAATCTATTTCTTGTTACCTTGCCGCACAAAGTGTAATATAGAGCAACCAAAAATCATATTTACCCTAAACTAGTACCAACAAAACTGCCACCCTATCCCGTAGTTTCTAAAATGTGGTCACTTTTTTGGAGTTTCTACTCTAGGGGTGCATCAGGGGGGCTTCAAATGGGACATGGTGTCAAAAAAAACAGTCCAGCAAAATCTGCCTTCCAAAAACCGTATGGCATTCCTTTCCTTCTGCGCCCTGCCGTGTGCCCGTACAGCGGTTTATGACCACATATGGGGTGTTTCTGTAAACTACAGAATCAGGGCCATAAATAATGAGTTTTGTTTGGCTGTTAACCCTTGCATTGTAACTGGAAAAAAAAAATGGAAAATCTGCCAAAAAAGTTAAATTTTGAAATTGTATCTCTATTTTCCATTAAATCTTGTGCAACACCTAAAGGGTTAATAAAGTTTGTAAAAATCAGTTTTGAATACCTTGAGGGGTGTAGTTTCTTAGATGGGGTCACTTTTATTGAGTTTCTACTCTAGGGGTGCATCAGGAGGGCTTCAAATGGGACATGGTGTCAAAAAACCAGTCCAGCAAAATCTGGCTTCCAAAAACCATACGGCGCACCTTTCCCTCTACGCCCTACTGTGTACCCGTACAGTAGTTTACGGCCACATATGGGGTGTTTCTGTAAACTGCATAGTCAGGGCAATAAAGATACAGTCTTGTTTGGCTGTTAACCCTTGCTTTGTTAGTGGAAAAAATGGGTTAAAATGGAAAATTAGGCAAAAAAATGAAATTCTCAAATTTCATCCCCATTTGCCAACAACTCTTGTGCAACACCTAAAGGGTTAACGGAGTTTGTAAAATCAGTTTTGAATACCTTGAGGGGTGTAGTTTATATAATGGGGTCATTTTTGGGCAGTTTCTATTATGTAAGCCTCACAAAGTGACTTCAGACCTGTAGTGGTCCCTAAAAATTGGGTTTTTGTAAATTTCTGAAAAATTTCAAGATTTGCTTCTAAACTTCTAAGCCTTGTAACATCCCCAAAAAATAAAATATCATTCCCAAAATGCTACAAACATGAAGTAGACATATGGGGAATGTAAAGTTATCACAATTTTTGGGGGTATTACTATGTATTACAAAAGTAGAGAAACTGAAACTTTGAAATTTGCAACTTTTTCAAAATGTTTGGTAAATATGCTATTTTTTTATGCAAAAAAAAATTACTTTTTTGACCCAATTTTAGCAGTGTCATGAAGTGAAAATATGTGACGAAAAAACAATCTCAGAACTGACTGGATAAGTCAAAGCGTTTTAAAGTTATCAGCACTTAAAGTGACACTGGTCAGATTTGCAAAAAATGGTCAAGTCCCTAAGGTGAAATAGGGCTGAGTCCTTAAGGGGTTAAAGGGGAAATATTAGATTTAAAGTTACCAATATAAGATCGGATTGTATTGCAATTATATGTATGTGAGGTCTGAGCAATCAGATATTGGCCAGCAAAGGCTTGGTTCACATCAGCATTCAGCCTTTCCGTTCTCCTACTCCATTATAGGGGCAGGAAAAAACGGAAAGAACGGATTCGGCACATAACTGAGCCGAACAGAGCCTACGGCCCCCATAGACCCCCATAGGCTATAATGGTATCCGTTAGGTTTACGCTCAGAAGATGATTTTGACAAAAGTAGTGCATGCAGGATTTTTATCTCCGCTTCAAAAATCTTCCTTAGGGTGTTTTTAGATTTTTCAAGGCACCTCGTACCTCTTGGTGTGTTATCACATCAATAGGGCTGTATACATAGGGCACCTTTGTATTCGTTTGTCTGTTTATTTGGTAGTCCACCACATAGCCAGCCTCCACCCCCTGTCACGCATCGAGGAAATAATAGGAGGTGGTAGTTTAGGCTCGAGGACAGGGAGTCCCCACCATTAGGGGGCGTCCCTAGGCTGAGGTGTAGCTTAGGGCATCAGTTTAGGGTTAATCTCCCCACCCACTATTAGCTCACCCAGCTATTGGAGGTTCTACCACAAGTAGTTTTGTTGAGTACGTCATTTGTGTTTGATCATTAATAAAATGTTATATATTCTTTATAAGGGTTATTTCTTTTGCTGGACTAGGCTATCTAAGATTAACCATAACTTACATGAACTAGAACTACCTTTATGGAGTGGGAAAAAGACTTGAACATTACCTTTACAGATAAAGACATCAAAACTATACTGACTACCCCAAAAAGTACTTCAAGATGTATCACAATTCAAGAAAATGCGTACAAGGTTCTTACCAGATGGAACCTTACACCTGACAAATAAAAAAAAAATGTATGGGACAACAACTGACAAATGTTAGAGATGTCATAACCAAGTAGGCAACTTCCTCCATATATGGTGGTCTTACCCCAAAATGATAGAATTTTGGGGTGCCATATTCAAACAGATTAAAACAATATTCAAGCTAACGGGCAAACAAATCCAACAACAACTGAAGATAGCACTATTATCTCTCATTTCTGGGGAATTCTCAACAAACACTAAAACATTGATCAGAATATTGTTCACCTCAGCAAGATTACTTATAGCTAGAGTTGAGCGAACACCTGGATGTTCGGGTTCGAGAAGTTCGGCCGAACTTCCCAGAAATGTTCGGGTTCGGGATCCGAACCCGACCCGAACTTCGTCCCGAACCCCATTGAAGTCAATGTGGACCCAAACTTTTCAGCACTAAAAAGGCTGTAAAACAGCCCAGGAAAGAGCTAGAGGGCTGCAAAAGGGAGCAACATGTAGGTAAATCCCCTGCAAACAAATGTGGATAGGGAAATGAATAAAAATAAAAATAAAATAAATAAAAATTAACCAATATCAATTGGAGAGAGGTCCCATAGCAGAGAATCTGGCTTCACGTCAGCAGAGAATCAGTCTTCATGCCATAGCAGAGAATCTGGCTTCACGTCACCCACCACTGTAACAGTCCATTGTCAAAAATTTAGGCCCCGGCACACAGGCAGAGGATCAGGGTCCCGTAACAGAGAATCTGGCTTCATGTCAGCAGAGAATCAGTCTGCATGTCATAGCAGAGAATCAGGCTTTACGTCACCCAACACTGGAACAGTCCATTGTCAGATATTTAGGCCCAGGCACCCAGGCAGAGGAGAGAGGTCCCGTAACAGAGAATCTGGCTTCATGTCAGCAGAGAATCAGTCTGCATGTCATAGCAGAGAATCAGGCTTCACGTCACCAAACACTGGAACAGTCCATTGTCAGATATTTAGGCCCAGGCACCCAGGCAGAGGAGAGAGGTCCCATAACAGAGAATCTGGATTCATGTCAGTAGAGAATCAGTCTTCATGTCATAGCAGAGAATCAGGCTTCACGTCACCCAACACTGGAACAGTACATTGTCAGATAATTAGGCCCCGTCACCCAGGCAGAAGAGAGAGGTCCCGTAACAGAGAATCTGGCTTCATGTCAGCAGAGAATCAGTCTGCATGTCATAGCAGAGAATCAGGCTTCACGTCACCCACCACTGTAACAGTCCATTGTCATATATTTAGGCCCAGGCACCCAGGCAGAGGAGAGAGGTCCCGTAACAGAGAATCTGGCTTCATGTCAGCAGAGAATTAGTCTTCATGTCACAGCAGAGAATCAGGCTTCACGTCACCCAACACTGGAACAGTCCATTGTCAGATATTTAGGCCCAGGCACCCAGGCAGAGGAGAGAGGTCCCATAACAGAGAATCTGGCTTCATGTCAGCACAGAATCAGTCTGCATGTCATAGCAGAGAATCATGCTTTACGTCACCCAACACTGGAACAGTCCATTGTCAGGTATTTAGGCCCAGGCACACAGGCAGAAAAGAGAGGTCCCGTAACAGAAAATCTGGCTTCATGTCAGCAGAGAATCAGTCTGCATGTCATAGCAGAGAATCAGGCTTCACGTCACCCAACACTGGAACAGTCCATTGTCAGATATTTAGGCCCAGGCACCCAGGCAGAGGAGAGAGGTCCTGTAACAGAGAATCTGGCTTCATGTCAGCAGAGAATCAGTCTGCATGTCATAACAGAGAATCAGGCTTCACGTCACCCACCACTGGAACAGGCCACTGTCAGATATTTAGGCCCAGGCACCCAGGCAGAGGAGAAAGGTCCCGTAAAAGAGAATCTGGATTCATGTCAGCAGAGAATCAGTCTTCATGTCATAGCAGAGAATCAGGCTTCACGTCACCCACCACTGGAACAGGCCACTGTCACATATTTAGGCCCAGGCACCCAGGCAGAGGAGAGAGGTCCCATAACAGAGATGCAGGCTTCATGTCAGCAGAGAATCAGTCTTCATGTCATAGCAGAGAATCAGGCTTCACGTCACCCACCACTGGAACAGGCCACTGTCAGATATTTTTAGGCCCCGGCACCCAGACATAGGAGAGAGGTCCCATAACAGAGATTCAGGCTTCATGTCAGCAGAGAATCAGTCTTCATGTCATAGCAGAGAATCAGGCTTCACGTCACCCACCACTGGAACAGACCACTGTCAGATATTTTTAGGCCCCGGCACCCATACAGAGGAGAGAGGTCCCATAACAGAGATTCAGCCTTCATGTCAGCAGAGAATCAGTCTTCTTGTCATAGCAGAGAATCAGGCTTCACGTCACCCACCACTGGAACAGGCCACTGTCACATATTTAGGCCCAGGCACCCAGGCAGAGGAGAGAGGTCCCATAACAGAGATGCAGGCTTCATGTCAGCAGAGAATCAGTCTTCATGTCATAGCAGAGAATCAGGCTTCACGTCACCCACCACTGGAACAGGCCACTGTCACATATTTAGGCCCAGGCACCCAGGCAGAGGAGAGAGGTCCCATAACAGAGATGCAGGCTTCATGTCAGCAGAGAATCAGTCTTCATGTCATAGCAGAGAATCAGGCTTCACGTCACCCACCACTGGAACAGGCCACTGTCAGATATTTTTAGGCCCCGGCACCCAGACAGAGGAGAGAGGTCCCATAACAGAGATTCAGGCTTCATGTCAGCAGAGAATCAGTCTTCATGTCATAGCAGAGAATCAGGCTTCACGTCACCCACCACTGGAACAGGCCACTGTCAGATATTTTTAGGCCCCGGCACCCAGACAGAGGAGAGAGGTCCCATAACAGAGATTCAGGCTTCATGTCAGCAGAGAATCAGTCTTCATTTCATAGCAGAGAATCAGGCTTCACGTCACCCACCACTGGAAAAGTCCATTGTCACATATTTAGGCCCGGGCACCCAGGCAGAGGAGAGAGGTCCCATAACAGAGATTCTGGCTTCATGTCAGCAGAGAATCAGTCTTCATATCATAGCAGAGTATCAGGCTTCATGTCACCCACCACTGGAACAGGCCACTGTCAGATATTTTTAGGCCCCAGCACCCAGACAGAGGAGAGGTTCATTCAACTTTGGGTTGCCCCGCAATATAATGGTAAAATGAAAATAAAAATAGGATTAAATGAGGAAGTGCCCTGGAGTACAATAATTTATTGTTAAGGGGAGGTAGTTAATGTCTAATCTGCACAAGGGATGGACAGGTCCTGTGGGATCCATGCCTGGTTCATTTTTATGAACGTCAGCTTGTCCACATTGGCTGTAGACAGGCGGCTGCGTTTGTCTGTAATGACGCCGCCTGCCGTGCTGAATACACGTTCAGACAAAACGCTGGCCGCCGGGCAGGCCAGCACCTCCAAGGCAAAAAAAGGCTAGCTCTGGCCACGTGGACAATTTGGAGACCCAGAAGTTGAATGGGGCCGAACCATCAGTCAGTACGTGGAGGTGTGTGCACACGTACTGTTCCACCATGTTAGTGAAATATTGCCTCCTGCTAACACGTTCCGTATCAGGTGGTGGTGGAGTTAGCTGTGGCGTGGTGACAAAACTTTTCCACATCTCTGCCATGCTAACCCTGCCCTCAGAGGAGCTGGCCGTGACACAGCTGCGTTGGCGAACTCTTGCTCCTCCTCTGCCTTCGCCTTGGGCTTCCACTTGTTCCCCTGTGACATTTGGTAAACTCTCAGTAGCGCGTCTACCAACGTGCGCTTGTACTCGCGCATCTTACTATCACGCTCCAGTGCATGAAGTAAGGTGGGCACATTGTCTTTGTACCGTGGATCCAGCAGGGTGGCAACCCAGTAGTCTGCACACGTTAAAATGTGGGCAACTCTGCTGTCGTTGCGCAGGCACTGCAGCATGTAGTCGCTCATGTAGCTAGGCTGCCCAGAGGTAAGGACAAGCTGTCCTCTGTGGGAGGCGTATCGTCATCGTCCTGCGTTTCCCCCCAGCCACGCACCAGTGATGGGCCCGAGCTGCGTTGGGTGCCAGCCCGCTGTGAATCTGCTTCATCCTCATCCTCCTCCACCTCCTCCTCATCCTCGTCCTCCTCGTCCTCCAGTAGTGGGCCCTGTCTGGCCACATTTGTACCTGGCCTCTGCTGTTGCAAAAAACCTCCCTCTGAGTCACTTCGAAGAGACTGGCCTGAAAGTGCTAAAAATGACCCCTCTTCCTCCTCCTCCTCCTGGGCCACCTCCTCTTCCATCATCGCCCTAAGTGTTTTCTCAAGGAGACATAGAAGTGGTATTGTAAAGCTGATAATGGTGTCATCGCCACTGGCCATGTTGGTGGAGTACTCGAAACAGCGCAACAGGGCACACAGGTCTCGCATGGAGGCCCAGTCATTGGTGGTGAAGTGGGGCTGATCCGCAGTGCGACTGATCCGTGCGTGCTGCAGCTGAAACTCCACTATGGCCTGCTGCTGTTTGCACAGTCTGTCCAGCATGTGCAAGGTGGAGTTCCACCTGGTGGGCACATCGCATATGAGGCGGTGAGCGGGAAGGCCGAAGTTACGCTGTAGCGCAGACAGGCGAGCAGCAGCAGTATGTGAACGCCGGAAGCGCGAACAGACGGCCCGCACTTTATGCAGCAGCTCTGACATGTCGGGGTAGTTGTGAATGAACTTCTGCACCACCAAATTCAGCACATGCGCCAGGTAAGGGATGTGCGTCAAAAAGGCTAGTCCCAGAGCTGCAACGAGATTTCGCCCATTATCGCACACCACCAGGCCAGGCTTGAGGCTCACCGGCAGCAACCACTCGTCGGTCTGTTGTTCTATACCCCGCCACAACTCCTGTGCGGTGTGGGGCCTGTCCCCCAAACATATGTGCTGTGCTGAAGTTGGTGGTGAAGGTGTGTGGCTGACTGGATGAGCAGGTGGAAGAAGAGGAGGAGGAAGCTGAGTAGGAGGAGGAGGAGACAGGAGGCAAAGAATGTTGCCCTGCGATCCTTGGCGGCGGAAGGACGTGCGCCAAACAGCTCTCCGCCTGGGGCCCAGCCGCCACTACATTTACCCAGTGTGCAGTTAGGGAGATATAGCGTCCCTGGCCGTGCTTACTGGTCCACGTATCTGTGGTTCGGTGGACCTTGCCACAGATGGCGTTGGGCAGTGCACACTTGATTTTATCGGACACTTGGTTGTGCAGGAAAGGCACGGCTCTCTTGGAGAAGTAGTGGCGGCTGGGAACAACATACTGTGGGACAGCAAGCGACATGAGCTGTTTGAAGCTGTCTGTGTCCACCAGCCTAAATGAAAGCATTTCATAGGCCAGTAGTTTAGAAATGCTGGCATTCAGGGCCAGGGATCGAGGGTGGCTAGGTGGGAATTTACGCTTTCTCTCAAATGTTTGTGAGATAGAGAGCTGAACGCTGCCGTGTGACATGGTTGAGATGCTTGGTGATGCAGGTGGTGGTGTTGGTGGTACATCCCATGTTTGCTGGGCGGCAGGTGCCAACGTTCCTCCAGAGGCGGAGGAAGAGGCCGAGGCGGCGGCAGCAGCAGAAGAGGCCGAGGCGGCAGCAGCAGAAGAGGTAGCAGGGGGAGCCTGAGTGACTTCCTTGTTTTTAAGGTGTTTACTCCACTGCAGTTCATGCTTTGCATGCAGGTGCCTGGTCATGCAGGTTGTGCTAAGGTTCAGAACGTTAATGCATCGGTTCAGGCTCTGATGGCACAGCATGCAAACCGCTCGGGTCTTGTCGTCAGCACATTGTTTGAAGAAGTGCCATGCCAGGGAACTCCTTGAAGCTGCCTTTGGGGTGCTCGGTCCCAGATGGCGGCGGTCAGTAGCAGGCGGAGTCTCTTGGCGGCGGGTGTTCTGCTTTTGCCCACTGCTCCCTCTTTGTCTTTTGCTACGCTGTTGGCTCGGTCTCACCACTGCCTCTTCCTCCGAACTGTGAAAGTCAGTGGCACGACCTTCATTCCATGTGGGGTCTAGGACCTCATCGTCCCCTGAATCGTCTTCCACCCAGTCTTGATCCCTGACCTCCTGTTCAGTCTGCACACTGCAGAAAGACGCAGCAGTTGGCACCTGTGTTTCGTCATCATCAGAGACGTGCTGAGGTGGAATTCCCATGTCCTCATCATCAGTAAACATAAGTGGTTGTGCGTTAGTGCATTCTATCTCTTACACCCCTGGGGAAGGGCTAGGTGGATGCCCTTGGGAAACCCTGCCAGCAGAGTCTTCAAACAGCATAAGAGACTGCTGCATAACTTGAGGCTCAGACAGTTTGAAATTGAAAGAAATGCTCCAGCACTACGGTAGATGGTATAAAAGCTCAGACAGTTTCCCTGATATGCATGGGGGTGATGTGACGGACTGATGGGCTTGGTTTTCATGCGCCATCTGTGCGCTTTCTGCAGAAGACTGGGTGGGAGATAACGTGAACGTGCCTGATGCACTGTCGGCCACCCAATTGACTAATGCCTGTACCTGCTCAGGCCTTACCATCCTTAGAACGGCATTGGGCCCCACCAAAGATGGCTGTAAATTCTGGCGGCTACTGGGACCTGAGGTAGTTGGTACACTAGGACGTGTGGCTGTGGCAGAACGGTCACGTCCTCTCCCAGCACCAGAGGGTCCACTAACACCACCACGACCATGTCCGCGTCCGCGTCCCTTACTAGATGTTTTCCTCATTGTTACCGTTCACCACAATAAGATAAATATTATTCGGGCCAATGTATTGAATTAATATTCAGGTCTTTTTTTACAGACACCTAACACTATCTGGCTATCTATTTAGATACCGTATTACACTAATACAGGCACACCAGTAATGACAGATTTAGCTGAATATAAATTTGAGGCCTATTATTTAGGCGCTGGGTGACAGGTATACGTTTACAGACAGAATTAGACTTGGATCTGCACTGTAGCGTGTGTGTGAAGTTCTTGAGAATTACCCTATCAGCACCTTGAATCTAATATACCCTTTTAGGGATAGATTTAAAGTAGGCCTGATACAGCAGAAACCACTAATTTTGAGAATTGCAAATTTGGGAATTGTTTTTCAACCCAGAACAAAAACTGTGCTTTGACAGACACTAAATAACTTGACCAGCTAAAACAGTAATGACAGATTTGGATGAATATAAATGTGAGGCCTATTTTTTAGGCGCTGGGTGACAGGTATACGTTTAATCACAGAATTAGACTTGGTTCTGCACTGTAGCGTGTGTGTGAAGTTCTTGAGAATTACCCTATCAGCACCTTGAATCTAATATACCCTTTTAGGGATAGATTTAAAATAGGCCTGATACAGCAGAAAAAACTAATTTTGAGAATTGCAAAATTGGGAATTGTTTTTCAACCCAGAACAAAAACTGTGCTTTGACGGACACTAAAAATAACTTGACCAGCTAAAACAGTACAGATTTGGATGAATATAAATGTGAGGCCTATTTTTTAGGCGCTGAGTGAAAGGTATACGTTTAATCACAGAATTAGACTTGGATCTGCACTGTAGCATGTGTGTGAAGTTCTTGAGAAGTACCCTATCAGCACCTTGAATCTAATATACCCTTTTAGGGATAGATTTAAAGTAGGCCTGATACAGCAGAAACCACTAATTTTGAGAATTGCAAAATTGGAAATTGTTTTTCAACCCAGTACAAAAACTGTGCTTTGACTGACACTAAAAATATCTTGACCATCTAAAACAGTACAGATTTGGATGAATATAAATGTGAGGCCTATTTTTTAGGCGCTGGGTGACAGGTATACGTTTAATCACAGAATTAGACTTGGATCTGCACTGTAGCGTGTGTGTGAAGTTTTTGAGAATTACCCTATCAGCACCTTGTCACGGAACCATGAACCAGACGTACAACAAGAGATAAGTGAAAATAAGAAGGCTTTATTGAAAATAAAGCTGTAAAGCAAAAGTCCAAACGAATGGTGAAACCGAAGCAGAGTCTTTGAGAGGCCAGAGATCAGGAACCAGAAGGGTAGTCAGACGAAGCCAGGATCAGGAACCAGCAGGGTAGTCAGACGAAGCCAGGATCAGGAACCAGCAGGGTAGTCAGACGAAGCCAGGATCAGGAACCAGCAGGGTAGTCAGACGAAGCCAGGATCAGGAACCAGAAGCAGCAGCAGTCTTAGAAGCATGTGAACACAGGAGGACCAAGCAAGGAACTGAAGCCACAGACCTCCTATATATATGAGCTAGGCATCCAGCTCCTCCCAGTGGGAAGGAGGAGCCGCAGGGTGGAAGGCTACAAGAAACACAGAAACCAAGATGGCCGCCAGCACATGTCAAACGAAGGAGAACAGCAAGAAGGTAAGACCATGACAGTACCTCCCCCTCAAGGGCCCCTCCTCCGCGGAGCAAAAAATGGTTTCTGAGGGAAGCGAGCGTGGAAGGCTCGGAGCAAGGCAGGAGCATGGACATCTGCGGAGGGAACCCAGGAACGCTCCTCTGGACCATAACCACGCCAATGGACCAAAAACTGCACCCGACCGCGGACCAGGCGTGAGTCCAGGATATTGCTCACCTCATACTCCTCATGATTGCCCACTCGGACCGGACGAGGCCGAGGAACCGAGGAAGTGAAACGATTACACACCAGTGGCTTCAACAGGGAGACATGAAACACGTTAGAGATCCGCATGCCAGGAGGAAGCGCAAGGGCATAGGCTACCGGGTTTACCCTGCGAAGCACTCGGAAGGGACCAACAAAGTGAGGCGCCAGCTTGGGAGTGGGCACTCGAAGGTTGAGGTTGCGGGTGGACAACCATACACGGTCTCCGACCTGGTAGGAAGGAGCAGGCGCTCGTCTGCGATCAGCCTGGAGTCTCTGGCGCTGCGCAGAGGCCTCAAGGGACTTCTGGATCTGTACCCAAGAAGCACGTAGGACGGAAAGGTGATCCTCCACAGCCGGAATATCCTGGGGAGAGAATACCTCCGGTAACACGGCAGGTTGGAACCCATAATTGGCCATGAAGGGAGACGTCCCAGAGGAAGAGTTCACCGCCGTGTTCCTGGCAAACTCAGCCCAAGGCAGAAGGTCAACCCAATTGTCTTGGTGATCGGAGACATAGCAACGAAGGAATTGCTCCAAGGCCTGATTGGATCGTTCTGCGGCCCCATTGGACTGAGGGTGGTAGGCCGAGGAGAAGAAGAGATGAATCCCCAACTGGGAGCAAAAGGCGCGCCAGAACCTGGACACAAACTGACTCCCCCGATCCGACACAACCTCCTTGGGCAAACCGTGCAACCGGAAGACCTCCCTGGCAAAAATCGTGGCCAACTCTTGTGCAGAGGGTAACTTCTTGAGAGGAACACAGTGGCACATTTTGGAAAACCGATCCACAATCATGAGAATGACCGTATGGCCTCGGGATGCAGGGAGGTCCACAATGAAATCCATCCCCAGGTGTGACCATGGGCGCTCCCCGGTGGCTATGGGTTGCAGAAGGCCCAACGGAAGGTGCCGAGGGGACTTACTCTGGGCACAAACGGAGCATGCCGCTACATATGCGGCGATGTCGGAACGTAGGGAAGGCCACCAGAACAGACGTGAAACAGCCCAGGACAGCTGATTCTTTCCAGGATGCCCCGCGGTCTTGGAGTTATGGCAGGTTCGCAACAACCGAGTGCGCAACTCCTCAGGCACAAAACATCTGCCGTTGGGTCTCCCAGGGGGAGCACCAGATTGAGCCGCCAAAATCTGCTCACCCAGGGGAGAGGTCAGGCTGGTGCGAATGGCGGCCAGGATCTGAGGTATGACCGAAGTCGGAATCGACTCCTCCCTGGACAGCTCGGAGTACTGCCGTGATAGGGCATCCGCCCTGATGTTCTTGGAACCGGGTAGGTAGGAGACCACGTAATTAAAACGTGACAAGAACAGAGCCCATCTGGCCTGACGTGGTGTCAATCTCTTGGCCTCAGAAAGGTAGGTCAGATTCTTATGGTCCGTCAGGATGAGAACCGGAACCACCGAACCCTCGAGCAAGTGCCTCCATTCTTTAAGGGCCTGCACGATGGCCAATAACTCCCTGTCACCAATCTGATAGTTGCACTCCGCGGAAGACAGTTTCCGGGAGTAAAACCCACAAGGAAGCAGAGGACCCTCTGGTGTTCTACGCTGAGACAGAAGGGCGCATACTCCCGTCTCAGACGCGTCCACCTCGAGGACAAAGGGCAACCCAGGGTTGGGATGCGACAGAATCGGAGCCGACACAAAAGCGGACTTTAGGGCCTCAAAAGCTCGGATGGCCTCGAGCGGCCAGACCTGGGAATTACTGCCCTTCCTGGTCAGATCCGTGAGAGGCTTGGCCAGCATGGAAAAGTCCCTGATGAACTTCCGATAATAATTGGCGAAGCCCAAAAAGCGCTGCAGGGAACGAAGACCACTGGGCTGGGGCCACTGTAAGACAGCCGAAACCTTCTCAGGATCCATGGAGAACCCCTCAGCGGAAATTATGTAACCTAAGAAGGTTACCTGGGATCGGTGAAATTCGCATTTCTCAAGCTTACCGAACAGCTTGTTCTCTCGTAACCGTTGCAACACTCGTCTGACATCCAGAATGTGGGCCTCCATGGATTCAGAATATACCAAGATGTCATCCAAATAGACCACCACACACTGCTGCAACAGGTCACGGAAAACATCGTTGATGAATTCCTGAAAGACTGCGGGCGCATTGCACAACCCAAAGGGCATAACCAAGGATTCATAATGACCGGTCCTGGTGTTAAACGCGGTCTTCCACTCATCGCCCGCCTTGATCCTTACCAGGTTATATGCCGCCCTCAGGTCGAGTTTGGTAAAGACCGTGGCCCCTTTAAGGCGATCGAACAGCTCGGAAATCAAGGGTATCGGGTAAGCGTTCTTGTTTGAAGAAGTGCCATGCCAGGGAACTCCTTGAAGCTGCCTTTGGGGTGCTCGGTCCCAGATGGCGGCGGTCAGTAGCAGGCGGAGTCTCTTGGCGGCGGGTGTTCTGCTTTTGCCCACTGCTCCCTCTTTGTCTTTTGCTACGCTGTTGGCTCGGTCTCACCACTGCCTCTTCCTCCGAACTGTGAAAGTCAGTGGCACGACCTTCATTCCATGTGGGGTCTAGGACCTCATCGTCCCCTGAATCGTCTTCCACCCAGTCTTGATCCCTGACCTCCTGTTCAGTCTGCACACTGCAGAAAGACGCAGCAGTTGGCACCTGTGTTTCGTCATCATCAGAGACGTGCTGAGGTGGAATTCCCATGTCCTCATCATCAGTAAACATAAGTGGTTGTGCGTTAGTGCATTCTATCTCTTACACCCCTGGGGAAGGGCTAGGTGGATGCCCTTGGGAAACCCTGCCAGCTGAGTCTTCAAACAGCATAAGAGACTGCTGCATAACTTGAGGCTCAGACAGTTTCCCTGATATGCATGGGGGTGATGTGACGGACTGATGGGCTTGGTTTTCATGCGCCATCTGTGCGCTTTCTGCAGAAGACTGGGTGGGAGATAACGTGAACGTGCCTGATGCACTGTCGGCCACCCAATTGACTAATGCCTGTACCTGCTCAGGCCTTACCATCCTTAGAACGGCATTGGGCCCCACCAAAGATGGCTGTAAATTCTGGCGGCTACTGGGACCTGAGGTAGTTGGTACACTAGGACGTGTGGCTGTGGCAGAACGGTCACGTCCTCTCCCAGCACCAGAGGGTCCACTAACACCACCACGACCATGTCCGCGTCCGCGTCCCTTACTAGATGTTTTCCTCATTGTTACCGTTCACCACAATAAGATAAATATTATTCGGGCCAATGTATTGAATTAATATTCAGGTCTTTTTTTACAGACACCTAACACTATCTGGCTATCTATTTAGATACCGTATTACACTAATACAGGCACACCAGTAATGACAGATTTAGCTGAATATAAATTTGAGGACTATTATTTAGGCGCTGGGTGACAGGTATACGTTTACAGACAGAATTAGACTTGGATCTGCACTGTAGCGTGTGTGTGAAGTTCTTGAGAATTACCCTATCAGCACCTTGAATCTAATATACCCTTTTAGGGATAGATTTAAAGTAGGCCTGATACAGCAGAAACCACTAATTTTGAGAATTGCAAATTTGGGAATTGTTTTTCAACCCAGAACAAAAACTGTGCTTTGACAGACACTAAATAACTTGACCAGCTAAAACAGTAATGACAGATTTGGATGAATATAAATGTGAGGCCTATTTTTTAGGCGCTGGGTGACAGGTATACGTTTAATCACAGAATTAGACTTGGTTCTGCACTGTAGCGTGTGTGTGAAGTTCTTGAGAATTACCCTATCAGCACCTTGAATCTAATATACCCTTTTAGGGATAGATTTAAAGTAGGCCTGATACAGCAGAAAAAACTAATTTTGAGAATTGCAAAATTGGGAATTGTTTTTCAACCCAGAACAAAAACTGTGCTTTGACGGACACTAAAAATAACTTGACCAGCTAAAACAGTACAGATTTGGATGAATATAAATGTGAGGCCTATTTTTTAGGCGCTGAGTGAAAGGTATACGTTTAATCACAGAATTAGACTTGGATCTGCACTGTAGCATGTGTGTGAAGTTCTTGAGAAGTACCCTATCAGCACCTTGAATCTAATATACCCTTTTAGGGATAGATTTAAAGTAGGCCTGATACAGCAGAAACCACTAATTTTGAGAATTGCAAATTTGGGAATTGTTTTTCAACCCAGAACAAAAACTGTGCTTTGACAGACACTAAATAACTTGACCAGCTAAAACAGTAATGACAGATTTGGATGAATATAAATGTGAGGCCTATTTTTTAGGCGCTGGGTGACAGGTATACGTTTAATCACAGAATTAGACTTGGTTCTGCACTGTAGCGTGTGTGTGAAGTTCTTGAGAATTACCCTATCAGCACCTTGAATCTAATATACCCTTTTAGGGATAGATTTAAAGTAGGCCTGATACAGCAGAAAAAACTAATTTTGAGAATTGCAAAATTGGGAATTGTTTTTCAACCCAGAACAAAAACTGTGCTTTGACGGACACTAAAAATAACTTGACCAGCTAAAACAGTACAGATTTGGATGAATATAAATGTGAGGCCTATTTTTTAGGCGCTGAGTGAAAGGTATACGTTTAATCACAGAATTAGACTTGGATCTGCACTGTAGCATGTGTGTGAAGTTCTTGAGAAGTACCCTATCAGCACCTTGAATCTAATATACCCTTTTAGGGATAGATTTAAAGTAGGCCTGATACAGCAGAAACCACTAATTTTGAGAATTGCAAAATTGGAAATTGTTTTTCAACCCAGTACAAAAACTGTGCTTTGACTGACACTAAAAATATCTTGACCATCTAAAACAGTACAGATTTGGATGAATATAAATGTGAGGCCTATTTTTTAGGCGCTGGGTGACAGGTATACGTTTAATCACAGAATTAGACTTGGATCTGCACTGTAGCGTGTGTGTGAAGTTTTTGAGAATTACCCTATCAGCACCTTGTCACGGAACCATGAACCAGACGTACAACAAGAGATAAGTGAAAATAAGAAGGCTTTATTGAAAATAAAGCTGTAAAGCAAAAGTCCAAACGAATGGTGAAACCGAAGCAGAGTCTTTGAGAGGCCAGAGATCAGGAACCAGAAGGGTAGTCAGACGAAGCCAGGATCAGGAACCAGCAGGGTAGTCAGACGAAGCCAGGATCAGGAACCAGCAGGGTAGTCAAACGAAGCCAGGATCAGGAACCAGCAGGGTAGTCAGACGAAGCCAGGATCAGGAACCAGAAGCAGCAGCAGTCTTAGAAGCATGTGAACACAGGAGGACCAAGCAAGGAACTGAAGCCACAGACCTCCTATATATATGAGCTAGGCATCCAGCTCCTCCCAGTGGGAAGGAGGAGCCGCAGGGTGGAAGGCTACAAGAAACACAGAAACCAAGATGGCCGCCAGCACATGTCAAACGAAGGAGAACAGCAAGAAGGTAAGACCATGACAGTACCTCCCCCTCAAGGGCCCCTCCTCCGCGGAGCAAAAAATGGTTTCTGAGGGAAGCGAGCGTGGAAGGCTCGGAGCAAGGCAGGAGCATGGACATCTGCGGAGGGAACCCAGGAACGCTCCTCTGGACCATAACCACGCCAATGGACCAAAAACTGCACCCGACCGCGGACCAGGCGTGAGTCCAGGATATTGCTCACCTCATACTCCTCATGATTGCCCACTCGGACCGGACGAGGCCGAGGAACCGAGGAAGTGAAACGATTACACACCAGTGGCTTCAACAGGGAGACATGAAACACGTTAGAGATCCGCATGTCAGGAGGAAGCGCAAGGGCATAGGCTACCGGGTTTACCCTGCGAAGCACTCGGAAGGGACCAACAAAGTGAGGCGCCAGCTTGGGAGTGGGCACTCGAAGGTTGAGGTTGCGGGTGGACAACCATACACGGTCTCCGACCTGGTAGGAAGGAGCAGGCGCTCGTCTGCGATCAGCCTGGAGTCTCTGGCGCTGCGCAGAGGCCTCAAGGGACTTCTGGATCTGTACCCAAGAAGCACGTAGGACGGAAAGGTGATCCTCCACAGCCGGAATATCCTGGGGAGAGAATACCTCCGGTAACACGGCAGGTTGGAACCCATAATTGGCCATGAAGGGAGACGTCCCAGAGGAAGAGTTCACCGCCGTGTTCCTGGCAAACTCAGCCCAAGGCAGAAGGTCAACCCAATTGTCTTGGTGATCGGAGACATAGCAACGAAGGAATTGCTCCAAGGCCTGATTGGATCGTTCTGCGGCCCCATTGGACTGAGGGTGGTAGGCCGAGGAGAAGAAGAGATGAATCCCCAACTGGGAGCAAAAGGCGCGCCAGAACCTGGACACAAACTGACTCCCCCGATCCGACACAACCTCCTTGGGCAAACCGTGCAACCGGAAGACCTCCCTGGCAAAAATCGTGGCCAACTCTTGTGCAGAGGGTAACTTCTTGAGAGGAACACAGTGGCACATTTTGGAAAACCGATCCACAATCATGAGAATGACCGTATGGCCTCGGGATGCAGGGAGGTCCACAATGAAATCCATCCCCAGGTGTGACCATGGGCGCTCCCCGGTGGCTATGGGTTGCAGAAGGCCCAACGGAAGGTGCCGAGGGGACTTACTCTGGGCACAAACGGAGCATGCCGCTACATATGCGGCGATGTCGGAACGTAGGGAAGGCCACCAGAACAGACGTGAAACAGCCCAGGACAGCTGATTCTTTCCAGGATGCCCCGCGGTCTTGGAGTTATGGTAGGTTCGCAACAACCGAGTGCGCAACTCCTCAGGCACAAAACATCTGCCGTTGGGTCTCCCAGGGGGAGCACCAGATTGAGCCGCCAAAATCTGCTCACCCAGGGGAGAGGTCAGGCTGGTGCGAATGGCGGCCAGGATCTGAGGTATGACTGAAGTCGGAATCGACTCCTCCCTGGACAGCTCGGAGTACTGCCGTGATAGGGCATCGGCCCTGATGTTCTTGGAACCGGGTAGGTAGGAGACCACGTAATTAAAACGTGACAAGAACAGAGCCCATCTGGCCTGATGTGGTGTCAATCTCTTGGCCTCAGAAAGGTAGGTCAGATTCTTATGGTCCGTCAGGATGAGAACCGGAACCACCGAACCCTCGAGCAAGTGCCTCCATTCTTTAAGGGCCTGCACGATGGCCAATAACTCCCTGTCACCAATCTGATAGTTGCACTCCGCGGAAGACAGTTTCCGGGAGTAAAACCCACAAGGAAGCAGAGGACCCTCTGGTGTTCTACGCTGAGACAGAAGGGCGCCTACTCCCGTCTCAGACGCGTCCACCTCGAGGACAAAGGGCAACCCAGGGTTGGGATGCGACAGAATCTGAGCCGACACAAAAGCGGACTTTAGGGCCTCAAAAGCTCGGATGGCCTCGAGCGGCCAGACCTGGGAATTACTGCCCTTCCTGGTCAGATCCGTGAGAGGCTTGGCCAGCATGGAAAAGTCCCTGATGAACTTCCGATAATAATTGGCGAAGCCCAAAAAGCGCTGCAGGGAACGAAGACCACTGGGCTGGGGCCACTGTAAGACAGCCGAAACCTTCTCAGGATCCATGGAGAACCCCTCAGCGGAAATGATGTAACCTAAGAAGGTTACCTGGGATCGGTGAAATTCGCATTTCTCAAGCTTACCGAACAGCTTGTTCTCTCGTAACCGTTGCAACACTCGTCTGACATCCAGAATGTGGGCCTCCATGGATTCAGAATATACCAAGATGTCATCCAAATAGACCACCACACACTGCTGCAACAGGTCACGGAAAACATCGTTGATGAATTCCTGAAAGACTGCGGGCGCATTGCACAACCCAAAGGGCATAACCAAGGATTCATAATGACCGGTCCTGGTGTTAAACGCGGTCTTCCACTCATCGCCCGCCTTGATCCTTACCAGGTTATATGCCGCCCTCAGGTCGAGTTTGGTAAAGACCGTGGCCCCTTTAAGGCGATCGAACAGCTCGGAAATCAAGGGTATCGGGTAAGCGTTCTTGATCGTGATGCGATTGAGACCCCTGTAATCGATGCAAGGCCTCAACTCACCGCCCTTCTTTTTCACAAAGAAAAATCCAGCCCCTGCCGGGGACGAGGATTTGCGAATGTGTCCGCGTGAAAGCGCCTCCCTCACGTACTCCTCCATGGCCTCATTCTCCGCTACCGACAGTGGATAGACTTTGCCACGAGGAGGAACGGCACCAGGTTGTAACTCTATGGCACAATCGTATGGGCGGTGCGGAGGTAGGGCAACCGCGCGCACCTTATCGAATACATCCCGGTACTCCTCGTATTCAGGAGGCAACAGAGAGTCCGAGGAAGTACACAGCAACTTGACAGACCCATGGATGCAACTAGCCCCACACTGCGGTGACCACGAGAGGATCTCGGCCGATCTCCAATCGAAAGTCGGATTATGCTTCTGGAGCCAGGGGTACCCCAAGACCACCGAGTAGTGTGGAGACGAAATAACCTGGAGACAGACCGACTCTCTGTGAACGGCACCAATGGCTATCCCCACTGGAAGGGTCTCATGAGTCACGTGTGACGACAGAAGGGGTCTGCCGTCTATCGCCTCAAGAGCCAGTGGGGAACCTCGAGCCTGCAGAGGAATGGAATTGGCGGCAGCGAACACACTATCAATGAACAAACCACCAGCACCAGAGTCCACCAACGCCTGGGTCGTCACCGAGCCCCCGACCCAGGAGAGGACAACAGTGATCAGTGGTTTGTCAACACGGGAAACCGGGGACGAGGAGACTCCACCCAAGATCTGCCCCCGACAGGATCTCAGGTACGAGCGTTTCCCGGACGGTTCGGACATGCCAACCGAAAATGCCCACCGAGACCACAGTACATGCATCGACCCTCGCGTCTCCGGAGTACCCTCTCCCCCTCGGACAGGCGAGCAAACCCCAGCTGCATGGGTTCACCCCCAGACAAGTCATCCCCAGGAGGCGTGGGAGGAGAGGGAGGCACGGGTGGGACAGCAAACGTAGGCGCCAATCTGTTAGAAGACCTCCGCAGGCTCTCCTTAAAGGAAGGTCTCTCCCTGAGTCTGGTGTCAATCAAAATCAGGAAAGAAATAAGAGACTCGAGCTCCACTGGTAGGTCCTTAGCTGCAACCTCATCCTTCAAGGCATCCGAGAGACCATGAGAGAAAGCAGCGACCAGAGCCTCATTATTCCAGCCCACCTCTGCTGCCAGGGTACGAAACTCAATGGCGTATTCAGCTACGGATCGTGAACCCTGTCTGATGGACATAAGGAGCTTCGCAGCAGAGGCAGCACGAGCCGGCACATCGAATACCTTCCGAAGAGAAGCAACAAAACCGGAAAACTCGGCAACCACCGGATTGTTGTTCTCCCATAAAGGGCTGGCCCAGGCCAAGGCCTTGTCCGAGAGCAGCGAGATCAAGAAGCCCACCTTTGATCTCTCAGTAGGAAAGGCATGTGGCAGCAACTCGAAATAACCAGCCCACCTGGTTAAGGAAACCTCGGCACTGAGTTGGCTCTCTCCCAAAGCGCTGTGGAAGAGGGGCAGAACCGATCATACCCCGAAACACCGCAGGCGCAACAACAGGTGTCGGGGTAGACTCTGGCGCAACAACCGGAGCGGCAGTAGGAGCGACAACCGACCCATCGGCAACGGGAGCGAAATGAGCCGTGCGTTCAAGCAGGGTTTGCAACGCCACAGCGAACCGACCCAACAGGTGATCCTGCTGATCAAGTCTGGCAACCAGCATGGGTAGCGAGGATGGCCCTGTACCGTCAGAACTCATGGCTTGGTCCTAATGTCACGGAACCATGAACCAGACGTACAACAAGAGATAAGTGAAAATAAGAGGGCTTTATTGAAAATAAAGCTGTAAAGCAAAAGTCCAAACGAATGGTGAAACCGAAGCAGAGTCTTTGAGAGGCCAGAGATCAGGAACCAGAAGGGTAGTCAGACGAAGCCAGGATCAGGAACCAGCAGGGTAGTCAGACGAAGCCAGGATCAGGAACCAGCAGGGTAGTCAGACGAAGCCAGGATCAGGAACCAGCAGGGTAGTCAGACGAAGCCAGGATCAGGAACCAGAAGCAGCAGCAGTCTTAGAAGCATGTGAACACAGGAGGACCAAGCAAGGAACTGAAGCCACAGACCTCCTATATATATGAGCTAGGCATCTAGCTCCTCCCAGTGGGAAGGAGGAGCCGCAGGGTGGAAGGCTACAAGAAACCCAGAAACCAAGATGGCCGCCAGCACATGTCAAACGAAGGAGAACAGCAAGAAGGTAAGACCATGACACACCTTGAATCTAATATACCCTTTTAGGGATAGATTTAAAGTAGGCCTGATACAGCAGATACCACTAATTTTGAGAATTGCAAATTTGGGATTTGGTTTTCAACCCAGAACAAAAACTGTGCTTTTTCGGACACTAAAAATAACTTGACCAGCTAAAAAAGTACAGATTTAGGTGAATATAAATGTGAGGCCTATTTTTTAGGCGCTGGATGACAGGTATACGTTTAATCACAGAATTAGACTTGGATCTGCACTGTAGCGTGTGTGTGAAGTTCTTGAGAATTACCCTATCAGCACCTTAAATCTAATATACCCTTTTAGGGATAGATTTAAAGTAGGCCTGATACAGCAGAAACCACAAATTTTGAGAATTGCAAATTTGTGAATTGTTTTTCAACCCAGAACAAAAACTGTGCTTTGACGGACACTAAATAACTTGACCAGCTAAAACAGTAATGACAGATTTGGATGAATATAAATGTGAGGCCTATTTTTTAGGCGCTGGGTGACAGGTATACGTTTAATCACAGAATTAGACTTGGATCTGCACTGTAGCGTGTGTGTGAAGTTGTTGAGAATTACCCTATCAGCACCTTGAATCTAATATACCCTTTTAGGGATAGAATTAAAGTAGGCCTGATACAGTACAGCAGAAACCACTAATTTTGAGAATTGCAAATTTGGGAATTGTTTTTCAACCCAGAACAAAAACTGTGCTTTGACGGACACTAAATAACTTGACCAGCTAAAACAGTAATGACAGATTTGGATGAATATAAATGTGAGGCCTATTTTTTAGGCGCTGGGTGACAGGTATACGTTTAATCACAGAATTAGATTTGGATCTGCACTGTAGCGTGTGTGTGAAGTTTTTGAGAATTACCCTATCAGCACCTTGAATCTAATATACCCTTTTAGGGATAGATTTAAAGTAGGCCTGATACAGCAGAAACCACTAATTTTGAGAATTGCAAATTTGGGAATTGTTTTTCAACCCAGAACAAAAACTGTGCTTTGACGGACACTAAATAACTTGACCAGCTAAAACAGTAAAGACAGATTTGGATGAATATAAATGTGAGGCCTATTTTTTAGGCGCTGGGTGACAGGTATACGTTTAATCACAGAATTAGACTTGGATCTGCACTGTAGCGTGTGTGTGTGAAGTTGTTGAGAATTACCCTATCAGCACCTTGAATCTAATATACCCTTTTCGGGATAGATTTAAAGTAGGCCTGATACAGCAGAAACCACTAATTTTGAGAATTGCAAAATTGGGAATTGTTTTTCAACCCAGAACAAAAACTGTGCTTTGAAGGACACTAAAAATAACTTGACCAGCTAAAATAGTAATGACAGATTTGGATGAATATAAATGTGAGGCCTATTTTTTAGGCGCTGGGTGACGGGTATACGTTTAATCACAGAATTAGACTTGGATCTGCACTGTAGCGTGTGTGTGAAGTGTGTGAATCTAATATACCCTTTTAGGGATAGATTTAAAGTAGTCCTGATACAGCAGAAACCACTAATTTTGACAATTGCAAAATTGGGAATTGTATTTCAACCCAGAACAAAAACTGTGCTTTGACGGACACTAAATAACTTGACCAGCTAAAGCAGTAATGACAGATTTGGATGAATATAAATGTGAGGCCTATTTTTTAGGCGCTGGGTGACAGGCTCAACTTGCCCCTGATGTAGTATTTGGCCAAAAAATAACCACACTATTGATGGTTAAATGCACTTCTGACAGGCTGAACTTGCCCCTGATGTAGTATATGGCCAAAAAATAACCACACTATTGATGGTTAAATGCACTTGATGAAAGCTTGATTCTGATGTAGGATATAGCAAAAAATAACCACACTATTGATGGTTAAATGCACTTGGGTGACAGGCTCAGCTTGCCCCTGATGTAGTATATGGCCAAAAAATAACCACACTATTGATGGTTAAATGCACTTGATGAAAGCTTGACCCTGATGTAGGATATAGCAAAAAATAACCACACTATTGATGGTTAAATGCACTTGGGTGACAGGCTCAGCTTGCCCCTGATGTAGTATATGGCCAAAAAATAACCACACTATTGATGGTTAAATGCACTTGATGAAAGCTTGACCCTGATGTAGGATATAGCAAAAAATAACCACACTATTGATGATTAAATGTACTTGGTGGCAGCTTGTGCTGGCGCACCCCAAGCCACAAAATGGCCGCCGATCATTCCAGAAAAAAGTGACTGAAAAACGCTCTGGGCAGCCTAAAAACAGTGAGCAATTGAATAGCAGCAGTTCAATGATCCACAGCTGTAGATCGATCACTGAATGAAGTCTTTTGGAGGAGTTAATCACTGCCTAATCTCGCTTTAACGTCGCAGCTGCAACCTCTCCCTACACTTGTATCAGCAGAGTGACATGCAGCGCTACGTGACCCAAGCTTATATAGAGGCTGGGTCACATGCTGCACTGGCCAATCACAGCCATGCCAATAGTAGGCATGGCTGTGATGGCCTCTTGGGGCAAGTAGTATGATGCTTGTTGATTGGCTGCTTTGCAGCCTTTCAAAAAGCGCTAAGAAAGCGCCGAACACCGAACTCGAACCCAGACTTTTATGAAAATGTTCGGGTTCGGGTCCGTGTCACGGACACCCCAAAATTCGGTACGAACCCGAACTATACAGTTCGGGTTCGCTCATCCCTACTTATAGCGAATAATTAGAAATCAGAAAGGGCACCTACATTCGCGCATTGGATGATCAATGTAAATGATTTGGCAAGGCTTGAAGAGCTATCCCATTGGGAGCTCAAAAGCCATCATAAATTTTAAATAATCTTGGCACCTTGGTCTAAAAGGAAACAGTCCGAGAGTAGCAAATAGTAAACCCAACTCAGGGCAACTCAAAATCTGATTAATATGCACACAATTAGACCTAAGGTTTTAAACCACACTCTCAAAACTGACCACTTAAAATCCAATTGGACTAGCGTGGATGACATAAAATATCTATATTCTTTAGCCGTTTAAATTTCGGACACACTGAATGATTCATTCGACACCCTGTTTTTCTTGAATTTACTAACCCAGACCCCCCCCTGTATTTGGCTAGTTTACAATTATTTCATGTTACCCATGTATGCTATCAGACGATTTTTACTTGTCTTCTCTCTTCAAAACAGTTCAATAGAACCTCTTTTATATTGGATTATAGGTCAAGATACAGAGACATAATAAAATTGATATAGCCAAGACATTTCTCTGTTTTCAAATTGTCTAGATATTTATGATGAAGACAATGCTGCACATTGAGCTTTATGTATCCAAATTTCTTGACAATGTTTTGTTATGACATTCTTGTTAAAAAATCAATTAAAAGAATCTTACAATAAAAGAAAAAAGAAATGCATTAATGCCGGATCTGGCACCAAGTGTTCCGGCAAAACAGATCCGGTTTTCCGGTCTGCGCATGCGCAGACCTTTAAAAATGCAAAAAGAGTAAATACAGGATCCATTTTTCTGAATGACATCGGAGAGACGGATCCGGTGTTTCAATGCATTTGTTAAACGTATCCGGATCCGTCTACAAATGCTATCCGTTTCCACAAGAATTTCTGGATCCGGCGGCGACGGAACTGTCTGCCGGATCTTCACAACGCAAGTGTGAAAGTACCCTAACATACTTTCTCTATCAATTCATCCTGTTCTCAATATCATAACTTATGCTGTAATTGAACAAAAACCTTCATAGTTGGTTGTAATATTATGGGGGTCATTTGTCAAGTGCAGCATTTTCTAGTCTGTTCTTAATATCCCCTGCACCAGCCAAAATTGAGTAAATGATGATAAATCCCACCCATGCCCTGCCCTTGGCTCACCGCCTTTTCAGAAGGTGGATAAGGCGGTGTAGAAACTAAATTTAGCAGCAATAGTGCTTCAAAAGGTTACTAAATTACCACCTATTAAAGCAATTTTTTTAACCTGGAAGTAAATAATGAAGTAGGGATTTCAAAACCCCCCAAAAAAGTGATAGATTAATGGAAACAGCTAGAGCTTTTATTTATACTGTAAGCATACCTCTTAACTAGGGATGAGCGAACCCGAACTGTATAGTTTTGGGGTGTCCGTGACACGGACCCGAACCCGAACATTTTCGTAAAAGTCCAGGTTCGGGTTCGGTGTTCGGCGCTTTCTTGGTGCTTTTTGAAAGGCTGCAAAGCAGCCAATCAACAAGCGTCATACTACTTGCCCCAAGAGGCCATCACAGCCTTGCCTACTATTGGCATGGCTGTGATTGGCCAGTGCAGCATGTGACCCAGCCTCTATATAAGCTTGGGTCACGTAGCGCTGCACGTCACTCTGCTGATACAAGCGTAGGGAGAGGTTGCTGCTGCGACGTTAGGGCGAAATTAGGCAGATTAACTCCTCCAAAAGACTTAATTCAGTGATCGATCTCCAGCTGTGGATCATTGAAGTGTTGATATTTAATTGCTCACTTTTTTTAGGCTGCCCAGAGCGTTTTTATATCACTTTTTTCTGGGGTGATCTGCGGCCATTTTGTGGCTTGTGGTGTGCCAGCACAAGCTACCACCATGTGCATTTAACCATCAATAGTGTGGTTATTTTTTGCTATATCCTACATCAGGTGCAGGCTGAGCCTGTGTCACCCAAGTGCATTAAACCATCAATAGTGTGGTTATTTTTTGGCCATATACTACATCAGGGGCAAGTTGAGCCTGTCACCCAGCGCCTAAAAAATAGGCCTGACATTTATATTCAACCAAATCTGTACTGTTTTAGCTGGTCAAATTATTTGTAGTGACCGTAAAAGCACAGTTTTTGTTCTGGGTTGAAAAACTATTTCCAAATTTGCCATTCTCAAAATTTGTAGTTTCTGCTATATCAGGCCTACTTTAAATCTATCCCAAAAAGGATATCTTAGATTGAAGGTGCTGATAGTGTCATTCTGAAAAACTTAACACACACGCTACAGTGCAGATACAAGTCTAATTCTGTGATTAAAGGTATATCTGTCACACAGCGCGTAAAAAATAGGCTTCACATTTATATTCAACCAAATCTGTACTGTTTTAGCTGGTCAAATTATTTGTAGTGACCGTAAAAGCACAGTTTTTGTTCTGGGTTGAAAAACTATTCCCAAATTTGCCATTCTCAAAATTAGTAGTTTCTGCTATATCAGGCCTACTTTAAATCTATCCCAAAAAGGATATCTTAGATTGAAGGTGCTGATAGTGTCATTCTGAAAAACTTAACACACACGCTACAGTGCAGATACAAGTCTAATTCTGTGATTAAAGGTATATCTGTCACACAGCGCGTAAAAAATAGGCCTCACATTTATATTCAACCAAATCTGTCATTACTTGTGTGCCTGTATTAGTGTAATACGGTACCTAAATAGATAGCCAGACAGTGTTAGGTGTCTGTAAAAAAAGGCCTGAATTTTAATTCAATACATTGGCCCGAATAATATTTTTCTTATTGTGGTGAACGGTAACAATGAGGAAAACAACTAGTAAGGGACGCGGACATGGACATGGTCGTGGTGGTGTTAGTGGACCCTCTGGTGCTGGGAGAGGACGTGGCCGTTCTGCCACAGCCACACGTCCTAGTGTACCAACTACCTCAGGTCCCAGTAGCCGCCAGAATTTACAAGGATATTTGGTGGGGCCCAATGCCGTTCTAAGGATGGTAAGGCCTGAGCAGGTACAGGCATTAGTCTATTGGGTGGCCGACAGTGCATCCAGCACGTTCACATTATCTCCCACCCAGTCTTCTGCAGAAAGCGCACAGATGGCGCATGAAAACCAAGCCCATCAGTCCGTCACATCACCCCCATGCATATCAGGGAAACTGTCTGAGCCTCAAGTTATGCAGCAGTCTCTTATGCTGTTTGAAGACTCTGTTGGCAGGGTTTCCCAAGGGCATCCACCTAGCCCTTCCCCAGGGGTGGAAGAGATAGAATGCATTAACGCACAACCACTTATGTTTCCTGATGATGAGGACATGGGAATACCACCTCAGCACGTCTCTGATGATGACGAAACACAGGTGCCAACTGCTGAGTCTTTCTGCAGTGTGCAAACTGAACAGGAGGTCAGGGATCAAGACTGGGTGGAAGACGATGCAGGGGACAATGAGGTCCTAGACCCCACATGGAATGAAAGTCGTGCCACTGACTTTCACAGTTCGGAGGAAGAGGCAGTGGTGAGACCGAGCCAACAGCGTAGCAAAAGACAAAGAGGGAGCAGTGGGAAAAATCAGAACACCCGCCGCCAAGAGACTCCGCCTGCTACTGACCGCCGCCATCTGGGACCGAGCACCCTAAAGGCAGCTTCAAGGAGTTCCCTGGCATGGCACTTCTTTAAACAATGTGCTGACGACAAGACCCGAGTGGTTTGCACGCTGTGCCATCAGAGCCTGAAGCGAGGCATTAACGTTCTGAACCTTAGCACAATCTGCATGACCAGGCACCTGCATGCAAAGCATGAACTGCAGTGGAGTAAACACCTTAAAAACAAAGAAGTCACTCAGGCTCCCCCTGCTACCTCTTCTGCTGCTGCTGCCGCCTCGGCCTCTTCTGCTGCAGCCGCTGCCTCGGCCTCTTCCTCCGCCTCTGGAGGAACGTTGGCACCTGTCGCTTGCTGTCCCACAGTATGTTGTTCCCAGCCGGCACTACTTCTCCAAGAGAGCCGTGCCTTCCCTGCACAACCAAGTGTCCGATAAAATCAAGTGTGCACTGCGCAACGCCATCTGTGGCAAGGTCCACCTAACCACAGATACGTGGACCAGTAAGCACGGCCAGGGACGCTATATCTCCCTAACTGCACACTGGGTAAATGTAGTGGCGGCTGGGCCCCAGGCGGAGAGCTGTTTGGCGCACGTCCTTCCGCCGCCAAGGATCGCAGGGCAACATTCTTTGCCTCCTGTCTCCTCCTCCTCCTACTCAGCTTCCTCCTCCTCTTCTTCCACCTGCTCATCCAGTCAGCCACACACCTTCACCACCAACTTCAGCACAGCCCGGGGTAAACGTCAGCAGGCCGTTCTGAAACTCATATGTTTGGGGGACAGGCCAAACACCGCACAGGAGTTGTGGCGGGGTATAGAACAACAGACCGACGAGTGGTTGCTGCCGGTGAGCCTCAAGCCCGGCCTGGTGGTGTGCGATAATGGGCGAAATCTCGTTGCAGCTCTGGGACTAGCCGGTTTGACGCACATACCTTGCCTGGCGCATTTGCTGAATTTGGTGGTGCAGAAGTTCATTCGCAACTACCCCGACATGTCAGAGCTGCTGCATAAAGTGCGGGCCGTCTGTGTGCGCTTCCGGCGTTCACACCCTGCTGCTGCACGCCTGTCTGCGCTACAGCGTAACTTCGGCCTTCCCGCTCACCGCCTCATATGCGATGTGCCCACCAGGTGGAACTCCACCTTGCACATGCTGGACAGACTGTGCGAGCAGCAGCAGGCCATAGTGGAGTTTCAGCTGCAGCACGCACGGGTCAGTCGCACTGCGGAACAGCACCACTTCACTACCAATGACTGGACCTCCATGCGAGACCTGTGTGCCCTGTTGCGCTGTTTCGAGTACCTCACCAACATGGCCAGTGGCGATGACGCCGTTATCAGCGTTACAATACCACTTCTATTTCTCCTTGAGAAAACACTTAGGGCGATGATGGAAGAGGAGGTGGCCCAGGAGGAAGAGGAGGAAGAGGGGTCATTTTTAGCACTTTCAGGCCAGTCTCTTCGAAGTGATTTAGAGGGAGGTTTTTTGCAACACCAGAGGCCAGGTACAAATGTGGCCAGACAGGGCCCACTACTGGAGGACGAGGAGGACGAGGATGAGGAGGAGGTGGAGGAGGATGAGGATGAAGCATGTTCACAGCGGGGTGGCACCCAAAGCAGCTCGGGCCCATCACTGGTGCGTGGCTGGGGGGAAACACAGGACGATGACGATACGCCTCCCACAGAGGATAGCTTGTCCTTACCTCTGGGCAGCCTGGCACACATGAGCGACTACATGCTGCAGTGCCTGCGCAACGACAGCAGAGTTGCCCACATTTTAACGTGTGCGGACTACTGGGTTGCCACCCAGCTGGATCCCCGGTACAATGACAATGTGCCCACCTTACTTCCTACACTGGAGCGTGATAGGAAGATACGCGAGTACAAGCGCACGTTGGTAGACGCGCTACTGAGAGCATTCCCAAATGTCACAGGGGAACCAGTGGAAGCCCAAGGCGAAGGCAGAGGAGGAGCAAGAGGTCGCCAACGCAGCTGTGTCACGCCCAGCTCCTCTGAGGGCAGGGTTAGCATGGCAGAGATGTGGAAAAGTTTTGTCACCACGCCACAGCTAACTGCACCACCACCTGATACGGAACGTGTTAGCAGGAGGCAACATTTCACTAACATGGTGGAACAGTACCTGTGCACACACCTCCACGTACTGACTGATGGTTCGGCCCCATTCAACTTCTGGGTCTCCAAATTGTCCACGTGGCCAGAGCTAGCCTTTTATGCCTTGGAGGTGCTGGCCTGCCCGGCGGCCAGCGTTTTGTCTGAACGTGTATTCAGCACGGCAGGGGGCGTCATTACAGACAAACGCAGCCGCCTGTCTACAGCCAATGTGGACAAGCTGACGTTCATAAAAATGAACCAGGCATGGATCCCACAGGACCTGTCCATCCCTTGTGCAGATTAGACATTAACTACCTCCCCTTAACAATATATTATTGTACTCCAGGGCACTTCCTCATTCAATCCTATTTTTATTTTCATTTTACCATTATATTGCGGGGCAACCCAAAGTTAAATGAACCTCTCCTCTGTCTGGGTGCCGGGGCCTAAATATGTGACAGTGGCCTGTTCCAGTGGTGGGTGACGTGAAGCCTGATTCTCTGCTATGACATGAAGACTGATTCTCTGCTGACATGAAGCCTGAATCTCTGTTATGGGACCTCTCTCCTCTGCCTGGGTGCCTGGGCCTAAATATGTGACAGTGGCCTGTTCCAGTGGTGGGTGACGTGAAGCCTGATTCTCTGCTATGACATGAAGACTGATTCTGTGCTGACATGAAGCCAGATTCGCTGTTACGGGACCTCTCTCCTCTGTCTGGGTGCCTGGGCCTAAATATGTGACAGTGGCCTGTTCCAGTGGTGGGTGACGTGAAGCCTAATTCTCTGCTATGACATGAAGACTGATTCTCTGCTGACATGAAGCCTGAATCTCTGTTATGGGACCTCTCTCCTCTGCCTGGGTGCCTGGGCCTAAATATGTGACAGTGGCCTGTTCCAGTGGTGGTTGACGTGAAGCCTGATTCTCTGCTATGACATGAAGACTGATTCTCTGCTGACATGAAGCCTGAATCTCTGTTATGGGACCTCTCTCCTCTGCCTGGGTGCCTGGGCCTAAATATGTGACAGTGGCCTGTTCCAGTGGTGGGTGACGTGAAGCATGATTCTCTGCTATGACATGCAGACTGATTCGCATCAGTTTGGATAAATCTCCCCAATGTATTGGACACATGTGATCAGTTTATACAATAATTCAGTGTTGTCTCGTTTGGGGTTTTATTGTGAATTGTTTACAGGGCCTGCTAGGTAATGTGGATAATTAGCAAACTGTCAATGATATTTATTCCTATTTTTAAGTTTAACTAATAATAATACAATATATTTGTAATACCTTATATGTTACTCACTGTATTCTGACTTTCATACAATTAATTATTCCAAAAATATAAGACACAATATGCAGATAAAAATAGACAGGATGCAGAATTCAAGCTCTGAATTCTCTATTAGCCAATATTTTTTTTATTTCTTGAGAACTACTTTCTGACAGTACATGTCTGCAGCTTCCATCTCACAGCATAATAGGAATAGTTGCTTCCTTAACGTCTTAGTCATCACTGGATATATGTCAAACCAAACTGTCATGACATTCTTTATCCATAAGACAAAAGTTTGACATTAATATTGACAATTATATATTCTTAAGTTCAGTTCTTAAGTATATTTGTAAATAGATAGATAGATAGATAGATCTTGCAAGCCAATCAATGATCTATTGATATTATGGTGAAAGGTTCAATTTAGCACATTCATTGCATGGACCCAAAGGCATACTATAGAATCACACCATGTGAATGCAATGGGTATTTTTAGGAAGATGGGGTATAGGTCTGTTTGGCCGTATCCTCTTTAACCTTTTGTTATCTTCTATGCACACCACTACTGGATCTACTATTTCATTAGTCATTTCTATAAAACGTGTCTATGATGCATGAAATATACATTATAGGCTCACTATAAATACTGCAAGAAATTATATTCATTAATTATCATGACATGTAATCTTACTCTAAACTTTTAGAACTGGTATCAAAGAACTGATTTCTATTATTCTATTATTCCTATTTTTATAAATTGGAATAATTATATTTTGGCTTAATGCTGACTAGTGGTACTGATGGGTTGACATTAAAGCCTTATCCCTTTGTTTTTAGCGGAGTAACCCTTCACATGCCACCATGGTGTGTGTAGGGTTTTAAGAGGAAGGGGGCTCCCTCTTACTTCATTGCCCCCCCCCCTCCCGATGCCATACACAGGCATTGGAGCCTGACAGCCACGAAAGCCCAGGATATCCAGCTCCCTGGCTGGGTCTCCTAGGCAACTGTAAGACACTGACAGTTCAATGCAACACAATACAGCATTTATTGTACTGCATTGAAACAGGGATCAAACCCAGAAAAGCTGAAGCCTTACAATGGGACAAAAAAAAAAAGTGTTTTTTGCGTTCCGTATACGGTCCGTATACGGAAACATTCATTTCAACTCCGTATGCATTCCGTTTCCGTATTTCTGTTTTTCCGTTCCGTTTTAACATAGAACATGTCCTATTATTGCCCGCAAATCACGTTCCGTGACTCCATTAAAGTCAATGGGTCCGCAAAAAAAACGGAACACATACGGAAATGCATCCGTATGTCTTCCATTTCCGTTCCGTTTTTTGCTGAACCATCTATTGAAAATGTTATGCCCAGACCAATTTTATCTATGTAAATACTGTATGCTGTATATGCCATACGGAAAAACGGAACGGAAAAACGGAACGGAAACAGAAACACAACGGAAACAAAAAACTGAACAACGGATCCATGAAAAACGGACCGCAAAACACTGGAAAGGCCATACGGTCGTGTGCAATAGGCCTAACATCCACAATATATCATGGTCTGACCATGCCCCTATCACTATATTTGTGGGCGAGCGATCGAGTTTGAGCCCCTTTCTGCTATAGAGACTGAATAACTCACAATACCTATAAACCACAGATGCACTGTTTCATTGAAGAGTATTTTTCCTTTAATGATAATGATATGACTTCAAATAGTACACTTTGGAGTGCCATGAAAGCCACAGTGAGAGGACGCTTTATACAACAATCCTCATTTGATAAGAAAAGTAGACAGGCTAAACAGCTTAACCTACAAATGCAATTAACAGACCTTCATAGGTGGAATAAGGGGTGTACTCGGCTGAATTGGCTCAAAAGATTTCCAAGGTACAAGGCGAACTACATACTCTTAACACCTATCAATTCGACCTAGCACTAAGACACCTTCATCTGAAACATTATTGGCACGATAAGTCAGGAGCCTTGCTGGCTCGTTGTCTCAAATCCTTTACTCTTAAATCCAAAATACCATACTTACAGGGCCCAAATGGAACAAAAATTATGGATCCTAAGAGAATTGCTAACTTCTTTGCTAATTATTACAATACCCTCTATAATTTGAAAGAAGACAATGCGACACACCAACCACCTCATTATGGAATTGAGTCATTCTTAAGCCAAATTTCCCTTTCTAAGATTTCCACATCCCAAGTACAATTGTCTGCAGACATTACTGAACAGGAAGTGGTGAAAATTACTGAATCACTACCCTTGCATAAATCCCCTGGTCCATACGGATTGACAGGTGAATTTTATAGGGCCCACAAAGCCACTCTTGCTCCCTATTTAACTAAAGTATATAATGATGTTTCTAGAACAAGTAGATTCCCAGCAGAAATGTTAGAAGCACTAATTGTTACTTTACCTAAACCAAGGAAGCCTCCAGACACACCAGCCAATTTTAGACCTATTTCCCTCCTAAATATCGACCTAAAAATATATGCGAAGATTTGGGCTCACAGGCTGAATGATGTTCTACCCACAATAATCTGCAATGATCAGGTGGTTTTTGTGAAGGGCCTCAGATGTGACCCGTAGATTTCTAAATATCGGTGGTGGCTAAACGTTGGACACCTTCTCTGCTTCTCTCTCTGGATGCGGAGAAGGCGTTTGATAGCAACCACTGGGGATATATTAGGGAGGTACTAGGGAGTTTGGAACTTTCCACTAATGTTCTTACCCCTATTATGGCATTATACACCAACCCTTCTGCAAAGATCTCCACCTCGGGCTCTATTTCTGACTCATTCACCATTACCAATGGAGTTAGGCAGGGGTGCCCGTTGTCCCCTCTTATTTTTGATATGATTATGGAACCATTGGCTCAGCAGATTAGAACATCTCCAGATATTAAGGGCATCAGAATAGGTTCAGAAGAACATAAAATTGGACTCTTTGCGGAGAAATGTTCTAATTTTCCTTAGCAAACCGGAAACATCTCTACCCCATGTGATGGATATTTTAACCCAATTTTCCAAAGTTGTCTAGTTCATAAAAAAAGGTTAGAAAACTGATGGAAACCCCATCAAAATGGTTTGGAAACAGCATTAAGAGGATAGCTGGATGCGTCTTAAACTCCTATTATGTACAACATACAACCACACAAAGGCTATATGCCAAAAGCCAGGTATGTGCAAGCCATCAATCTATCCATGAGACAGAAAAGACCCAGCATACCTTACAATGGCATCCTTGTGCACCATGAGATATCCCAAACCAGCTCTCATCTGACTGAGAACCAGTAAACCTTAAAGTTATTTTGCATCTGTTGGATGGCTTGGGTGGACCTGCACACCTAGATCAATATCATTAGGGCGACAAAAAGTTTTCTAATTGTCCTAACATAATATTCAATAACCTTTCTATACAGTTTTGTTATGTAAAAACTAATTTGCATAAACAGGGGCATATAGGAAAGACATGCAAATGAGCAGAATCTGCATTGTTTTTCAGCTGTCATAAGACTATGAAAACCAATAGATGGCCCTATTGAGTTATGAACAGCGCCATCTATTGGTTTCACAATCTTATGACAACAAACTAATAGTTTTGTCAGAAGACTATGAAACCAATAGATGGTGCTGTTCATAACTCAATAGCACCATCTATTGGTTTCATAGTTTTCTGACAAGAATATTAGACTATGAGTCTTATGACAACCTTATTAGTGTAGCCTTTTGCATGGAAAATTCGTGATTAGAATATTTGCGATCTACACTGAGTTATTACCCAGCTTTCCCAGTGTCAGATATCTTCACTGAGTTATTACCCAAGTTTCCCAGTGTCAGATTTTATCACTGAGTAATTACCCAGCTTTCCCAGTGTCAGATATCATCACTCAGTTATTACCCATCTTTTCCAGTGTCAGATATTATCACTGACCTACTACCCAGCTTTCCCAGTGTCAGATATCTTCACTGAGTTATTACCCAACTTTCCCAGTGTCAGATATCTTCACTGAGTTAACACCCAACTTTCCCAGTGGCAGATTTTATCATTGAGTTATTACCCACCTTTCCCAGTGTGAGATATCTTCACTGAGTTATTACCCAACTTTCCCAGTGGCAGATTTTATCATTGAGTTATTACCCACCTTTCCCAGTGTGAGATATCTTCACTGAGTTATTACCCAGCTTTCCCAGTGTCAGATTTTATCACTGAGTTATTATCCAGCTTTCCCAGTGTCAGATATCATCCTAGTGTAGATCGCAAATATTTTAATCCCAAATTTTTATTGCGAATTTTCCATGCAAAAGGCTACACTAATAAGCTTGTCATAAGATTCATAGTCTAATATTCTTGTCAGAACACTATGAAACCAATAGATGGCACCATTGAGTTATGAACAGCGTCATCTATTGGTTTCATAGTCTTCTGACAAAACTATTAGTCTGTTGTCATAATAGCACCATCTATTGATTTTCATAGTCTTATGACAGCTGAAAAACATGGCAGATTCTGCTCATTTGCATGTCTTTCCCATATGCCCCTGTTTATGCAAATTAGTTTTTACATGACAAAACTGTATAGAAAGGTTATTGGATATTATTTTAAGACAATCAGAAAACTTTTAGTCTCCCTAATGATATTGATCTAGGTGTGCAGGTCCACCCAAGCCATCCAACAGTTTTGAAGTAACTTTGAGGCTTACTGGTTCCCAGTCAGATGAGAGCTGGTTTGGAATGTCTTATAGTGCACAAGGCTGCCAGTGTAAGATATGCTAACTAAGCCTGTTGTTTGTCTCATGGATGGATGGATTAATGGCTTGTTGTTTATGGTATGTTGTAGATGATAGGAGTTCAAGATGCATCCAGCGATCCTCTTAATGCTGTTTCCAAACCATTTTGATGGTCTTTCCATCAATTTTGAACCTTTTTTTGTGAATCAGACACCTTCTCTTCTTCAGAGCATGGGGTGCCTGGTTTGATGCTCAGTTCTCCCATTGACTTTCATTGTATTAAATTGTACTCGAGCACTCGAAGTATTCAGCCGAGCATTCAGATCTGGTGAGCATAGCGATGCTCGAGCCGAACCGGTATTCGGCCGAGCATGCTCGCTCATCACTAGTTAAATCCCTTTTGATTTATCCCGTCTCATGGCTGGGGTGTATCGCTGCTGTTAAGATGCTTTTACACCCTAAGATATATTATTTTCGTTGCTTACCCATCTCGGTCCCCTTACAAGTTATTAAAAAAAGTCCAAAACATTCTACTTAACTTCATTTGGGCAAATGGTAGACCGAGAGTACTTGCCTCTACTCTATTTTTCCCCCGTGGAGGCCTGGGATGTCCTTCTATTCTGATGTATTATAGAGCAACTATCCTAGACCAACTCAAATATTTATGGAGAAACAATACTAATAAACAATAGGTGAAAATGGAACAGTGTTTAGTGGAGACATCTAATACAAAGTTATTCTCGTGGAGCTCTTCTTTGAGCTGAAAACCCCACCTATCCCGTCACTCTCCTTTTAAGCAGGAATTTGTGGACTAGATGTTCATTTATTAAGACATTGATTCCCCTAAGGCGGCCTGCTACACCATTACAGGTTTTACAAACCCTAATTCCAGGCCTAGACCTATCAGGAATAAAGGAATTGACACCCTAGGGATGATTCTTCAGGATCAGACTCTTTTTCCTTTCTCGCAGATTATGGAGAACTTTGGTATCGATAAAAGAGACTTCTATAAATATCTCCATTTGAGACATTTATTAAACACACTACCTCACTCCCCTGCTTCGCCAACTACCTGTTTTGAAAGTTTCTTGTCCAATATAGCGTCGAGAAAGAAAGGCCCGTCCAATTGCTATCAAGCGATATTATTAGGGTTGAGCGAACCCGAACTGTAAAGTTCGGGTTCGTACCAAACTTTAGGATTTTTGGACCCCGGACCCAAACCCGAACATTTCAGTAAAAGTTTGGGTTCATTGTTAGGCGATTTCTAAGCGCTTTTTGAAAGGCAGCAGGGCTGCCAATCAACAAGCGTTTAACTGTGTGACCTTAGAAGCCATCACAGCTATGCCTACTATCGGCATGGCTGTGATTGGCCAGTGCAGCATGTGACCCAGCCTCTATATAAGCTGCAGTCACGTAGTGCTGCACATCACTCTGATGTTACTAGTGTAGGGAGAGGATGCTGCTGGTGCTTTCAGAGAGAGAATAGGACAGAATCTGTGATCAGAACTCCAATTTAACTCAGGGTATCTACATTGATATAGTTTATTTTATTTATTTAATTTGTTTTTGTTTGTTTTTTTGTTTTTTTCTTTAAAACCACTCAGGATGTATCTTATGTATTTGTGAAGTATGTTTCAGAAGTCTTATAGTATTGTTAATAAAGAGAACCATAAGGATGATGGTAAAAGTAATGATGTTTGAGAGCTTATGCTGAGAAATAAGTTACTTACCATGCTGAATGGTTGAAAAAAAAAAAAATATATATATACATTGATATAGTTATATATCTTTTTATCCTGCCCTGAGCCCAGTGACAGAAAAAAATAGCTTTTATCTGTCTGTTAGTTGGGTGGTTGGCAGCCATTTTATGCAAGCTCAGTGCACCAGCACTGCATCTGAGCTTTTATGACATTTAACTCCAAGCTTGAAATACTGCACTATTAATCTGGTTTTAAAAAACACAGTTTTTTTGGCAATATATAACATCTGGTGCATTTGCAGGATTAGTCAGTATGCAATTTAAGCTAGAAATACAGCCATAATTTTCTGGGTTTTTACAAACACCCTTTTTGTGCAAAATACACTATTTTACAGCCCTAGCTGCATCTGCACGTGTGAAATTCAATCGTTATATAAAGTTTTTATATTCTGTTATAAAAACAACAACTTTTTTTTTTGCAAAATACTTAATATTGCAGCCCTTGCTGCATCTGTGATTGTTAAAAACAAGTTTTAAAAAATCTAAATAATTGTCTGGCTTTGAAAAAACACAAATTTTGGGCAATATCCAACATCTGGTGCCTTTGCATGATTATTCAGTGTGCAATTTAAGCTAGAAATACAGCCATAATTTTCTGGGTTTTTAAAAACAACCTTTTTTGGCAAAATACACCATTTTATAGCCCTTGCAGCATCAGCACGTGTGAAATTCAAGGGTTATATACTGCTGTCCTATTCAGTTATTAAACAAACACCAGTTTTGGGCCAAAAACTTAATTTTGCAGCCTTTGCTGCATATGTCATTGTGAGATACACCCTTTAGATACTGTGGTTCTATTCAGTTATTTGAAAAGCAGCCATTTTGGGCAAAAAAAAATTAATTGCGGCCTAGTCTGGATTAGGACGTGTGAGATACAGTACACACTTTAGATACTGTGGTTATAGTCTTCTATTAATAAAACACCCTTTTTGGGCAAATTACACAATTTTACATCCCTTGCTGCATCCGAACGTGTGAAATTCAAGATTTGTATACTGCTGTCATATTCTGTTAAAAAACAAACACCCATTTTGGGCAATAAACTTTAATTGCCTAGTCAGCATCTGTACGTGTGAGATACACCCTTTAGATACTGTGGTTCTAGTCAGAGATTTGAAAATATATATACAGATATTTGAAAAACAGCCATGTGGCCTAATCTAGATCAGGAAGTGTGAGATACACACTTTAGATACTGTGGTTCTAGTCAGAAATTTGAAAAACAGCCATTTTGTGCAAGAAACTTAAAATCCGGCCTAATCTGGATCAGGACGTGTGAGATACACCCTTTAGATACTGTGGTTCTAGTCAGATATTTGAAAAACAGACATTTTGTGCAAGAAACTTAAAATCCGGCCTAATCTAGATCAGGAAGTGTGAGATACATACTTTAGATGCTGTGGTTCTAGTCAGATATTTGAAAAACAGCCATTTTGTGCAAGAAACTTAAAATCCGGCCTAATCTGGATCAGGACGTGTGAGATACACCCTTTAGATACTGTGGTTCTTTTCAGTTATTAAACAAACACCCATTTTGGGCATAAAAACTTTAATTGCGGCCTAGTCTGCATCTGTACGTGTGAGATACAACCATAACATACTGTCGTTCTATTCTGCTATGAATTAAACACCCATTTAGGGCAAGATCCTAAATTTAAGAAATTTAGCTTCAAATAAGGGACTTGGCCCAGGTCGTGGTGCTGCTGGTGGAGCTCCTGTTGCAGGGAGAGGATGTGGTCGGATCACAGTAAGCATGAATAAAACATAACTTTTATTCTTAATTTTTAATAAATAATAATAATTGATCCACCTCTGAAGACGACTACAATACAGACAAACATATACAAGAAATAATGGGGAAAGACAGAATAAGGGAGAAGACAAACGCGAGGGACCCCACTTACCCTATGGGAACCCTTGCTATCATCTCAACCCACAGGAACACCCTGATGGTGGATGGCCTGTGGTCCCGTACCTATCCTAACTCTCCCTAAAAAGACCCTAAGACCTTCCAACGCGTTTCCCCTAAAGAAGGTTCATCAGGGGAGAGATAATGGGTTAAGAAACATATATATCATATGTAAAAAACCACCCAATGCCGGGTACACAACTTTTTCTTAATCACAGACCATTAGATAGATAGTCAATGGCCTATGGCACCAATGTCGCCCAATTCTAAATGTACACTGATCTAATAACTCCAAAAGGTCCCCCCACATAGAAAGGGCTAGGTACAAAGGCATATAAATACAAAGACGCTAATTAATAATCGCTCAAATGTCCATTCCCACAATTACAGATATAGGATTAATGATGACATATATTATGAGCCATATCAAGAAAGCACACATATGTAATGATAAACCATATCATGTGCCGTGAACCATACTTATACACATATATCAGACATCTCTATCCATAAAACTAGGAAAGCTGATCTCATTAGCAGCACAAGTTCTAATACACAAAATGCCTCAGATAGGTCCTGCTACTATTGCCAACAAAGGAATATACCTCAATGAATTTGGTTTAAACATAGATAACATATCAGTCCAAGGGACCTATTACTTATCTCTGGATGAGGAGGTGATGCATTGACTGCATGGCCACTGCTGGTAGGGGGAGCCTGGTACCAAGCCTGACGTCCTGGAAGCAAGATTGCTACTGAGGCAGGGACCTACACTCCTTTTTATAGCTTGTTTAATTGTTTAATGCGAGATAAAAAATTAAATTACTTTTTTATCTGCAAGGTACTGTGCCACCCGATATGAGTGGTGGGCACTGGGCACAGTACAGTCTGTGGGCCTGACACTCACTGGCAGGCAACTGCAATTATATTACAGAGATAAAATTAAATTACTTTTTTATCTGCACAGTACCTTGCAGATACAAAAGTAATTTAATTTTATCTCTGTAATATAATTTCAGTTGCCTGCCAGTGAGTGTCAGACCCACAGACTGTACTGTGCCCAGTGCCCACCACTCATATCGGGTGGCACAGTACCTTGCATATAAAAAAGTTATTAAATTTTTTCTCTGTAATATAATTGCAGTTGCCTGCCAGTGTGTGTCAGGCCCACTGACTGTACTGTGCCCACTGCCCACCACTCATATTGGGTGGCACAGTACCTTTGCAGATAAAAAAGTAATTTAATTTTTACTATTTAATATAATTGCAGTTGCCTGCCAGTGTGTGTCAGGCCCACAGACTGTACTGTGCCCACTGCCACTGCCCACCACTCATATAGGGTGGCACAGTACCTTGCAGATAAAAAAGTAATTAAATTTTTTCTCTGTAATATAATTGCAGTTGCCTGCCAGTGAGTGTCAGGCCCACAGACTGTACTGTGCCCACTGCCCACCACACATATCGGGTGGCACAGTACCTTTCAGATAAGAAAGTAATTACATTTTTTCTCTGTAATATAATTGCAGTTGCCTGCCAGTGAGTGTCAGGCCCACATACTGTACTGTGCCCAGTGCCCACCACTCATATTGGGTGGCACAGTACCTTGCAGATAAAAAAGTAATTACATTTATTCTCTGTAATATAATTGCAGTTGCCTGCCAGTGAGTGTCAGGCCCACTGACTGTACTGTGCCCACTGCCAGTGCCCACCACTCATATCGGGTGGCACAGTACCTTTGCAGATAAAAAAGTAATTTAATTTTTACTATTTAATATAATTGCAGTTGCCTGCCAGTGTGTGTCAGGCCCACAGACTGGCCCACTGCCACTGCCCACCACTCATATAGGGTGGCACAGTACCTTGCAGATAAAAAAGTAATTTAATTTTTTCTCTGTAATATAATTGCAGTTGCCTGCCAGTGAGTGTCAGGCCCACAGACTGTACTGTGCCAAGTGCCCACCACTCATATTGGGTGGCACAGTACCTTGCAGATAAAGAAGTAACAATTTTTTTTCTCTGTCATATAATTGCAGTTGCCTGCCAGTGAGTGTCAGGCCCACAGCCTGTACTGTGCCCACTGCCCACCACTCATATCGGGTGGCACAGTACCTTGCACGCATAGTACCACTAATCTAAAAAAAAAAAGACAGGCAGAGGCAGGCCACCCCGCAGGGGCCGTCGTAGCCGTGGTGCTGTGATTTCCTTTGGCCCTAGAATAATGCCCAGTGTACAGAGGCCACGTACCCTGAACTCGAAAAGTTCTGAGGACATAGTTGACTGGCTTACACAGGACACCCAATCTTCTACAGCTTCCGCTCGGAACCTTGAAGTACCATCCTCCTCCAGCTCAGCTTCGGGCACCTCTCAAGTTACCACTCGCCCACCCGCCAACACCACCAACACTAGCACCATAGCCGCTTCACTTGATCTGTCAGAGGAGTTATTTACACATCAGTTGGAAGAAATAAGTGATGCGCAACCATTATTGCCAGAGGATGTAGATAACAGCGATATGTCTCAGTCAGGCAGCATTACACACACGGACTTACGGTGTGATGATGATGATATTGTACCCGCTGCTGCTTCCTTTGCTGAGTTGTCAGATACAAGTGAAGCGGTTGATGATGACGATGTGTCTGTGGATGTCACGTGGTTGCCCGCTCGAAGATAAGAAGAACAGGGGGAAAGTTCAGATGGGGAGACAGAGAGGAGGAGGAGACCTGTTGGAAGCACGGGGAGGTCATCGCAAGGAGCTAGTGGCACAGTCAGACAGCATGCATCGGCACCCGGGGTCAGCCAGACAGCACGCCAATCAACGCATGCTGTTGCCACCACCAGAATGCCGTTATTGCAAAGCTCGGCAGTGTGACATTTTTTTTGTGTGTCTGCCTCTGATAACAGCGATGCCATTTGCAACCTCTGCCAAAAGAAACTGAGTGGTGGGAAGTCCAACACCCACCTAGGTACAACTGCTTTGCGAAGGCACATGATCTCACATCACAAACGCCTATGGGATCAACACATGATGAGTACAAGCAGCACAGAAACTCAAAGCCACCATCCTCCTCCTGGTCCAGCATCTTCAGCCACGTCAACCACTGCTGTCCTCCTTGCCCCCTCTCAACCACCCGCAACTCCGCCTCTCACCTTCAGCAGTTCCTACTCATCTGCCCACAGTCAGGTGTCTGTCAAGGAAATGTTTGAGCGTAAGAAGCCAATGTCACAGAGTCACCCCCTTGCCCGGCGTCTGACAGCTGGCTTGTCGGAACTCTTATCCCACCAGCTTTTACCATACAAGCTGGTGGAGTCTTAGGCCTTCAAAAAATTTGTAGCTATTGGGACACCGCAGTGGAAGGTACCCGGCCAAATTTTTTTTTCACAAAAGGCAATCCCTAACCTGTACTCTATTGTGGAAAAGGAAGTCATGGCATGTCTGGCACACAGTGTTGGGGCAAGGGTCCATCTGACCACTGATACCTAGTCTGAAAAGCACGGTCAGGGCAGGTATATCATGTACACTGCGCATTGGGTAAACCTGCTGACGGCTGTCAAGCATGGAATACATGGCTCTGCAGCAGAGGAGTTGGTGACACCGACACGACTTGCAGGCAGGCCTACTGCCACCTCCTCTACTCCTCCTACTCCATACTCTTCACTAACCTCCTCGATTGAGTCCTCTTCTGCTGCTACGTCTTGCTCTACATGAACTGCACCCCCCCAGGTCCCCAGGGGCTATTACACATCCCGGATACGACAGTATCACGCCATCTTGGGGTTGACTTGCATTAAAGCAGATAGTCACACCGGATCAGCACTCCTGTCCGCCTTGAACACACAGGTGGATCAGTGGCTGACCCCGCACCAACTGGATATCGGCAAAGTGGTGTGTGACAACGGAAGCAATTTGTTGGCGGCATTGAATTTGGGCAAGTTGACACATGTGCCGTGCATGGCACATGTGTTGAATCTGATTGTACAACGCTTTGTGCATAAGTACCCAGGCTTGCAGGACATCCTCAAGCAGGCCAGGAAGGTGTGTGGCCATTTCAGGCGTTCCTACATGGCCATGGCGCACTTTTTCGATATTCAGCGGCGAAACAACATGCCAGTGAGGCGCTTGATTTGCGACAGCCCGACAAGCTGGAATTCAACACTCCTAATGTTTGACCGCCTACTCCAACAAGAAAAAGACATCAACGAGTATTTGTATGACCGAAGTGCTAGGACAGCCTCTGCAGAGCTGGGTAGTTTTTTGCCACGTTACTGGACGCTCATGCGCAATGCCTATAGGCTCATGCGTCCTTTTGAGGAGGTGACGAACCTAGTCAGTCGCACCGAAAGCACCATCAGCAACATCATCCCATTTGTTTTCTTCCTGGAGCGTGCCCTGCGAAGAGTGCTGGATCAGGCCGTAGATGAGCGTGAAGAGGAAGAGTTGTGGTCACAGCCTTATCTTCATCGCTTGCTGGACCTGCGGCAACGCTGGAAGAGGAGTCTGAGGAAGAGGAGTCAGAGGAGGAATGTGGCTTTGAGGAAGAGGAAGACCAACCACAGCAGGCATCCCAGGGTGCTCGTTGTCACCTATCTGGTACCCGTGGTGTTGTACGTGGCTGGTTGGAAGAACAGACCTTCAATTAGATCAGTGAGGATGAGGAACGGGACATGAGTAGCTCGGCATCCAACCTTGTTCAAATGGGGTCTTTCATGCTGTCATGCCTGTTGAGGGGCCCTCGTATAAAAAGGCTGAAGGAGAACGAACTGTACTGGGTGACCATGCTACTAGACCCCCGGTATAAATAGAAAGTGGCTGAAATGTTACCAAATTACCGGAAGTCGGAAAGGATGCAGCAGTTCCAAAACAAGTCAAAAAGTATGCTTTACACAGCGTATAAGGGTGATGTCACAGCACAATGGGAATCTAACAGGGGAAGAGGTGAAAGGAATCCTCCTCCTACCACGACCACGCCGGCAAGGACAGGACGCTTTACAGACGTGTTGTTGATGGAGGACATGCGGAGATTTTTAAGTCCTACACATCGCCACAGCCCTTCGGGGTCCACCCTCGCCTTAATTGCAGATATAGACATTCTGAGGAGCGATGAACCCCTTGAATACTGGGTGTGCAGGCTTGACCGGTGGCCTGAGCTATCCCAATTTGCGATAGAACTTCTGGCCTGCCCCACTTCAAGTGTCCTGTCAGAAAGGACCTTCAACACAGTAGGAGGTATTGTCACTGAGAAGAGAAGTCACCTAGGTAAAAAAAACTCTAGATTACCTCACCTTTATTAAGATGAATGAGGCATGGATCCCGAAGGGACTGACAGTGGGGGATGCATTTGACTAAAAAAGGCCTGATGAGATGCCTTGGGCTAAAAATGGTCCACACGCTGCTGTATTTAATCTCTGCATGCCGGATGACTTGCGTGACTTCTCCGCCACCAACTAGGGTTCAAGCCTCAATGTTTTAGTGCACTGCCAGCGGCTGCAACAATACCTCATTTTTCAGGCATGTGTACATGCCTAATTTTTCTGGCCTCTGGTGCTGCACTGTGGCTGCAAAAACTCCCCTTCGTGATCGTTACCTTGTTGTGGTGAAGGGGCTTGCGTATCACAATGAAGCGATCACCTCTATGAGTGTGTTGGCAATGTTGGCACACCCCAGATGATAAGGTCGTTGCTTCATTGTGAACAGACCAAAAGCGATCGGCTGGATAATTTTGCATAGAAAAAACATAAATTTTCTTTGTGATCATCTAAGGTGATCATTAAAGCCTACTAGGCCAACAATGGGCCCACACTGCAGAATCATTGTTTTCTGGGTCACTTAACTGTCACTGCCTCAGCACGACCATAGGCTCTGAAAAACCACCATCGCCTGCAATCTCCCAATCGTGCGCACGAGCACAGTCATCACTATACCAAGATTGACGCATAGAGGAATAAAATTTATGTCATGAGTGTGTCAACTATTGACAACTCTTTGCGGTTGTCTAAAATCTATTCGATACACGTCCCCTGATAGGAGACGTAACAGGGATTAAACTGATAAGAATAGTACTACTTAACACACCACTCATATAGGGTGGCACAGTACATTGCACGGCACACGCGCAGTGCCCCAAATTGGAAGTAAGAGGACCGACCAACCATCTTTTTCCATCTCTCGGCTCCTAAGATCTATTCCATACACCGGCCCCTGATAGGGGACAAAACAGACATTAAACTGGTAAGAACAGATTTTTTTTAATAAAAAAAAAAGAGGACTGTATTTTTTGGCCACGTTACTGAACGCTCATGCACAATGGCTGTAGGCTCATGTGTCCTTTTGCGGAGGTGACAAACCTGGTCAGTCAAACCCAAGGCAACATCATCGACCTCATCCCATATGCGTTTTTTCTGGAGCATGCCCTGCGAAGAGTGCTGGATCAGGCCGTAGATGAGCATGAAGAGGAAGAGTTGTGGTCACCATCACCACCAGAAGCAGCCTTGTCGTTGTTGATTGCTGGACCTGCGGCAACGCAGAGAGAGGAGTCTGAAGAAGAGGAGTCAGAGGAGGAAGGTGGCTTTGAGGAGGTGGAAGACCAACCACAGCAGGCGTCCCAGGGGGCTTGTTGTCACCTTTCGGGGACCCTTGGTGTTGTACGTGGCTGGGTGGAGGAAGAGACCTTCAATGACGTCAGTGAGGAGAAGGAACGGGACATGGCTAGCTTGGTATCCAACCTTGTGCAAATGGGGAGTTTGCAGTTGTGCAAATGGACTGTTTGCTGTTGTTTGTGGTGCGTTAAACTGGGAATTTGGTCTGTCAGAGTTTGGTCTGTCACTGTGAAGCGGGCGTAACCCTTACACTACCTGATCGATACAACATCATACCTGATCGTATACACACACTGGATGTTTTAAAGCACGTTATTCCAAACAATTTAGGAATGTTAGGTGATTTATGCGATTTATGCATTAAAACCTGACTCTGCGTCAACTACGTAATTTTCCATGGGAGTTTTGCCATGAATCCCCCTCCGGCATGCCACAGTCCAGGTGTTAGTCCCCTTGAAACAACTTTTCCATCACTATTGTGGCCAGAAAGAGTCCCTGTGGGTTTTAAAATTCACCTGCCTATTGAAGTCTATGGCGGTTCGCCCGTTCGCAAACTTTTGCGGAAATTTGCGTTAGTCGTTCGCGAACGGAAAATTTTATGTTCGCAACATCTCTACTCCTGGCTAACGTTTCCAAATCCAAAATACCACAGTGACATTACCTTAAATTTTTTATTAATCATTACAATAACAGGGCATCTTAAGAGTCCTGTATTGTTATTTATCGTCACTACCTCCCTGAGTCGGGAGTGGGTAATTGCCGCGCGCTCCCACCTTAACTTGGAAGCTTATGCTTCAATACTTTGTCCCACATTTCCGCTCGATTACATTTAATTTCATCCAATTTAATTTGACGTCACTTGCATGTGGTATCCCTTTCTCAGGCTCCCTCTCCGGCCTAGAACCCTGAATCCCCGCCACCAGTGATCACCATGGTAAACGCATAAAAGAACATTGAAAGTTGATAGAGAAGATATCCAATTGGATCGTGGACATCACGGGGACGTGCAACATGGTGGAGCAGTATGTATGCACATGCCTAAACGGACTGAATGATGGGTCTGCCCCCTGCAACTTGTGGGTCTCCAAATTGGCCACATGGCTTGAGCTTGCCCTTTACGCCTTGGAGGTGCTGGGCTGCCCTGCAGCCAGTGTATTGTCTGAACGTGTGTTTAGCACGACTGGAGGGGGTTATCACAGTTACAAATGTTTTGGGGTGTACCCTAATTAAAAAAAATAAAAAATACATTTAAAACCAAAAAACTGTGTAGGCTACCTCCTCCTCCACCACCGCTTCCACCTACACCGCCACATCCACCGCCTCCTCAACCTCCTACTCCATATGGACCTTGTCCTCCTAGATCAAGATTTTTCTTTTCTTTTTACGTATTTTATGTTATTTAAAGTCATTTCCCTATCCACTTGCCATGCTCCTATCCACATTTTGCTGGCATTTGCAGCCCTCTATCCCTTTCCATGACATTTTTACAGCCATTTTAGTGCTCAAAAGTTCGGGTCCCCATTGACTTCAATTGACCGCTCAACTCTAGATATTATCCCTCCATACATCAGGGCTGTTATCATTCCAAACAAAATAGGAGTTTGACCTAGGTCGTTCCTTTACTGCTGAGCAGTGGAACCACATATTTAAGCTTAATGTCACCACTTTCAAATGCATTAATCATTTAGAAGCATCAATAAAGCTTTTATACAGGTGGTACTTTACACCATATCGTTTGCCTAAGATTTTTCCACAGACCTCTCCAATTTGTTGGCCCTGCAATACAGAGATTGGAACGCAGATGCATGTGTAGTGGCACTGCTGTGGGTTAGGAAACTTTTGGGGTGATGTGACACTGCTTCTGAATCAAATAATTGTAACTACATTCCCATGGGAGAAGTAGCTCTACTTTCTCTAGGTCTAGAGAATATTTCCATCGAAGACATCACCATAGCCTCCTATGTCCTTACAGTAACCAAGACATTAATTGCACAGAGATGGAAATCCACAAACCTTCTTGCCTTAGAAATATTTAATAAATTAAAATATAACTACATAATAGAAGAATCCATCGCTAACCACACTGGTAAAGCTGTACAGAATGCACTTAGATGGGAAAAATAGAGGGTATTTATGAGTACATACAAAATTTGATGCCCTGTAAACTTCGTGTTGTCTCTCTTTAGATATTTATACTGGCCTCTCATATTTTATGTATGTTTTGGGTGAGCTTTATTGGGATTCATTGGGTCACTTCCAGCATGTATCAAATTTAAGTGACAAGAGACTGCAAACTACAGGGTGACTATTACTGTTATTTCGCTAGGCAATATCTGTTGTTGCTGTTATATCTCCTTCTGTTTATGATTGTATCTTTCATGTTTTCTTTTGTAAAACAAAAAAGCAATAAACACTATAATAAAAATAAATAAATAAATGAAAACTTTTGCAAAAAAGCCATTTCTTGTGACCTTACATCACAAAGAGTGTATAAAATATGGCTTTCAGAAAATGGAGACACAAAAACATGATTTTTTTTTTAAATGCTTTTATTGTGTAAAACTGAAATAATTTTAAAAAGTAGACATATTAGTATCACCACCTTCATAACAACCTGCTCTGTAAAAATATCACAGTCACAATATCACAAAAAAATTAATAAAAACTGTGCCAAAAATGCCATTTCTTGTCATCTTACATCACAAAAGTGTAATACCAAGCGATCAAAAACACATATGTACCCCACTAAACACTAAAATACTAAAACATGATTTTTGTTTTCCAAAAATGCTTTTATTGTGTAAAACTGAAATAAATTTTCAAAAAGGAGACATATTAGGTATCGCAAAGTACATATCAACATGATTTTTGTTTTAAAAAATACTTTATGTAAAACTGAAACAAAAAAAATATTTTGTATTGTTGTGATTGTATAAACACATGATCTATCCTGTCAGGAGAACGACATAAAAACAAAAAATAAAAACAGTGCCACAACAGCCATTTTGTGGTTACCTTACCTGACAAAAAGCATAATGTCAAGCAGTGGCGTCGCCAGAGGGGGGCCAGAGGGGGCCACGGCCCCCCTACATCATGCTGTGCCCCCCCATGTGCCCCCCCCATTGCGCTCATCTCCATTGTAATCTGTGCCTGTGCCTGCGGAGGTGCAGGGGAGGGAGAGGCGTGTCCCTTCCCCTTCCTCTGATAGGCTGCAGGCACTAGGCCGGCAGCCTATCAGAGGCCGGCGCAGGCGGAGCGATGACGTCATCGCGACGCCTGAGCCTTACAGCCCGGGACACAGGAAGAGTCTGCATCACATCGCATCACTGACACTGAGGTAAGTATAAGTGTTTTATTTTTTTATTTTTTTACAATAGTGTTACTGGCACATTGGGGGGGCTTATTACAATGGGGGGGGCTTATTACAATGGGGGGCTTATTACAATGGGGGGGCTTATTATAATGGGGGGACTTAATACTGGCACATGATGATGGGGGGGACTTAATACTGCCACATGATGGGGGGGGGGGACTTGATACTGCCACATGATGGGGGGCTTAATACTGGGACATGATTGGGGGGCTTAATACTGGCACAATGGGCGGCTTAATACTGGCACATGATGGGGGGCTTAATACTAGAACATGGGGGGGCTTAATACTGGCACATGATGGAGGGGCTTAATACTGGCACGTAATGGGGGGCTTATTACTGGCACGTAATGGGGGGGCTTATTACTAGCACGTAATGGGGGGCCTATTACTGACACGTGATGGGGGGCTTATTACTGGCACATTGAGGGGCTTATTACTGGCACGTGATGGGGGGCTTATTACTGGCACGGGATGGGGGGCTTATTACTGGCACGTAATGGGGGGGCTTATTATTAGCACGTAATGGGGGGGCTTATTACTGGCACGTGATGGGGGGCTTATTACTGGCACGTGATGGGGGGCTTATTACTGGCACGTGATGGGGGCTTATTACTGGCACGTGATGGGGGGCTTATTACTGGCACGTGATGGGGGATTATTACTGGCACGTGATGGGGGGCTTATTACTGGCACGTAATGGGGGGCTTATTACTGGCACGTGATGGGGGCTTATTACTGGCACGTGATGGGAAGCTTATTACTAGCACGTAATGGGGGGGCTTATTACTGGCACGTGATGGGGGCTCTTGTTACTGGCACGTGATGGGGGCTTGTTACTGGCACATTGGGGGGCACTTATTACTGGCACATTATTGGTGGGCACTATAGGGGCATCTACTGAGGCCACAAAGAAGGGGTGTTTTATATGGGGGGCTCTGTACAGTAGCATTTTATACTGGGACACATTATGGCGGCTACTATGGAGAAGGGGAGACAGGATTACTATGGAGTCATCTACGGGGGACACTAAGAAGGGGTATTTTATACTTCCAAATTATGGGGGACACTGAGGGCATCTACTGGGGCACGATATTTGGGGCATTTTATACTGGTACATTATGGGGGGCACTAGCAGAAAGGGGGGAGAGGAGCACTATGGAGGCATTTACTGGGGCACTATATAGGGGTATTTTATACTGGCACATTATGGGGGACATTAGCTCAACTGGGGGCATAAGGGGGTATGTTTTGCACATTATAAGGAGAATTATTTCTACGGGGGGGGGCTTTATTACTCCCCCGTGGTATGACCCCCTAGTAGCAGCACCATCCTCTCTCTGCTCTGCTATCCCTCTGCCTCTTCTCCATATCCTTATTATGAAATCTTTCTCATTAGGATAAAGCACAACATCAGCTCCGCTGAGCCCCCGGCCAAGTGTTGAAGTGGCGTCCGAGATCCCCAAGGGCCAAGCCAAGTAACTGTAAGTTTTCATGTGAAATATGTTTATTTTATTTTATATATGTACACTCCTGTGAGAGGCGGGGAGGGAGATCTGTGGATGACACTGTTATGGAGGGGGAAATAGGAATGACACTGTCATGGGGTGGATCTGTGGATTACACATATAGCATAAGATGCTGTATACGGTATGTGGCATCCACAGATCCCCCCCATAGCAGTGTCATCCACAGATCCCCCTCTCTATAAAAGTGTCATCCACAGACAGCTGGACTTTTCTTCCCTGTTGCGGTTTTAGGTATTGGGTAAAGTATTGCAGCATTTCTAAGCGTACTTGTGTAAATGTATCGTTGTTATAGCTGCCCAGCCTACTTTTGTCCTGGCCCCCAGTGTGCCCCCCCAAAATTTGAAAGCTAGAGACGCCACTGATGTCAAGGGACCAAAAATCATATGTACCCCAAAATAGTACCAACAAAACTGTCACCTTATCCAGTAGTTTCTAAAATGGGTTCACTTTTAGGCAGTTTATACTGTAGGGTTGAGTTAATAGGTCTTCAAATATGACATGGCAACTTAAAATTATCCCAGTGAAATTTGTTGCCCAAAATCCATATGGCGCTCCTTCCCTTCTGTGCCCTGCCGTGTACCCATACAGCTGTTCACGACCATATTTGGGGAGTTTTTGTAAACTGCAGAATCAAGGTAATAAATATTTAGTTTTGTTTGACTGTTAACCCTTTCTGTGTTACAGGAGAAATGGGTAAAAATGAAAAAAATGAAAAAAAAATCAGCATTTTCCTTTAATTCGTATGGAACACCTAAAGGGTTAAGAAAGTTTGTAAAATCAATTTTGAGTAATTTGAGGGGAGTAGGTTCTAAAATAGAGTCATTTATGGGTGATTTCTACTATGTAAGCCCCACAAAGTGACTTCATAACTGAACCGGTCCTTAAAAAAATGGGTTTGGGAAATTTGTTTAACCCCTTACGGACACATGACGTACCGGTACAGCATGTTTCCCGAGTCCTTAAGGACACATGACCTACCGGTACGTCATGGCTTTAAAACGCGATTGCGGCACCGCGGGGGTTAATCGGAATAGGATGCCCGCTGAAATCATTCAGCGGGCACCCTGTCACAACGCCGGGGGGGTCATGTGACCCCCCCCCCCCCCCGTATCGTCGATCGCAGAAAAACGCAGGTAAATTCAGACCTGCGGTTTGCTGCGTTTCCGGTCCATTCAGGTCTCTGGTGACCCGATGAACTGGAAAAAGACTGTGATCGGTGGTGTGATTACACACCACCAATCACAGTACGAACATTTGTGAGAGACGGTGCTGGCCGTGGTGCTGAATGTCGCTGTCCAGGGTGCTGATTGGTGCAGGGAGAGAGGCGCGAGATTCAAACTTCCAGCGCTCCTCTCTCCCCTCCTCTTCCTGTTCAGTACCTGCACCCTGCAGCACAGTCCTCACCAGGCTCCTGCGATCCCCCCCATCGGCACCCATCACCTTCCTGCACCCATCACCCTCCAGGTAGGTTAGGGTCAGTGAGGGAGAGGCACCGTTAGGCAGGGATAGAAGGGAAAAGTTAGTTAGGAAAAAAACTTTATCTAAACTTATTGTTTTTTAGCTTTGAGACGCTAGACCCCCCCCTGCGCAGTGTCAGGCAATACTGGGGTGGGGACGTCCTCTACCAGACCCCACTCTACAGTATGGCCATGACACGCTCCCGGTTTGAGGCTATCCGGAAATGTCTGCATTATTCAGATAATGCAGCATGTCCCCCCCGAGGTGATCCTGCCTATGACGGTCTGTATAAGATACGGCCGGTCATCGATCACTTCGGGGCCAAATTTTTACAGGCCTATGTACCTGGAAGGGAGGTCGCAGTTGATGAGTCTCTCGTTGCGTTCAAGGGGAGACTCAGTTTCCGCCAATACATTCCCACTAAGCAGGCGAGGTATGGCGTGAAGCTGTACAAAATTTGTGAGAGTGCCTCAGGGTACACTTACAAATTTTGTGTATACGAGGGGCGAGATTCCCGTATTCAACCCCCAAAATGTCCCCCCACTCTGGGTGTTAGCGGGAAACTCGTGTGGGACCTTATGAACCCACTGCTAGATAAGGGTTACCACTTGTACGTGGATAACTTTTATACTAGCATTCCCTTGTTCAGGTCCCTTGCCGCCAGATCCATGTTCGCTTGTGGGACCGTGCGGAAAAATAAGTGCGGCCTCCCTGCCCACCCCCTCCAGGTACCTATCCCCAGGGGTGAGACCCGTGCCCTTACCAGTGGAAACCTGTTGCTGGTCAGGTATAAGGACAAGAGGGATGTCCTTGTACTGTCCACAATCCACGGTAACGGCATCACCCCTGTCCCTGTGCGAGGTACCGCGGCAACGGTCCTCAAGCTCGATTGTATCGTCGACTACAATCGGTATATGGGAGGAGTTGATCTCTCTGATCAAGTCCTCAAGCCATATAATGCCATGCGCAAAACCCGGGCATGGTACAAAAAAGTTGCGGTCTACTTGGTACAGGTTGCCTTGTACAACTCTTTTGTACTATTCCGAAGCGCTGGCAGCACAGGGACATTCCTCCAATTCTATAAGGCAGTCCTCAAGGACCTGATTTTTTCAGACCGGGAAAGAGCAGGCCGGAGTACCTTGGGAATTGGAGGCGCCCGGATCGTCCCTGGCCAACATTTTCCAGGTGTGGTCCCCCATACTGGAAAGAAGGGACAAACCCAAAAAAGATGCAGAGTGTGTCACAAGAGGGGGATACGGAAGGACACCACCACTCAATGTGACATTTGCCCTGATCATCCTGGCCTCTGCGTTATCGATTGCTTCAGGGAGTATCACACTTCCATGGAGTACTAAATTTTTATAATCCCCAACAGTCCCCTAGAGAACATAAAAAACTATGGCTCTCAGACTTTGGAGACATGGAAACAATTTTTTTTCCCAAAAAAATATTAGTTTTAGTGCAGGCATCCTCAAACTGCGGCCCTCCAGATGTTCTAAAACTATAACTCTTAGCATGCCCAGACAACCTACAGCCATCAGCAGGGCATGGTGGGAATTGTAGTTTTACAACATCTGGAGGGCCGCAGTTTGAGGATGCTTGCTTAGTGTCTCCAAAGTCTGAGAGCCATACATATTGGGCATCGCCGCGTCCGTAAAAATATTCTCTATAAAAATAACATTTAACCCAACCCCCCGGATGAACAGCGTTAAAAAAAAAAAACGTGTAAAAAAAAAGCCATTTTTTGTCACCTAACTTCACAAAAAGTGTAATAGCGTGCGATCAAAATGTCATATGCACCCCCAATTAGTGCCAATAAACCGCCATCTCATCCCACAAAAACTGAGCCCCTATATTAGATAGTCGCCCAACAAAAAAATAAAAACTGTAGCTCCTAAGCTATGGAGATACTAAAATATTTTTTTTTTGGTTCCTAAAATGATAATATAGTGTAAAATCAAAATAAATTTTAAAATCTAGACATATTAGGTATCGCCGCGTCTGTAAGAATCTGCCCTATAAAAATAAGATTTTACCAAACCCCTCGGATGAACAGCGTTAAAAATATAAAATAAAAACGGTGCCAAAACACCAATTTTTTGGCAAAATTTCCATTTGAACCTTTTTTTTTCCGGTAATAAAGCAAGGGTTAACAGCCAAACAAAACTAAATATTTATTGCCCTGATTCTGTAGTTTGCAGAAACACCCCATATGTGGTCGTAAAAATGGCTATATAGCCACACGGTAGGGCATAGAACGAAGGGAACGCCAAATGGTTTCTGGAAGGCAGATTTTGATGGACTGGTTTTTTTGACACCATGTCCCATTTGAAGTGCCCCATGATGTAGCCTAGGCTAGAAACTCCAAAAAAATGACCCCATCTAAGAGACTACACCCCTCAAGGTATTCAAAAGTTACTTTACAAACTTTGTTAACCCTTTAGGTGTTCCACAAAACTAAATAGCGAATGTAGAAACAATTTTAGAATTAACATTTTTTGTTACCTTGCCTCAAAAAAGTGTAATATAGAGCAACCAAAAATCATATTTACCCTAAAAAAGTTCCAAAACAACAACCACCTTATCCCGTAGTTTCCTAGATGGGGTCACTTTTATGGAGTTTCTACTCTAGGGGTGCAGCAGGGGGCTTGAAAGGGTACATGGTGTAAATAAACCAGTCCAGCAAAATCTGCCTTCCAAAAACCATATCGCGTTCCCCTTCTTCTATGTCCTGCTGTTTAGCCAAATTGTAGTTTACGACCACATATGGGGTGTTTCTGCAAACTACAGAATCAGGGCAACCCATATTAAGTTTGGTTTGGCTGTTAACCCATTTTTTCCAGTAATAAAGTAAGGGTTAAAATGGAAAATTTTCCAAAAAATTGAAATTTCTAAATTGTTTCTCCATCTGCCATTAACTCTTGTGGAACACCTAGAGGGTTAACAAAGTTTGTAAACCCAGTTTTGAATACCTTGAGGGGTGTACTTTCTTACATGGAGTCACTTTTTTGGAATTTCTATTCTAGGGGTGCAACGGGGAGCTTGAAATGGGACATGGTACAAACAAAACCAGTCCTGCAAAATCTGCCTTCCAAAACCCATATGGCGTTCCCCTCCTTCTATGTCCTCCCGTTTGGCAAAACAGTAGTTTAGGACCACATATGGGATGTTTTTGCAAACTACAGAATCAGGGCAACCTATATTGAGTTTTGCTTGGCAGTTAACCCTTACTTTATTACTGGAAAAAATGGGTTAAAATGGAAAAAATGTAAAAAAATAGAAATTCCTAAATTGTTTCTCCATCTGCCATTAACTCTTGTGGAACACCTAAAGGGTTAACAAAGTTTGTAAACCCAGTTTTGAATACCTTGAGGGGTGTACTATCTTAGATAGAGTCACTTTTTAGAAATTTCTATTCTAGTGGTGAAGCGGGGGGCTTGAAATGGGACATGGTATAAACAAAACCAGTCCTGCAAAATCTGCCTTGCAAAAACCATATGGCGTTCCCCTCCTTCTATGTTCTCCCGTTTGGCCAAACAGTAGTTTACGACCACATATGGGGTGTTTCTTCAAACTACAGAATCAGGGCAACCCATATTGAGTTTTGTTTGGCAGTTAACCCTTGCTTTGTTCCTGGAAAAAAATTATTATATTGGAAAATTTTCCAAAAAATTGAAATTCTTAAATTTTATGTCCATTTGCCATGATGTCTTGTGGAACACCTAAAGGGTTAACAAAGTTTGTAAAATCAGTTTTGAATACCTTGAGGGGTGCAGGTTCTAAAATGGGGTCATTTTTGGATGGTTTCTATTACGTAAGCCTCACAAAGTGACTTCAGACCTGAACTGGTCCATAAAAAGTGGGATTTGGAAAATGTCTGAAAAATTTCAAGATTTGCTTCTAAATTCTAAGCTATGTAACATCCCCAAAAAATAAAATATCATTCCCAAAATGATAAAAACATGAAGTAGACATATAGGGAAGGTAAAGTCATCACAATTTTTGGGGGTATTACTATGTATTACAGAAGTAAAGATACTGAAACTTTGAAATTTGCTAATTTTTCAAAATGTTTGGTAAATTTGGTATTTTTTTATGCAAAAAAATTTACTTTTTTGACCCAATTTTAGCAGTGTCATGAAGTACAATATGTGATGAAAAAACAATCTCAGAACGGCCTGGGTAAGTAAAAGCGTCTTAAACTGACACTGGTCAGATTTGCAAAAAATGTCCTGGTCCTTAAGGTGAAATAGAGCTGTGTCCTTAAGGGGTTAAAAATTTCAAAATTGCTTCTAAAATTCAAAGCCTTCTAACATCCTAAAAACATAAAATTACATTTACAAAATGAAGCCAACAGAAAGTTGACATGGGGAATGTTAAATAATAACTATTTTATGAGGTATCACTATGCGTCTTAAAAGCAGAAAAAATTTAATTTAGAAAATAGTGAATTTTTCCAAATTCTCCATAAATTTTGGATTTTTTTTTATAGATAAAGGAAAAAGATATTGACTCAAATTTACCACTGACATGAAGTAATCTTAGAATCACTGGGATAAGTAAAATCATTCCAGAGTTATTATCACAAAAAGTGAAACAAGTCAGATTTGCAAAATTTTGCTTGGTCCTTATGGTGAAAACTGTCTCGGTCTTGAAGGGGTTAAAGGTGATACGGCAAGGTGATATGCTTTTTACTCTAACATTAACTGGCAATGATTTGGTTTTGACACCTGTCCCTTGGTGACATTTGGAATGCCATTAGATCCCTGTTGTCAACAGCTGAGAAGCATCATGTAGGGGTCCGAAGAGCCATTTGTGAAACCCAAGCCATTGGTTGGGAATCATTTCAGTATGCTGTTACTTTACACTGTTACTCATTTTGCACAGATTACTGTACGACAGGCTTAGATATCACTGAAAGTCATGTGCCTGTCATTGTTTACCTCATAAACAGACTTTTACGGCAAATGTTAAACCTCGAATAGCTGTCACTTTTAAATTATATTTTATTATTTTGAAGTGCAAAACATTTTAAGACTTGTAAATTAATAATTAGGGTGTTATAGCATTTTTATAACTAGAATATTAACTGTTCTACACACTTTATGCATTATGTTTATTTCTGCAACATTTCTCCCTTTGGCAAATAATAATGACATCTCATACTTAAGAAAGTTAACTTGGGAATTGCTGAATGCTGACGATCATTACAGTGCTGCAGGGTGGTACATTTTTGATTTACTGAGGAAGTCTAATTTATAATATTTCCAGAGAGCATTTCTGTCTTTAGTATTTACATTAAATTACAGTACATAGTATAAATTGTATTTAATACATACCAATATGTTTATAGCTAAATGTGTCTTGTAAATAAATGAAATACTCTTCTAAAAGAGTATTCATAGCATTTTTAATTGTTATTCATACTATATATTCTGATTGGCCAGATTGATACAGTCTTCATACAAAAAAGTAGAGATACCCCATGTGAAGCATTGTATAAATGATACATTGATTTTTCAATAGTTTATTAAACACATAATTTCCAGATATCCAGTTGCTTCTGTCAAATGGAAAGCAAAATAACACACTAATGTCTATAGTAGATCCCTGTGGCAGAAATAACTTACAGAAGTTATTTATATAATTAACTACTAGGGTTGAGCAAACCCGAACTGAAAAGTTCGGATTCGTACCGAACTTTAGGATTTTTGAACCCCGAACCCGAACATTTTAGTCAAAGTTCAGGTTCGGTGTTCGGCGCTTTCTTGGTGCTTTTTGAAAGGAAACAAGTGTTTAACTCTGTGCCCTTAGAAGCCATCACAGCCATGCCTACTAATGACATGGCTGTGATTGGCCAGTGCAGCATGTGACCCAGCCTCTATATAAGCTTGAGTCACGTAGCGCTGCACGTCACTCTGCTGTTACTAGTGTAGGGAGAGGATGCTGCTGGTGATTTCAGGGAGAGAATAGGAGAGAATCTTTGTTCAGAACTGGAATCTAACTCAGCGATCTACATACATTTAGTTGTGTGGGTGCAGGGCAAAATCTTTTTACCCTGCCTGAGTCCAGTGACAGAAAAAAATAACTTTTATCCGTCTGTTAGTTAGGTGAGCGGCGGCGACCTTCTTATGCAAGCTCAGTGCACCAGCACTGCATCTGAGCTTTTGTGACATTGAAATCCACACTTGAAAAACTGCACTATTATCTGGTTTAAAAAAAATCACCCTTTTTTGGCAATATACAACATCTGGTGCATTTGCAGGATTAGTCAGTGTGCAATTTAAGCTAGAAATACAGCCATAATTTTCTGGGTTTTTAAAAACACACTTTTTTTGCAAAAATACCCAATTTTACAGCCCTTGCAGCAACAGCACGTGTGAAATCCAATACAGCTTTAATATTCTTTTAGTAAAAAAACACACTTTTTTGGCAATATCCAATATCTGGATTAGTCAGTATGCAATTTAAGCTAGAAATACAGCCATAATTTTCTGGGTTTTTAAAAACACCCTATTTCAGCAAAATCCACTATTTTACAGATCTGCATGTGTGAAATTCAAGTTTAATATATACATCTGTACGCGTGAGATACACTATTTAGATACTGTTGTTCTATTCTGCTATTAGAAAAACACTCATTTTGGGCAAAAAACTTAATTTTGCAGCCTTTGCTGCATATGTAATTGTGAGATACACTCTTTAGATACTGTTGTTCTATTCTGCTATTAAAAAAACACCCATTTTGTGCAAAAATCTTAAATTGAGGCCTAATCTACATCTGTACGTGTGAGATACACCATTTAGATACTGTTGTTCTTTTCTGCTATTAGAAAAACACCCATTTTGGGCAAAAATCTTAAATTGTGGCCTAGTCTACATCTGTACGTGTGAGATACACCATTTAGATACTGTTGTTCTATTCTGCTATTAAAAAACACCTATTTAGGGCAAGATCCTAAATTTGAGAAATATGAGGAGAGCGTCAAATAAGGGACGTGGCCCGGTCGTGGTGCTGCCGGTGGAGCTCCTGTTGCAGGAGAGGACGTGGTCGATCTGTGCCAGCTACACGCACAAGTGAAACACCTTCAGGTGCGAGTAGGCAACAGAACCTGCAGCGGTATTTGGTCGGGCCTAATGCGGCTCTACGAATGGTGAGGCCAGAACAAGTACAGGCGATAGCAGATTGGGTTGCTGACAGTGCCTCCAGTTCCTTCACATCAGATCAGAGTTGGCACCTGCAGCTGATGTCAATCAGTCTTTCACCTCACCGCCTTGCAAATTAGCCAAGCAGTCTGAGCCCCAAGTCATGCAGCAGTTTATTTTGCTTTTTGATGACTCTGTTAGCAGGGTTTCCCAGGGCCATCCACCTATCCCTGCCCCAGAAGTGGAAGAGATTGAGTGCACCGATGCCCAACCACTTATGTTTCAAGATAAGTACCCCGATATGTCAGGGCTTCTGCATAAAGTGCGGGCCGTCTGTGTGTGCTTTCGGCGTTCTCATCCTGATGCTGCTCGCCTGCCAGCGCTGCAGCGTAACTTTGGCCTTCCTGCTCACCGCCTCATATGTGACATGCCCACAAGGTGGAACTCCACCTTGCACATGCTGACCAGACTGTGCGAGCAGCAGCAGGCGATAGTGGAGTTTCAGCTGCAGCACACACGGGTAAGTCGCTCTGCGGAACAGCTCCACTTCACCACCAATGACTGTGCCTCCATGCGAGACCTGTGTTCCTCGTTGCGCTGTTTCGAGTACTCCACCAACATGGCCAGTGCCGATAACGCCGTTCTCAGTGTAACTATCCCACTTCTATGCCTCCTTGAAAAAACGCTGCTGGGGATAATGGAAAAGGATGTGGCACAGGAGGAGGAGGAGGAGGAAGAGGGATAATTTCGGAGGGTTTCCTGCCAGTCATTCACAAGTGGCTTTGAGGGTGGGTTCCTGCACCCACAAACGCCAGGTACACTATTGTCCAGCCAGGGCACAGTTCTGGAGCATGGCGAGGTGGAGGATGATGAGGAGGAGGAGATGGAGGAGGAAAAACCATGTTCACAGCAGGGTGGCACCCAGACCAGCTCATGGCCATCACTGGTGCGTGGCTGGGGGATACAGAGGACACAGACGATACACCGCCCACAGAGGACAGCTTTTCGTTGCCTCTGGGCAGCCTGGCACAAATGAGCGATTACATGCTGCAGTGTCTCCGCAACGACCGCCGAGTTCCCCACATTCTAACTTGTGCTGATTACTGGGTGGCTGCGATGCTGGATCCCTGTTACAAGGACAACGTACTGTCCTTAATTCCCTCACTGGAGCATGATCGTAAGATGCACGGGTACAAGCGCACGCTGGTAGACGCGCTGCTGGTGGCATTCCTACCAGACAGCGGGGGCACAGTGGTAGCACAAGGCGAAGGCAAAGGACGAGAAAGAGGTCGCCAATGCAGCTGGGGCACCGCCAGCACCTCAGAAGGCAGGGTTAGCATGGCCGACATGTGGAAAAGCTTTGTCACCTCGCCGCAACAACCGGCCCCAACTGTTGATATGGAGCGTGTTAGCAGGAGGCAGCATTTGAACAACATGGTGGAACAGTACCTGTGCACACGCCTACAAGTACTGACTGATGGTTCTGCCCCATTCAACTTCTGGGTCTCCAAATTGTCCACATGGCCAGAGCTTGCCCTGTATGCCTTGGAGGTGCTGGCCTGCCCTGCAGCCAGTGTACTCTCTGAATGTGTATTTTGCACAGTAGGAGGCGTCATTACAGACAGACGCAGCTGCCTCTCCACAGCCAACGTGGACAAGCTCACGTTCATTAAAATGAACCAGGCTTGGGTCCCTCAGGACTTATCTGTACCTTGTGCAGAATAAACAGTTCTAACAGCCTCAACCATCCATCCTTGTACTCAAGTGCACTTATTCCTTTTTTTTTTATATGTCCCAATATTTTGGGGGCCCTATGTAAAAATGAAAAATAACACACATCTGTGTTGGCTACCTATTCCTCCTTCGCCGCCGCTTCCCATTTTGCTGCCTTTTGCAGCCCTCTAGCTCTTTCCATGACATTTTGGTAGCCATTTTAGTGCTCAAAAGTTCGGGTCCCCATTGACTTCAATGGGGTTTGGGGTCAAGTTCGGGCCCCGAACCCAAATTTTTTTTTCAAGTTTGGCCGAACCTGCCGAACCCGAACATCCAGGTGTCCGCTCAACTCTAGTCATGATTCATGAGTCATGAATCATGACTCATGAACAGCACCCTCTATTAGTTGCATAGATTTATGACAAGACTATTCACTCACAGCAGTGAATAGTCTTGTCATAACACTATGCAACTAATAGAGGGCGCTGTTCATGAGTCATGAATCATGACTCAAGAACAGCGCCTTCTATTAGTTGAATAGTGCTATGACAAGACTATTCACTATATTGCTCTATATATTTTTTTTTAGAATATTCGTAATATACAGTATACGAATATATAGCAATATAGCGAATATTATGTAATAATTAGGTAGTAAGTCAGTGATAATATCTGACACTGGAAAAGCTGGGAAATAACTCAGTGTAGATCACAAGTTATTACCCTGCTTCCCAGTGTCAGATTTTATAACGGAGTTATTACCCAACTTTCCCAGTGTCAGATATCATCCTAGTGTAGATCGCGAATATTCTATTCACAAATTTGTATCGCAAATTTTCCATGCAAAAGGCTACACTAATAGGCTTGTCATAAGACTCAGTCTAATCTTCTTGTCAGAAGACTATGAAATCAATAGATGGCGCTACTGAGTTATGAACAGCGCCCTCTATTGGTTTCAGTCTTCTGACAAGAATATTAGTATTGTCATAGGACTGTGAAACTAATTGAGGACACTGTTCATAACTCAATAGCGCCATCTATTGGTTTTCATAGTCTTATGATAGCTGAAAAACAAAGCATATTCTGCTCATTTGCATGTCTTTCCCATATGCCCATGTTTATGTAAATGAGTTTTTACATGACAAAACTGTATATAAAGGTTATTGAATATTATGTTAGGACAATCAGAAAACTTTTTGTCGCCCTAATGATATTGATCTAGGTGTGCAGGTCCACCCAAGCCATCCAACAGATGAACAATAACTTTTAGGTTTACTGGTTCTCAGTCAGATGAGAGCTGGTTTGGAATATCTCATAGTGCACAAGGCTGCAATTGTAATGTATGCTGAGTGTTTTCTGTCTCATGGATAGATTGATGGCTTGCACATACCTGGCTTTTGGCATATAGTGTTTGTGTGATCGTCTATTGTATGTCGTACATAATATGAGTCTAAGATGCATCCAGCTATCTTTTTAATGCTGTTTCCAAACCATTTTGATGGGGTTTCCATCAATTTCTAACCTTTTTTTTATGAACCAGACATCCTCTTCTCTTCTGAGCATGGGGTGCCTGGGGTTTTCCTATTCACTTCCATTGTGCTTGGGTGCTAAGTAGAACACACAAACATACCGATGTGTCCGGCCAGAGCACACAAGCACTTTGGTGCTCGCTCAACAGTCTTTTGTTCCGTTTTTACCTGGTAAGTTTTCTGCTATGTTTAAAGTCATTGTCATCTTCTAAAATCTATTTTTACCAGTTTTTTGTTTTTTTTACCTAATGACATATTGTCTCACCTTATCTATAGAAGGGCTGTGCACTTTGGGTTTGGTAATACTCCCCCCCCCCCATCACCCCTTCTTGGGTAGATCTACGACAGGAAGCCTGTTAAATGGTTCAAGTCCTTTTCTTCCCAGCCTCAGCTGCGCTCCCAAGATGTCAACTTCCATTTTGATGCCGCTGAAGCCAATTTCTAGTAGTGTTGGGCGCAAATATTCGAATAGTAAATAATAATCACGAATATCGTCACTTATAGTGATATATATTCATAATTTTGAATATTCTAGATTTTTTTTCCCTCAGTAAGCTCCCCTTTTGCTTGTGGGCCAATTAGAAGGCTGCAATGTCTTTGTCTGAGCTTAGAAACATCCCTAGCAACCAATAGGAAAGTTGCCTATCCCTTACTATATAAGAACCTCCCCAGCAGCCCTTGTATGCAGTATTTTGCAGATCTGAGAGAGACAGCAGTGTTATTGCTGTGCTCTCTGCTTTCCTGTTTCATTACATTAGATAGTTAGTTAGCTTATACAGTATATATAATACAGATAGTTAGTGGGAGATAGTCAGTGTAGGTTAGATAGTGATATAGTGTAGCTGATAGGTTGTGCTGTCCATACATACATGCTACATACATATGATACATACATACATACATATATAGTGCTGTGATGTCACAAGTTCGCAACAGTACTTAGTGCAGCAATCACTAATTAGTAGTCAGACCTGTTAAAATGTGAAGATTGCGCAAAAATATTCACATCATTAGTGCCGATTTCACAATCGCGAATATATTGGAGCACTCTATCTGCATATAATGCTATTGTAATGTTCTGCCATGTCAACCATTTTCTTCAGTCTCAGGAAACTTCTAGCAGCTTGAAAAATGTAGCTATAGTGACCAACGTCTGTATTTTGCGCGCATGACGCAAATATTACATTGCCGATTTTTTACAATCAAGAAAATAATCTCAAATTCGTGACTATATGACGAATATTCTACCAAATATTCGCAAAATATTGCAAATTCGAATATTGCCTTTGCCGCCCATCACTAATTGCTAGCTGCAGCGGTGACCTGCTACCCTTGTGTCATGTAAAATGGTCACGTGACACAAGTGGAGAAAGTCACTGATGTGGCCAGAGATTGGCTACAGCGACATTAAAACAGAAGTTGACATCCTGGAAGAGCAGTGAAGCAGCTGAGGACAAGGAGAGAAGGAGCAGAGAATCAGTGCCTTGAAGCAGATACGTAGACTTCCTGTCGCAAGTCTTCCCAAGAGGAGGGGTTGCCAACACCCCCCTCCCCAATGGTGCACAACCCCTTTAAGTATTCTCTGGTTCGATGAAGAATTCATAGTGGATTTTATGGTGGGTGAGCTTCCCAGGCCCTGATGCAGCAAAGCATCTTCAAGCCATAATATTTTCCAACCATGCTTTACAATTTGTATGAGTTTCTTCAGTTGAAATGCTGTTTAAGGTTATCACCAAACATGACTTATGGACCTTTGCCCAAATAATTCTATATTTGTGTTCAGAGCACACTATTTGTGCTTACCCAGGCAGCCTTGGTTACCTTTCTTTTTGCCCAAAAGTTCCTTCTGGACCACAAATGTTTTCACTTGATGGTAAATAAGAAGGAATAGAAAACAGCGGCACTACGCAGTAATGTAAATCACCTAGGGAGCGGGATGGCCACGGTGCGCTTCAGCGGTGACGGCCGTTTCGCGCAAGGATCGCGCTTCTTCAGACCGCCTATAACGTGCAGGCGCACGGACGTGCCTTTAAAGGGAGGCCGTAGGTCATCACCATGGTGATCCCAGACGCTCCCCGAATGCGCAGCTGCAGGAAACAGAGAGAGAGAGGAACATAGTAACATTCACAAAGAAGTACATAATTGCAATTTTATAGCACAAACATTGTATGTATCCTGTTATGGCAACAAATTCCAGAGGCCAGGCTAGTAATGGAACAGAGGATACATAAATAGCAAATTAGAAGTGCATGGTTCATTGAAGGATGAGAGAAGGAATAAACCAAAAGGGGTTGAGGGAGAGGAAAAAAGAAAGAAAAAACCCGTCAATACTGACGGGGTTATGGGGTTATAAAAATACCGCTATGTCATTCTTGTCGTTGAGGCAATGGGGTCCCATGGCGCCCGTCCTGATGAGCTAGGGATGGGTCCCACGGCCTCAATGCCAGCAAAGGAGAGGCCAGACGGATCACCATTATGGGTAGAACGAACATGTTCGATCAAGCGGGGTGAACCTCGCCCAGTCCGAATAGAGTTAAGGTGCTCTCGTACCCTCTCAAACATTGGCCTGATGGTCTTGCCAATGTAGAACCTACCACAGGTGCATGAAACAACATAAACCACGTATGAGGTGCGACAGGTGATAAACTCCCTGACCTTATGCGTGATACCCCCCAAGGACAAACTCTTTGCCTGCGAGTTATGGGAACAGAAGGAACAATTTCCACATTTGTAGTTACCCTGGGGTATTCTTCTCTGTAACCAATTAGACTGTTTAGAGGACCTAAGGACACTATGTACCAATCTGTCCTTCAAAGTATGGCATTTCTTGAAACTGATGAGAGGTCTATTGGAAACAACGCCACCCAAAGAAGGTTCACCTTTTCAAAGGTCCCAGTTGTTGTAAATAGCTCGTTTCACTATATCAGCTGCTGGACTGAATTTAAAAATGAACGCAAACCTATCGTCATTGTCATCTTGGGTCCTATCAACGAGGAGGCTGGGTCGAGGACGAAGAGCCGCTCGATGGAGCGCATCCACAACGACCATCCTTGGATAACCCCTTTCAAGCAACCTCTCTTTAAGTTGGTGAGCCTGCCTGAAATAGTCTGCGTCAGTCCTATTGATTCTACGTAGACGTATAAATTGCCCGAACGGGACGGCGTCTTTAACTGCCGGGGGATGAAAGCTGGTCTGGTGGAGCAGTGAGTTAACCGCAGTGGGTTTGCGAAAACCAGTCGTGTGTAGAGACCCATCAACAACGGTGACACGCGCTTCTAATTTGCTATTTATGTATCCTCTGTTCCATTACTAGTCTGGCCTCTGGAATTTGTTGCCATAACAGGATACATACAATGTTTGTGCTATAAAATTGCAATTATGTACTTCTTTGTGAATGTTACTATGTTCCTCTCTCTCTCTGTTTCCTGCAGCTGCGCATTCGGGGAGCGACTGGGATCACCATGGTGATGACCTACGGCTTCCCTTTAAAGGCACGTCCGTGCGCCTGCACGTTATAGGCGGTCTGAAGAAGCGCGATCCTTGCGCGAAACGTCCGTCACCGCTGAAGCGCACCGTGGCCATCCCGCTCCCTAGCCTGCGCTGTATGCCACCTTACTAGTAGAGTTGAGCGAACACCTGGATGTTCGGGTTCGACGAGTTCGGCCGAACTTTCGAAAAATGTTCGGGTTCGGGATCCGAACTCGACCCGAACTTCATCCCGAACCCGAACCCCATAGAAGTCAATGGGGACCCGAACTTTTGGGCACTAAAAAGGCTGTAAAACACACCCGGAAAGGGCTAGAGGGCTGCAAAAGGCAGCAAAATGTAGTTAAATCCCCTGCAAACAAATGTAGATAGGGAAATGATGAGTTAACATAAAATAAATAAAAATTAAACAATATTAATTGGAGTGAGGTCCCATAGCACAGAATCAGGCTTCAAGTCACCCACCAATGGAGAAGGTCACTTACTATTATTTTGACCACAGCACCCAGACAAAGGAGAGAGGTCCCACAGCAGAGAACCAGGCATCATATCACCCACCACAGGAGTAGGCCACCATTTAGTTACTTTGACCCCTACACCCAGACGGAGGAGAGAGGTTACACAGCAGAGAATCAGGCATTTAGATCACCCACCACAGGAGTAGGCCACCATTGAATCAGACCCCGGCAACCATGTCAGATGGCACAAGCATAAGCTTTATATCAATCAGCACAGGAGAAGGCGACTTTGACAGACTTTGACCCCTACACCCGGACGGAGGAGAGAGGTTTCAAAGCAGAGAATCAGGCATTTAGATCACCCACCACAGGAGTAGGCCCCAATTTAATGGGACCCCGGCAACCATGTCAGATGGCACAACCATCAGCTTCATATCAATCAGCACAGGAGAAGGCGACTTTGAAAGACTTTGACCCCTACACCCAGACGGAGGAGAGAGGTTTCACAGCAGAGAATCAGGCATTTAGATCACCCACCACAGGAGTAGGCCCCCATTGAATCAGACCCTGGCAACCATGTCAGATGGCACAACCATCAGCTTTATATCAATCAGCACAGGAGAAGGCGACTTTGAAAGACTTTGACCCCTACACCCAGATGGAGGAGAGAGGTTTCACAGCAGAGAATCAGGCATCATATCAACCACCACAGGAGAAGCCACCATTTAGTTAATTTGACCCCTGCACCCAGGAAGAGGAGAGAGGCACCACAGCACATATTCTGGCATCATATCAGCCACCACAGGAGAAGCCACCATTGAGTTACTTTGACCCCCGCACCCAGGAAGAGGAGAGAGGCACCACAGCACATATTCTGGCATCATATCAGCCACCACAGGAGAAGCCACCATTGAGTTACTTTGACCCCCGCACCCAGGAAGAGGAGAGAGGCACCACAGCACATATTCTGGCATCATATCAGCCACCACAGGAGAAGCCAGCATTAAATTACTTTGACCCCTGCACCCAGGAAGAGAAGAGAGGCCCCACAGCACATATTCTGGCATCATATCAGCCACCACAGGAGAAGCCACCATTTAGTTACTTTGACCCCTTCACCCAAACAGAGGAGAGAGGTTCCACATCAGAGAATCAGGCATCATATCAACCACCACAGGAGTAGGCCACAATTTAATGGGACCCCGGCAACCATGTCAGATGGCACAACCATCAGCTTCATATCAATCAGCACAGGAGAAGGCGACTTTGAAAGACTTTGACCCCTACACCCAGACGGAGGAGAGAGGTTTCACAGCAGAGAATCAGGCATTTAGATCACCCACCACAGGAGTAGGCCCCCATTGAATCAGACCCTGGCAACCATGTCAGATGGCACAACCATCAGCTTTATATCAATCAGCACAGGAGAAGCCACCATTGAGTTACTTTGACCCCTGCACCCAGGAAGAGGAGAGAGGCCCCACAGCACATATTCTGGCATCATATCAGCCACCACAGGAGAAGCCACCATTGAGTTACTTTGACCCCCGCACCCAGGAAGAGGAGAGAGGCACCACAGCACATATTCTGGCATCATATCAGCCACCACAGGAGAAGCCACCATTGAGTTACTTTGACCCCTGCACCCAGGAAGAGGAGAGAGGCCCCACAGCACATATTCTGGCATCATACTAACCACCACAGGAGAAGCCACCATTGAGTTACTTTGACCCCTGCACCCAGGAAGAGGAGAGAGGCCCCACAGCACATATTCTGGCATCATATCAGCCACCACAGGAGAAGCCACCATTGAGTTACTTTGACCCCCGCACCCAGGAAGAGGAGAGAGGCCCCACAGCACATATTCTGGCATCATACTAACCACCACAGGAGAAGCCACCATTGAGTTACTTTGACCCCTGCACCCAGGAAGAGGAGAGAGGCCCCACAGCACATATTCTGGCATCATATCAGCCACCACAGGAGAAGCCACCATTGAGTTACTTTGACCCCCGCACCCAGGAAGAGGAGAGAGGCACCACAGCACATATTCTGGCATCATATCAGCCACCACAGGAGAAGCCACCATTGAGTTACTTTGACCCCCGCACCCAGGAAGAGGAGAGAGGCACCACAGCACATATTCAGGCATCATATCACACACCACAGGAGAAGGCCTCTTTCAGTGATTTGAGGCCTTTGGACCCAGACAGAGGAGAGAGGCACCACAGCACATATTCTGGCATCATATCAGCCACCACAGGAGAAGCCACCATTGAGTTACTTTGACCCCTGCACCCAGGAAGAGGAGAGAGGCCCCACAGCACATATTCTGGCATCATATCAGCCACCACAGGAGAAGCCACCATTTAGTTACTTTGACCCCTGCACCCAGGAAGAGGAGAGAGGCACCACAGCACATATTCTGGCATCATATCAGCCACCACAGGAGAAGCCACCATTTAGTTACTTTGACCCCTTCACCCAAACAGAGGAGAGAGGTTCCACATCAGAGAATCAGGCATCATATCAACCACCACAGGAGTAGGCCACAATTTAGTTTATTTGACCCCTGCACCCAGGAAGAGGAGAGAGGCCCCACAGCACATATTCTGGCATCATATCACACACCACAGGAGAAGGCCTCTTTCAGTGATTTAGGCCTTTGGACCCAGACAGAGGAGAGAGGTCAGAGATTAGCTTCATATCCCCCAGCACAGCAGAAGACCGCTTTATTTGACTTAGGCCTCAGCACCCAGACAGAAGACAGAGGTAGCATGGCAGAGGTTATGGCTTCATGTCACCCGTTAGTTTAACCGGCCACTTTCATCTGGTTAGGCCCCGGCGCCCAGACAGAGAAGAGTTTCATTCAACTGTGGGTTTCATAAAATTTGTATCAAATAAAGAAGTGGCCCGTAGCACAACAAGACATGTTTTAGGCAGTTAATAAGGACTACTCTGCACAAGGGAGGGACAGGTCCTGTGGGATCCATGCCTGGTTCATCTTTATGAAGGTCAGCTTGTCCACGTTGGCTGTGGACAGGCGGCTGCGCTTGTCAGTAATGACGCCCCCTGCCGTGCTGAATACGCGTTCAGATAAAACGCTGGCCGCCGGGCAGGAAAGCACCTCCAAGGCATAACATGCTAACTCTGGCCACGTGGACAATTTCGAAACCCAGTAGTTGAATGGGGCCGAACCATCCGTCAGGATGTGGAGGGGTGTGCAGACATACTGTTCAACCATGTTAGTGAAATGCTGCCTCCTGCTAACACGTTCCGTATCAGGTGTCGGTGCAGATAGCTGTGGCGTGGAGACAAAACTTTTCCACATTTCTGCCATGCTAACCCTGCCCTCAGATGAGCTGGCCGTGACACAGCTGCGTTGGCGACCTCTTGCCACTCCTCTGCCTTCACCTTCCACCTGTTCACCTGTGACATGTGGGAATGCTCTCAAGAGCGCCTCTATCAGCGTGCGCTTGTACTCGCGCATCTTACGGTCGCGCTCCAGTTCAGGAATTAAAGTGGGCACATTGTCTTTATACCGGGGATCCAGCAGGGTGGCCACCCAGTAGTCTGCACACGTTAAAACGTGGGCAACTCTGCTGTCGTTGCGCAGGCATTGGAGCATATATTCGCTCATGTGGGCCAGGCTACCCATGGGTAAGGACAAGCTGTCCTCTGTGGGAGGCGTATCGTCATCGTCCACCGTATCCCCCCAGCCACGCACCAGTGATGGGCCTGGGCTGCCAGCCCGCTGTGAACTTGCGTCATCCTCGTCCCCCTCCACCTCCTCCTCCTCATCCTCCTCGTCCTCCAGTACAGTGCCTTGGCTGTCGACTTGTGAACCTGTCCTCTGCTGCTTAAACAAACCTCCCTCTGAGCCACTTCGAACAGACTGGCCCGAAAGTGTTAGAAACGAGCCCTCATCCTCCTCCTCCTCCTCCACATGGGCCACCTCCTCTAACATCATTGCCCTAAGTGTTTTCTCAAGGAGACTTAGAAGTGGTATTGTAACGCTGATAACAGTGTCATCGCCACTGGCCATGTTGGTGGAGTACTCGAAACAGCGCAGCAGGGCACACAGGTCTCGCATGGAGGCCCAATCATTGGTGGTGAAGTGGTGCTGTTCGGCAGTACGACTGACGCGAGCGTGCTGCAGCTGAAACTCCACTATGGCCTGCTGCTGCTCGCACAGTCTCTCCAGCATGTGCAAGGTGGAGTTCCACCGGGTGGGCACGTCGCATATGAGGCGGTGAGCGGGAAGGCCGAAGTTCCGCTGTAGCGCAGACAGGCGAGCAGCGGCAGGATGTGAACGGCGGAAGCGCGCACAGACGGCCCGCACTTTATGCAGCAGCTCTGACATGTTGGGGTAGTGGTGAATGAACCTCTGCACCACCAAGTTCAGCACATGCGCCAGGCAAGGGATGTGCGTCAAACCGGCTAGTCCCAGAGCTGCCACGAGATTTCGCCCATTATCGCATACCACCAGGCCTGGCTTGAGGCCCACCGGCAGAAACCACTCGTCGGTCTGTTGTTCAATACCCCGCCACAACTCCTTTGCGCTGTGGGGCCTGTCCCCCAAACATATGAGTTTCAGAATGGCCTGCTGACGTTTACCCCGGGCTGTGCTGAAGTTGGTGGTGAAGGTGTGTGGCTGACCGGATGAGCTGGTGGAAGCAGTGGAGGAGGAAGCCGAGTAGGAGGAGGAGGCTACAGGAGGCAGAGAATGATGCCCTGCGATCCTAGGGGGCGGAAGGACGTGCGCCAAGGAACTGTCCGCCGGGGGCCCAGCCGCCACTACATTCATCCAGTGTGCAGTTAGTGAGATATAGCGTCCCTGGCCGTGCTTACTGGTCCACGTATCTGTGGTTAGGTGGACCTTGCCACAAATGGCGTTGCGCAGTGCACACTTGATTTTATCGGACACTTGCATGTGCAGGGAAGGCACGGCTGTCTTGGAGAAGTAGTGGCGGCTGGGAACCACATACTGCGGGACAGCCATGGCCATCAGCTGTTTGAAGCTGTCTGTGTCCACCAGCCGGAATGACAGCATTTCAAAGGCCAGCAGTTTAGAAATGCTGGCGTTCAGGCCAAGGGCTCGAGGGTGACTCGGGGGGAATTTGCGCTTCCTCTCTAAGGTTTGAGATATTGAGAGCTGAACGCTGCTGTGTGATATAGTGGAGACGCTAGTTGACGGTGGCGGTGGTGGTGGTGTCGGTGGCACATCCTCTGTTTGCTGCTCGGCAGGTGGCAACATTCCTCTCGAGGCGGAAGCCGAGGCAGCAGCGGTAGAGGGAGCAGGGGGAGCCTCAGCGAGTGCCTGGTTTTTAAGGTGTGTACCCCACTGCAGTTCATGCTTTGCATGTAGATGCCTGGTCATGCAGGTTGTGCTGAGGTTCAGAACGTTAATGCCTCGCCTCAGGCTCTGATGGCAGAGCGTGCAAGTCACTCGGGTCTTGTCGGTAGGACATTGTTTAAAGAAGTGCCATGCCAGGGAACTCTTTGAAGCTGCCTTTGTGGGGCTGGGTCCCTGTTGGCGATGTCCAGTAGCAGGCGAACTCTGGGGGCGGCGGCTCGTCTGCTTTGGCCCCCTGCTCCCTCTTTGGCTTCGCTGTTGTCTCGGTCTCACCACTACCTCTTCCTCTGAACTGTGAAAGTCATCGCCACGACCTTCAGTCCATGTGGGGTCTAAGACCTCATCGTCCTCTGCATCGTCTTCCACCCAGTCTCCCTCCCTGACCTCCTCCTGTTCAGTCTGCACACTGCAAAAAGACGCGGCAGTGGGCACCTGTGTTTCGTCATCATCAGAGAGTCGGTGACTCTGCTGTGGTGGTATTCCCATGTCCTCTTCATCTGGAGACATAAGTGGTTGTGCGTCAGTGCATGGTATGTCTTCCTCCACTGGGGAAGGGCTAGGTGGACGCCCCTGGGAAACCCTGGAAACATAGTCTTCAAACAGAAGAAGAGACTGCTGCATAATTTGTGGCTCAGACCGTTTCCCTGATATGCTTGGGGGTGATGTGACAGACTGATGGGCTTGGTTTTCAGGTGCCACCTGTGCGCTTTCCGCAGAAGACTGGGTGGAAGACCATGTGGTGAACGTGCTGGAAGCACTGTCGGCCACCCAATCGATTAATGCCTGTACCTGCTCAGGCCTTACCATCCTAAGAGCGGCATTGGGCCCCACGAGATATTGCGGTACATTCTGCCGGCTAGTTGAGGGAGTTCGTTCCCTACTGTGTGCGCCTGGGGCCGAACGGCCACGTCCTCTACCAGCAACAGAGGCTCCACGGACACCACCACGACCGCGTCCTCGTCCCTTAATAGTATTTTTCTTCATTGTTGCGATTCAACTCGCACCACAATGAAATATATTATTTTTTATAAGCAAAATCCCCTCACTGGAATACTTTCAGTCTTTTGACTGTATGGATTACAGATGGAATGACTGTTATATGTGAGTACCGCTTTCTTTGACAGATTCTAGTATGGGTACATATATGTTTTCCCAACCCCAGCACATTAGTTTGCTAATTCCAGATGTATGAAACGCAGGCCTAACTGTATCTAGTATATTGAACGCCAAATAAACTAACTTGGCCTTTTTTAAATAAAAAAAATCCCCTCACTGGAATACTTTCAGTCTTTTGACTGTATGGATTACAGATGGAATGACTGTTATATGTGAGTACCGCTTTCTTTGACAGATTCTAGTATGGGTACATATATGTTTTCCCAACCCCAGCACATTAGTTTGCTAATTCCAGATGTATGAAACGCAGGCCTAACTGTATCTAGTATATTGAACGCCAGATAAACTAACTTGGCCTTTTTTAAATAAAAAAAATCCCCTCACTGGAATACTTTCAGTCTTTTGACTGTATGGATTACAGATGGAATGACTGTTATATGTGAGTACCGCTTTCTTTGACAGATTCTAGTATGGGTACATATATGTTTTCCCAACCCCAGCACATTAGTTTGCTAATTCCAGATGTATGAAACGCAGGCCTAACTGTATCTAGTATATTGAACGCCAGATAAACTAACTTGGCCTTTTTTAAATAAAAAAAAAATTCCCTCACTGGAATACTTTATGGCTTTTCACTGTATGGATTACAGGTGGACTGGTATTAGTAGGGGTGACACAAGCACACCCAAGTCCCTGATGTAGGATTTCTATGGCACAGACCACTATTACAAGTGATTAATGGACGTTGGGAGAGATTGTGCTGCAGCACTAGTCCCAAGATGGCCGCCGCCTATCAGCCCAGTAACATGTGCCACAAAATGGTCTGCACAACCTTTAAAAAAAATAGCCTTGGACTGTGCTGCTAAATCGCTATTGGTCTGAATCCCAGGTGTAGATGTCTGACTTGTTTGGAGCTTTGGAATGCACACTGTGGCAGCTTCTGCTGCAGCACTACAAGTCGCAAAATGGCGGCCGGCGGTCAGCCCAGGTACATGTGGATGGAAAAATCACTCTGGCCACTCTAAAAATAGCCAATCCCTATCAAAAAAGCAGCTCAGCTGCAGTTGTTCAGATGAATCACAGGTGAAGGAGAGAAATTTGCTTCCAGTTATTCAATTATCCCTGCCTATTCTCGCCCTAGCATCAGCTGTGTCTATCCCTGTTCTATTCACATCGGGAGTGAGCACGTCCCGACGTGCGCACAAGCTTATAAAGAGGCTGAGTCACATGCTGCACTTGGCCAATCACAGCCTTGCCAATAGTAGGCATGGCTGCGATGGCATCTTAGGGCAAGTAGTATGATGCATGTTGATTGGCTGCTTTGCAGCCTTTCAAAATGCGCCAAAATACATGCCGAACGACGAACCCGAACTTTTACGAAAAAGTTCGGGTTCGGGTCCGTGTCACGAACACCCCAAAATTCGGTACGGACCCGAACTATGCTCGAACTGTTCGCTCAACACTACTTACTAGCAATAAAGCTTCAAGTTATCTTCATGACCCTGGTGAATGTTTTCACTTGGTTCATCTCATATCTACAGTAGGTCTAATATGTATAGTTAGAGTGATATCCCTTTTTGCATCAATAGTAGAGCTACAGTATCTGTAGGCTATGTGATTAAACTCTGGAGTTCTTACAGACTTCTCTCATAATCCTGGTTTTGCTTTCAGACTAAACTTGCTTTGATGCCCTAAGCAAGATGGCAGTTTCCTTGAAATCTCCTTCCTTATACATAATGTTTCACCCTGTTGTTATTCTAGGCCATGAGTGTAACTGGATCCTGTTCCTAGCCAGCTGGCATTCAATATACAAATGGTAGCTCTTTCTAACAGGCATACAGACTAATATAATCAGAGGTATGACTAAGTTGAACTTAGGTGTTTTACAAGTGTAGTCTAACCATCTTGGCATAGGCTAACCTGGGTTGTAGAGTCCATGGTTTCCACTGTTCACCCTTAGTCCCACTGGTCATATACTCAGGTCATGGTTGCCCAGGCTACCAGACTGATTTGTGCAGTACTTTCCTTAAATACAGTGAACCTAAAATGCACCTTTTATTTTCAGGTTTGATATATTCATTGAATTGTCTGCTTTTATAATGGGGCCATTTGTTATTTTTCTTTAATGATTTGTGATGTTGCACAGTATTTTCCATAGGTATGGATATTGTGACATTCCTGAGCCTGTTTTAGGAATTGCAGGAAACTGTCAATGTTATGCTTGAAATACTTTCCTTTCTAGGCCTGTGATTATAGTGGGATGGAAGCAGTATTTAGCAAAATATGGAATTTGATTGGTGAAACAATAAACAGAGGTATAGTATAAAAATTCTTCTATGGGCTAACCACAAATCCACTTATCAGAAGAAAAGTAAGAAAATCATCAGATATTTTGTATTATGGGTTTGTAAGAAGTAAGAAATGTTTCTAAGACAATCAATAACCACAAAAATGACTGATTTATTCTGAACAACTGGCAAGTCTGTCCATCAAAACTGAGCTCCAGGTTTAGAAAAAAATGGAAATAGATGGCTTGCTCCAGGCATAGAAGAACTTGCAATTCTGAGATACTAAATTCTTGTGATCCAAAAAGGGAATAAATAGGTAAACTGTCATTCTTCCTATGCCAGCTTAATATGTAACAATTTGTAATCAGCAGCATTATAATTTATTTCAGCTGGTATCAATGATGCCCCCAATTAAGGATAATGCTTGGACAGTTTGTAAGACATTGCTTCTTTCGATACTACAGTAGTTGTATCAAAACACACACAAAACAGGCATGTGTCTTCAATAAGGGCTAATTTTTGGAATATTTGTTTTATTTTAAAGGCATAAAAAATCAGAGAAATGCAAATTGTTTTTAAACAGGATGTTTGTTATCTTTATAAACAATGCATTTACCCATAGCCATATATGTAACTGTGACTTTAAGATGAAATGCTCTAGAATTCCATTTTTCAGTCTTCTATAGGCTTGGAGCCCTAACATACTGAACTGATAGAGAACTTTCCTATTCTGTTACCAAAAAAACACTTTTTTGGCAATCTACAACATCTTGATTAGTCAGTGTGCAATTTAAGCTAGAAATACACCCATCATTTTCTGGGGTTTTAAAAACACACTTTTTTGACAAAAAACACTATTTTCAAGCCTTGCAGGTTCAGCACGTGTAAAATTACAGGCTTATATACTGCTGTCAAATTCAGTTGTTAAACAAACACTTGTTTGGGCACAAAAAATGTAGTTGGCAGCCTTTGATGCAGATGTCATTGTGAGATACACCCTTAATACATGTGGGTTACATTCAGAGATTTTAAATACCAAGATTTGGTGCACAAATATTGAATTCAGGCATACACTGGTTCATGCCCTGTGAGATACTCCCTCTACATACAGGGGTTTGATTCAGGCATTGGAAATACAGCCATTTAAAAAATACATCCATTTTGTGCAAAGAAATATTTAACCCCTTAGGGATCGGGCTCATTTTCACCTTAAGGACCAGGCCATTTTTTGGAAATCTGACCAGTGTCACTTTAAGTGCTAATAACTTTAAAACGCTTTGACTTATCCAGGCCATTCTGAGATTGTTTTTTCATCACATATTGTACTTCATGACACTGGTAAAATGAAGTCAAAAAATTTATTTTTTTTTCACAAAAAAATACCTAATTTACCCAAAATTTGGAAAAATTAGCAAATTTCAAAGTTTCAGTTTCTCTACTTCTGTAATACATAGTAATACCCCAAAAAATTGTGATGACTTTACATTCCCCATATGTCTACTTCATGTTTGAATTATTTTGGGAATTATATTTCATTTTTTGGGGATGTTATAAGGCTTAGAAGTTTAGAAGCAAATCTTGAAATTTTTCAGAAATTTACAAAAACTAAATTTTTAGGGACCAGTTCAGGTCTGAAGTCGATTTGCGAGGCTTACATAATAGAAACCACCCAAAAATGACCCCATCTAAGAAACTACAGCCCTTAAGGTATTCAAAACTGATTTTGCATACATTGTTAACCCTTTAGGTGTTGCACAAGAGTTATTGGCAAATGGGGAGGAAATTTGAGAATTTCATTTTTTTGTCTAATTTTTCATTTTAACCCATTTTTTCCACTAACAAAGCAAGGGTTAACAGCCAAACAAGATTGTATCTTTATTGCCCTGACTCTGCCGTTTACAGAAACACCCAATATGGGGCCGTAAACTACTGTACGGGCACACAGTAGGGCGTAGAGGGAAAGGTGCGCCGTATGGTTTTTGGAAGGCTGATTTTTATGGACTGGTTTATTTACACCATGTCCCATTTGAAGCCCCCTGATGCACCCCTAGAGGAGAAACTCCCTAAAAGTGACCCCATCTAAGAAACTACACCCCTCAAGGCATTCAAAACTGATTTTACATACGTCGTTAACCCTTTAGGTGTTGCACAAGAGTTATTAGCAAATGGGGATGAAATTTGAGAATTTCATTTTTTTGCCTAATTTTCAATTTAACCCATTTTTTCCACAAACAAAGCAAGGGTTAACAGCCAAACAAGACTGTATCTTTATTGCCCTGACTCTGCTGTTTACAGAAACACCCCATATGTGGCCGTAAACTACTGTACGGCCACATAGCGGGGCGTAGAGTGAAAGGTGCGCCGTTTGGTTTTTGGAGGGCTAATTTTGCTGGACTGTTTTTTTGACAAAATGTACCAATTGAAGCCCCCCTGATGCACCCCTGGAGTAGAAACTCCATAAAAGTGACCCCATCTAAGAAACTACACCCCTCAAGGTATTCAAAACTGATTTTACAAACTTTGTTATCCCTTTAGGTGTTGCACAAGGTTTAATGGAAAATAGAGACACAATTTCAAAATTTCACATTTTTGGCAGATTTTCCATTTTAATATTTTTTTTCCAGTTACAAAGCAAGGGTTAACAGCCAAACAAAACTCATTATTTATGGCCCTGATTCTGTAGTTTACAGAAACACCCCATATGTGGTCGTAAACCGCTGTATGGGCACACGGCAGGGCGCAGAAGGAAAGGAATGCCATACGGTTTTTGGAAAGCAGGTTTTGCTGGACTGTTTTTTTTTACACCATGTCCCATTTGAAGCCCCCCTGATGCACCCCTAGAGTAGAAACTCCAAAAAAGTGACTCCATTTTAGAAACTAAGGGATAGGGTGGCAGTTTTGTTGGTACTAGTTTAGGGTACATATGATTTTTGGTTGCTCTATATTACACTTTTTGTGCGGCAAGGTAACAAGAAATAGCTTTTTCGGCACGTTTTTTTTTTTGTTATTTACAAAATTCATCTGACAGGTTAGATCATGTGGTAACTTTATAGAGCAGGTTGTCACGGACGCGGCGATACCTAATATGTATACAATTTTTTTTATTTATGTAAGTTTTACACAATGATTTCATTTTTAAAACCAAAAAAATGTTTTAGTGTCTCCATAGTCATAGTTTTTTCAGTTTTTGGGAGATTATCTTGAGTAGGGTCTCATTTTTTGAGGGATGAGATGACGGTTTGATTGGCACTATTTTGGGGTGCATATGAATTTTTGATGGCTTGCTATTACACTTTTTGTGACATAAGATGGCAAAAAATTGCTTTTTTTACACCGTTTTTATTTTTATTTTTTTACGGTGGTCACCTGAGGGGTTAGGTCATGTGATATTTTTATAGAGCCGGTCGATACGGACGCGGCGATACCTAATATGTATACTTTTTTTTATTTATGTAAGTTTTACACAATGATTTCATTTTTGAAGCAAAAAAAAAATCATGTTTTAGTGTTTCCATAGTCTAAGAGCCATAGTTTTTTCAGTTTTTGGGCGATTATCTTGAGTAGGGTCTCATTTTTTGTGGGATGAGATGACGGTTTGATTGGCACTATTTTGGCGTACATGCGACTTTTTTGATCACTTTTATTACCTTTTTTGGGAAGTAAGGTGGGCAAAATTTCAATTTTCTCATAGTTTTTATTTTTTTATTTTTATGGCGTTCACCATGCGGGGAAAGTAACATGACCGTTTTATAGATCAGGTCGTTACGGACGCGGCGATACCTAATATGTGTAGTGTATTTTTTTTTTTTTTTTTTTTATTCAGTGATAAATGTTTTTTTCACTTTTTTTTTTTACTTTTTTTTGACCCAGACCCACTTGGTTCTTGAAGATCCAGTGGGTCTGATGTCTGTATAATACAGTACAGTACAATATATATTGCACTGTACTGTATTTTACTTACACTGAACAGATCTATGCTTTTAGCACACATCTGTTCAGCACCATGGACAGCAGGACGCCTGAGCAGGCGTCCTGTTGCCATGGGAACCTTCCCCGTCTGCCACAACTTTGCAGACGGGGAAGGGTAAGCACAAGGCTGAGGGGGGGTCGTCGGGGGGCTCTCTCCCTCTACATCGGGGGTCTGCAAAGGCACAGCAGTCCCCCGATGGAGAGGGAGGGAGCTCCCTGACCGATGACAGTTAACTTTTTCCATACAAGGGTATGGAAAGGGTTAAACGCGGTATGGAAAGGGTTAAACGGCTGACATCTGCACAGATGTCAGCCGTTTATACCAGGGTGCCAGCAATGTGCTGACACCCTGGTATAACCACTAGAAGCCAACGATCTTTCATGGGGAGGCGGGCGGGGGATCGCCTCCCGCAACGCCCCCACCGCCTGCGACACCCCCCCACACCACCCGCCGGCATCAAATCGTGAAGGGGGGGGTGATAAATATTGATTTTAAGCACTCTAAAGTTTCTGATCCCCGTGGTCAGGGACCGCGGGGATCAGAAACTGCAAAAAGCGCAGCAAACCGCAGGTCTGAATTGACCTGCGGTTTGCCGCGATCGCCGACACGGGGGGGTCACATGACCCCCCTGGCGTTGTGACAGGATGCCGGCTGAATGATTTCAGCCGGCATCCTGTTCAGATTAACCCCTGGGGCACCGGAATGCCTATTTAAAGTTAGGACGTACCGGTACGTCCTTGGTCCTTAAGGACTCGGGAAATAGGGCGTACCGGTACGTCCTATGTCCTTAAGAGGTTAATTTAGGCCTACACTGGTTCATGCCCTGTGAGATACTCCCTCTACATACAGGGGTTTAATTCAGGCATTTGAAATACAGAAATTTGAAATACAGCCATTTTGTGCAAAGAAATATTAAATCTAGGCTTACAGTGGTTCATGCCCTGTGAGATACTCCCTCTACATACAGGGGTTTGATTCACGCATTTGAAATACAGCCATTTGAAATACATTCATTTTGTGCAAAGAAATATTTAATTTAGGCCTACACTGGTTCAGGTTATGTGAGATACACCCGCTACATAGAGGGGTTTGATTCAGGCATTTGAAATACAACCATTTTGGGCAAAGAAATATTTAATTTAGGCCTACACTGGTTCATGCCCTGTGAGATACCCCCTCTACATACAGGGGTTTGATTCAGGCATTTGAAATACAGCCATTTTGTGTAAAGAACTATTTAATTTAGGCCTACACTGGTTTAGGCCCTGTGAGATACATCCTCTACATACAGGGGTTTGATTCAGGCCTTTGAAATACAGCCTTTTGAAATACAGCCATTTTGGGCAAAGAAATATTTAATTTAGGCCTTCACTGGTTCATGCCCTGTGAGATACTCCCTCTACATAGAGGGGTTTAATTCAGGCATTTGAAATACAGCCATTTTGTGCAAAGAAATATAAAATTTAAGCTTACAGTGGTTCATGCCCTGTGAGATACTCCCTGTACATACAGGGGTTTGATTCAGGCATTTGAAATACAGCCATTTGAAAAACATCCATATTGTGCAAAGAAATATTTAATTTAGGTCTACACTGGTTTAGGTTGTGTGAGATACACCCGCTACATAGAGGGGTTTGATTTAGGCATTTGAAATACAGCCATTTTGGGCAAAGAAATATTTAATTTAGGCCTACACTGCTTCATGTCCTGTGAGATACCCCCTCTACATACAGGGGTTTGATTCAGGCATTTGAAATACAGCCATTTTTGGCAAATAAATATTTAATTTAGGCCTACACTTGTTCAGTCTGTGTGAAAGACACCCTCTACATACAGGGGTTTGATTTAGGCATTTGAAATGCAGCCATTTAATATACATCCATTTTGTGCAAATAAATATTTAATTTAGGCCTACACTGGTTCAGGCTGTGTGAGAGACACCCTCTACATACAGGGGTTTGATTCAGGCATTTGAAATACAGCTATTTAAAATACTGCCATTTTGGGCAAAGAAATATTTAATTTAGGCCTACACTGGTTCATGCCCTGTGAGATACTTCTTTTACATACAGGGGTTTGATTCAGGCATTTGAAATACAGCCATTTTGTGCAAAGAAATATTTAATTTAGGCCTACACTGGTTCAGGCCCTCTGAGATACACTCTATACATACAGGGGTTTGATTCAGGCATTTGAAATACAGCCATTTTGGGCAAAGAAATATTTAATTTAGGCCTTCACTGGTTCAGGCCCTGTGAGATACACCCTTTTTATACAGGGGTTTGATTCAGGCATTTGAAATACAGCCATTTGAAATACATCCATTTTGTGCACAGAAATATTTAATTTAGGCCTACATTGGTTTAGGCTGTGTGAGATACACCCTTTACATACAGGGGTTTGATTCAGGCATTTAAAATACAGCCATTTGAAATACAGCTATTTTGGGCAAAGAAATATTTAATTTAGGCCTACACTAGTTCAGGCCCTGTAAGATACCCCCTCTACATACAGGGGTTTGATTCAGGCATTTGAAATACAGCCATTTGAAATACAGCCATCTTGGGCAAAGAAATATTTAATTTAGGCCTACACTGGTTCATGCCCTGTGAGATACTCCCTCTACATACAGGGGTTTGATTCATGCATTTGAAATACAGCCATTTGAAATACATCCATTTTGTGCACAGAAATATTTAATTTAGGCCTACATTGGTTCAGGCTGTGTGAGATACATCCTTTACATACAGGGGTTTGATTCAGGCATTTAAAATACAGCCATTTGAAATACAGCTATTTTGGGCAAAGAAATATTTAATTTAGGCCTACACTAGTTCAGGCCCTGTAAGATACCCCCTCTACATACAGGGGTTTGATTCAGGCATTTGAAATACAGCCATTTGAAATACAGCCATTTTGGGCAAAGAAATATTTAATTTAGGCCTACACTGGTTTATGCCATGTGAGATACTCCCTCTACACACAGGGGTTTGATTCATGCATTTGAAATACAGCCATTTGAAATACAGCCATTTTGGGCAAAGAAATATTTAATTTAGGCCTACACTGATTCTGGCCCTGTGAGAAACACCCTCTACATACAGGGGTTTGATTCAGGCATTTGAAATACAGCCTTTTGAAATACAGCCATTTTGGACAAAGAAATTTTTAATTTAGGCATTCACTGATTCATGCCCTGTGAGATACTCCCTCTACATACAGGGGTTTGATCCAGCCATTTGAAATACAGCCTTTTGAAATACAGCCTTTTGAAATACATCCATTT